>NC_072731.1:264696192-265443399 GCF_026930045.1 Uloborus diversus
ACACGACGTATGTTCTAATACACTGAAAAATGCTTCCAGAACTCAGTCAGAAACAGAACAGGTGCATTGACAGTCAGAAGTGGACTATGATAACAGTTGCTACCAATCCCTTCCAAAATTGGAGCTATTTGCAGTTATTCAAATTCTGTCCTGTAGTTTAAGTGGGGAGAAAAATCTCTTTTTGAGAGGGGGGGGGGTTCTGGATAATTACAGGAACAGAATAAGCAGAAATGAACTGTTCATTTAATGCTGAAATAAGGTATAACAATAAACAAACCTAAATACATGTTTCATAATTTTATGTATACCTAAATTTTTTAGCCTTGCCTTAAATACCAAAAAATTTATTATAAATCTGAACTGAAAACAATATTTTTACATGACAAACAAGCATAAACCTAAAGAAAGCACTTGATTTACAAAACAAATTCAAAACTCTAAATTTAGAGAATCAAAACAGAATTCCAGCAAAATTTCTGTTGCAAAAGTATTGTTTGTTTAACCTCTTTACATTTCAATATTATTATACAAATGAATGATAATAAATTTGACAATAAGCGTAACAAATCAGAAATACAGCATTGTCTGTATGAAGATCAAAATTTCATTTAATTACACTATTTAGCATTTAAACACAAAATTTTCGTTGGTTTGTATGTCGTTGTTGAAAGTCCAAAGATCATTTCGGCAACAAATTTCCTGAAGTTTTCAACATAACAAACATAAATGGCACATTATACATGGAAATTTATTATTATTTTTTAAACAACTTCATTAAAATTAGTTTTAATAAAGCTGTCAAGCTAAGAAAACTTCGAAAATGATTTCTGGACATCCTTGTAAACTTAATACTGGAGATCATTCTATTATACAATTTTTTAAGCAAACAGTACAATATTATCATAAGTTTTCTAGAACATCTGCATCAGGGCTACAATTCAATTAGTAGTTGAGCTTTCTTTAAGTTGCAGAATATCTGGAAGAAACTTAAAAAACATTAAGGGCGAATAAATTTAAAAGCTGAAGTAAAACTCTTCAAATGTGCTAAATCATCAATACGGCTGATGTTTTGAATTGGCAGGAATGTTTTTTAAAGTAGTTCATAAAATTATAAATGGAAAATAAATAAACATACTTTAATTGAAATAGAGCTGTATTTCAACTACTTTGCATTAAGTGTGTTGTAAAGTTTAATTTCAAATAACAGGGTGTTCTAAAAACACATGAAAAAGTAAAACACATATTACAGGGAATATTTTAATTCATCAATCTCTTTTGACTAGCATAGATTGTGTTTTTCATTCATTTATGTACATAATATTATGTACATATTTTTTAGTGTGCATCATCTTTGCTCTTAAGAAGAGAAATCATCAGTTTATGATGACTAAAATAAGTAATGATTGTTCGTGATTCCAAATTTTATAGGAACCGTGAGAAAACTTTCTTGTTTTTTCTGCATTTCACTTAGGAATATCCACAGCAAAATTGTAGGGGTAGGTGGGGTATGTTGGACAGTGGGGCACGTTGTTCGAGTCCCAATTATTTTAATAATATTAATATTTTTTATTTTATTTTCTAACCAACAAATAGCTCCTATGGTCCTACAAATCCTATCACGAAATCACATGGCACAGTTATATTGAACAAATTTTTTCCCAGAAAGTGTTATTTCAGCAGTCCTGAGTAATTTTCAGAAAACTATAAATTAATTTCTTTAATGGTTTTAGTCAAGATTGAGGAGAAAAAAAATTAAACTCCTGTCTTAAACTTTTACGTGAATGCTACTACCTCACCAAAGAGCTTACTTGTGCTTGTGATTGAAAAAATGTGAGTGCATACTGTAGAAACTATTTATAAACTGTTCTTGTTTGGCTTTAACATATAAATTTAAGTGAAGTAAAAATATAGAGAATGCAATATAACTGATGCTCAAATTTAGATTCTTTAAAATAAAGCCACATTTTTCAGTAAATTCATTTATCTATACCAGATATTTCAGCTGGCTACATGAATCAGTTTTGAAAGCCGTATATTGGGCACCATTGTCTTAGAGCATTTGAATTCCCCTTTATTTCAATGTTCTATTTCCTGAAAAAAGTATTGATTTTCTAAAGCCTTTAACAAATTAAGATAATCTCTGATAAATTGAATATTTGTTTATTTATACATTTATTTTTATGAGTGGTTGAAATGAACTCGGATGCAATTGAATTACCTTTTGAGTGGGTGAGGCAAAATCACGAACATGTAATAAATGAATATAAATAATGAAAGAAACATTATTTTCGAACCCTGATCTTTACGGATAATCTCAAAAACCCATTATGACAGCCTTTATTTTAAAATGCCACACTAGTTAAAATTTAACTCCACATTAATCGAGATAGATTATTTAAAAATCATTTTTCCACCAAATATCGAAATTTTTACGAACTTGATGTGGGGTGAGAGCTTCATGTACTTTATTTTTCTGCTGATCTAGAAGAGTAGACTAAAGTTTGATTCCAAGAAACAGGTTGTGTCATAATGACACACGATAGACGTGAAACATTTTAACTATTCATCAAACACTTTTGAACAGATTGTATTTCTTATTCATATTTTTACAAAAAATTATATACATGTGTCCACTGATAATGATCATCTTCTTCCTTCTTAAGAAGAGAAATGATCTGTTTACGATATTTAAAGTAAGTAATTACAAATGTACATATTGATCTCTGCGCTGCCTGAACGCAGTACATGCAACCATACAAAATGAGAAAGGAAGCGAGAAGAGTGTAATGCCTCACTTTTCTCCAATACCTGAAGGCAAGCAAGCCATTGCTTTCCTTCTAACCGACATTGCTTATCCCCACCACTTTTCGTCACACAAAAAGGTTGGATCATAACTTCAAAGCCCTCGCATAAAAAGTTTCACTTAAAAAATCTTTGATTCAGCATTTTATCATAAAAGTATTGATATTTCAACCCGCAAAATTTTAAATGTACCTAATTTCTGACAAACAAGAGCTGTTGCTGGAAGGATTTTTACAATCTCAAAAACCCTTGATAACGGTCCTGATCTCAAAGGTAATTCAACACTCGTTAAAACTTAATTTTGTATCAATCATGGCCATAACTATTTAAAAATCATTTTCTCAATAAAAATAGAAATTTTTACTAACCTGAAGCGGGGTATAAAACCTGATGATAATAACCTGAAGCATGTACTTTATTCTTCAAGTGATAAAGAAAGAGTAGCATGTAAAGGAAATAACTAGGCAACCTAAAAATTAGTAAACCCTAATTAGAGCACAATAAAAAGTACCAACACACTACTTGAAACGAACTTAGAACATCTCAGTTTTCTGTTTATGATGGAACACACAGCGAGTGACATGCTTGTTGAATAAAAAAGAGTAAATTACCAAAATAACCAAAACTGCCAACAATTCATTAAATTTTTAATAAAATAGTACATTTTAAATTGGCTCGCTCAACCTAAAAAATCGATAAAAACTGCCGTGTGTCAAGCAAGTGTTCTACTTCATATCCACTTCAAACGCTTTGGCAATTTTTTACAATTTTTAACTAATAAATATTTGGCAGAAAATCATAACAAATCGTTTTTCCTTAAATCTAAACGTTATTAAAAGATACTGCCAGCAAGCATTGAAAGTTCTATAATTTATAAGCATTTTACTTCCTCTGCATCTCCTTTCAAAAAACAAAAATTTGACATTGTAAATACTTACGTTGCATAAAGAGAAGATTTAACTTGGAGTTTTATAGCTTGAAGGAATATTAAAAACGATACATAAGTCAATTTTTGTCAATGATCAGGAAAAATAAAAACCTTAACATTAAAACATAAGTTAAAATGGGTTTTAATATCAAGTCACATTTATTTTTAAAAAAAATTTCTGCAACATACAGCATTTATAATACAAATCACAAGTTAAGACATCCTCACGTACATCACAAGTGTATGTTTTGTTTACTTCCACTCGTCGCCAAGCACGAAATTGATCGCGCCAAACCGAATACAGAGATCTATCGTTAAAAAAATTTAATTTACACAATTTAAACTTTTGCCTTGTCTTAAAGTGTTGTTTTTCAATAACGTTGTGATTGGATTAAATGATTTAACAGGAAAACTAACAATAAAAGACCCAAATAAAGTGTCAGAAGGGAATTTTAGCACACCGGAACACATGTTCTTGATATAATTACGCGATAGTTAAAGAAATAGGAATGGACTCACTCAAGTAAAGCTACATACGTATAATTTGAACATTGTAGAACAGTAATATGAGCATTAAAATCTTGGACTCACCTTTAATTTATCAGATTCTGGGTTTTTCCACAGCACTGTCATACGCTCCATGTTAATCCTACGGGAGAAGAAGAAACCTTGCCTCAGGCGGTCTTCGACCAATAGGAAAATGATACCGCGTTGTCGCAACTCTGAAAACTACGTTTTCATATAGGGACTCTATCACGTACAAGCCATCCTGCAAGGACAAGTTTATCTCCCTGTTGACGTCATGGCAGAGACAGCGGATCGAATCATGGAGATTCTTCTAGCACCGCTCCACAGCTCCGTTCGTGCACTCCACCCTGCGTCTTCCCCCCTACCGATGTCACCGCGCTCAGATACAGATAGGAATTTATATGGGCCAGAGCGGAGCTCTTTTATCCTGTATGAGGGAAAGTCATGAAGGAGTTGATTTGAAATGGTGTGAAAGGGGGGGGGGGAGAAATGGAGTAGAAAAAAAAAAGAATCTTTTCAGGGCCACACTATATACATATTTACAGGGATTACATAATTGAAATGACAGGAGAATTGAATAACCTGGAATATGATAAGAACTGAGTATATACAAGTATTTACATGGAATGTACAAGTGGAATGAAAACTGATAGGCCTAGTCCTATCAGTGCCGAGAATGAAAAGAAGCTTAGGCAAAACCTAAGCAAACAAGAATCATCAACAGATGAACATAGCATCCGACGGCATATTTTTGCCGCCAGAATTAAATGTGAAGAAGATTTGATCGAAGATCAGTGGGTTATCGTGATAACCAAGTTTGGTGAAGAAGTTTGTGGTGGTGTCAACAATATAGTTTTTGATGTAAGATATCCCCGAGTCCTTATGCAGGGTTTTATTGGAGACGAACCATGGAGCTCTAAAAATTCTCCTGAGAATTTTATTTTGGAGAGTTTGAATTTTTTTGATGTTACTAGCAGCTGCATATCCCCAGCAGGGGATACTGTATATGAGAGCAGGGCGAATGATCGTGGTGTAAAGTAGTAGTCTGCTTTTAGTGTTCAGTGAGTTATTTTTATTAAGGAGAGCGTATAAATAGCCCACTTTGACATTGGCCTTTTTGATAACTTGTTCAATGTGATAATTGAACCTGAGCCGCCTGTCAAGATAGACGCCCAAGTACTTGACATTCTTAGAGTATGGGATAGTGTCTTTTCCCACCATGATTTTCTTGGGATAATTTTTGATGTTGTTGGGTGAGAAGCAAATTGCTTGTGTTTTGTCAGTGTTGATGGCTATACGCCATTTGTTTAGGTACTGAGTAATGATGTTGACATATTTTTGGAGACGATGCCTAGCGAAGCCTTTGCAGTAGTCGGCTGTCATGATGCTGGTATCGTCTGCGAAAAGGCAAGTGAGGTGGTCCTCATCGCCGCGCTCAGTGAACAAGTGGAACTTTTATCTCAGCAAGTAGCAGCGCTCCAAACCAGTTTCGGCCGGTCAAATTTTTGTGCTTCCGAAGGGGATTCCCGCGGCAGATCAAGAGATCGCCGAGTTAGGGGCCAAGGAAATTCCACCCCTCGTCACTCACCCGACCCAGCGGCGGCCTACTTTTATCATCGGCGTTTTCAGGAGAAAGCTCGCCGTTGCACCCAGTCCTGCTCTTTTCAGGGAAACTTCCACGGCAGTCAATATCGGCGACTACCAACTGCCAATCTGGAGGAAGTCGCCTTCTTGTGACAGATCGCTTCACCAAGCAGCGGTTCTTTATTGACACTGGGTCGGACCTCTGTGCCTACCCCGCTTCCCTCGTGTCAACCCGGCGCCCGGACCCTAACTTCCAGCTGTGTGCAGCGAACGATTCGTCAATCAACACCTATGGAACATTGATGCTCCAATTAGACTTCAACCTGCGCAGAAGTTTCTCTTGGCGATTCGTTGTGGCAGACGTTTCCCTCCCTATCATCGGCTCAGATTTCTTGGCATACTTCCATTTGTTGCCGGACTGTCATTATAAAAGGCTGTTTGATGGGACCACCGGTCTTTCTACCACCGGCCTGCCCTTAAACTCAGAGCAGCCAAGCGTGAAACTCCTCCAAAACATCTCCTCTCACTTTCACGAAATTCTACAGGAATTCCCCGACCTGATTCGACCAGCCGGAGCTGTGCGCCAGGTCCGGCATTCCACTCTGCACTACATTCGAACAACTCCTGGACCTCCGGTTTCTTGTCGTCCACGTCGTCTTGCACCACATCGATTGCAAATCGCTGAGGTCGAATTTGACTCAATGGTGCAGGAGGGTACTGCACGCCGTTCCGAAGGACCCTGGGCCTCCCCGCTGCACCTCGTTCCCAAGAAGTTTGACGGCTGGCGCCCGTGTGGCGACTACAGACTGCTGAATAGCCGCACCATCCCGGATCGTTACCCCGTCCTGCACATTCACGATTTTTCACATAGCATTCGCGGGTGTACGACATTTTCCGTTGTCGACCTGGTAAAAACCTACACACAAATCCCTGTAAATCCGGAAGACATCCCGAAAACGGCTATCATCACTCCCTTCGGAATCTACGAATTTCCTTTTATGAGCTTCGGGCTTCGAAATGCGAGCAGACATTCCAGCGTTTTATTGACGAGGCCCTCCAGGGATTGGATTTCTGCTTTCCGTACATTGACGACATTTTAGTATTTTCGCACTCAACATCGGAGCACTGACAGCATCTCCGCGCCCTGTTTCGTCGTCTCTCTGATCACGGACTCCTTGTCACCGCCTCAAAAACCGTTCTTGGAGAAACCACCGTAACCTTCTTAGGCTATGAAATATCAGCTGAGGGTACACGCCCCCTGCCAGACCGCATAACCGCTCTGCAGAATTTTCCCCGACCAGAATCCGCTCGTGATCTCCGACGATTCCTTGGGATGATCAACTTTTACAGACGGTTCCTGCCATACGCCGCATTCTACCAGGCACCTCTTCATGACTTTCTCTCGGGCCTGCGAGGTTCTCAGCCCATCCCTTGGACCCCCAGCTTGAGAAAGCATTTTCCGATTGCAAAGCAGCTCTGTGCAAGGCAACGCTCCTGTCACATCCCGCTCCTGAAGCCCCCTGGGGTTATTCACAGATGCATCCACTCTCTCCGTCGGGGCTGCACTAAATCAGTTTATCGACAATACCTGGAAGCCACTTGCATTCTTTTCTAAAAAGCTGACGTCCAAGCAATCTGAATGGCCGGCTTACTATCGTGAACTCCTCGCTGTTTACAACGCAGTTCAACATTTCCGACACATCCTGGAAGCTCAACACTGCACTATCTACACTGATCACGAGCCGTTAACCTTCGCGTTCCAGCAGAAGCGAGAAAAGCTCCCCCCTGTCCAGCTTAACCAGTTGTCGTTCATTGGGCAATTTACAACTGATATCCAGCACGTCAGCGGCGCAGACAACGTGGTGGTCGACGCACTCTCCCGGATAGCAACATTATCGCCTACCCCGGTCAAACTTGAGGACCTCGCCAGGGCACAGGAATCGGATCTCGAGCTGCAGACGTTGATGAATCAAGATTCTGCACTGCAGTTTCGGACAACGGAGTTACCAGGATCCGATGCCAAACTAATCTGCGACGTTTCCACCGGAAAGCCACGCCCCTTTGTACCTGCTCAACTACGCCCCCAGGTTTTTCATCCCTTGCATGGTCTCAGCCACCCTGGAGCTAGGGCTACGGCCCGACTGGTTTCCGCCCGTTTTGTCTGGCCTCGAGTGCAGAGCGACTGTCGATCTTGGACCCGGGCCTACCTAAGCTGCCAACGATCGAAAATCACTCGCCATACGATGTCCCCCGTGGAACAGTTCGCTCCATTTCCCTTCAGATTGAGACACGTGCATACCGACATCATCGGGACCCCTCCCCATAGCGAAGTCCTTCCTCTATTGCCTCACCGCGACTGATCGTTTCACACGTTGGACGGAAGTCTGGCCACTCGAAGGCATCACCGCGGAGGAGGTAGCCAACGCTTTCTTCAATGGTTGGATTTCCCGCTTTGGATGTCCCGAAATTGTCACCACCGAACAGGGCCGTCAATTTGAATCGCAGCTCTTCAAACGCTTAGGCGTATACACAGGGTTCAAACGCTCGAGAAGCACAAGTTACCACCTTTGTGCCAATGGCACGATTGAGCGGTTCCATCGGCAGCTGATAGCGTCCTTAATGTGCCACTCCGACTCTTCCTGGCTGGAAGCCCTCCCCGTCCCAAGTAACACTGAAACGTTACGTCATCGTTACATCACGTTGCAATTAGTTGAAACATCGTTACCGTTTCCCACACAACGTGATATCACGTTGCAATTAGTTGAAACATCGTTACCGTTTCCCACACAACGTGATATCACGTTGCTTTATCGATTCGTTACAAAAAGCGTAATTTTGAAACGTTACATCACGTTGCAAATTTCTTAAATTTGTAACATTGACAAACAGTTGCAAAAGAAACGTTACTTATCGGTACTTTTCGTTGCACCTTGCCTCGTCTTCGGCAACCTCCGAATCCTAGTGGCCATTTTCACTAAACAACTTCTGGCTTGCTATGCCGCCATTGCTTGCAGCTTCGCAATCGCGATCTCTCATCACTTTTAGCGGTAAGTACTTTGTATTATTGTTAGTGCATTATTGTTGATATACTTATTTAATTTAAAAAAAAAGTGTTATTACATATTTTTATGATGTTAATGAACTGCCGTTGGTCGGAGTTTGAGTATTTTTCCCACCGTACTTTTATTTATAATATTGCTAGAAAGAATAATGTTAGATGTTTTTATTTGAGTATTTATTCATTGATTTCTTAAAAAGATGCTGAAGCTTGGGGATATGTTCCATTAATAAGCTATAAAAGCGATAAATGATACTTTTTTTTACTCATTTAATCGGTTTTTTGCAGAATAATTTTGACGAAATAATTGTAGCAATTTTTTGAAAAAAATTTTGTCATGTAACTGAAATTATCTTTAGTAATAATACTTGAAATTTTAGTTAAAGCACTGATGTAAGAGGATTTTTTCAAAACTTTCATGCCTTTCGAAAAATATTTTTGGAGTTCTTTAGTAAAATAATAATAATTATTTTTTCAAGGATTTATTTATGAAAAAAGTTTTTATTTAATTTGCAGTAATATCGTTAATTTTGACTATTAATAGAACTCTAATTGATGTAAATTCGGCTATGCTATCGTTATGTTCTGTTTATTTTTAAATGTCAGGAGTGCTCTTACAAAATATTGTGAATGAAGCAACAGTGTGAGAATAATCGAACGCCTTTAAACGGAATGAGACATTTTATAAATTAAAAAAAAGAGACAAAAAAAACAAAGATTTTATAAAAGTATATCAACACTAATTGCATTAACAAAAAAAAAAAACAGAACACTTACTGTATCAAAAATTAAGGGTTCAATGAACCCACCTCCATTTTCACCAAGGAAAAAAAAAACTTTATTCAAGCTTTGAAAAAAAAAAAATCTTAATACAACGTTTAAAAGCAACGTGATGTAACGTGATAAATAAAGGTTGATGTAACGCTTCAAAAATCGTTGATGTAACGCTTCAAAAATCGTTGATGTAACGTTACTGAAACCGTTGATGTAACGTTACTAAAACCTTTGCTTTTGCGTTTTGCAACGAGACATATTTTCGCTCTATCAACGTTACCAGTAACGTGATGTCAACGATTCAGAGCAACGTGATGTAACGTGATTTATGTTACTTGAGGTAGTGCTCCTCGGCATACGAAGTGCTGTCAAAGCAGATGTGGACGCCTCCCCTGCGGAATTGGTGCATGGAGAGCCTCTTCGTTTACCAGGGGAATTGATAGCACAGACTGCAATAGAGGAGCACCCGACGAACCCTTCCTCGCTCGTGGACAGACTCTGGAGCCACATGGCCAGGCTACGCCAGACACCTGCAACTCGGCACTTCAGGCACACACCTTTCGTCTCCAAGGATCTAGAGAAATGCTCCCACGTGATGCTGCGGAATGACACCATTCGAGGAGCCCTTCAGTCTCCCTATTCCGGACCCCACCGAGTCGTTCAGCGACAAGGTAAAACAATTGTCATTAAAGTCGGCACAAAGGATACAAGGGTGAGTCTGGATAGGGTGAAACCCGCCTACTCCTTGGACGACGAAAGCAAATGTTTACCTGAAGGGCCGAAACCGCAGAACACCGCTCCAGAGGCTGCCGGAGGTGTAACCACCCGTTCTGGACGTCGTGTCCGTTTCCGGGACATCTTCCAAGCGTAAGCAATGAACTACCAAGGGGTGTGGCGCCACCAGCACCCGCTAGGAGGCGCACTCCTTTCCTCAAGACCGAACTGGATCCAAGCGGCAGGAGGTACGAGGACGCGGACGAGCAACTACCACCAACGCCAGCTCCTCGCCATTTTCGTCCACAACTAACCGTAAATAATACTGTAAATATCTATGTAAATAGTCTGTTAATAAATAGTGTATCCCGTACCTACAACGTCAAAAAAAAAAACACACACACACACACACACACATATATACACAGGGCCCGACTAACTAAAAGTGAGGCCTTAGGCCCATAATGCTTCAGAGCCCCCCCCCCCCCCGATCTATTACATCTCTTCAAATCGGTGCAAAATAATAATCTATATATATAAAAATGGATGTATGTTTGTGGGTATGTGTGTATGTTCCTTATACAAATCCACAGTTTTCGTCGGATTTCTTCCAAATTTGGCACAAAGGTAAATTGTTGCTCAGGAATTCATATAAGCGGGTTTTCAGAATTTTAAAAACACCCAAAGAGGTCTAATTTCATATTTTGAGTCATAAAATTGCTCTTTTCTACACGAACTAATTTTTGTATAGTTATAAATTTAGTCTAAATGAAAAGCCCGTAAAAAACTGCCCTAGATGAAGTTTCTTCAAAGATTGACTTTAATCGTTAAATTTGTAAACCTTGGTTCAAAGCAAATGAAAACGGTTATCAACATATAACCTCCAGGAGATATTTTGAATGCAATCAACACAAAAAGTATCCTCAACAATGGCTGTTAATGTCGATTAGCGACAATTGTATAACATGTTTGGCAAGAAAGCCGAACGAAAAAGAAATGCTGTCTTTCAGTAGTTCTTAAATTGCACCCTGCAAAGACACAGGGATGCATTGAAATCACCATCGGTGTTTCTTCTTCAATTTGCTTGCGCATTTCGCTAATAAGTTTTCAAGTAATAATAACGTAACAGTAAACGAAATTTTGATCTGTATTTTCTATACATAAACAGCACAGAAAATACGAAAATGAGATAGGTATTATCGAAGTACAATCTTCAACAGTTTTACAATTAGAATACTAAATTTATATTAAAACGACATCATTGCATCGGAAATATAATTTAGTATTGTATTATCCTTAAGCAAATCAATATGTATGCGTTATTTCTAATATTCCATGATTTACCTAATTCAGTTCACCTAAGTTTCACAGAAATCGCTCCAGGTTATCAGAGACCAGGGGTAAAAATACTAATATGGCTAATGAATTGCAAAATAATCATTTTTCTGCATAGTAGCGTAGATTTAATTTATCTTTCAAGGGGGTGGGGGATAGTCATGGGGTTCATTACATGTACATAAACTATCATACTAGGATTGCTAATGTGTGGTCGAGTAAAAGGCTGTGCACCTTTAGACTCGAAACCACACGAAAATTTAATACGGCGGAATTCATAGTTTTAGAAGGGTAAAAGTTTAAAGTTTGAGAAATGTAAAGAAATATTAATTTACATTTAAACTGTCTCCATTTTTTACGTAAACAAATTACTTAATCGTTTAAAATTTTATAATACTTTAACGCTCGAAGCAATCGTACACCTGAAGGAGCATCTTCGCTGACTAGCAATAATTTTAAACCAGTTAGCGGGTATGAGGCAACTTTTGACACGAAGAGATTGCTACTGAAATGGGCATTATGAAATATTACGCCACATTATAAAGTTTTTTCGTTTTAGTTTTCATCGTGAAATTAGTTGAGCAAAGCTCCATTTCCAGTTACAAGACTCTCAGTTCGATAACTTTTATTGTAAACAATCGAAAAATATTACTGTTTGTAACTACCACTAAGTAATTCAACCGTCATTGAAAAAATGCTGTAAGATAAAAATGGATACGTATCAGTGTTATAGAAGCAACTCTGTTCACAATGGAGGGATAAGGTGAAACATTTTGTATCTCACCTATCACTGTCGTGTAACCATAATCAAAGTCACGTGACATCTGTGATGACGTCATCCACCCAACAACCAATCAGGGGTGACCTTTAAGGGAACATAAATACATACAGGCATGCAACCGGTCCGATTTTAATAGTTTAGATTTCAGATTTTACAGTGTTTAAAAAGTGGTCAACTACTGGCAAACGCTGGGCAACTACTGGAAGTGAGTGGTCAATTACTGGCGAAATCTCTCTTTTTAATTTCTATTCGAAATAACTTGAAAAATAGTAGGTAAAACAGAAAAATGATTAGTAACCGTTGATTCTGATAATTTTATAGACATATAGAAATTAAAAAAAAAAAATTCCAGTTTTTTTTTTTCCTGTGAATTTAAATAGAACTTGTAGAAATTTCCACTAAATAGTCAACTACTGGCGAATCACCCTATTTATTCTTTTATTATGCGTTTTCTTCATTTTTCACTACTACCTGGAGATAAAATATGATCAAGGATTGATGCATTATGTCATATGAAAGACAAAATAAATGAAAAAAAATATTCAAAATTTAAAAAAAGAATAACAACTGTCAGGAATTGACTTCATGTGGGAGCAGTAACACTTGCTATTTCTCATACCGGGCAACATGATCTTCAGGTTCATATTTTAATATGTTGTTTCTGATGCCCCTTGGAGCACCCAGGGAGATATTAACGAAGGCGTTAATCCGTTTTTTGAGACTAATGTAAGCGGTTTCAGTTTGACTGAACCCCATTTCGATGAAGTCCGACTTTTGCTCAGACACATATGACAGATAGCACAATTCAGATTTATTACAATACAAGGAAATCAGAAGAACACCCAGGGCAGTAGGCAGGAATCAAACCCGCGCCTTTCTGTTTGCACGCAGTTGCTCAGCAATACCGCTCGGCCACCAAGGCGCCACATTTAAATATGCCTTTTTTTTTGTTGGTACTTTTTGTATTGTACATTCACCTATTTGCTACATTGCATATTGTGATACATTGCTTTTCCCAAGAGGTAGTATTCGGTGCATTCGCCAGTATCGAAATTGAAGAGATTGAATTATATACAGAGGACGCCGGTTATCTGAATCAGTGGTTAATTGAATCAACCGCTTTAATGAATCAAATTTTCAAAAACAGAACAAAATCCAGCTTTACTGAATTAGCCGCTTTATTGAATCAGCCGCTTTATGGAATCAAAACTGTTTATAACAAACGTGATTCATATAAGCGGCGGTCACTGCATGACATACGAAAACTTGGAACAGTGTCGTAAGTTTGTTTGAAACATATTTGCAATTTCTTAAATTTAAGAATAAATGAGTTAAACTGAATTAGTATAGTTAATGAATATGCAGAACTAATGCACAAAAGTACATGTACATAGTCAAGAAGTGTAGCTGAAATTCAAACTAATGCTGCACAGTTAACGTAGGTAGTCAAAGTTATTTCTATAATTAAAAACCACATATTTTGGGAAAGTATGCAAAATAATTCAACTTTCCCATAAAGCTGCTAAAGCAGCAAAGTTTGACTCACATGACTTCCAAAAGCGAGAGTCTTTAGAGAGGAGCGTAGTGATCAAGGGAGCAATTTAACCCGCTGAGTCTTTTCTCTTCAAATCATGCAGTCTCGTTCAGTGCCAAATTATTTGACATTGTACAATCACAATCATTCAGTTCAGAGAATTGGGGCAAAAATAATTAGAGACAAAAAAGCTATTAGTAATGAATAAACATATTTCTCATATTTAAGGTATCAAATTTTTAGAGACTTTTTAAAACTGTTTAAGTGAATCAGATACTCCATAATTGAGTGAACCATTATATTATATAAGCAGAGAGAAAAATGTGTAACGGAATGTGGGGTAAAGCGAAATAGCCGGGCAAAGTGAAATGATGAAATATATATACCTGCCTTTTAGCGCCACCTATCTGGTAATATTTTAACTAAGCACATGTAGTCTATTCTAGTCAAGAAAAAAAACGCCTCCGAAGATTAAAGCATATGATAATATAGGCAATTTTCAAAAGTTGTTACTCATACTATTATAACATTTTGTTGAAAATCAAAAATTATTTTTGTGATTAAAAAAGAAAACAGTTCTTGTTATTAACATTTTAAATATTAATTGAGGTCTTCTAATATTTGGTGCAGTATTTATTTAGCTAATATTAAGCTGATTTGTATTTAAAATATTTTGTACAGTTAGTCAAGTACATGACGTGCAAAGTGGATGGGGCAATGTGAAATAATTTATTTTGTTTATTCACTCAATCGTTTACTAAATCACTTACGTATTCAATTTTTAATTAATTCATTTACATTCCTTCATTTAGTAATTCGCTTATTTATGCATTCATTCACTTATTTTCTTATTCATTCACTTTTTTATTCACTCATTTGTTTTCCATCATAGATTAATTAATTTATTGATTTGATTATTCATTTATCGTTTCAATATCTTTTCACTTGTTTATTCAACCCTTTATTTACTGATTCATTTGATAAAAATATTTTTATAATCGAAGAGAAAATATTTCATAAGAAAAATATTTTATTTTTCACTTTACTCCATAAAAAAAAGAAAGTGAAAAGTTTCCACCTTTTTTTGAAGGCGCAAATTTACTGCCAAAAATATGACGTACTATTTCAATGCAAGTTTTATAAAATACAATGTTTTATTTTTATGAACTGTACTTTCCAAAACAAATTTCCAATTTGTTCATTTTTTAAAATCTCAATTATCTTAACTATTTCACTTTGCCCCACATTCCCTTACTTGTTGATTCCAAATAACAGTAAAATTTCTTACTTCATCAACAGTGCTGTTTCCAAATCCAATATTAGATTCATTGAAACAGAAACTTAAATCATGAAGGTTCAAAGGTTCGACAGAAGGTACTTCTATTGTGGCCATTCTGTATGAAATAATTTCGCGTACAGCGTTTTCAAAGAAATTCCACATGGAACTAAAAGTCTCAACCTCAGCTACTTTATCTTTCGAAACATCAGGCATATTGTCATCTGTTTGAGTGCTTGCATCAGTGCCTATATGAAGTAATAATCACATTAAGTGTGTATATGCTACTGTGAAAGAACGAAATTGGAAAAAGAGCATTTACTGTTGATTCACCGGAAATATTTAGTCTTTCACCAAATTCTCTGCTATGTGAATGTTAACACCCACCGACGAATGTCGACATTTGCCAGGTTTCAGTCTTGTACGGATGCGCGTGTTTTTGTGCACGTCAAGATTTTTCAGAAAATTTTCTTTATTTTCAAAGTTACTTCAGAATTAAGTTTCTTGGCTTAGAAAAAGAATTCATAAGAACTCTGTTCAATTGTGGAACCTGGTTTAGATTTAAATATCATACCCATGCAGGGGCGGACTGGCTCGCGGGCTCATCGGCCAGCGGGGCGGTGGTCCTTTCACCTGTGCGTCCTCCAAGCAGTGCGCCTTCGTTTTTTTTCTATCCTCGCTCTAATGCGCCTTCTGTTTTTTATACACCCTCACTTCTGTGATTTTATTTATATTATTTTTTCTTTCTTTGTCAATTTTTGTCTTGCATCCTCGAACTAGTGTGTCTTCGTTTTTTTTTTTTTTTTTGGCGCCCTCGAACAAGTGTGCCTTTGTGTCTCCCCCCCCCCCCCCCCGCTCTCGACCCTGTGAGAGCCTTCGATTTTTTTTTCTTTTTCTTTCTTTTTTTTTTGTACCCTTGAACTTGTGCGCCCGCGATTTTTTTCCTACACCTTCTGTTTTTTATACACCCTCTCTCCTGTGCAATTTTATTTATTTATTTATTTATTTGTTTACTTATTTGTTTATTTACTAAATGATTTATTTGTTCATTTACTAATTTATTTAGTTATTTATTTACTAATTTATTTATTTATTTATTTACTAATTTATTTATTTATTTATTTACTTATTTATTTATTTTTTATTTATCTATTTATTTGCGCCCTCGAACTTGTGAACCTTCAGGTCTTTTT
Source organism: Uloborus diversus (assembly GCF_026930045.1). NCBI lineage: Eukaryota > Metazoa > Arthropoda > Arachnida > Araneae > Uloboridae > Uloborus > Uloborus diversus. Next base: position 264,712,700 of record NC_072731.1, read on the forward strand.
TTTCCGCCCTCGATCATGTGCGTCCTTTGGAAGTCAAGGTTGACGCCTTTTGGAGGACTCAATCCGCCCCTGTACCCATGATAACTGCAAATTAAAATACTTTTACTAGCTTAACAGTACCTTCCATGGGTAGGTACTGTTAATCTTTTCTGGGATACATGTTTACTTAACTTAAAACAAGCTTAAAATATTTGTTTCAGCTTGAACAGTTTTGAACAACAGATTGAAAAAAAAAATCATTTTTTAAAAATTAATGGAGGACAATTTTTTTTTTCACTGTTTATGTTGAAATTTGATTAAAATTTTCCATATTTTTCAGCAAAAGTTATAGTAGAGATAGCGATAAAGATAGACAGGTAGATAGATGGATAGATAAATAAATAAGTAATGCAATAAATGTAATACAAAAAAATAATATGATATAATATATTTAAAAATATATATATTACATAATATAATTAAAGAAAAAAAAAATCCATAACAGGCTAAAAAGTGAATTGTTTGCAAAGAAAAAAATAAAGACAAATAAAAAATTAATGAAATAAATAAATGAATTAACACATAAAGTAATGGATCACTCATAAATAATTGATCTGTCTTTCAAAAAACTACGAAAATGAAAACATCCCAAAGTTCCTTTTTAAATCCAAATTTATCGTGTTTATTAACTGGAAAAATGTGTGTTTATTTACTGGTTAGAGGTGTCCATTCAATGGGTTGTTGTGCCATTTTTTCTTTAAGCATCCAAAAATGCCGGAAGGGGCACCATTAAAGCCATAGGCGGATTTAGGACTGAGTTCCTGGGGGGGGGGGCAGGATTTTTTTTTTTTTTTTTGGAGCAACATTTTTAATTCCCCCCCTCCCATGTTTTTGTCTGTTTTCTGCGATGCGTAAGGCCATTCTTTACTTTTTATGTGTCGTTTTCATTACTGTGTGTAATCATGCTGTCCTTTTTAAATTGACCTTAAAAGAAAGGGGGCTGGTATTAAGAGAGTAACGCAGTTCTTCCTTTTAAGTGGGATATATAATATCTCCAATTTTAGGGGGCCCCGGGGTTACTCCCCCGGAGGAAATTATCTAAAATGGATATAAAATTCTGCATTTTGAAGTCTTATAAGGGTTATTTGGAAATAATAGGCAAATAATTTTTTTTAAAGATATACGCTTTAAAAGTGCTTTATGATGCAAGTTAATACTTTAAAAGAAATGGTGCACAGATTTAGAGAATAGGTATCAAGAGAGTAACATACTACCCATTTGAACAATTCTTAATTTATACACTTGATAAGAAATAAAATTGAAGCACACTTTGCTTAGGAGTTTCAAAGACTTGTCTAATTATTTTCAAGGTTTGGTTGGTTAGATTGGGTTTTTCATTCAAGAACCCTTGTAGGCTATACTGCGCCAATTCTTTTCAGGGATTTTAGAACCTATCAATAATTTGCACTTTCCGGCCTCTGAAATTGAGTAGTAGATTATACACTTGTACAGTAGTGTTCAATCTTTGCAAGAAACGGCTATTTTAAGTTTAAAAGAAAAAATAAACTTTAATTTCCTATTCAAAAAAGAAAAAAATCATGATTTTTTTTTGTTGTAAGATTTTGGAAGATAAGTTGTTACTATATAAACTCTTCCCAAAACTGGGGAGCATTGTCCCCTTTGCCCCCCCCCCCCTCTATAAATCCACCCATGCTCTTCTGAACTATTCAAAAACGAAAAAATGTTTTTTTTTTTTTTTTAATTTTTGGAAGATGTGTTGTTACTACATAAAGTCCTCCCAAAACTGGGGGGGGGGGGGCATTGCCCCCCTCTGACCCCCATAAATCCGCCCATGATTAAAGCTCCCGCAATTTTTTTCGACACATTTAAATAGATCAGTTAAAATTTCATTAACTGTCACGAACTGAGTATTATAGTACTTAAAATTGCTATAAACGTTTAAGAATGAAATTGTGCTTCAGTGTCCGTTCACTGGTCAGCCTACCCTATAAGTGTTTTTCAAAAAAAAAAAGTGAATATTTATAACTACTATTTTGCAACCGTCAGTTTGTAAATTTATTGTTCAATATTGTTATTATTATTTTTATTATTAAAGATGTTTTATTTATCTACTTTTAATATTTTTAATTTTTAATTATTATTATTATTACTAGGGGGCTATCGCCCCCTGCTCGCTATCGCTCGCCAACCCCCGGAACTGCTTACGCAGTTCCCTGTGGATCGCTTCGCGATCCATGCTCGCTTCGCTCGCTCGCTGTATGCCAATACATTAGCCTAGCTAAAATTTTCCGTAAAAATTAAAGTTGGTAATTGCATTTAGGTCACCATCCATTTAACCAATATGAAAATTACGTTCATAATGTTAATTTGTCTGCTTTAGCCAGATTTTCGACAGTTTAACTTTGCTGTATGTAAGATGACTGCTTTGGCAATGTGCACAACTTTACCATTATAGATACAAAAGTGTCTGTCATTGCTTTGGAGAGATTGCACTTCTACCTGTTGGTCCGCGGAAGGTATTTTATTTCCCTTCTACCACCCATTGGAAAACCAATGAAGGCATTCCCCTATCCGCCACCTGGGGACGCGCCCTCTAGGGGTTACAGGCTCCCCCGAGGGATGTATTTACATTATTTACACTCTTATATATTTACATATTTACACTCTTATATATTCTAATCTGAGAAAACTTCCTCATATACACAATTAAAAATGTCCCGTTCAGAGAATACAACTCTGGAAATGGCTCGTCTTAAATTGGATTCAAGAACGGTTTCCTGCCTTCTTTGAGCTTTTCTTTGCTGATTAAGGTTGAAATGGGCCACAGCCCGACTCAAACTCATCTCAAAAAAAAAAAAAAAGTTCGTTGAGTATTCTGTGATTCAAGATTTCAAAACAACGTAGAAGTTTGTTTACATGATTTATCGGCGAAGTGTTGCCAACAGAGGTTTAGAAATTCACCCCTTCATTTGCCGGCACGTAAGAGAATTATATATATAGATTATTATTTTTGTTTCTAAATAGTTGGTCAAAAATTTAGTGCTATGTAATATACTTACAGGAAGTAAAAAGATAAAATATTTTCATTTAATTAAAACTGAAGTTTAAAATCATCTTAAAATGCATTATCATACTCTGAACAAAACTTAAAAGCAAAATTTAATAAGAATAATCTTTACATAATAAAATATTCTTTGATATCGCATGAGTTTTTTTCTTTTGTATCCAGTGACTAGAACATGCTATGAAACTTTAAAATTTGACAGTGAGCAGAGTTACATATTTGGGAAAAAATATTTTCTTAATGACATAGTTACTGTGCAATATTTCTACTGCACAGTATGGGTTACAAATCCTTCAATATAATTCGCATTTATATGTTGACGTTTCATACTGAAGCGTTTTTCATTGAAATGTGATGCTTGCTCTGCATTTTTCAATCATCTTCATATGAGCCCCAGGCTTAGGGGGGCACATGTGAACAATTTAAGACATTTTTTAAAAATACCATAAAGTGAGGAAATATTTTTATGGAAATCTCAAAAATTCCATGACACAAAGAAAAGACTATTTAATCATACACGCATATTTTCTCTGAGAAATTAATAATATTTTTAGAAAAATGAAAAAATTCAAAAAAAAAAAAAAAAAAGTTCACATGTGCCCCCCCCCCCCCCTTCCCTTACTTCTCCATTTTTACTTAATTCTCGCCAAGCAGACTTCATTCACTGCAGCACATAATATGCACACATGCATATAAATGAATGTTAGTTCTGAAATTTCTAAGCAAAACGTGACCAGGGATATTTCGTTTGGCATAATAAAGTTTTGGCTTTCGTTTGGCTTGCTTAGTCACTTAAATAGTATAACAATGCACTATTTAAGCGACTTTATCATCTGCACTGGCAAAACGGAAAAAGAGTCATTGAACTAATTTTTTAAGAAAGCCGTTAACAATATAAATATTATTGTACACATTTTTTAAAAATTCATTTACTAAACAATAGTGACACCAGGGGTTCCCAACCCAACCCCCCTAAATATCGTGAAGATCCCCCCCCCAAAAAGTGAAAAATGATGTATTGTTTTGAAAACATCCTTTCCCTAAAACTTCAATGGCGCAGTCAGCGCCATGACCCTCCCTAGATGGGCACCCCTGGTGACACTAATTTCTTAATGAAATGCTTTATGCTGACGTTCCAAAAAAAAAAAAAAAAAAATTACAACTTCCTGAGACTTCTTAAAAATGACTTCATATCAATAAAACCTATTCTTTAAAAAAAAAAAAAAAAAGAAAAGAAAAAAAATCTACAGGAAATGCATACCTCTCTAAACTAAACTTAACTCTTCTTGCCTTTCATTTAAGCTCACACAAAAAACTGACTATTAACATAGTTTCAAAGTTCTTTCATGAATTTTAATTACCAAGTTCAATGTCTATTTCGTACACATACCATTTTCATAAATTATATACCTGAACAAATTTGATTAATATGAAATATTTGTATGAAGAAAACAATTTTAGAGCCATATGCTGATAAATTACATCATTTGTTAGTAATAAAAAAAAATGATAAATCAGATATCTTTTTCCCAGAGCTTTAAGAAAAAACATGTAACCGTTGCAAAATAATTATACATACTAACATTTAACAAACTTACTGGATTTGGTGTAGTTTGCAGTCAGCAAAGGTAAAGATCCTAAAACATACTGAAAGGATATCATTTTCGTTTGCACTTATTAAACAAAATCCAAGAACGACTTTTTAATAGGTAATTCAATAGATGTCGAGTATCTAAAATTCAACGACAGCGTTTAGGTTTAACTGCGCAGTGATCCTTTGTGTAACATATTAAACCTGTTACGTGGCAAGCTCTCGTGCCTCTTCTTCTACGTGAATCTCGGCATATTTTTCGAAAGGACATAAAGCTTATGTTCGACAAGTTCAACCGGGAGCGATCGGTTGATTGATCACGTGATAGCTAGCGACGTAAGCCAATACTAAAGCATGGAGGTGACGTTATTATTTAACGTCATTATTTAAACCAGTGAGCTACCGGTTGTTAATCGAACACAACCAAAATGGATTTTCTTCTAATTTTACTGAAAACTACTAAAATGTCTGAAATTTGATTAATTTTCATTTAAAATAAAATGGAAGAGAAATTTTCTTGTTGTATAATTATTCCCAAATTGATTTATGTTTCGGATTCCGTATGATGCTTTGCTAGATTTTTTGGTGAAATTTAATCCAGTTATATGATTTTATAGTACCTATTGTATCCAACTTATTTTGTTAATGTTTTGAGTAGTAACTTTGATATTTTTTGTTTTTCAACGAAAAAGATGAGCGAACATCAAAGTAAGCTTTTTCAACAAGTGGTACCACAGTTAAACGCATAGTGTGCCGGTAACGATCTCAAATTAAGGCTTTGAATCTTAATTTTAAATTCAAGGGAGTCAATTACGCTTGTTTACGGCGAAAATTTTATTTATATTAAAAGCTAAATCTACTTTACAATCCAGTTCATTATTTTCAATTGGATTATCAAAAAGTGGGACTTCAATCTCTGTTTTTTTTTTTTTTTTTTTTTTTTTTTTTTTAACGCAAGAAATGAAGGTCACAAAAGATTATTTTGCGTTCAGTACAGAGTATAGAAATACGTGTAATATTGAATTACGTGTTTCATGTTACGGGTAGAAATAAATTTAAATCAACATTGAATATCTTTGCTTCTTAGTGTTGAGGCAGCAAAGAAGTAGGGCTCGACCGATGGCATTTTTTGGCCGATGGGCCGATGCCGATTGTTGGCCGATTGTTCAAAGATGGCCGATGGCCGATGGCCGATTGTTTCCCTCAAATGGCCGATTGCCGATGGCCGATGGCCGATGCCGTTGGCCGATGGCAAAAAAAAAAAAGTTTAAAAAAAATAATTTGAATTCTGATATTTTTAATTATGTTTTTCGCAATCACCAGTTGCGACAGGACCCTACTCATTGGAGTTATTGTTTCTAGAAACTGCTCCTGTCCCCCAAACCTGCCATTCTCCTGGGCGGTTACGTGTGTATAGTTGTGTGTGTGTGTGTGTAAGCGCGCATGCATGTAAAGGCTTATGTGTGCGTTGACCTGTGCATGCACGTAGGCGTGTGTGTTTCTCTGCGTGTGTAAGTTCTTGTGCATGTGTAGACTTGTGTGTGCATAGACTTGTGTATGCACATAAGCGTGTGTGTGGGTGTGTGTGTATGAGCGTGTGTAGGACATGGACGCCACCGACCAGGAGAAGCGGATTTCGGGGGACATTGCTCAGGATCGGAGGAGTCGCGCCTGCGGAGGACGGTGGGCGGGAGTGCTGCAGAGTCGGGGGGAGGGAATAAAATCAGCGTAACGTCAAGGACAGTCAAATGAGAACAATAAGCAATCGTGATTGCTCAAAAAAAAATCTAACAGAAATAAATTTATAAGTTTGTCAGGGATTTAAAGGATCATTGTGTCAGGCTAGGACTAGGTCGGCACGACATACGTGACCTAGAAGGTGCGTACGTGACAGGGCGAAGGGGCTACGAGACCCAAAAACTGCATACGTGCGTCCCCTAGCCCTCCGTGTTGACCGAAGGTCAGGCACCCCCTATAAATAGAACCCACCGGAGAGAAGGGGGAGAAGACCGAAGAGAGAACGACACAGTTGCGGTCGCGGAGGCTGCCGGTTTTTCTACGGCACCAAGCGAGGTCCGAACTGAACTTTAGGAGCGGGAGAGTTGGGCCCGTGATCCTGAAAGAGAACTGTAGAGACGGGAGAGATTGTGCCTGTCGTAAAGGTGGACTGTTACGAACGGGAGAGTAGTGCTCGGTCCCCAAGGTGGATTTACAAAAACCGTGAAAGACTGAGCACCGTATATGGTATCAACGTGTACATATGTGAATAGTTGTTGTGTATATAGATATAACTAAATAAATCGATATTTAACCCAGAATCTGTGTGCCGTGGAACCTAACTCATTGATTCAATTCACTTTACTTCCTTTCTACGAATAATGAATTGTAATCACAAAAAAAAATCAGATTTTGACCTAAATTTCTATTTTATGAGTACATTCATATGTACCTAAAAAAATATTACCCTGAATTGTTCACATTACCGAAGTAGATCTATCTACAAAATGGTCATCTTAAACGACTATGCACTCTTAATTCAAAAGAGCGAAAAAATAACTCTTAAAAAGAGTGAAATCTATTGCGGGTACATTCATACTTTCTGAGTGCTAGCTTTATCGAAAAAAGACGCTTTACGAAAAAACCAAGACTAAAACTTTTCTTTATTCGCGTGAAATTCGGAAAGACTCCGTTTGATGAGCGAAATATAAAAACATTCTTTAAAAGAAGGACTCAAAAACATTTTCATTGGTTCGATTCTGTCACGTGATTTTGTTTAGGGAGAATCTTCTATACCTCCACGTTAGGCTTACCCAACGTTGGTCGCGAGTACCAATTGGATCTCGCTATCTAAATGTCTTCATTTAATGAATTTAAACAATATTTGTAGCCGAATGAGGTTTCTGAAGGAAGTGCACAAAAACTGCATGGTAAGTGCGAAGAATTTTCTTTTTTATTAAAATTTGAAACTGTTAATATTTCTTGAACTGCTCGTATATCATTACAAATCATCCACGTGCAATGTTACGGCGAACTTTTTGTAACTATTTCTTCCAAATGAATGAAACTTTCATCAACAATTTTGTTTCGGTCATCGAATCAAAAATAGGACATTTGAAACAGTCGTTACCATCTTTGGTGTGTGTGTGTACTGTATATATATTTTAGGCAGGTGTTACAGACCCGACCATGCGCAAATCTATAGGTCGGATACCAAATCCGCTCCCGATGGTCGGAGCGCCAACCACTGCGTGTATTTTAAATTAATCGAAGATTGTTTGTGTGTATAATAAACTTTAAAGAGTATCATAAACTTTGTACAATACACTCATTCATATGTGTAACATCCAATTCATTAATTAAGTAAGTGTCCTGACGGGGAGGGGGGGGGGAATTCTCTACATACCCTTACTTGGAGGGGGGGGGGGGGTTAGATCCATTCTTACTAATATTTTCCAAGCCGATATTTTATATTAGAAATCCGCGGTCAAGTGGTTTGGCAAATATTATATTTCATTTGCTTCAGGAAGGTAAAAGTATGTATTATAGGATGAGCTGTTTTGTGTTTCAAAGAATGAAACGTGTAAAATATAATAAAAGAATCGCTCAGTGTTTTGCATGTCTTATTTTTAATTAGTATCGCATCATATACAAAAATTATTTGTCGAAAAAACATTCGGTCTAGATTCCTTACAGTAAACATTTCTTTACTCAAAAAGGTTTTAAAAAATAATAATGATAGTTAATTTAAGAACGATCCCAGTGATGTAATATTTGTTATTTTATTATTGTGAAGAAAAAAAAGAATCTTACGTAAGATGGGGGGGGGGGAGGGAAGGTCAAAAATATTGCCAAAATTGTCCTTACGTAATTAATGAATGGCCCCGAAGAAACAAAATTGAATTCAAACGTATCTTGTCATAATTTATGAGTGACTTTTTAAATTAATTTGAACTGAGGTAACTTTTAAAACATTATTAATGTTAAAAGGCATACCGAGAATATCAATATAGAGTTTCAAAATTTTAAATCTATTTATTTGGAACTGTGTGGGTTTGTTTAATTTTATTTCAATCTTTAAATTCGGATATGTACGTAATATTGCACGTGGGTGATTTGTAACGATATACGAGTAGTTCAAGAAATATTACCAGTTAAAGTTTTAATAAATTAGAAAAGTTTTCGTACTTACCATACAGTTTTTGTGCAACCTCTTCGGAAACACTAAAAACAGTTTTTTTTTTCACACTTTTTTAACCTATTTTTTTTTTTTTTCAAATGAAATAACAATTTTAAAAACAGTTTTAAATTCAAATACACAGCATAAGCACATGAAAACACATTTAAAAAACAGTTTCACCAAATGAGAGTGAAATGATTTAATCTATTTTATTCTAAAAAAGAGTGAAATAGCGGCTTTCCAAAACGGAAAGCAGTCACTCATTTAGGATATTAATTTAGTCTTAAAAAAGAGTGGAAAACACTTATCAAAAGGGAGTGAAATTAGCTTATCCAAATGGAGTGAAAATAACCGCTCCGCAAAAGGAATGAAATTCACTCCTATAAGGAAAGTGCGTTTTCGAAACTGTAAAGGAGTGAAAATTTACTCAGTCTGAGTTAAAATCGCTGGAATTTTTTAAGAGAGTGTACTTCTGCCAACGTTCGTATAACTTTTAGAAGGACTCCTGGAAGAAATTTATCGCAACCTCCTGTAAGGCCTCTAGCGCTGCTGCTTTAATTTCATCGTGGGGAAGAAGGCGACTTTCATGTTGAGGATGCACGGTTCGATTGGTCAATACTCTGATATGACAAACAAATAACATAACGTTTCGTCAAACTTAGCTCCGTGTGACTTTTACCTGTTCCCAGCAAAAAAAAAAAAAAAAAAAAATCAATGACGCCGCTTTCTTCTGCATCACAGAACTTAGCAAAAATGGCTTCCAGGAGTGTTTCCAAAAGTTATATGAACACTGACAGAAGAAGTACATAGTCCCTCAAGGTGACCTTTTGAAGGTGGATGTGCTTCGGTAATGTGAACTATTCTGGGTAAGATATTATACAGTTTGTCCCCCGAACTTTTGGATCGTAATACGTACAATCTGTATAGGGTGTAGTTATGCTTCTCCTTTTTTGACTGCTGTACGATGGAAAACAAAGAACAAGAGAGAGAAAAAAAAAACAGAAAAACAAAGAGACTGTTTGATAACCAATTGATTTGTTTTTGTTTTTTTTTAATTGAACATATATATTGAACACTAAGATTTCATTAATATTGTAATAATGTATGTATTTAAGTACATTAAACATAGTTAAAAAACATTAAATTATGTTGTTTAATCATTAAAAAAAAATTAAGAATAAAACTATGAAACCGTCAACAAATTACACAATTAAAGTGGAAAGATTGCACGTAGACTTTTTTTAGTCATCAAATTAAACAAAAAAGGTAACAGATAAATTACAATGTTAAATCATAATAGGAATATTTTTATACTTATTTAAAATTTATGAATAGAAAAGTTTGCATTTTTTATAAAAGCAAAACAGTGACATAAATTATGCGGAAAAAAGAAATAGTCATGAAAAGAGCGAGGTTCTTAAAACGTAGCTACAATAAACAAACTCAATATTTACACCAAGTTAATAACTGAATACATATACTACTTGATCTGATGTTTGCACACGTAATATTGAACAAATTGATTGTTTAATCTTTCATGAAGCACTACAAACAAGTTCAAATTAAACTTTTCAAAGTAACAATAATTTTCTGAAATTTAAAAAATTGCATAATAGAAAATCCTTGAAACTTTTCTATAACATATTATTAAAAATATGATGAAAACGAAAATAACTCATTCATTGATTTTATATAAATACATAAAAATAGTTACTTACAACAGAAAAAAAATCGATCGCTATTGATGCAAAGAAGATGGCGCATTACGAAATATAGGTAAAACAAGTATAAGAAATACGCAAAATGACATTTCTCGACCAAAATAAATAATCGCTAATTATTTAAGAAATACTTGAAACGACGAGGGTGGGTTAGGAGTGTCACCCTCTGATTTTGGAGTAACTCACAACATTAAACTTCGGTCACAAGTTCGGCCTCATTTTTTTAGTACAGAAACGCTGCCACCAACGCTTCGAGAGATTCTGAATCTACTTCAGCACTATCGAAGAAAAAATTCAAAACTCCCTTTGACTTACGTCACCATTCAAAGCGTCTTTAATCAATTTCTTACATTAATGCTCTAAATTCTTCCTAAACAATAGATAAAGCTTGAAAAAAATATCTCTAATTTTATGAATAGTGTTAGTTTTAAGCAACTAAGAAGTACAACTAGAGTTTAATTTCAGAAATTGAGGGAGCGGGATGAGGGGCACGCAAGCGTTCTCGGAAATGCAAAAAATAGTCGTAAAAAATAGAGTTCAAGACAATCATAAACATTGAGCTGAAAAACCCTTTTAAAACTTGCACCCGAGTTTGTTTTGACGTGCAGTGGCGAATTTTAAACATAGCAAATGTTGCAATTGCGCGAGAAGCCCCATAACCATAGGAGCACCGTAAGAGTTACAAAAACGCTTATGATAAATGTTTCACAACTTCTGTGATAGAGAAATAGGGCCTCAAAATGCATTTCGACGGGCCCCAAACTTTTAATTTAGCCGAAGCGATACAGAAAAGAATGCATTACTGTGATTCATATTACAAATATCGAAAAATTAAAAATTACCGTCGGTTCAACGGGAATCTAACAAAATGAAACAGAACCGGTTTCGCCATCTCAAATTTTTTTTCTCCATAATCTCCAATTCGGCAATATATCACCAAATGATCATCAGTCTGAGACGCTATATTAGTTTTCCATTGAAATAAGTAATAAATAGCCACAAAAGATGAGTAAATAGGCTTTTTAGAACACCCGATCGAAGACAAAAAAGGGAAGTGCACAACTGGAACGTACGCACACCCCACATGCAAAATTTTAGCCTTCTACAGCTTACCATTTTTGGGTTATGACTTATGAGAGATACACACGTACATCCAGCCGCAAAAAACAACGCAATAATTAACTTGTTTGGTACCTGAATGCAGTATTAAAAACTCTTTCAGGTGAGACTAAATAAGAAATTCATATTGAAATTTAAGTAAACAACTTTATATGAAAACAATAACTCCCTTTACTTTGTATTAAAAAGTAAAACAACAAAGGTCCTTTTTTTTTCAAAAACATCGGCCAATTCCATCGGCTTTTCGATGTATTTTAAGGCCGATGGGCCGATGTTTCCTGCAAGTTAGCATCGGCGGCCGATGCCGATGCCGATGGCAAAATTGTTGAACCATCGGCGCCGATGCATCGGCCAGGCCGATGCATCGGTCGAGTCCTACTTTTTTGTTATTTTTCCGCAATTTACCGCAAAATTTTACTTTTTTTTTCTTTTTTCAAGCCTGATAGTTGAACACGCGTCACTTGACATAACTTTTATTTTCGAGGTACACCGTGCAAAGCCGGGCGACTCAGCCAGTATATCAACAAAAGAGAAATGAAGCTGATTTAAAATAAAATGCAAACCGAAAAAGGTGTTAACAGCAGCCAAAAAGCCCCCTTTAAAACAATTAATAGAATTTTTTTTCTAACCCATATACAAAATGGCAACAGGAAATAAAAATTGTCGAGTAACGTAATGTTAGTTGACGTTAAACTAATATATACACTAGTTAATGTCGTACAATTGTTGTACGACATTATTGTTTTCTTTGGAGAATTTCGCATTGATCGTACCTCGTTCGACTCTTGACTCGCCACGATTCTCGAGAACACCAAGCTAAGACACACGTGTTAAGTACTTAAACGTCATTTTAATAACGTCTTTATTTTTGATTATGAACCTTTTCGATTGTAAATGATTTGGTTTCATAGAAGTTTCGAAGTACCTGCTAAAAATGGGACATAAAGAGAAAAAATGTTTCTTTTGCACCTTTTTTTTTTCTTGCTCCAGTTAAAATCAGATTGCAATTATTTGCTCAAAACTTTAAATGCAATAAAAATCGAGCAAATGACTTTTTTTCGATGAGATACCGTCGCAAATTGATTTTCCGTAAAATTAAAATCTCGAATGTTTTTTACTTTCTTTACAAAAAAGGAAGTATTGTATTTGCAAAAAAAAATTTCACTCAAAAATCGACCTTAATTTCCATTTTGCTCACCCCCGAATGAATCTTGAGGTTTTTTTCGACTCGACCATACGAGGATAAGTGCCTAAGAACGTATTTACACGCGAAATATCCATCTTGACGATTCCCGAGTTAATTACGAGTTTTCTCGTGACGTCTGTATGTACGAATATATGTGGGTATGTATGTCGTATAACTCAAGAACGGTATGTCCTAGAAAGTTGAAATTCGGTACGTAGACTCCTACTGTGATCTAGTTGTGCACCTCTTTCTGTTGCATTCGGGTGTTTTACCCCCCTAAAGGGGTCTTTTACCCCCCTTTTTAGGGGAAATCATTGTTAATTTCAATGCGAACTCAAGTGATGTTATAATTTGGCGGACACTTGGTGATATATCGCCAGTCCTTTAGCCGCCAAGTTTTGTCGTCAACTTCACGACAATTCGGCGATTTTGTTTTTTAATTTATGTATTTTTTAATCTAATTTTTTTATTTGGCCACTGTGGGTGATATTTAGAGAGTTAACTATTGAATCACCTAAAAATTGCAATAATGGGGAACTAACATTAAATTGGTGTGAAAGGAATTCATGTGTAGGAGATCATACGGCGCCTTTTATTTCAAGGAGTTGATCTTTTAGACCCGTTCGTTCATGAACGACACATCCCTAAATTATAACTTCTCGTAATTAAATCGACAAATCTGAAAACCGGCCATCTACTTTAAGATCCAGAAGACTGGTTTTCGAAGCCATCAATTCAGTTATTTCTGCTTTTTAATTCGATTCAAGGATTTGTAATTTGATCCAAAAAAAAAGTTTCAAAAGCAAATCTTTATTTTTAACTCTCTTGCATCGCCGAGGCAAGTGTAATTTATTACATAAGTCCAAAACACTGAGTGATACTCTTACAACCATCGAAATTCACAGCTCCGTGTAGAAATTGATCAACATTTATACCTTTAATCCTCGACTTCTCTTGGCAAACGCAGGAAGCAAATCGAGCGTTCAAGGCCAATTTCACTTGCCCAACGAAGGAAAAAAAAAAGTGACGATTTTCCAGAATTATAGTGTTTTAATTTCCCGATCTCTTTGCCTAAGCTTTCATATTGACAGTTCACCTGCCATTGGCGTCAAAGAGTCACGTGGTGTCGGTGATCGTCTCCGCAGAAATCTGTCTCATGGATCGCCTGGTCAGTCAAGTTTTGTTTTAATGCTCGGAGTTGAGCTTCCCTCGTGAGAGATTTTTCTTCGCTCAGCTGTGCGATGACGGATGTTCAGCCTCGTGAATATCCTGGGAATAATACTTCAATATGCAGATGTAAGATTTTTTTTCAAGTTTTGTTTAAATTTTTTGTACGCATTAACGAAATTTTGAGAAATTAATATTTTTTAATGATTAGTGAAAGGAAATTTTAGAGGTTAATATTTGTGAATTATTGGTGAAAGGGAAATTTTTAGAGGTTAGTATTTTTGAATTATTGGCGAAAGGATATTTTTAGAGGTTAATATTTTTGAATTATTGGTGAAAGGATATTTTTAGAGGTTAATATTTTTTAATTATTGGTGAAAGGAAATTTTTAGAGGTTAATATTTTTTAATTATTGGTGAAAGGAAATTTTTAGCGGTTAATATTTTTGAATTATTGGTGAAAGGAAATTTTTAGAGGTTAATATTTTTGAATTATTGGTGAAAGGAAATTTTTAGAAGTTAATATTTTTGAATTATTGGTGAAGGGAAATTTTTAGAGGTTAATATTTTTGAATTATTGGTGAGATGAAATTTTCTAGAGGTTAATGTTTTTGAATTATTGGTGAAAGGAAATTTTTAGAGGGTAATATTTTTGAATTATCATTGAAATGTGATATTCGTTCATGTATTTTAATAATTTTGCTGAATGATGCATTGAGAAATTGGGTTTAATTTTTCATTTAAAAAATATCATTAAAAGGGATTTCTAAACATAAAAATCTGTTCATTTTTTCTCACCATTATCAGATATCTACTCATACTTCCCACTTACCTAATCTTACATTTTTTTACTGTACATTAAAAACTTAACAAAAGAAAAAAATATGCAATGAGTTTCAAATGAAGTGTTCCATAAAGCAAATGAAGTTAATAACATTGTAATTTACTAATATAGTTCACGAATACATATTTATAAATGAATTTCAATTGCATTGCATTTTTAATATTGCTTTTAAAATGAACACTTTTTTAATACTTAAAGGGAAAAAAAAGATAGGAAATGAATTTTAAATGAAGTATTTCAATGAGTAAAAAAACTTGTTAATAAAATAATTTATTAATAAATATTTAATGTATTTATAGTTGTACACTATAATATTCATAATTTTAAAGTTGATTGTTTTCCTCGTAAAAAAAATTTTCCTTTTCTAAAAACAATATTTGTTAGAAAAACAATTTCTTTCAAAATGCTAGAAATAATCTCTGCAACAACTTTTTCTTCAAAGTCTGATTTCTTTTACCCCGTTCATCCTTTATTTAACTTTTTCTTGATAAATAAAATATTATTTTATGGAAACTTGTTTTGGTATTCAGGTTTATTCTCATACTTTTTCAGTGCTTAGCTTTAATATTCAAATCTAATATTTTGAACTAGTTACGAGACCTTTAATTTAATCTGAATTATTTGTAAATAATCACGTAAATTTGATTCTTGGTACATTGGTACTTGGTTCGGATATGCTTAACTCTATTTCTTTTTGTTTTATTGCTTATATATTTACTAAGATTAATAAACAAGTGAGCATTAGTTCTCTCTGCCAATTAATGATTTCAGTTTAAGCAGTATTTTGCTCTCAAACAGTATTTTGCTCTCAAACCATATAGTATTTTGTAAGAATGCAGCTGCTAAGTATATTTGATTATCTACTGAATGTATAGTATGAAAAAACAGTAGGCATCACACACATACATGTAAAATACGTTATTTATAATATCCAGTAGGGTAGCAAATGAAATCCTGGGGAAAGGGGTCAATTGCCCCCTCTTGACCTCCTTAAATGACAGGCACGTGTCTATTCATCCACAGTTGTCTAAAGGATTTATTCTTTTTCCTAAGCAGATAATGCCCCCCCCCCCTATCCAAGAAAAGCAGGCGCCTAAGGTATCTTCACCAACTAATAACCAACTTACTTCCGTGGAGGCTCTTTTGCACTCTTAGACCCAATAACACCAATCCACTTAGCGGACGGTTTGTATTTGCATTGAATAACTTTAATTATAGCTTAACCTAAAGTTCTGGAAGGTAATGAGTGTAATTTTCGACTTAAATTCATTCCACGGTGTGTCATTCATACTTGTTTTAGTCTACCTTTGATTTTTAAAATAATGCAAATGCTAAATATAGATAGAAATGGACCAGTGGAATCTCAACTGAGATCTGTTTGGATGCTGTTCATAGTTATAACAACTGTCAATGACTTTTTTACGCAGCTTGACAGATTGAGTTAAGCAACTTTCGCAGGTTGAGCAGGACTTAATATAGTTTAAGGCGTCACAGTGCCTTTCAAACTTTTTTTTTAAATTTAAGTACATTTTATATTTTTTTTGAAACCATAACATGCATACTTATTTCTTAATAATTTATTTTCAAAATTTAAAAATATTGCCTGCTTTTTTAAAAACTCAAAAAATTAAAATTTCAATTTTTTGAAATCTTTAAGGCTTTTTTATTTTTGCACTAATTAAATTTTTTTTTTTTTTTTTTGCTAAGCGATCACTATATTCTCTAAAAATTTGTGCATTCATTTGCTTATGAGTTTATTAGAATATTTTCTGTGATTAATTATGTAAAAAATCAGTTTAAAAAAAAATGGTTTTTAAAGGTTTAACATGCTCTAAACATTAGAGTAATTTATAAAATGCTTATCCAATGCACAGTTTTGTCAAATATGTTATCCCAATTGCAAAAAGTATTACTTTAAAGCTTTATCTTTAATAGAAAAAAAATCCTTAGGGATTCTAATGACACGAAAACACAAATACCATCATAGAGAAAAAGCAGTTTAAAGTTTTTCTTTTGCATAAGAACACAGCGAGCATGGCCTAAAACCACTCATATTTTTTTAAATATTTGAACTAAAGCAATGAAACGTTTTCTTTGTGTTCAGAATAGTTTTTAGTTTTGAAATAAGCAATAAAAATTTTTTTGATCGTTTCATCATTTTTGAGGTACCCCTTAATTCTTGCAAATAGAAACGTAATGTAATTAACTGATGAAAAAACTTTCAGGACATACATCCTTTCGAAAAAATAACAAACATTCCAATATTAATTTAAAATATCAATCATCCCAATTTCAATGCATGACAAGGAAAACCAAACTTGAAGCATATAAAATTTTGATCGTATCCAACACTTATTTGGCGACCGAAAAGAGAAAAATCTTAATAGCCGTATTTGAAACGAACAGAAAAAGTGATGTGTGGATGGGACTATACAATCATGAAGTAAAACACTAGATAATGAACAATATAAAACCGAAAAGAAATCTTTTTGGGACAGTCGGGGCATGATTTAGAAATTTTAGGAAAATAAGTCAGGCATGCCTGCAGGCGCCCCTCTTAGCAGTATCTTCGACAAAAGTATTATAGGGTTGCAACCGCACACCTTTTTCAAATTGCATAGGCTAAGTAATAACCCCAGAAGAGCCGGTATATTAAGAGCAGTTAGCAACAGCAGTGAAAGACCTAAAAGGGATGGAAGAAAAACATTTTTCATAAATGGTACACATAGCAAAAAATAGCTATTTTAATGAGATAAATACCTTTGTGCTGAACAGTAAAGTAAGAAAAACAACGTTAGAAAAAGCACAAATTTGCCAATTACAGCCGACACGTGTTTCGGCGGTACAGGGAACGCCCAAAACACGTGTCTGCTGTAATTAGCAAATTTGTGCTTTTTTAACGTTGTTTTTCTTACTTCAGCTATTTTAATGTTTAAAGCCACACTGCTATACACTTTATAAATTATTATTGGCTTTAAAAACCGCAACAAACTAAGGCCACGTTTTAGAACGCATTTCTATGCAGTCTATCATTTTCTGGGGCCCCTGAAGCTAGGGGGGGGGGGCTTCAGCCGGGCTTCATGGGCTTACATGTGAACAAGGCACTGGCGGACAACCGGAGAGAATGGACGACAACAAATCTACGAAAGAGTTTTTTTAAAGGCCATTGTCAAGGTCAACGATAAATAGGACCTAAATAGATGGTTGGACAAGGCTGAAGGAAACTTTAAGCATGAAAATAAATTGGAAAACTTGTCAGAAGTCATGGTCCAACAGGAACTGTAGTTCCGTGGCGTTGGTTACTCCAGCGTTAATCCTACTGCTTTTAGGGAGACAATGTAATTTTCGGTAAATTGCAGAGACCTAAAACCATAGGTTAAAATTTATAAACAGTATTTTTTAAAATAGTTTTTAAAAAAACACACGATCCATAGATATTCCCAACCTCAAAAGAGCCGGTCCATTAAGAGCAGTTAGCAACAGCAGCGGAAGACCTGAAAGGGATGGAAAAAGAAGAACATTTTTCATAAATGTACGCATAGCAAAAAATTGCTATTTTAATGTTTAAAGCCACACTGCTGTACACTTTATGGATCGTTATTCACGTTAAACACCGTAACAAACAAATTAAAGCCACATTTTAGAACAAATGTCTATAGTCTTTTATTTTTCGCGGACCCCAGGAGTTAGGGGGCCCTTAGCCGGGCTTCATGGGCCTACATGTAAACCAGACCCTGGCGGAGAAAATGGACGACAACAAATGTACGAAAGAATTTTTTAAAGGCCATTGTCAAGGTCAACGATAAATAGGACCTAAATAGATGGTTGGACAAGGCTGAAGGAAACTTTAAGCATGAGAATAAATTGGAAAACTTGTCAGAAGTCATGGTCCAACAGGAACTGTAGTTCCGTGGCGTTGGTTACTCCAGCGTTAATCCTACTGCTTATTGGGAGAAAAGTTTGGTTGCATAGATGGGATGGGACGATGTAGTTTTCGGTAAATTGCAGGGAACTAAAACCATAGAATAAAATTTATAAACAATGAAGTGTTTTTCAAAATAGTTTTAAAAAATTAATTTGAATTTTGACCTCTTGAATTCAAATTGTTTTTCGCAATCACGAGTGTGTGTGTATGTAGGCATGTGTGTTTATGTGTGTGAGGGGGGGGTGTGTAGGCATGTGTGGTTTTGTCTGTGTGCAGGTATGTGTGTGGGTAGTTGTGTGTATGAGTGTTTGTGTGGTGGGGAATGTGTATGTGTGTAGGCATATGTGTTTGTGGCTGTGTGCAGGCGTGAGTGTGTGAGTAGTGTCTGTATGTGTGTGTAGGTGTCTGTATGTGTGTGTAGGTGTCTGTATGTGTGTGTAGGTGTCTGTATGTGTGTGTAGGTGTCTGTATGTGTGTGTAGGTGTCTGTATGTGTGTGTAGGTGTCTGTATGTGTGTGTGTAGGTGTCTGTATGTGTGTGTGTAGGTGTCTGCATGTGTGTGTAGTTGTGTATGTATGCGCGTGTGTGTAGCATATGGATGCAACCTGGAGACGGCTTTCGCTGTAGGAGCAGTATCGTGAGGAGCCGGTCGACGGTGATGCTGCAGAGGGTGCTGGCGGGAAAATAAAATGATAGCACATTAAAACAGTCAAGTGAGAACAATAAGCAATTGTGATTGCTTAAAAAAAACACAGGATCCATAGATATTCCCAACCTCAAAAGAGCCGGTCCATTAAGAGCAGTTAGCAACAGCAGGGAGGACCTGAAAGGGATGGAAGAAAAACGTTTTTCATAAATTCAGCGCACAAGACTGTTTTCGCTCAAAGATTAATTTATATCTCTTGCAAGCAAGCTTTTTGAAAACATGAAATGAAGATAAACAAACTACTGGTGGGTTTCGAATATCCTAGGCTTGACTGCACCCGGTGAATAGTTAAAATATTACTCAAGTTCTAATTGGCGTAACAAAAGCATATAAAAATATTTATTTTTCTTTGAGCCATTTAAACCTAAATTAATGTTTTAACAAAGATTTCGTGTTTTAATGAATACCAGTAAATTTATTATCATTCTGAAAACTCTTTGAGCAAATCCATGCAACGTTAGTATATACTGAAAAAGCACTTATTTTCGCAAGCCGTAATTTTCAAAAATAAAAATATCTGATTTCAAAAGCGAAAAACTTAGTAAATTTTATATGAGCAACCAATAGTTTTTTTTTTTTTTTAATATTTCGCAAGGCTTAAATTTTCGCGATTACTACGGGCTTGCAAAAAAAGAAAATTAATGAAGAAATACAGAATCTAGCTTTTTAATACGGGACATAAGGTCACTAACTTACCTTTAGGGAAATTATCTCCATTAAAAATAATTGAAACATTTGAGACCAAAACTCAAGGGTCGCCAAACTTATCGCCCTTTAAGAAGATTGGTAAGTTGTCTAAGTAAATATAATATAATATATATATATATATCATTGCTATTCAAAAATAAATGCAAATGTTATGCTATGATACGTCAAAACACACTAAAAAATTTCGTACAATTTAGAAAAACATTCTATGCACACATTTTATTTTAAACCTTTTTTAGCTACACTATTTCCCTGCAATCGAGAGAAAAATAACAGAAATCGTGGATCAAAATTTACTTCTGTGAACGACTACTACCTTAAAAATTTGTACAGAAAATATTCAAACCTTATATTTATTTTTGATGTCACGTAAAAATATCTCTGAGAGAAAAAATAGGAAATCATCTTTTTCGTACGATTATTTTTAACAATTCAAAAAGTATATTCAAAAGAATACACAGCATAAGGCTAAAGTGAGAACAAGATAGTTAATCTAACAAAAATCAATGTTATCAGACGAAAAGTAAGCTCGTTAGTTCTGGACAAACTACCTGCTCCATTTTTACAGCTTTGTTTTGAAATTATTACTCTAAAAACTTCTACTCGCATTTTATTCGCTTGTAGCAAATCATTAGGGCATTTCAGTAGAAATTTATGTCCCGTGATACAAAATGCATAACAATCCTGTTTTTCAGATTCCTCTGCAGTATTTTGCTAATAAAATGAAAATTCCTTATAAAAATTCAAGCGTGGATGATCTCAAGGTTTTCTTTCTGCGTCTATTTTTTTTTCCAGTAGGTTAGTAGTAATGACGTCAGTGGTGACAGCCCTAATGCAATCACTGTCAGTAACTCATTTTTAGAATAGCACACAGAATTTTTAATGTTACATTTCTTCCCGAACTTGAATCTTATTTCCTGCAATTAGCCATTTATAATTCCTCTCGCTTAAACTACACGTCGCGTCGGACTACGATGTGTAGTCACCAGGGACAATTTCAAGGGACCAATTTTCCGTCCCAATTTCAAGGGACAGTCCCGTATTTTTAAAAATTGTCCCGCGTCCTGGGAAACTTCCATACGGGACGGCTAAAGTCCCGTATTCTAGCTAATAACAATATTTTACGAAACGAGACATTATTTTATGGAAAAAAATAAAGTAAAACAAAAAATGTGAAATAAGGAGCAATAAGAAACTCACGAGGCAGCAAACGCAAAAATTGTTTTCGTTTTGATTTGTATGTTTTTGTTTTGGCGGCAGACCAAGAAGCTTACTCATTCAGATTTTCCCATTGGCTGGTGTGGCACCTTTCATTACTATTTCAGATAAAGTAGTCATATTTAACAAGAAAATTTTTCGATTGCACCGTTTTTCTTGTAGTAAACGCAAGTCAAAAACTAATTAGTACCTGTTCCTATCAACGTTGATCTGTATGCTGAACATCGTTATATTGCTTGCTTTATTCTCTGAGATAGTTCCTCCAAAATTATGCTCACCCATAAACATACAGAGGAATCTTCCGAAAGCTATTAAAATATGGTTGTTTATCACCTCTTAAAAATACAGCATAACCAGTAATTGCACTCAATCTGAAAAAGATCTCCCCCCCCCCCTTTTTCACTTCTAGAAGACTGTCCCGTATTTACTGTTCTTAAATCTGGCAACCCTGATGTGTAGTCACGCATAGAAACTTAATTAGATCAATTTTAAATTTGCTTACCTACTAATTACTCTAATATCATTAGTGTTAATACATTTAAGTTTTGCATTCGTCTCTGCCATTTCAAAGTTAATCTTAAACATGTGAAGTCTTTGCAATTGTATCAACAAATTTTTGATTTATTTACTGTATTATGCACAAACAAACTTAAAGTTAACACAAGCATACACCGATGCTGCTGACTCTGAAATAGTCGATAACCCTACTGAAGCAGATGTTTTCTCATTGAAGCTGAGATAACTTGCACACTGGTAGCTAAAATTTACCACATCAGGAGAGTCCGCAAACAAAGAAGCTGCTCAACTCGTGTACAGGTAAAAGCTGCAACAAGTTACTTCAGTACTACTTAAGGCTTCAGGGTGGCAACAAGCAGCTTAAGGGATATAAGGACCTTTAACCTTCAAAATTTTCGATCTTCTGGAAAAAATATATGTTATGCATAGTTTAATTATGAACAATTTGATACCTTATTTGTTATCACACGCCAAAAACTTCAAGTTATCGTAAAAATGCGTAAACTTTCCTCATAGAGATTTATGTTAACAGCAGCTGTTTAAGTCTCTTTTTCTCAGGTGCCGGTTTCTTCGGTTTTCTCATATTGCGCGCATGATAACTCAGAAAGTTTCTTATATATTTCCGTAAAACTTTTCATGCATGTTTGTGTGGTTTATTTTTATGATATGAACCTAAATTTCAATTAAAAATGAAAGTTAATATTAAAAAATATTTTTTATCCCAAAATTTTGGAAATTTTTGATATTAACTTGTAAAATTTCAAAAAAATAAATAAATAAATAAATTTAGGTTCAGGTCAACACGAGATAAACATAAATTTAAAGTATTACGGAAATATATAAACTTTCTGAGTTATCATGCGCGCAATATGAGAACCGAAGAAACCAGCACCTGAGGAAAAAGAGGCTTGAACAGCTGCTATTAACATAAATCTTTATGGGGAAAGTTTACGCATTTTTAGGATAACTTGAAAATTTTTTGGCGTATGGTAATAAATAAGGCATCAAATTGTTCAGAATTAAACTATGCATAACATATATTTTTCAGAAAATCGAAAATTTTGAAGGTTAAAGGTCCTTAGACCCCTTAAACTTGGGTATTTACCTCAAATTTGTAATAAAAGCATACATCAGGGTGGCGACAGATCAGGGAAATCAGGGAGATCAGGGAAAAGTCAGGGAACTTTATTACTCAGGAAAAAATCAGGGAAATATCAGGGAATTTTGAAAAAATAACAAAAAATCAGGGAAAATTGATTAAATGAAGAAGAAAAATTTTTTTTTTCCTTGCAAAATGAAGTACTTTGATTCCCTATGAATTTTCCGCCAATTATTTATAAAAAAAAGTAAAATTAATGAAGTGCGATCATGCAATGCCGCATATTTGTGCATTTTTCTCCTCAACATCAAAGTATTCAATTTTGAATGAGCTTCCTGAGATTGCTTCTATGTCTGTAAAGTTGTTTATTTTAGCAAGCTTTAAATTTTCCTTCCACGCATTCCATGCTACGTAAAATAAACAACCTTACAGGCAAAGAGAAAGCCAACATTAATGACTTTGCTCCCTCGCTTTTACTCAATGTCTTGAAGTAATTAGCATACTGTTGTCACGATTTCAAGAAAAAAAATCTTTGTTTCTTAAATTAATGCTGATAAAATCTTAAAAGTTATCACTTGGCGTTTTTACTTTAATTGCTAAAATTGAATGTTGACTAAAAATCAAATTTGTGTTTTGCTATGGTAAAGATTTTGATGAATTTTGTACACAATAAATTTCCCGAAGAAACACTTCGACATGAATTAGACTTGCATTATTTACTCCAAAGTATTTTGAGATGTCACAAACACTTAATAGTTTCATTGAACAATTATGGCTTGTTTAAGTTAATCAATTGATTTACTAATATTCAAACAGTGAATACGTAACCTAAAAGTTACTGCTTGTGTTAAATTCACAGACATAAACAGATTTACAAAGTGAAACATATAATTATGTTCTGAAAATGTTGACATTTCTGCTTTTTTTTTTTTTTTAATAATTTCTGGTTTGGATTCCTAAATTGGAAAAAAAAGAACCTCGGTTGCCTTAACCGTTTTAAACATTGCATTTTATTTAATATGCAATGCTTTTCATGTAGGGCAAAGAAAGGAAACAATTATCATTGGTAACGTAAATCAGGGAAATTTGGTGAACTTAATCAGGGAAATCAGGGAAAAGTCGGGGAACTTTTTTTTCCAGTTCCTGTCGCCACCCTGTACATGTCTTCTGCAGTTACGAAGAATATGTGCTCACTCATTGCCCGGCGGTATTGTTGCGTAGCAACGATTTTAACCCAGAAGTTCTTTATTTCCATCTTTCAAGGTCATCCAATGAAGGCAACTTTCCCTGAAGTGTTCAGAGCAGAATTTTTTCCTGGTAATATAAAACACAAAACATATTTTACAAACAAATACTGAAAACTAAATCATTTGAGCAAAAACCATTTACGTGTAAACTAAATCAACATTATTTTGATATCGAAAAATAACTTTTTTTCATGTATTTCTCCTTTACCACTTAGAAATATTATTTTTTAAACGCTGAGTTTTTGGAAACCTTCCGCATTTTCAGAAGTTTTCAGAGCTTGTTAATGACTCGACATTTATGCAATTAAGTCTGGCGTCAACATTTACCTAGTCAACACTTAATTCCCAGTTCACTTCTAATTGTTGATGCAATTCTTTTGTGGATGAGAACAAACAATCATTAAAAACTCACCTGGGAAAAGAATTCGCGAGAGACGGACATTTTTTTTGACTTCCCGTCACTCAAGAGAAAAAACGATGTAAATAAATCACTGCGCCATCAGCGTTGGCTGCTTTATGTGCAAATTTGAGAAGAATAATTAATTGGCTAAATTGCGTGCAATTCAAAAAACTTCAAGGCCGTGAGAATGCCAGGAGTATAAAGGGTATAATCAGTAGTCTTCATCCTTTTTTTACGATTGTAGTAAAAAAGCACTTTCACTTCATGTGATGAGATTTCTCTGTTCGCCCAATGCACTGCTTAGTTTTAATAATAAGCACTGAGCTGAGGAAGAAAATGCTCTAAGTTCAAATAGCCTCAAATCCGTGAGAAAGGATGTTGGATGTTTTGTGTCGTCGTTTAATCGCGACAATCGCTCATATTTATGACAGTTTGAATGAAGAATGAAAATTCCCACCAAACAAGTAATTGGTGGCAACTTAACAAGAACGAGTTTTAACCGTGTAGGATATTCTGCTCATTAAGGGGACACAGTAACTTTCAAACATTTTTTTTTTTTAATTTAAGTAAATTTTATATTTCTTTGAAATTATAACATGCATACTTATTTCTTAATCAATAATTTATTTTCAAAATTTAAAAATATTGCCTACTTTTAAAAAAATTCAAAAAATTGAACATTTCAATTTTTTGAAATCCGTAAGACTTTTTTATTTTTACACTAATTAAATTTTTTTTTTTTTTTTGCAAAACGATCACGATAATCATCTCTAAAAATCTGTGCATTCATTTGCTTATGAGTTTATTAGAAAATTTTCTGTGATTAATTATGTAAAAAATCAAAGTTTTTTAAAAACAAAATTGGTTTTTAAAGGTTTAACATGCTCTAAACATTAGAGTAATTTATAAAATGCTTATCCAATGCACAGTTTTTTCAAATATGTTATCCCAATTGCAAAAAGTATTACTTTAAAGCTGTATGTTTAATAGAAAAAAATCCTTAGGGATTCTAATGACATGAAAGCACAAAAAAAAAACCATCATCGAGAAAAAGCAGTTTAAAGTTTTTCTTTTGCGTAAGAACACATAGCGAGCATGGCCTAAAACCACTAATAACTTTTTAAATATTTGAACCAAAGCAATGAAACTTTTTCCCCTGTGTTCAGAATAGGTTTTAGTTTTAAAATAAGCAATGAAAATTTTTTTTGATCGTTTTATCATTTTTGAGGTACTGTAAAATCTTAAACACTGAAGCACCAGTTAGTTTCCAGAAATCGCATTTGTTGAAACTAGAGCATATGATAATTTGAGTGCATTAGTTTGTAACATTGTGAAAACGTTTTTACTTTTACTTATTTAAAAAGGTGCATCCGATTTTTAACTTTTTCTTTTGTTGAAATATTTTTATTTTACAAAACGTTAAAATGAAGTTCCATGGTTAATAAAAGATCGACATTCTAAACACACTACATTAGAGTGAGCTAAGAAAAATATAGACATCTTCAACAATTTATTTATATGGTGTCTTTAGATTTTATTGAAGTTTAAAAATTTCGTTTCATCGAATATATCGTAACAGAAGATATTTTCGTAAAAATTACAAACAAAAACTAAGATCTCTGAATCGAAAATGCAACCATTTGTGTGGTTATGCTTAAAAATTCAGAGAAGGTGTTAAAAACTGAAATTGCCTACTTCATTACTCGGCTGAAATCAACACGGATCCATCTAGTTTTAAAATCTTCTTTCAAGAGAAAACACACAAAACTTGAAAAAAAAAATCGATAGCTAAAAATCACATAATCGTTGAGAAAAATAAGATATTTTATACTTAATTTACTTCAATTAGGGAAAGAAGAACTTGAGTTTAGAAAAACATTACATTATATTAAATTCTAAAGTTATTAGATGAACTCTTACTCTATATAATGTTCAGAAGTAAATTGTTTAATACTCTTACCGTGAAACGGAAAAACAACCTATGCTAATGTAAATTGAATAGAAAGAGATGCACGCTCAAAAATAGCGGAAAAAAAAGATTCATCTAAATGTTGAGTATTATAAAAAAGAGATGAAAAAGTGCGACGGAATGAGTCCTTTTTGGTGGGCTACGTAAGCCTTTTTTGAGCAATCACGATTGCTTATTGTTCTCACTTGACTATTTTTGACGTTCCTTTGATTGTTCCCACCGCCACCCTCCGCACCATCACCGTCGACGGGTTCCTCACGATGCTGCACCTCTAGCGAAAGCCGTCTCCAGGTTGCATCCATGTCCTACACACACGCGCATACATACACAACTACACACACGCGCATACATACACAACTACACACACGCGCATACATACACAACTACAAACACATACACACACACAAACATACCCCCACGCACAAACACACACGCCTACATACACACACTCGTGATTGCGAGAAACATAATTTGAATTCAAGATGTCAAAATTCAATATTTTTTTGTCATTTTCTGTCCCAAATTAATTTGTTGAAAGCCCTATCCCACTCCAGCCTAACCCTTTTAGATGAAGTTATAAATACTTAACTAAAAACGTTTTTGTTAGAGTATTACGGTAAAGATTATCTTATATACAAAATTTGAAATTTGTTGGCGAAAAATTAAGAGGGTTATATGTTCAATGTTTCGGACACTTTTGAAATATTAAAAAAAAAACAATAAAACATCAAACAAACTTTATCGTAAAATGTTTTACAAACAGTATTAAAGCATAATGTAAGCATTTGAAATGATCGATAATATATTTTTTTACATAAATCAGATAAAACCTCACCTTTGCGACGAGAACCCGTGGTTGGAAAATAATCCACCCTCAATCTGACAATGTTGTCAATCCCAAAACGAAAAACTCTTACGCATATAATAAGCGGAATATAAAAAGCAAACTGCAAAAAAGAATTATTAAATGATTAGCAGCTGTTTAAAGTTTGTCAGGGTTTTCGGAAACCACGTCTGAAAGGCTAGTTATGCAACAAAATTAGCAAATTTCTGCATGCTATAGAGGGGGAAAAAAACGAAAATAGCCGAAATCGGGTGAAAAGTTTTAAATAATGACGAAAAGAGAAATCGTGGAACAACGAAAGGATTTCAGGCTTGCTTTTTTTAAAGTCTGACTTTTCATTCGAATTGCGATTTTTATTGTTCAAATAAAATTAATTGCTTTAAATTACAAAATATAGCTTCACCATACTGTTCTGTTTCATTTTTTTTTTCTTTGTGGCTAATGTAACATAAGATGCTCTTATAAATATTGCTGGGGGTTGCACCTAAGCCAATATACGCCTCTGCCACACATAAAAATTTTTAAACAATAGGTTAAACAGGTATAGGTAGTAAACACAAATTTCAAGTTTTCATAGTTATTTTTTAATTATTTAATTTCTTTGTTTTTATGCATAAAAAATTGAACGCATGTCTGGCATATTTGTAATGTATCAAATCAATTTTTCCAGAAAAGTAGTTTCATGAAAAAAGATTCGAATTTATGTTGTTGGTTATCAGGAAGTTGAAGAATAATTGAACTGAATAAAATGCGTATGTTATGTAATGTTTATCTCCATACATATTGAAAATTGAATTACTTTTGCAGCTTCCAAATTGGAGGACATTCTTCAGACGGTAGTTGTTGTGAAATGTCCCAAATCTAGATTGTCATGGTACGATATTTTTGCTTCAAAATTGTCATGTGCTTTTTCTTTTGAATTTCCTAGCGTTTTGCAAATTTTACTTAACACTTGCTTCCGTACAGGGTTATTCAGAATTCTTCCCTTAGTTTTGAAGTGCTAAAGAAATTAATTAAAGCAATGACGAATACGGCGAAAAAGGACATTTGAACGAATACAAAAGCGATTTAGTTTTAGTTACGTGTCTTACAGGTGTTCTATGTGTGATGCGAAACTCTAGCTCCTGCCACGCTCTAATCCAGCGTTTCTCAACCTTTTTCGACCCACGGACCGGCAAGTATTTTTGAACAAAAATCGCGGGCCAGTGACTTTTTTTTCCCACCTTTTCTTATTTTCCTTTCTTTTTTTTTTTAGAAAAAAAACTTGCATTGTGTGTTGTTAAAAGCATGTGAATTTTATGCGGACCGTAAGGTTTTTTCTTTTTTTTTTCTTTTCGGCAAAAAAGGAAAAAATAAAAGTCGAATAAATAACATGAACATTTTGCAAACGACTTCCCCTTTTTCCCCAAAACATAATGTTAATAATAAATAAATGTATGTATAAAACTTACCATTAAAGAAATTACGAAAAATGTTCAAAAGTTAAGGATAAGATAAGTAGTTATTACAATAACAGAAGTAGTAAACATTGCTGAAAAATAAAAGTATAAAAATGAATCACAAAATTCAAGTAAAAGATGTCGTACAGCATATTTATTTTCTGATGATTCACTTTTTTTTTTTTCTCTGAGAAAGGAATTTTTTTTCAAACTTAAGAGCAAAAATCTCTGAGGATCAGTCAAATTCTTCAGCGAACCGGTACCGGTTCGCCGAGCCACTGTTTGAGAATTGCTGCCTAATCAATATACTGCCGTGTGCAGGTAAACGGCAGTGTCTGCAGAAATAAGTTTTCGAGATATTTGCAGAAATATGTGGTGGATTCAGTACTAACAATATTAAAATGTTCGAATTAGACGCTTTTTTTTGTACCTTTTTTTCAGCGGAAACCAAATAAGCGAGCTTCATGCAATAAAGATAATGTACAATAGATGACAAAAATGAAAAATTTGCAGTTACTGCCCTTTACCTGCACACGACAGTATAGCACTATCGACGTTATTCACGTCAAGTGTTATCCATGTATACTTTTCTTATGATTGTACGTCAAGACAGTTTCCGCACCTTCTTTATCTCCATTATTTAGCAAAGCTGCGTGAATAGATAACACTGCCATTATTGACGTAGCTAGTACCGCACTGAGTATCGTGTAGCAGGAGCTAGACTATAGCATTGATGTTTGCGTGTGATAAAGGATTCAGACATAAAACACAGGTGAGACACGTTAAATAAAACTAAAGTTTTCTATATTATTTTAAACGTCCTTTTTTGCTGTATTCGTTTGAAGGTTTTATTCTGTAGAGTTTCAAAACTAAAGAGTTATGAATAACCCTGCACTTAAAGCAAGTGTTGAGTGTAAATGTTCTCACATAGATCACCTGTAAGATATGTAACAAAAGTTTGGATTTGATGAATGAATCCGAAAACCATTCGTCTGCCAAGTTTTGCCAAAGATGTCTCGTTTTTGGACGACCGATTTAATTGTCTTTTTTTTTTTTTTTAATTTTCTTTTTAATCTTTCCTGTTCTGTTGTACTCGGCATTTTTTTTTTTTTTTTAACTTTGAAACCACGCAGGGAATTTGGAATATTACTGTATAAATCAATGGTTCTTTCTTTTTAAACATAATTGTTACTCGAAACTTCTCAATTGCAAGTGACCGAACGGTACCTAAGTCGTATCGCTAAAAATTGAGAAAAATACTCCGTCCTTGTGCTACTCTGTTTGTGCTACAAAGTTGTCTAGCTCTCCACTAGTAGTAGCAATGCAGATAAAAATAAGCCGCGTAGTCTCAAGAATACTATTTTCAAAATACTCTATCCATTACTTTTATGATAAACTTATGTAAAGCGGTTTAGTTTTTATACTGTGGTGTGTAACTTGGGCAATTCCATGCAGTATCATGTTACTTTTTTTTTTTTTTTGTGACAATGCCATAACTTCCTTAAACTTTATACGTAAGGCGTCTTTTTAAAGATTTTTACTTCCTTTCACAAAAAAGGAAGTATTCGCGAAAAACATTTCACTCAAAAATCGACCTTAATTTCCATTTTACTCATCTCCGAATGAATGTTGAGTTTTTTTTTTCGACTCGACCATACCTGGATAAAGGCCTAAGAACGTATACACGAGAAATATCCATTTTCACGATTCCCGAGTTAATTACAACGAGCTTTCTCATGACGTCTGTATGCGCGGATGTATGTGCGTATGTGTCTCGCATAACTCAAGAACTGCATGTCCTAAAAAGTTGAAATTTGGCACTTTAACTTCTAGTAAGGTCTAGTAGTGCACCTTCCCTTTTGGTTGCATTCGGGTATTTCTCAAGGGGTCTTTTGCCCCTTTTTGGGGGAAATCATTGTTAATTTCCATGTAAACTCAAGTGGTGTTATAATTTGGCGGACACTTGGCGATATATCGCCAGTGTTTTTTCTGCCAAGTTTTGTCGCCAAACTGGCGACAAATTTGTCATTTTTTTTTAAATCTGGTTTCAATTTGGCCACTGTTCGTGATATTTAGAGAGTAAACTATTGAATCACATTAAAATTGCCAGTAATGGGGAAATGACATTAAATTGGGGTAAAAGGAAGTCATGTGATGCACACACACATCAGCTCGTTTTTTCACCGCTTTCGATGAAAAATAAACAGAATTCCCAATAAGCTTGTTTTACTGAAAAACCGATTTGTTCCGTTTTTCATCACTTTTTGTTTTATCACTAATCTGTTTTTCATTGGCCTTGGTTCAATGCTTAACATCCCTAAACGGGGTCCCATTGGCGCAGTTAGCGATAATAATCCAAAAGTTGTGAGATCATATCCCCAAGGACCAAAAAATATCTTTTTAATGACTTCTCTTCAGAAGAATTATGATCCAAACTTTCCGTGATTATATAATTGAATCTCGTTGCGGGAGTCTGAACGACTGTTCTGTTGCTAAAATCGAAAAGAAAGACATTAATTTAAATGCAAATCACAGTTTAACTTTAAAAAAATATTTTAACAAAATAGAGGTTCAATTTCAATTTATTTTGTTGCTTTATTACACATTGATTTTGTGTATAGCATCCCAAGATGAAGACTTAGTAGCTCATTTGATAAGAGCGTACTGCTAATGACGCGAAGGTCATGGGATTGATCGATTGATTGACTCGATCGCATTTCTTTACTTTGCATGACATAAGTTATTACTTATTGCGAAAAAATCGAAATTACGCCGTTGCTGCTAAAATCTATACTAATAATATAAAGCTGTAGAGTTTGTTTGAACGCGCTAATCTCGGGAACTACTGGTTCCAATTGAAAAATTATTTTTGTGTTGAATAGTCTATTTATCGAGAAAGGCTATAGGCTATTTTTGTTAAAATCAGACTGACCGAAATAATTGCAAATTAAAGGTTTAATTGATTAGTTCTATGAATTCCTAATAGATGGCGCGGTAAGCTTAGTTCTATGAATTTCTAATAGATGGCGGGGTAAGTTAACTCATACAGAGGGCGCTGGCCGACAGTCTGGATAGCAGCGAGGAACCATTCCGCGCGGGTAACGAACTGATTTTTGAATTTTTTTTTTTCGATATTCAGATACATAATTTTGATTTTGTAGGATTTTTCTATTGGTTTTGTTTTTGTTCTTATAGTTGAAGATAGTTATCTAAGTAAATAATTTGATTTGTCGTATTATTCAGTTCTGATTGTTCTTTATAACGTTTTTATTATAGTATTGCTTATTTGACGAAACATTTTAAATTGCAGAAAAAACCGCTTCGCTCTCTAAAGGGCAGGATTATTATGATAGCGTGCTAGCTTGGCGTGTTAAGCGATAAATTGAAGGATTACTATGAGTTTTGAAGCTACTGTTAATCGTTTTGTGTGTTTTGGCGAACAATTTAGTTGACGAAAAATGATCATTTCACATCAGAAAGGGGGGGGGGGGATCTTTTTATTCAACGGATTATTAATTCTTTGCACGGGCATCGCCGTGCGGGTGCTGCTAGTAGAAAATAAAACAAATCGCTTAAGTCAAAGTGCAACCTGAATCGACGTTTTAACTATGTTAATTCGACTTTTTTCTAGATCAATATTTTTTTTTAAGACTCGCTACTGGTTGTCTGAGTCTGTTATTTTAATTATACTGTTCCCAGTCGTGTTTGTTAAAAATGCGGAAAACTTGATGCAGACCTTGAGTTGCATGACAGCTGAAATTTCCCCTTACTTCACTCATTGCGTGATTAATGGTCTGACGATGCAATGTGACGAATGTGTGCTTTTCAATTTGAGCAAAAAAATAATAAATATTTATATACTAGAGTTTTAAAAGAATTTACGTAAAAGAAATGCAAAACAAAACTTTAAACTGTAACTTTTTTCACTAAAAAGTATCTAACTATATGAATTAAAGTTAATCTAAATCACAAGTATCCAAACTTTTCAAATATTTTGCATTTCCTTTAAGTTGGATCTGACTTGGCCAATTAAAATTGCTCTCGGTTTTTTTTATTACAATTTTGTTAAATTTTTAAAAAACCAAAAAAAATCAACATTATGCTCTTGCTCGAAAATTGAATCCTAGATTTTTTTAAAATCTAACAGGATTTTGTTAGAACTAACTGGATCACTTAAAAAAAAAAAACACTGATGCTAAATGTGTGCAAAATAATTTTGCAATTTTAGTTATTTTCAGACCATTCTAAAACAATTTAAAAATATTTTAAATCGCTGCATGCGAGAAAATTCAACCCTGCTAAAATTGAGCCTATTCTTTTTCGCTATTTCCTCTTTAAAAAAAAAGCAAATAAGCCAATAACACAATTTTGTCGTGTAAATAAGTCAAGTTGTAAACTTTAATGTCTATGATAGGTGAATGTTGATATTCACCGGCTAATGTACCAGGTATCGACATTTACCCGAGTTTGAACTTTCACAGTAACATATTATATTTGGTAAATATTAGCAGCAAAATGTATGCTCTTTTTGAAATTTTGTTTTAACATAGTTTAACTTTTAAAATATGTAAATGTTGTTATCCGCAAGTTTTCCCTTCGCTCTTCGTGTTCCTTTCGTTTTAGCAACCTTCGTAATATTACATCGTTCGTGTTTTGCCTGTTCGCAAGCAAGCATCCCTTCAGTTATCCGCAAGTTTTTGCTCGCGTTTTGTGTAGGGGAAACAAGGGAGACTTGACCCATTCTTTCGTTTTTTATTTTACTTTTTTTTTTAATTTTTAGAATAGTTAAAACGAAATAAAATATACGCATTAATACTTAGTTATTTTGCACATTATTATGGCTAAAAATTATAGCATGAG
Source organism: Uloborus diversus (assembly GCF_026930045.1). Lineage (NCBI taxonomy): Eukaryota > Metazoa > Arthropoda > Arachnida > Araneae > Uloboridae > Uloborus > Uloborus diversus. The sequence goes on from NC_072731.1 coordinate 264,746,499, forward strand.
TAAGTAGAAAAGGTACAGGGGAAAAAAAATGAAATTCCTCAATTCTGTATATGAGTCAAGTATCCCTAGATCTACGGAGATATGACCCCCTTCATGAATGTAAGAAGACTCATAGATATTGAATTTAAAACCACTGGTTTGATGGGGTATTTTTCTTTCATAAGTGATACTTGAACGGAATGTACAAAATGGTCACTCTTTAGGTGAAGTGCTGCATTTTTATTTTAATCTTACTACACATCAGCAGAAAAGCAGAATTCGAATTCAAAAGTTTATCAGATCAGACCTGAACAATATTTCAATTATTGTATTAAGTAACAATATATTGGGCTTAAATAGTATTAGTATTTTAGTTATTTGTCAAACAAAAACAAGTTACTCGATCAAAATAATATACATTTTTGTTATTTATTAAATAAAGAAAATAATCTGGCCTTCATATTCACAATGCTTAGATAAAATAAAATCATTAGGCCTAAATTACAATATTTTAGCTATTCATAAGCAAAAATTCATTGAAAAAACATCAAATTAAACAATAACATGGGTCAGTCTTTGGGGTCAAGTCTCCCTAGTTAGCTTGGGTCAAAACTCCCTAGGTTTTTTTTTTTTTTTTTTGTTTACCTCAAACTTTTAACAACAACAAAGTTTGAGGTTATTTTTAAGTTATACAAAAATTCTGCTTATCAATACATGGCTAGAAAAGCGACTAAAAAGTGTCGACTTTAAAAATTTATTTCCTTTAAAACTATAGGATAAAACTTAAATTCCAAAATATCCAAACTTTACTTGAAAGGTGCTGTATCATTTAACTCTGAATTTCTTGGTAACTACTGATAATTCTGAAATGGCTCCGCACTACTAAGTACTGTCGTGGGATAGGTCAACCGAAAATATGGCTAAAATTTTCCCTAAATATCCATTTCCTGGGAAAAAGTATCCATATTCAAGTCTCACTATGGGCCAAATCTCAAATTTAAATTATGATGTACACTGATCGTCGCCGAGATGGAAAGGCAAACATCCGGTTTATAGGCGGAAATGGAGGCAACTTTTTGTTTACGCGGGTGGTAGTTAGTTCGTTATAGGTGTGCAACAAACTTGTGTAAAACCTTTTAATTTTTTTTATTTTTATTTAAATTTGCGCTTGTGCATTAAAAGGTGCATTTGTAACTTAATATTTGCTCAATAATTATACCTTATGAACCTAATTTCAACTATTCAGTAAGTTACCGCCCTATAGCCAGGGCTAAGGAAGAAATACATGAAATACACCGCCAGCTCAGTCAAGTCCAGCCGAGGACTGCAGTTTCGTGCTTATTACCACTCATCAGCCCGGCAAAGGGAGTGACTGACCTAGATTTGGAAAACCTCTTAAGGAAGCCGAGAGTGCCAAACAAACTAGTAATTAATTGATAATTAGCAATGACCAGACGAGTGACAGAAGCAATGGTTCGAATCGACTCAAATATTGAAGGCAAGGCAGGTATATTCAGTAAGTTTATTTCATGTATTTCTTCCTTAGCCCTGGCTATAGGGCGGAAACTTACTGAAAATATACCTGCCTTGCCTTCAATATTCAAGTTGAACCGAGCCATTGCTTCGGTCACTCGTCTGGCCATTGTTAATTCTATATTAATTACCAGTTTGTTTGGCACTCTTGCCTTCCTTAAGAGGTTTTCCACCTCCAGCTCAGTCACTCCTATGGTAGACTGAGTGCTAATAAGTACGAAACTGCAGTCCTCGGCTGGAATGACTGAACTGGCGGTGTATTTCATCTAATTTTAACTATCACTTTCTGACATTTTCAAACAATGCCCGTTACCTTAAAAGACCGAAATTAGAAAATGTCGACATCCACCGGTTATTCACCGAAAAAACTCGGTTTCACGCTGATGTTTTTCGTATAAGAATGTCGACATTCACCAGACTTCGAACTTTTACAGCAACACATGTATGATAACTGACAAGCATGCAGCTTACCTTCAATTGTTCATCTGTTTTATTGTTGAGTCTTCCCGCTATATTTTTCTTTATACTAGAAACTCGACCGTTAAGGTATGACGGGTAAAAATTGCTTCTCCATTTGAACGAAGAAATTCCCTCTTTGGTGATATTTTGGTAGTTGAAATGTTAACCCTAGCTCCAGTGGATTAACCCTTAACTCCAGTAGATAGCGTTCATTGTTGACCACTTTTTCGTTCCCCATTTTCCTGCTCTCTTACCAGTAAAACAGTTATGTGACCGGATCTAGTTCAGCCTTGTCAAAATAGTCTTTCCCTGCATGTCAAACATTTCCAAAAAATATTATCAGATTATCATGCCGTGGAGCAAGTTTCATTGTTGATGACGTTAGGAGCGTTACTCGATCAGTGAATTCGCTATAATATGTATGAGGATAGCTACAACATGCACGTATACTTGCTACGAGAGAGTTCCAAAATATGGGAGACGAACGAGGAACAAGTGTGAAATTGAAAAAGATGTTGTTTGCATTTGAAAGTTAGAGTTCGGATTTAAATAATTTGCGTATGGAAAGTCTTTTTTTTTTTTTATTTATTTATTTTATTTATTTTTTATTTATTTATTTTTTTTTTTTTTTTTTTTGTGTTTTTTTCTGCACGGAGGTCATTATAAATGTTATTTCTAACAGCTCATTCACGTATTTAAGTTTGCGTTGCTTAATATTTTCTTACCGCATTACTGTATTCGTAAACAAAATATTTACTTTGCCAGTGAACAAGATTTTTCTTCATTCGCCAAGATTGTCTTGTAATAAGAGTTTCAGCCTTCAAGGTATCGTGACTAATAGGGAAGTTCAACTAAATTTTGTAATTTACCGAGTTAATGGTTTTCCGGTTACTTGATTTCTGTAGTTAAAAACAGTGAAAACAAAAACTCAGAAGTTGAAAACACGATAACTAGTAGCTGCTTTTACGAAGACAACTTTTCATAGCAAAGGTAAAAAGAGATCGTTCACAATGATGTCATGCTTCGAAAGGCAGAGGGGCGAAGTTGTGACACTTTGATAAGAGGAGAGGGTAACTAGACTTGTGAAATCGCGCATTTTTACTTCCTTTTACAAAAAAGGAAGTATTGTATTCGCCAAAAAAGTTTCACTCAAAAATCGGCCTTAATTTTCATTTTGCTCGCCCCCGAATGAATGCTGAGTTTTTTTTCCAACCCGAGCGCACGTGGATAAGTGTCTAAGAACGTATAGACACGCGAAATATCCATTTTGACGATCCCCGAGTTAATTACAACGAGTTTTCTCGTGACGTCCGTATGTATGTGGTATGTATCTCGCATAACTCAAATGGTATGTCCTAGAAACTTGAAATTTTTTACGTAGACTCCTAGTGGGGTCTAGTTGTGAGCCTCTCATTTTGGTTGCATTTGGATGTTCCAAAGGGGGTCTTTTATCTTTTTGGGGTATAATCATTGTTAATTTCAATGCAAACTTAAACGGTGTTATAATTTGGCAAACACTTGGCAATATACCGCCAGGATTTTGGTCGCCAAGTTTTATTGAAAACTTGGCGACTAATTTGGCGTGTTTTTTAAATCTGGTTTCAATGTTGTCATATTTAGAGAGTTCACCACTGAATCACATTAAAGCTGCCAATATTGGGAAAATTTATCAGTATAAAACGTTTTCATTGTCTCGGGTTCGCAACAAACTTGGGGTGAAAATATTTAAAGTATTTCTTTGCTTACTCCGAGGCCCTATTATCATTAAATTGGCGTAAAAGAAAGTCATGTGATGCAGACATCAGCTCGTTTATTACAATGTGAAAAACAGCGAGACATGTGGCAAGAGGAGCAGAGAGTAAAAAGTGTGACATCACACATTTTTTATTACAATGTGAAAAACAGCGAGACGTATGACGAGTGGAGATAAGGTTAAATGTGTCACTTTGACAAAGGGGGAAGAAGGTCGAATTTGTTGAAAAAAAGTATGAAACGTATAGACAAACCCAAAGAAAAACAAAGTATAGATATTACAAAAAAAGAATGATCGTTTATATGGAGGATAATTAACTCGCAGTTGATCGCCTATTTGCTTCGCATTTTATAATCAGATACTATTTTTATTATAAGCTCTACAATAACTTTAATAGCGCTTGCCAACATTACGTTTACTTTCTAAATTGTTGAAAACAAATATAACTGGTCTCGGGCCGTATTTTCTCATGTTTTTAATTTCGCACTTCAATGGTACTTTTAATGTATTTTAAGTAAATAACATATTTATTTGGCGGACAGCCAAAATGCGACATTTAGCTCTGTTTTATTTAGTAGGCGTATTGTTTGAATTGAATATTCATGATATTTCAAAGGGTTTCTTATTTAACGAAATATTTTACTCTTAAATAAGTTGTCTTAATTATTTGGTGAACTATTTCTGTTTTTAACGAAACTTTAAATCTTTTTCAATGACTTGTTTTATCTTAAAGTCCATTAAAAATACAGAATAATACTATTGCCAAACAAGTAGTTATTGTGTAAATTTAACCAAACATGGGAGATAAAATATGTAGAATGTTTGAGATACAAAGTTCTCAAAGTGTAATGCGTATAATTGAAAAGTTGTTAATTTCTGAAATTATAACTTATATATCTGCCAATAATAATTCGAAGAAATATCTGCTTTAAAGCTAATTTAAATCGAAAGATTCTTTTTATTCAGTCTTCTAATTTATACGGAATCCTATTTTTCTGATTTATTAGTAGTTTACAGGTCTAGATGAATTACTGTGCCTTTCAGACGAAATATTTATTTACTTGCTTTGCATTTACCCAATCTACATTTAAATATACATTTGCAAATTCCTTTAGTATAGTTGTAATAGGGAAGTCCGACCGGTAAATGAGCACACCCCAGTAGAGAAGCTGTTTTCTTTTTTTCTTTAACTATGCTATAGAAAGTTTTCTGAAAGGAATTGGAAATACATAGCAACTTCCTACTTCCTTATTCCAAAAATAAAAGAATCAATGAGGGGTGGATGGGGGTATTTTAAAATAGTGAAGAGATAGTGAGACGAGAGCAATAATAAACCAGAAAGCAGTGAAAACAGCATAGAAGTGAAAGTTTAAAGTTGGTAAAAAATATATATAGGATATGAAGGATTGGGGAAACTTATTTCAAACAAAATTCCTCATTTTTATTGACTAAAACTATTTGAGGCAGTAAGAAGCAAAGAGATGCAGGTGGATGTTTTCAAGTTTTGAGTTAAAATCGTTTCAAGTTGTGTTCATAGGTAGACTTTCATTGAATTTTTTTCTAAACCATGCTGTATTGCAGCACCTACCAGGGCCACTAGTACGCTCTTTCCTCAAGAAAAGAGGTTCACCTTTTATTTGTACTAAACATCTCCATGAGTTTGACGGCTTATTTTTTTAAGATATGATATCGGATATTATGGAATACCAGATGTTCTGCAGTCTCCGACATAATGTTTTTTCAACGTTCCTTACGTATCTGATACATCAGTCAAAAATAAATAAATAAATCCTACTCTTACACCTTAACCTCCAAAACAGCGAAATTCAATTGAGGCAGGAAATCTAAATATTCTTCAATAATTACCTACTTCACATATAAAACAGTAAAGGAATCTACTAATGGATAGAAGCTCAATTACAACTAAATAAATCGAAGATTTGAAGTCTTTTAATGGTTTAAAGCACCATTTCCACATTCGACTATTTCACAGTACTCTAAATTTATCATTTTTATTTACTGTTTTTCTCGAACTGTTTCTTTTCTGTAACACTTATGCTTCATTTTAGCCAGGTTCTGACTGTTATGTACAGGACATGTGAAAAGTATATGGTTTTTAATCTGAAAAATTTAATAGTCCGAACTTCACAATTAGCCCGGATTCAAGAATGTTCTATTGTACTGCCATGCGAAAAAAGTCATGCCTTTCGTTCATCTTCGCTTTCGTCATTTTAAAGAGTGTAGTGCAGACGTGGCTGTTAATTTTGAAGATGAGAGGTAAAAGGGTATTACTGTAGACATTTTTCGTCGTTTAAATTTGATTTTCGGATGAAAGATGAAATTGGCAATGCACGATTGTGTACATAGCTTTTCGTCAAGGTAAAAACAAAAGGGACAGTATATGTCGTCGCCTCAGAACAACAGTAAGATGTCTTACTGTTCTGGGATTAGATGTTTTACGGTTGATCTGAGGCGACGATGTACTTGTATATATCGCTTTTCATCAGTTTGGGTCTGTGCATCAGTACAGAAGTTTTGCCATGGTGAAGAAGAAACAGAAGGTGCATGAGTGTGTAGATCTAGTTTTTGTCATGCAGAAGATTAAACGGAAGGCGCATGAGTCTAGACTGTCATTACGTTGAAGATGAAGGACGAAGAGCATGACCAGGAGCAGATTCAGGGGAGGGTCAAAGAGTCAGCTGACCCCCTGCGACAGGAATTTAATTAAGATTATTATCAAACTTCAAATTTACTGATCCGAAAAAATTGTACATGTTATCAATGTTCACCTGTTTTTGCTTGGTTCTGTAAGGTATCTCTGCTCATCACGTCATAATTCAAAGGATTGACTGGTTTTGTTTACTGGGCCATTGCTATTTTGAGTTTTTGTTCATTTTCAAAAGCACAATCATCTATAATAAGCTTAACGTTTTTTAGAGCACTCTTCCACTTCAAACCACGAGTGTGTTGTGTGTGCTTTTTCCGACGTTTTCTCATATTCAAAGCAGACGGTAACGTGACCAGTCCCTCTGCTTAAAAAAACATGAATTTTGATGAAAATTTGAGGGAATACGATCCATGGCGCAGGCTACGGCGTTGGAAAATTTAAGGGGGGGGGGGGGAGAATTTGGAAGGGTTTTGCTTTCATTTCGACGGGGGATACTTTTATGTGCTTTTTTTTAGATATAGCGCTGGTATTGAAACTTGACTCTAATTACGAAAATGTTTGGATCCGCCCTTGTAATTGTAGACATAGTTTTTCGCCATGTTGAAGACGAAAGAGAGCGCATGGGAAGAGTAGACATAATTATCCGTCACGTTGAAGACCTCAAGTGTTGTAGACAGAACGTTCCGTCGCGTTGAAGACGAAAGCGCAAAGGATGCATAAATTTTGTCTTGTTGAAGACGAAAGGGACACCGCATAAATTGTGACATTACTTTCCGTCGCGTGCTGAAGCGAAAGCGCATGCGCAATCGATACGTCATTTTTCGGCTTGTTGAAGGCGAAAGCGCATTGGAGCACATGAAGCGATGCCGTGAAATTAATAAGGGGACCATTCATTAATTACGTAAGAATGATTTTGCCAATTTTTAACCCCCTTCCCCCATGTAAGGGTATATAAGATTTTTCAACCCTCTCCCCCCCCCCCCCCCAATTTTACGTAAGATTACATTTCGTTTGTATTTTTTGAAACCTTTTTGTGTAGAGAAATATTTACTAAAAAAATCTAGGCTGACTAGGCTTTTTTTGACATTTTTTTTGATGCGATATTGATTAAAAATAAGACATGCCATACACTGTGCGATTCCTTTATTATATTTCACACTATTCATTCTTTGAAAAATGAAATATATGAATGAACTCTGATCCCTGCCAAACCACTTGACCGCGCGATTTCTTGACTTGGAAAATATCACGTAAGAATGGGTCTGAACTAGAGATGAGTTCGGGCTCATTTTTGAGAGCCCGGGCCCGCCCGAGCCCGAAAATTTGTAGCCGAGCCCGAGTAATATTGTCTCGGACCAAAATCCGAGCCCGCCCGAGCCCGAAGGAAACTTTCTTGTATCAAAAACTGAGCCTTCTCCAGTCTGACATGATCTCTTTGTTAATGAAAAATGTTTCGTCAAATGTTCTTCATTAACAGAAGTTTCTAAATTTTCTTAAAATGCTCCACTTCAAATACATTACTGTATGACATATTGCAATAGTAATCGCAAAGAAACACTATAAATAAGCGTTAATTTATTTTGGGGGAGGGGGGTATAAGTTTGACATTAATTGAACTGATTTAAATGTTCCTTTCATTTTCTCCCAGTAGGAAAATGTTTCTTTGCTTTGAATTTGTATGGAGATTGGCGATTGAATATCTGTGCTTGAGCCCGAAACCTATTTTAGGTTCTAGAGCCCGAGCCCGTCTCATCTCTAGTCTGAACCCCCCCCCCCTCCGCCCAGTAAGGGTATGTAGAAATTTTTCCAACCCCCTCCCCCTCGGGACCCTTACGTAATTACTGAACGGTTCCCTAAAAGGAAACAAGGAAGAAAGCCTTCACATCCACCCGCCTTTTGTCTTCAACTTCCCAACAATACCCGTTTCCCGATTAATAAGCATATTTATCACAGACAGCACAAACCACACAATCAATCAATCCTCACATTTCCTCCTATTCCCCTTCCGTCGCGGGCGAATTGTCTCGGAGAAAGTGCTCCGGCGGCGACGAGCCAAACTAGTTACTGTCTTTTAATGACTTGGTGAATAATTGACCCCGGGGCGACGAAGATAGTCTCTTTTCGTCGTCGTTCTCCTCGCTGGTCACACTCCGCGGTTCATTGTTCTCTTCGATGTACCTCAAGTATTTTCGTCTCTCCCTGCGCGAAGATTCGAAACTTAAACGGGAATGGTGAGTTTGGATGAGATTTTTTATCGTTTTTCGGTGTTATCTATATTGTGGCTTGAAAGTGAGAATTTAAATTAGTGTTTAATTATTTTATTTATTTCTCTTGGAGATAGGCAAATCAGAAGTTAGAGTTCTGAAATTATCTTTAAGTGCAACAAACCAGTTTAGAATAATTTCAGAACGCAGTTTCATATCATTTCAAAACTTGATGGAATTTTTCCACGTGAAACAAAATCGATGTGATAAACATTCTAAAATGGTTTCATTATTTTATTTACAACTAGTGGTACCCGCACGGCTTTGCCCGTAGTAGGAAATTAAAAGGTCGTATGGTTCGCCTGCATATTTACAAATAATGGATGATGAATTTCTTGCCAATTGGCTATGTTCATTCGCTCTGCTATGTTACGATTCCACGTCACGATAATTTCGTAATTTACTCGTCCATCTTATAATTTTGCTCCGGAAAATGTTCTTAAAATTGAAAAAGAATAAAATCGAATTTTCGAAAAATCGCTTCGAGGTGCACACCCCCTGCTACAAACTATCTTTGTACCAAATTTCATGAAAATCGGCCGAACGGTCTAGGTGCTATGCGCCTCACAGAGATCCAGACAAACTTTCAGCTTTATAGTTAGTAAAGATAAAGATTGGCCAGACTAAGCGAATGTTACAAGGAACTAAACAGTTGTAAACAAAGAAAACTGAAGTATTGCCAGATCTCTCATCCAGCAATTACTTCACTTCCGTCTTGTTCTTGGTTCTACTGTTTATAACTTATGTTAACATCTGTCTGACCATTGAAAATGTAAAATAAAATTAAAATATAAATATAATTTAGAATTAGGTAACTTTTATTTATCTTCTATATAATGTGCTTTATTTAAATTCTTCTTATATTTTATTTTCTTGTCAATATTAAAGGTCAAGATAGGGAGTTTCATCTCCGGTTGCGAGAAGAAACAAATTCATAAGTCACCACTCTTTTTTGTAACTCAAAAACGCAACTAAACAAGAAATTAGTTTTTAAACTGCTACTCCGACACAAAATTTATCAGTTTAAGGCTAATATGTAATTAGTGGCATTAAAGTTAACTGATAACCTCGAAGGGGTTTGTGAAAGCTGCGACCGGGTGGCAAATTATACTAGCAATTTCAGTCGCCACTTTTTTTATTTAGTCGCCGGCAAGTGACGATTGGTTTGTCTTGATCTTTAGTTAATAAGCACAGCAGAAATTAGGATTCTAGAGGCCTTAAAAAGTTTAGATATTTTATCACATAAATTTTTTGATGTAGCAACATCTCATTAGATTGAAATGCTATGATACTGTGCTCTAAATCAGAAGTTAGAATTTATTTACTTTGAATTCTATTTCATACGTTGATAGGATTTATATCTACGGCGGTAGATGTAAATGCCGGACGATAGATGTCTATAATACTGACCGACTCATCAAATGAACGGATTGTTGTTAATAACTTCCGACAAAATTAGCTTTTGGAGGTTATCTTAATGGAATTTCTTGTTTCCCCCCAAAAACGCGCATCTAGAGGTCTCCGTAAATTTGTAATTTTATTTTTTAACATAGTTTGTTATAAGAAAATTCAAAGTAAGCGTTCTGATTTGCATCAAAATTACCAATTGTGCGTCACAAGCTTTTTTTTTTTTCTTTTTTGTGAAAATCAAATATGATCAAACGAAATTGCGGGACCAGGTTAAGCAAACCTGTATCGATTAAAATAATCAACAAAAAAATATGTTCGTCCACTAAGAAGTGACGGATTGACAAGAAAACAAAACCGATATAAATTGATCACTCCCTTTTTTCGAAATCGGTAAAAATGTAAACATAAAAAACAATATTTCATGAACCATTTAATGCTGCTTACTGTTTGGGATATCGGTTTAAAATAAATAATTCAATTTGAGGTATTAGAGTCTCGATTATCATTTTAATTCTCCAAGTGGAAAAACTTCTACTTTAAACGTGTGCTATATTTTAAAATTTCATATACAGGCAAGAGTACTACAATAGTGAGCAGTGTAAAGTTGACCATCTGTGTTAGTTGACAGCTATTTTCAGGCACGGAATTAGATCTATAGCATATAATTCAACCTCTAAGTTGACCACCTGTTTAAATTGACCGCTAAAGTAGTGCACCACAAGTGATCAACTTACACAAGATTCACTAATTGGATATTTTTTTTTAGCCGCTGTAATCAAGTCATAAATGGTCCCTACTACTGTTTGACCACGGATTGTATGTAATTTGGCAATCTGCCAAGTAAAGATGATTCCATCTGAATGAATCTAGCAGGAGGTAGGGGAAAATAGCGATGGGATATTGATACACACGTTTTATAGTGTCACTAGTGTCTTATTCATTTATTGCATTCTCAAAAATAAAATACGGGGAAGCAAAAATAGTTACCATGGAAACAGCAAAAAGAAAAAAAAAATTTTCATTTCGTTCAGGAACGTAAAAGCAAAATGGTAAGCTCAATGCTTTGTTGTGAATAAATAAATCAATTTTTGCCGTGAAAATATCGTTCGAATATACTTTAGATTTAAAAAATGTTGCAGTGAGCAAATTTTCATTTTTACAAAACTAAGGATAAATAATAGAGGCAAACGTGCACATCTGAAACAAATCAACTAACGCCCCTATAAACTAATAGATACGTCCATTTCCGCCTTTAAACCGGATATAAGTAATGGATATCCAGATTCCATGTAATCGATGGTCAAACGGTACGCTCTATTTTGTTCTAAAATTGATACTTGGATGCCAAAAGTGTTTCCGAAAATCTCTAAAACGCTTCACGTGGAAAAATAATTATTCACACGTGATTCCGCAAAACGCTTGCACGTGTCTGCATTCGATACTGAAAATAGTTTTCACTCGCTTGACTTCCTTGCCCGAAGCTCGTTTTGTCTTCAATTAAGTTCTCGTTCTCGTAATTACTCATTCTAAAAGAGTTTCGAAAGACGGAAAGGATTTGTATTGAAATTTGTCGCTTTGGAAACATTTTTGTAAAGAGAGGTAAACCGGTAGTCGTGTGTGTGAAAATTTTCGCAAACAATTTTCCAGCAGATTTTCTCTTATTTTCGCACAGAAAATCCTCAATGCTGTCTTGCTTTTCAAGTTTACACAATGCTAATACATTGCGGTATGAAGTCTGTAAAAACCAAACAAACCTCATTTGCTAAAAACTCCTCATTGCTGAATCGTAATGAATTATTTTATATTTTGAGTATGCCAGAAATTGTTGTTCGATACGCGGCAGATATTATACGTTAGTTTAAGCTTGAATCAATACACATACCAATACACAAATGCTCATGTAAACACATGCACTTTCCCAGCATCCTGTATTACTTTTTACAAAAAAGGAAGTATTGTATTCGAAAAAAAAATTTCACCCAAAAATCGACCGCAATTTCCATTTTGCTCACTCCCGAATGAATGTTGAGTATTTTCCGACTCGACCCCCCCCCCCCTCCCCATGGATAAGAGCCTAAGGACGTATGGACACGCGAAATAGCTATTTTGACGATTCCTGAATTAATTACAATGAGTTTTCTCGTGAAGTCTGTATGTGCGTATGTATGTCGCATAACTTAAGAACGGTATATCCCAGAAAGTTGAAATTTGGTACGTAGACTCCTAGTGGGGTCTAGTTGTGCACCTCCCCTTTTGGTTGCATTTGGGTGTTTCTAAAGCCTTTCTTTTGCCCCTTTTTGGGGGAAATTATTGTTAGTTTCGATGTAAACTCAAGTGGTGTTATAATTTGGCGGACACTTGGCGATACATCGCTAGTCTTTTGGTCGCCAACTTAGACAGATTTGGCGATTTTTTTTTTTTCATTTTTTTTAAATTTGATTTTAATTTAGCCTCTGTTGGTGATAAATAGAGAGTAAACTATTGAATCACGTTAAAATTGCCAGTAATGGAGAAATGACATTAAACTGGGGTAAAAGGAAGTCATGTGATATACATATAAACTAGTTTTTTTATGTGATACTTTGTGAATTGGTCTATGTAGCGTAAAGACTTGACGCGGTTGACTAAACCTGAGAACATTTTTTTGGTTCGGAGGCCATAACTTAAACAAAAATAAGTCTCTGATCTAAGACTGCCGAAGTCATGTTACTGTTTAATTTTGATTGTACGGGTAGTTAGTCATACGCTTGAACTAACTGTTTTAACATATGGCCGCCTAACATATAGTATGGTCTGACTAAATACCGTTTCTTTAGACTCGTTGTTTTATTTTCAATCTTAGAAATCTTTAGATCAATAAATTTTTCCATCAACACCTAAACTCTACATTGTAAAAAATAATTAGTTCCGGTAAATGTCTTGTCACTAGAGATTCTAAATTATGAGGTTCTTTTAATAATAGATCTTCTGCGAAGGTTCCTTATTTTTCATTATCTTCTTGACATTTACATTGTTCTGAAACTAATGACGTTCTCGCATTTCTAAGGAGGATAAAACTCGCGTTTTTACGACGTATGTTTTTAGACTTAATTTTAACGGCTATCTTCTACTGACACTTGAAGAAAAAAAGTAACTACTACCAACATAATGCAATATTAACAGGAATTTTAAAAATTGATTAAAGTTATTGTCTCTGGTTGTAATCAAACTTTCTGAAAATTAAGGATTTTATAATTTCTATTCTAAACTTCGAAGATGTTCTTATAACCTGCAGTTCTAACAGACATTTGGACAGTCGGGATTCATAACTTACTTTAAAGCAAATGACATAGGATTAAAGAGACTATTCAATTATATTAAAAAGCGCAAAAGTAGTTTAGTTTAAACAAAATATTACACTAAATATAAAAGAAATATTAATGAAATAATTCACTAAAGTAAACTTCCGAAATAAGAAAAGCTGTGTCACCCCGTTTACGACCCCTCTGAATCCTTTTGCAATTCCATGACAGTTTCAAGGTTTACAGCAAAACTTTTTTTTCTGCTCAATGTATCCTCACCATCTTCGCTCCAATAATTCCTTTTTTCGATTGAAGATTTTCATTTTTTTTTTTTTTTTTTTTTTGAGCATTAAAATAATAAGGTTAAATTACATGAATACCTATGGGGAAATTTAATCTTATTCGAAGGTATTTTTCTGCCCAACTTGACCAAGAATGTGTAAAGTAAAATATAAAATTGGAATTTATTTTTTACTAAAATTTGTTTTGTGTGAATGGTTAAAAATTAATTAAAAATAGTTAGCATTAAGAGTTACAGGAAATACTCGAATCTTCATCAGAAGAAAGTAATAATAAAACCAATCGCATACGAAATGAGTAAAACTATGAAGCTAAAAAAACATAAAAGGTGTAATAATTTGAAGAACTTTAGTTTTAATAATAAAATTTTAGACTCTAAACATTTTTTTCCCTCAAGCATGCTTTTTTTACTTCTTTTACAAAAAAGTAAGTATTGTATTCGCGAAAAAATTTTCACTCAAAAATCAACCATAATTCCCATTTTACTCACCCCCGAATGAATGTCGAGTTTTTTTTTCGACTCGACCACACGTGGATAAGTGCCTAAGAACGTATAGACACGCGAAATATCCCATTTGACGATTCCCGAGTTAATTACAAGGAGTTTTCTCGTGACGTCTGTATGTAAGTACGTATGTATGTGCGTATGTATGTCGCATAACTCAAGAACGGCAAGTCCTAGAAAGTTGAAAATTGGTACTTAGACTCCTAGTGGGGACTAGTTGTGCACCTCTATTTTTGGTTGCATTCGAGTGTTTCTATAGGGGTCTTTTGTCCCTTTTTTGGGGGAAATCATTGTTAATTTCGATGTAACTCAAGTGGTGTTATAATTTGTCAGGCACTTGGCGATATATCGCCAGTTTTTTGGTTGCCAAGTTTTGTCACCAACTTGGCGACAAATTTGGCGATTGTTTTTTAAATCTGGTTTCAATTTGTCTACTGGTGATATTTAGAGAGTAAACTATTGAATCAGATTAAAAATATCAATAATCTGGAAATGACATTAAACTGGAGTAAAAGGAAGTCATGTGATGCACACATCAGCTCGTCACCCCCCCCCCCCCCCCCCAAGTGAGAGAGAGTACTCCATAAATGTTTAATTTCTCTTCAAACTTCATAAGTAATGCATCATTTAAAGGCTTTTTTCCACCACTATCGGCAAAAATAATATAAATAACTTGTCCACGCTTTGTAGTTCACATTTATTGAACGCATTGTTTAACCTAACGTATCGAAATCGAACGTCTTACGCGAAAAATAAACATAACTTTCCACATTCACCTTGTCAACTGGCACGTTCAAGAGTCACGCAGGTGATCCAAAAGAATTCCAGTGCCATTCCATTTCTTATTGATTCTCATAACAGGTGGTTCGGAAGTTTGTAAACGTTTTCACACATTTCAGGGTCCATTGCGCGTGACTTTTTACGTCCGGTCACAACCGGATTGATAAGGTTTAAATTTAAGAAAAAAAATTGTTTGGGTAGCTTCTTTCATTTGTCAGTCCCATGCTTTGTCTTCATCTTCACTTGAATTGTTACGTCGTCTTGCATGTCTGAGTTCTTTGTTTAAGATCGTTTAATCAGCTGTGTTCACTTCAGTGGCAATGCCTTGTGTTTATAATCTTGACCTTAAAGCAATTGGATGCCCCTTTTATGGCCTCGTAAAACGAAACTAATAATTTCCATTTGTTGTGTTGATTCAGGGTTTTATCTACTGCGTGAAGAGTTTTAGATAATACTGCATTAGTAACAAATAATTTAATGGAAAATTTAGTAACAAATAACAATTTAGTAACATTTAGTGTCAAAGAACAGTTCTGTATTAAGCAACAAATAACGATTCCGTAACTAAATTTTGTGGCAAATAACGTTCAGTAGCCAATTTTGACCTTCACGTCATTGGATGTCACATGTAACGCCTCGTGTAACGAAACTAATCATTTCCATTTGTTGTGTTGATTCAGGGTTTTCTCTACTGCGTGAAGAGTTTTATCTAAAACTGCATTTGCAACAAGTTAACCTTTAATGAAAAATGTAGTAACACATAACAGTTACAAATTTTCTGGCAAAGAACAGTTCTGTGTTCAGCAACAAATAACGATTTCGTAACTAATTTTGTGGCAAATAACGATTCAGTAGCCAAGTCGTTTGTAATCTTGACCTTCAACGTCATTGGATGTCACATGTAGCACCTCGTGTAACGAAACTAATCGTTTCCATTTGTTGTTGATTCAGGGTTTTCTCTACTGCGTGAAGAATTTTATCTAAAACTGCATTTGTAAAAGTAACACTTTAATGAAAAATTTAGTATCAAATTTTGTGCCAAAGAAAAGTTCTGTGTTCAGCAACAAATAACTATTTCGTAACTAATTTTGTGGCAAATAACGTTTCAACAGCCAAGTCGTTTGTAATCTTGACCTTCAACGTCATTGGATGTCACATAAAGCGCCTCGTGTAACGAAAATAAGTTTTCATTACTTGTATTAATTCAGTGTTTTTACTACTGCGTAATGAGTTTTATCTAAAACTGCATTACTAACAAATAACAATTTAGTAACAAATTTTGTGGCAAAGAACAGTTCTGTGGATCAGCAACAAATAACGATTTCGTAACTAATTTTGTGGTAAATAACGTTTCAGTAGCCAAGTCGTTTGTATTCTTGACCTTCACGTCATTGGATGTCACATGTAACGCCTCGTGTAACGAAACTAATAATTTTAATTTCTTGTATTGATTCAGTGTTTTCACTACTGCGTGAAGAGTTTTATCTAAAACTGCATTAGTAACAAGTAACACTTTAATGGAAAAATTTAGTAACACAACAATTTAGTGACAAAGAACAGTTCTGTGTTAAGCAACAAATAATGATTTCGTAACTAATTTTGTGGCAAATAACGTTTCAGTAGGCAAGACTTTCGTAATCTTGACCTTCACGTCATTGGATATCACATGTAACGCCTCGTGTAACGAAACTAATAATTTTCATTTCTTGCATTGATTCAGTGTTTTCACTGCTGCGTGAACTTTTCCCACTCTAATTTAAGTAACAAATAACATCTCAGTAGTGAACTTAGTAACAAATAACAATTTTGTAACAAGTAACTCTTCAGTGGCAACGCCTTATGTTTATAATCTTTAACTTAAGGCTATGCGACGTTTCGTTTATTACGTCGTAAAACGAAACTAATCATTTTCATTGTGCCAATTCAGTTTTTCCTCTGCTATGTGAAGAGTTCCCGCCACATGACTAAGTTAGAGGAAACTTATCCTTTCCATTTATTCTGCCAATTGGGTATTTTTTCTACTGCATGAAGAGTTTTTGCACTTTATTTTGTGTAATAAATACTACTTGGCTATAATTTGAACGCTCACTGGTATTAAATATTTGGTTGAACTATTGTAATTCAGCAAACGTTACTGATCAAATTTTTAAAGAAACGAGCTGATGTGTGCCTCACATGACTTCCTTTTACTCTAATTTAATGTCATTTTCCCATTATTGGTAATTTTAATGTGATTCAATAGTTTACTCTCTAAAGATCAACAACAGTCGCCAAATTGAAACCAGATTTAAAAAAAAAAAATCGCAAAATTTGTCGCCAAATTGGCGACAAAACTTGGCGAGCAAAAGACTGGCGATATATTCGCAAGTGTCCGCCAAATCATAACACCACTTGAGTTTAAATCGAAATTAACAATGATGTCAAAAAATCGCAAAATTTGTCGCCAACTTGGCGACCAAAAGACTAGCTATATATCGCCAAGTTTCCACCAAATTATACACCATTTGAGTTTACATCGAAATTAACAATAAATTCTCCCCAAAAAGGGGGAAAAGGCCCCTTTAGAAACACCCGAATGCAACCAAGAGAGGAGGTGCACAACTAGATCCCACTAGGCGTCTAAATACAGAATTTCAATTTCTAGGACATACCGTTCTTGAGTTACGCCCATCCGCACATACATACATACATACGGACGTCACGAGAAAATTCGTTGTAATTAACTCGGGGAATTTCAAAATGGATATTTCGGGTGTTAATACTTGGCGACCAAAAGACTGGCGGTATATCGCTAAGTGTCCGCCAAATTATAATACCAAATGAGTTCACATCGAAATTCACAATGATTCCCCCCCCCCCGCAAAGAAAAGGGGCGAAAGACCCCGATACAAACACCCGAATGCAACCAAAAGGGGAGGTGCACAACTAGACCCCACTAGGAGTCTATGAACCAAATTTCAACTTTCTATGACATACCGTCATGCGACATACATATGCACATACGTACTTACAGCCGTCACGAGAAAACTCGTTGTAATTAACTCGGGAATCATAAAATGGATATTTCGCGTGTCTATACGTTCTTGGGCACTTATCCACGTGTGGTCGAGTCGAAAAAAAAAATTCAACATTCATTCGGGGGTGAGCAAAATTTAAATTGAGCCCGATTTTTGAGTGAAATTTTTTTCGCGAATACAATACTTCCTTTTTTGTAAAAGGAAGTAAAATTGGAACGACAATACCCATGTGCATATTTTAAATTTTTTAAGAACATCGAAAGATTTTAGTTTCACTATTGTTAACTATTTATAAATTAGAAAATTTGAAAATCTAAGTCTTCACAACAGCACGTTTGAGTTTTTGCAGTATCAGTTTACTTCCCAAAGCTACAACTCCCGGCAAGGAGCCAAGTACGTCTCGTCACCTGTTACCTTGCTTCCGAGAGCATAAAACATATTTCACACTTTCACGAGTATGACCTGGAAAACTGCGTCGTTTCAAAACAAACAAGAGAAATACGGAAACTTTACTGTTTCGAGCTAAAAGATTTAGACTTTTTATTTATAAAATACACATCGTAAGAATGAAGAAAAATTACTAAGCAGAAACATAATTGGTTGGCAGAAATTATTTTTAATAAAGAAATTGCAATAGTTACTTGACTAAAATACCGCCAAGATCAAATTTGGGGGGGGGGGGATTTTTTAATTGTTTTATTTAAATTTATGTATTGAGCAATCACGATTGCTTATTGCTTTCATTTGACTGTTTTTGGCGTGCTATCATTTTATTTTCCCCACCGCCACCCTCCGCACCAACACCGTCGACCGGCTCTCACGATGCTGCTACTATAGCCAAAGCCGTCTCCAGGTTGCATCCATGTCCTACACACACACGCGCCACGCGCATACATACACAACTACACACATACACATCTACACACACACATACACATCTACACACACACATACACCTACACCTACACACACACACATACACCTACACCTACCTACACACACACATACACACACGCATACATACAGACACCTACACATACACGCACAAAAACATACACACACATACACACAACTACCCACACATTCATGCCCGCACACAGACACAAAGACACATGCATACACATACCCCCCCCCCACACACAAACACACACGCGTACATACACACACTCGTGATTGCGAAAAACATAATTTGAATTCAAGATGTCAAAATTCAAATTATTTTTTCTTTTCTTTGAGCAATCACGATTGCTTATTGCTTTCATTTGACTGTTTTTGGCGTGCTATCATTTTATTTTCCCACCACCGCCACCCTCCGCACCATCACCGTCGACCGGCTCCTCACGATGCTGCTCCTATAGCCAAAGCCGTCTCCAGGTTGCATCCATGTCCTACACACACGCGCATAAATACACAACTGCACACGCACACACACACACACACACATAAAGACACCTACACATACACACACAAAAACATACGCACACATACACAACTACCCACGCATTCATGCCTGCAGAGAGACACAAACACACATGCCTACACACACACACACACACATACCCCCCACACACAAATACACACGCCTACATACACACACTCGTGATTGCGAAAAACATAATTTGAATTCAGGATGTCAAAATTCAAATTATTTGTTTCTTTTATTTTATTCATATTATTTCATTTATTTAGTTTGTGTGCGTTTATGTCATTGGCGTAGCACAGAACTTTTCTAATAAAATAACAATTAAAAATAAATAAATAAAAATATTTTTAAAAAGTAAACAAAACGAAAAAGAAGCGCTAAAATGTAAATAAAAAAAGAAAAGAGGATTGATTTTTGGGGGGAGGGAGATTTGCGCCATTAAACTTGGGGGGGAATGGGCACCCCTTATTTAAGTTTTAAAAACTACACCTTTGGTGGAACAGTGGGCTCGGTGAGCATAGGTAAGTTGCTTCCGATACCTGCTCAGAAATCATTTGAAAAGGAAAAACAAATGAAAACGGCTCGCGACTGATTTGGCAGCGACCGCGGTGACGATGTTTTCTTTATGCATTAGAGTGCCGGCAGGGAAAACCAATTGCCGTATAGTTTCTAAGAATAGCTTAACGATTTTTTATTTTTTTCATTCTTGGATACCTGCTGAAGCAGGTTTTAAAGAAGGGAAAATGTGTAGTTTACGTTGATTGTTCCTTTCTCATTCAGTTTTACTTTGCGCGTTTGTAGGGTATCATTGCATTTTCAGTCTATGTATCAGAAATGCAATTTGCTAACTAACGAAAAATTAATAAAATAAATTCAAATGTTAAAACAATAAGTGAATAAAGTAATAAAAAAATTAATAAAATGATAATAAGAATAAAATCTTTATCTTTACTAATAATAAAGCTGAATGTCCTTTTGTCTGTCAGGACCACTGTGACACGCATTGCGCCTAGACCGTTCGGCCGATTTTTATGAAATTTGGCACCAAGTTAGTTTGTAGCATGGGGGTGTGCACCTCGAAGCGATTTTTCGAAAATTCGGTGTGGTTCTTTTTCTATTCCAATTTTAAGAACAAAACTATCATAAGATGGACGAGTAAATTACGAAATTATCATAACGTGGAACCGTAACATGGGCAAGTCAATTGGCGAGAAATTCACCATGCATGATTTGTAAATATACAGGCGAACGAAAAGACCTTTAATTTTCTACTACGGGCAAAGCCGTGCGGGTACCACTAGTAATAAGTAAAGCAGTTAAAGCAATAAATCTTTAAGTTAAATGAAAGTGAAAGAAAGTAAAAAATTTAAAATGAATACATTCCAGCGAGACAAGCTTATGGAAGGAAAGGATTTTTTCAAACTTAATATATTCCACTTTTCAAATTCTTTTAGACGGAAAGTTATTGAGCAGAATTTGATTCGGAAAAATATTTATTTGTTTATTTTATTGATGTACTTACTTTTTGCTTTCGTGCACTGTGATCTTTAACTTTTTTTCTACTGTTCGATAAATTAAAATGTATCGAATTAGAAAAAACCTGTTTTTTTTCCTCCCCATTGTCAAGCACGCTTGAAATGAATGGAAGATAAATACAATAGAAAAAGTTTTTTAAAAAAAATAAAGCAAAGTCGAAAAAAGTTTTTAAAAAAAGTAAAGCAAAGTTATAACTTTGCTTTACTTTTTTTAGAAATGGAAATGAAATACTGTTAAGGTAATGGCATTAAGTCTTTAATGTTCTCCCTGGCTTGTTATTCACTCTTTCTGAAACGTAAATTTCTTCAGAAGTTAATGTTTTGTTTGTATATTTCTTTGTTTTTTCAATTTTTTTAATGATAAACAAATGGCTTAAAAATAAACACATGAGCCCTCCTTTCCTGTTTGCTGGCGAAGGAACACCTAAAAAATAATTATGAGGAAGAATTCGAAACATTTTCATCTTCTCTGATCTGTCTCCTATATAGCCTTAGCTAATCAGCAGTGGCGTACATAGCAGTGATGCGAGGGCACGCGCTCTGAAAAATAGCACTACCGTTAAACTTATATAAAAACTAGAAAATCGCCCGTCATGGTATGACGGGTGAAAACTACGACATTTGAACGAAGCAATTGTCTGTTTAGTGATATTTTGATAGTTGAAATTTTAACCCTGACGCCAGTGGATTAAGATAATCCAGTAGATAGCGTTAATTTTCAACCACTTTTTTGATTCTTCATTCCCCTAAAATGACTAATTTTTTTTTTTTTTTTCTTCGTTCCCCTAAAATGAGTCTTACGAGTAAAACAGTTAAGTGACTGGATCGAGTTCAGCCTTGTCACAATAAAGCCTTTCCCTGCATGTTAAGCATTACCAAATCACATTATCAAATGATCATGCTGTGGCACGAGTTTCATTTTGAAACACGCAGGTTACTCGATCATCGGCTATTATTTATGCGAGGATATTTCTTGTTGGTGACGGACGCTCATATAAACCTTGTGGAGAAGGGGGGGGGGGGGCACACCGAAATCTATGTACGCTGCTGCTAATCAGTTTCATCAGTCTTGTGTCTCGCAAAAAGCACCTAACCGACGGCACGGATCTAAATGCTCTTCCTTTTCAGTTTCGGGGCTTTTTTTAGGAGAATTCAGTGAACATTTTTTTTAAAGCATTTTAGTTTTATTCTATTACTAATGGTACCCGCACGGCTTTCTTTGCCCGTAAGTAGAAAACTAAAAGGTTTTTTGGTTTGCCTGTATGTTTACAAATAATGTATGATGAATTTCTCGCCAATTGTATTGCCCATGTTACGGTTCCGCGTTATGATAACTTGTTAATTTACTCGTCCAAGTTATAATTTTTCTCTGGTAAATGTTCTTAAAATTGGAATAGAGAAAGAACAAAATCGAATTTTTGAAAAATCGCTTCGAGGTGCACACCCCTATGCTACAAACTAACTTTGTGCCAAATTTCATGAAAATCGGCCGAACGGTCTAGACGCTGTGCGCGTCACAGAGATCTAGACGTCCAGACACAGAGATCCAGACTTACGGCTTTATTATTAGTAAAAAATATAAAGAAAACGATATCTCTCACAACGTTTTACAAGTTAACTGTCTTAAGATATTGGTGTGCAATCGCAAATTTACATGACCTGTCGGTTAAGTGTTAAAATTCTCTACTTAAATTGTTGAACGCAGAAAAGTTTCTTCAGTTTCAACTCTGTTATTCAATCATGTAAATAAAGAACTTGTGGTGCAATGTAACAAGGGGGTCCGTGATAAATGCGGGCGTGCATTCATTGCTTAAATTTCATTTATTTTTAAGGGGGTCCGGGACACATTTTGAAAAATTTTTTATTAAATACTTTAGAGTTTTGAAATTTTTTGCACTGATTTACCATCTATGTAATAAGGAAAATCATAACATAAATATTTAAAAAAAGAATTTTTATTTCAATTTAATTTGTTTTTTTAAAAAAAATGGGGTTGCTTTAAATTGCTATAACTCAAAATATTCTTGGTCAATTTTCAATTTGTTTTCAAAAAATTATGCACAAATATCTAAACTTTAATTTTTATTCGACGATTTTTAAAGTATTGATTCAATAAAAAATATTTGAAGAAAAATTCAAAAGTACTTTACTGCAAAAAGTATGATTTTTTTAAAACAAACGCTTTTTTTTTTAAATTCGCCGAATAAAAGTTAAAGTAATCTGTTTGAAAAAGATATGCTCTAAATTTCATTATCTTTATCGGTTCCTGTCTTTTAAGAGTTTAGGTGCATGCAACAAAAATATTTGTGTCTTTCGTTCTAATTAAGATAGAAACAATATTCAAACACCCTTTGAAACAGAAGAAAACGGAGTAATTTTCCAAAAAATAAAAAAATTGCAAAATTTGACGATTTTTGTGTCTTGGACTCCTTTAAGATTAAATTTCCATATTATAATTTATCAGTTAATAGTATATTTGTATTATATGAAAAGAGGTGCCAGATGGGAGGGCACCGTGACCGCTCAAAGCCTGCCCCTATTCGGTGCATTTTATCTGTTTATTCGGCAGTTTTGGGGGCATATTTGCGATATTGCTACTTTTACATGCCTGAATGTCACTTTTCATTAGGCATACTTTTGTGTACATACTCGTATATCGTCATAACTTAAGAACTCCATTCGGAAAATTGAGAATTTTCCTTTCCCAAAAAAATTTTCATTCGGGACATTCCTGTATATGAATAATTGACAAGTTGACAATCTTATAAAATTAAAAACTGAGCGTATCTATGTATGTCCAAGCTTCTTCTCCCGAATGAGTGAACTGACTATCGAACCAGGTATCGATGGATTCGTCATCTTCCCGTCTTAATGTTTGGCTATTTAACATAATCCTCCGATAATAATTAGCGGAGATAGCAATTAAAAACTATCACTTAGGACACTTAAATTTCGACATGAAATCTCTATTTTTCGAAGGCTTTCCTCCATTTAAGTCATTTTTCAGTGCTTCATCTCAACTTTCTGCAACAATGCTTTTATTAAAATTTATAGCAATGAAGAAAATCCATAGACTAATAATAAGAGTAGACCGAGCTTTCCCAGAATTGCTGATGAAAAAATTGGTTCATGGATACATCATGTGACTGGTGGAAGGCTTGGCGAAAATTTTGGAGCATGGTTGCTAGATGGCAACATTATCTATAGTTTGGCACTCGACATGTATTTTAAGTAACGTGTTTTCATTATAATCGTTTTCCAGGTGCAGAGATTGAACTGTTTTTCTTTTAGTTATGAATTATTCTGACATTAGTAATTAGTTTTTGATCAGTTTTCAGTAACTTTTATTTCATTTGGAACTGCTACGTCAGCGTTGGCGTTAAGGCAATGGAGTAAACGTTTTGCGTTAACGCAAAAATGTACTAATCGGAATCTTAAATTGAAATTGTAGGTAAAAATCTTACCGTTTGCCGAATCTATTTGGGCGCTTGCATCTCTCATTGCTTAGAGAGTTATTGAAATTGACTAAAGAAAATGCACAATACTATCTAAACGAAAAACTCACTATATAAACAAAATATTTACAACTTAGAATAACAAATTTACAAATCGGACTCCATAAATATTCCACGTTCCATCAATTCTATTTATTTTACTTCTCGCGGGCGTTGATCGTCTGCTCCGAGCAACGCCCGCTGTTGCTAGGATATCCACTAGTCACATGGTTTGGTTCATGAGCAGCAAAGGGTTGCCATAGCTCGGTCTATTCTTATTATTAGTCTATGAGAAAATCATTCAGACGAAAGATATGTTGCCGATTTCTTTCTCGAATATGAAGAAGTAAAATTCTTGATTTTGTTTAAAAGGTAATCATCCTGTAATCGGGGGATTTAAAATATTTACTTTTTGGTTGTTTTTCCACAAACTGCTGCAGAACTTTACTTTTTTTTTTTGTTCAAGCCTGAGGGTTGAACAGGCGTCACTTGACATAACTTTTATTTTCGAGGTAGACCGTGCAAAGCTGGGCGACGCAGCTAATCTTATATAATTAAAAACTGAGCGTATGTATCTATGTATGTCCAAGATACTTCTTCCGAACGCCAATGAACTGACCATCGAACCATGTATCGATAGATTCCTAATTTTCCCGTCTTTATGTTTGGTTGTTTAACATAATCCTCCGATAATTAGTGGAGATATCAGTTAAAAACTATTACTTATGACACTTAGATTTCGACATAAAATCCCTACTTTACGAAGGCTTTCCTTCATTCAAATTATTATTCAGTACTCCGTCTCAACTTTCCGTAACAATGCTTTTATTAAAATTTTAGCGTGAAGAAAATCATTGAGAAAAAATGTTGCCAATTTTTGCTCGAATATGAACAAATAAAATTCTGACTTTTGTTGTAAAGCCTTTTCTTGTAACCGGAGAATTTGAAATGTTTCCTTTTTGGTTATCTTTCCTAAATCTACCGCAAAATTTTACTGTATTTTGTTCATGCCTGATTGTTGAACACGCATCTCTTGACAACTTCTATTTTTGAGGTAGACCGTGCAAAGCCGGGCGACGCAACGCAGCTAGTTTCTTTTATAAATCATGATGTCATTTAAAAATTACACAACTTGGTTCGTTAAGCTCTTAATTACCGACAGATGGCGCCATTAGTATAAATAAAAGTTCATTTTTTCTTTTTTTTAAAAATGATTCCAAGAAATATGCCGTCGGTGGAAAGCGGCGGTGCTCTTATTTCCGCTTCGGAGTAAAAACTCGAATAAATGTGGATCACCGAATAATGACTGTGGATGACGTTAGCAATGCAATTGTCTGCAAATTGCAATCAATGGCCGGTTTCTTCATACAGCGGGAAATACGGAACAACGTAAAGAGGCTCAATCTGTAAGTGAAAGTTAAAATACTTTTTCTGCTCTGTTCGTCTGAGTGGTATTCACTCAAGTATTAATCGCCCCAAAAATGTTTAAATTTTAATTTGGGGAAAAAAATTACACAAAAGGCTTTGAAATCGGTAATCTGTGCGTATTTTATCATTAACTAAAAATTTTCAATTTTTGCATCTTTTTGTTGGATTTGGGAATTTTGATCATATAATGCTCAAAAAGATTGATTTCTATGAAAACAATCCTATTCGCAACTCCAGAGCTCGAATACGCTACCTTGCGGTGATAAATAATACTAAAAAAAAGGTAAAACATTCCATTCCACGTGTTTTCTTTGGGGGTAAATTACAGCCTTCAGAAAGTTTGTGGTGTAATGTAATTTTAGAAGAATAGAAAAAAAAGCTTCCCACAAACACGATGAAAAATTACTGCCATTCACTAAGCGTCAAAGTCAGTTATAAGTTGCGGCATTTGTTTACCTTTTTCATTCGCCATTAGACAGGGGCTGCAGCGCCTCCTATAGTTTATTGGAGTTGCGAATAGCAAATTTCATCATTCGATGAGCGATTTTATTTTTTTTTCCCTTTTATTCAGAAGAATTTATGGCTGAACGATAATTATTTCTACCAAGTGAAAAAAAAAAAATTCAGTTTTTTTTTTAATAACTACCACTTTTTAATTACAGCGTTTCGTTATTTTATGCGCAATTTCTAGGAATGAACAAATTTGTCCACTGCTTCGATACTTAAAACACTATCAAAGAGTTCGTGTTCGCGGATTTAATCTGTGTGTTCATAGTCTAAAAAATAACTTTTCGCGCATTTTATATTCATCTTTGTTTTGAACCAAGACGAAAAATATCAATCGCTGCCCAGCACCACCCACCGGGCAGTTCGTCAAGAAGGAAAAAAAGTGGCAAACAGATTTAACTTTTTTCCCATGGAGATTTGTTTTGGGTTTTGGTGCATCAGACTAGTTTATTATGAAAACAAATATTTTTGGTATTTTTTCTTTGGGAGAAGGGCAGTGAATATAATCCTTTAAAGGCAATACGGGGTTTTGCTTTTTTTTTTTTTTTTTTTTTGAGTAATTTTCAATGAATTTTTTGAAATTTTCAGAATAGTTACATGATGCTAATACCAACTCAAATTTAAAATTACATTGAATTATTTAAAAAATGTAATTAAAATTTAGATTTTATAACTCTTTTGTTATATTACTTCTTGCGAATGAAATTTCATCAATTATAAAATATACTAGCTAAATATGATACATAAAACAACCGAAAATAGAATGTTGGAATTACTTTTTCAAAATTTTGTGCTAAAGATAAGGAATGGAGAAAAGCCTAAAATTAGACGTTTTCGGTAAAATGTGTTCGTATTTCAATAAAATATAGCAAATATATTCCACAAAACTAATCAAACAGAAAATTTTTCACAAAAAATGTTAACAAACACTTAAATAACTTTGCATAAAATTTTCAGCAAATTTTAAATAATTCGTTTGCAAGGAGCAGTTTGAATTTTGTAATTATGTCGAAAATTAGGTTTTGAGAAAATCAAAATTTATTGTTTTATTATTGCAAATTTCATTATTGAATAAACGATTTAGTTTTTAATACAAATTCACCACAAATAAGGTCTTATGACTTATTGTGGTGAACTTTTGAAATTGTATTAGTATTGAAACATTATATACATTTTTTGCTCATGCATTTTATATGCATTTTTTATATGAACTTTTTAGTAAAAAAGGGGCGTGGCTTGCACAAAGTGTCATAACTTCAACAGTTTTCCACCGATTTCATTCTTTTTTTTTTTTCAAAAAAATGATTCGGCTAAAGGTCTAGTTTTTAGAAATATAATAAATGAAAAACCGTTCGTTTTTGATCAATTTTTACTCATCTGAAAGCCCCTTATCGCCTTAATAACCAATTAGGAAGCAATTACATTACTCACGCTTTGAGGAATATCTCGTGTTGCGGGAAAAGAGTTCGCGTTAACTTTGATATACGTTACTCGTGGAAAAACTTGTAAGAACCAATTCGCGCAAGATAGGTATCTTTGTATAAGAGTTCACTGTACATATATTCAAGGAATATGAAATTCCTAACATAACTACTGTTTGACCACGGATTGTATGTAATTTGGCAGTCTGCCAAGTGAAGACGATTCCATCTGAATGAATGTAGCAGGGAAGAAGGGAAAGTAACGATGGGATTTTGATGCACGCGTTTTATAATGTCACTAGTGCATTATTCATTTATTGCATTCTCAAAAATTAAATAAAGGGAAACAAAAATAGTTACCATGGAAACATCAAAAAAAGAAAATATTTTCATTTTGTTTAGGAACGTAAAAGCAAAACGGCAAGCTCTAAACTTCGTTGTGAATAAATAAATCAATTTTTGCCGTAAGAATATGGATCGAATATACTTTAGATTTAAAATATGTTGCTGTGAGCTAATTTTCATTTTTACAAAACTAAGGCTAAATAATGGAAGCAAAAGTGCACATCAGAAACAAACTAACATCCCTATAAACTAATAGATACGTCCATTTCCGCCAATAAACCGGATATTAGCCTTTCCATGTAATAGATGGTCAGACAGTAAAGCAATACGTCCTTCAAAATCCCACCTGGCATTACATTTTCAGTAATGTCGTTCAATTTTCGTTCTTTCAATATTTGCCCTTCAAATGTACGACTGAATGAAATATCTGTGTAAGAATTCGTTTTGATAGCTCTTGTTTTCGAAATTAAAGTTCTTGAAATGACCAGCTCACATCTCCATTAACCAGATATTTACTAACCGCGTTTCCCAGAAAATTAAACCCTGTCATAAAATAAGCACTGGCGTAATTTTTCTTGGAGGTAATATAAGCTTTACTTCAAATTAAACCCTAGTTAAGATCTCCATCCAAAAGAACACAGATCAGAAGTTGAAAACTGGATCTTATTACTCAAAACTGTTGAAAAAGCTATATTATCCTCTGTTGGCTACCTAAAAATAAAATAGTTTTGTATACAACCCAAATTCAAAATAATAGAATACTTCCCACTTTTCGGAAAAAGTTTATTCTTACCAAATATAAGTGCAAGTTAGGTATTTAAATGAACGTAACACCTTTCTTGGACCTTAAAGTGTGCATTTCATTTCAAATATGCTCAATTAAAAATAATCTTAGACAGAAAAATCCAAAAGTTTATAGTGATGATTTACATTGAGTCAAAAAATTAGAATATTCAAATTAAAGGGGGAAAAAACACTTTCAAAAGAAACAATATCAATACTAGAATGCATCATTTTTTGCTGGCTTTAATCCTTTCTCGCATAGATTCTACCACCTGTTAACATTTTTGACAGTTTCCATACCCTCTTCAATGCGGCAACGAGCTCAATTTTGTTGACGGGCACCAGGTCTTGAACCGCTTTCTTTAGATTTGACCGTACCAACAAATTCTTGATCGTATTGAGATTGGTATGGTAGAGTTGCTTACCAGTTTAATACCGAAATTCCTCTTTCTGTTTAAAATCTAACTAATCGATTTAGCTGTGCCTCAGATGAAGTAGAATGCGGTGTTACTGATAAATAGCGAATGTCACTCATTGTTTTATTTTAAGATATATAACTTCCCAATTCCAGCAGCCCTCATGCACTCACAAAACAAGAAGAGGTGTCAAAGTGGAGAGAAATCTTACACAAGATTTCTCATACGCTTTACTTGTGAAACGTTAAACCCGAACACCTTTTCTTGTTCACGGATATTTCAAAAATAGATTCATAATCATTTTCCAACCTTGTTGCCCCTGTTTGAGCTTCTCTTTGCTCGAGAGTCGTGCACGTTTCTGCTTCATGTATATCTTTGGTCTTACTTCATAGATCCGCAATTAAAACTGCAGTTTATGCAACCGTCCAGGCGTAGTTGACGTGGCTAAGATAACTATACACTCTGCCCAACACTTATGGACGTAAGAAGCATTGTTCAACGATTATTTTGGACAATTTACTTTAATTTGGGTTCATCTCTGCCAGGAGTTACAATTTTTCTACCTCGTTTACTTCGGTTACTTTTTAGTTGGTCAGTCTTTCTATATTCCTTTAAAATCTTGCATACCATAGATTGTAAAACGTACATTTGAATTGAGCTGGATAGTTTTTTTGAGTAATCACGATTGCTTATTGTTCTCATTTGACTGTTTTTGACGTTCCTATCATTTTATTTTCCCACCGCTACCCTCCGCACCATCACCGTCGACCGGCTCCTCACGATGCTGCTCCTATAGCGAAAGCCGTCTCCAGGTTGCATCCATGTCCTACACACACGCGCATACATGCACAACTGCACACACAAACACATACACACAACTACCCACACATTCATGCCTGCACACACACATATGCCTACACACACATATCCCCCCCCCACACACACACATTCATATACACAACTACCCACACACTTATGCCAGCACACAGACACAAACACACATGCCTACACACACGATTGCGAAAAACATAATTTGAATTCAAGATGTCAAAATTCAAATTAATTTTTTTCTAACTTTAAGAAATGATACAATATGTAACTTCATTTTTTTCCTGTTTATCACCTTGACTACAAATTTTAAGCAATAAAAGCTTTTAAAAGAGCGTAAAATTATCTGGGCACCGAGCTCCGTACTTGTGACAAATTATAAGGTAACTGGTATGCAAATATTTTCGCTACATAGTAGTAAGTTCCCGCCCTAAAGCCATTGCTAAGGCAGAAATACTTAAAATACACCATCTGCTTTGCCATCAATCTTTGAGTTGAACCGCACCATTGCTGCGGTCACTCATCTGGTTTGCTAATTCTGCATTAGCTACCAGTTTGTTTGACTCTCTTGGCTCCCTTAAGAGATTTTTCGCTTCCAGCTCATGTGATTCCTAATCCGGGGTGCTAAAAAGCACGAAACTGCAGTCCTCGGATGGAATAACTGAGCTGGCTGGTGTATTTTAAGTGTTTTCGCTACTGTTTAAAATTCACATTGAATGAATGCATAGTTTATTCTAATGTTTTGACCCATATAAAAAAAAAATTATCTATTTTTCCAATGTGATAATAATCCATAAGTTGTTAAAAAAATATCTTGAAATTATCTTGAAAAGTTGTTTAAATTGATTTACCTATTCATGAATAACGAGTTTGTCTTTTTAATTTGCATGCGTTCATTTTTTCCGACTCAGGGACAAGTTTTGTTCAAACAGTTCTGATATTCTATTATTTTGAATTTGGGTTGTATTGTAGAACCGCAATTATAAAGTAACGTAAATGTTTTTGTGACTATTTTTTTTATAACGTAAACGTGATAACGTAATTAACCACGTTAATATTAATTAACCACTTAAATATATTATTATAATTAACTACGTAATTAAGTTATCATGAAATGTGATGTCTTATTTTCAATGTTTCAGGACTCCATGGGAAGCTGTGTACGCTTTTCGGCAGGGCCGAAAACTTGTGAAACCAACATTCCAAGGAAGAGTTTACAACTTTCTAGAAAGACCAAAAGACTGGCGATCCGTTTCATATCACTGTTTTATGTAAGTAGTGGGTTGTATACATACATTTAACGCGGAATCATGTTTCGTTTTTCATTAGTCGAACATTAAAATCACATTCCGTATGAAGTGAAATCAATGGGGTTGTTTCCTTCAGTCAAAAGTAGTACTTTTAGTCACTGAAATTGATAGAATAAGCAAAAAAATAACATGGACTCAGAAAATTCTTTCATTTTCCCGACAGTTATCTTTTTAATTAATTTTTTAAACTTTCCGATTTTTCAAACAAGGCGTGGTCTTGATGACGTCACAAATTTTGCTCTTTGGCGCATCTTTGTACCGCGTTTCTACGTCATGATGATCAAGAAGCGAATTAAAATTGCGCTCTACGCTTGCTATCAACCCTGTCGTTGCCAATACACGTGAGTAAAGATGCGAATTAACTGATTTGCTCTGTGAATATGGCATTTCACCATTTGTGATGTCATCGGCAGAAGCTTAAAAAATGAAAACGCACCATTTTTTTTAAAAATATTAAACTTAAACAAATTATTTAAAAAATAGTTAGATCGAATGTTTTTAAAAATGTTCTTTCAGAAAAAAATGCTGTTAAAATTTTGGAAACGACCCCATTATAAGCGGAAGTCAATGGGCGGTATGTTTGGCAGGTCTTATTTGTTACAAAGTTTTAAATTGTCACTTAAAAAAGAAAAAAAATATGGAGTAGGTCTTAACAAATTCACCTATGATCATGTTGATCTTTATTGTCCAGCGGGTCATTCCACGAAAAAGCAGATATTTTGTCCTGCACGTGACAGCTACGCAGGGGCGTGCACAGGGGGAGGGGAGTAAGGACACCTGTTTGCTCGAGCCTGAAGGGATCCAAGATTTTTTAAATGAAGGGTGAAATATATGTAAGGACATAGAGGGTAAAAAATATGGAGGGGGGGACCCGTAAAAAAGTGACGGACCACAAAATTTCTGTACACACCTATGCAGCTATGTATTTAATTTCAAGATGTGTAATGAAGGAAAACAATTGCCGCTATATATATTTTTTAATTTATTACATTTTTTAAAGTTACTTTTGGGATAGTATATAGGGTTCTTTCGAGCTGGACAAAATGTCTGATTTTCTGCCGTATTACCCCAATATATCCGGCAGGCCGGAAAAAAGCGAGGTTGACCTGCATGCCGGATAATTTGAGGTTTATTTTGCAACAAAACAAAAGTAAATTTCTCCATTCAATTCCAATCGGAAAGCAAACCACTGTAATGAAAAAAAAAAAAAAAATCCGGAAGGTGAACTTCTTTCAAGAAAATGGTGTATTGCATATGATCTGTGTTTGTTATTCATGGTAGGTCATTCTTAGCGGATTTAATTATGCCAATATAGTAATCAATTCAGAAGCAACCATTGTAACTGCGATTTGTTCATAATTTTTTTAATAAATTATTTTTGGTTCCTTTTAGAGGTAAGCTTAATTTTTATTTATTGAATAGCTATGGTGAATTCTTTAGCACTGTTTTAGGGGCGCTAACTTACTGCTTAAATGTTTGCTTGGTTTTAATTTAATTTTTCTAAAATTATTTGTTATTAAACAATGTTTTTCTTGTTAAAATAACAACTGACATTTTTAGTAAATATTTTTAAAAAATAGAACTGTTTACCGTATTACCCCGCATTACCCGGCATGCCGTAAAATTCGGGGGTCCCCAGATTTTCAAAAATACTTGCCTGGTCCTTTCCGGCATGCCGGAAATATCGAGGTTAGGAAAAAAAATACTGTAAAAGATATATGTTCAGATTAAAAATGAATATAAGTTCGAAACATATCTTATTAGTATTAATAAACAATTTGATGTTGTAAAAATATTTAACAATGTCATTTGTTATTTTAACAAGAAAAAACTGTTTAATAACGAATAACTTTATAGAAATTAAATTAAACCTAAGTAAGCGAACATTTAAGCAGAAAGTTACCACCCCTAAACCAGTGCTAAAGAATTTACAATTTCTATTCAATAAATAAAAATTGAACTTACGTCTCTAAAAGGAACATAAAATTTGTTTTAAAAAAATTGTGAACAAAGCGAAGTAACGATAATCACTTCTGAATTGATTACTTTATTGGCTTATAATTAAATCCGTTACAAATTACCTACCATAAATAACCAGCACTTATTATATGCAATATTATTATTATATGCAATACATTTTTTTCTTTTTTTTTTTTTTTGAAAGTAGGTTATTGTCAGGATTTATTTTTGTCCTTACAGTGGTTTGCTTTCTAACTGGAACTGAATGGGGAAATTTACTTTGTTGCAAAATAAACCTCTTATTATCCGGCATGCCGGAATACTCGAATTTCCCGGCATGCTGGTCAACCTCACCTTTTTCCGGCATGCCAGATAATGCGGGGTATTACGGTATTAATACTAATAAGATATGTATGGAACTTATATTCATTTTTAAGCTGAATTTTTTTATAGTTCCTATTTTTTTCCTAACCTCGATTTTTCCGGCATGCCGGAAATGACCAGGCAAATGTTATTGAAAATCTGGCGACCACCGAATTTTGCGGCATGCCGGATAATGCGGGGTAATACAGTATCAGAAATGCTGCTACGTTTATAGGTGTTCCCTACTTTTCGCCGACACGAAATTTCCTTCTCCCCTCTTTCAGTTTCAGCCTTGCTTTTGATATATTTAGAAGGGGAGGAAGTTTTAAATGTCGGCGGAAAGTAGGGTAAATCGGTTTATAAAGTTCTGTAATAGAAAAGGACAAATATCCTGTATTGAAGATTTTTCTGAAATTAAAATACAGTCGAACCTCCATATATCGAAATTTCTACATATCGAAATAACAGCAAACTTCCACGTCCATTACATAGAAAAATTGTTTCTAAGTATCGAAAAAAAAAATCTCTATATAGATCGAAATATTTTTAGAGACATACGTAGATTTTTATTTTTTTCCACGCTCATGAAAAATGAAGGTAAGGGGAGAAAATTATGTTCACTTAAGGTTGCTACGAAATTTATAAGGAATCTTGGGTTGAGGGGTGTGTAGATAGGTCGTTGTTCCGTTCTGCAAATCATAAATTCGCTCGATTTTATTTAAATGTTAGTCGTAATCTGTAATGCAGTAAAATCAATTTCAAGTTATCCCTTTTGTCTGTTGATTATCATTCCTAGTCTTTTTAGCTTCAGTGAAAATCATTCAAGTTAAGTAGATTGTGATTTTTTACTTTTCTCTCGATTACCATCGTCAAAACGAAAATCCCTTGATGTTGGGGATAAGGTTGAATTGCCGAAGAATGAAGATTTCTGAAGGCGCAAAAATGTCATTTCTGATAAATTTTCGCAAGCAGAGTGCCTGCTCTTATGAGAAATCGGCAAGCCATAGTTAAAGTACTAAAACTTACAGAAAACTTTCACTCAAAAACATGAAACGATATTGCAGTAGGTTTTTTAGAAACAATGTAGTGCTCATTAAATGTCTCACATTATTTTTTTTTAAACTAGCATCACCCGCACGGCTTTGCCTGTAGCATAAAATTAAAAGGTCATTCGGTTCGCCTGTATATTTACAAATAATGGATGATGAATTTCTCGTCAGTTTGCTACATGAATTTGCTCGCCTATGTTACGGTTCAATTTTACGATAATTTAGTAATTTACTCGTCCACGTTGTGATAATTTGCTCGGTAAAATGTTCTTAAAATTGGAATAGAAAAAGAACAAAATGGAATTTTTGAAAAATCGCTTCGAGGTGCTCCTTTCTCTGCTACGAACTAATTATTTGCCAAATTTCATGAAAATCGGTTGAACGGTCTAGGCGATATGCGCGTAGCAGACATCCATAGCCAGACTTTCAGCTTTATTATTTGTAAAGATTATTAACTTTCAATTAATCCTCCGATGCTCGTATAAGTTAAAAATTGAGTTTCATACACGAAAATTAGCTTTAACTTTAATTTTTTTAAGAAGATTTTTATGATAAACTAAGATCGTTTCTATATATCGAATTTTCTATAATTCGAATTTTTTTTTCCGGCAATTTGCTACTTTAATATATGGAGGTCCGACTGTATGCTCAAAAGATATTTAAAAAGGTAAATGAAAAATTTAGCAATGATGCATAAAAAATTTTTTAAGAGTTCAACTGGATTCCTGATTTGTGTGTAAACTATTTTTTTCCAGATATTTCACCATTATTGCATCCATGTTACTGAGTGTTTTGACAACAGTAGCTGAAAACAAAGTGCCATACTCCAAAGCTGTATTTGTAGTTGTAAGTAGACATGATTTTTGCTTCTTTGGAGAACGTATATATGTAAGCTCTAATGTCAACATTCACCGGTGACTGTCTCCCGAACGAATCTGGAGGCTCCCGAGTTTTGATGCCTCTTCCCAAAATCCCTAATAAAGTACAGATCTCCTGAATTTTCATCGAAACAGCGAAATTCCCTCCAAAAGAGATTTTTCACAAGGTTAGAAATTCGGGAAAATCCCCACTGTAAATTAATCGTGATCGCAAAAAGGAAACCTTCTCATACGCTCGTATGAAAATGGGGTTGTTTCCTTCAGTCAAAAGTACTACTTTTAGTTACTGAAATTGATAGAATAAGCAAAAAAAAAAAAAAAAAAAAAACATGGAGCGAGAAAAAAACTTTAATTTTCCCAACACTCAATTTTTAATCTTTTAAATTGTCCGATTTTGAAAACAAGGCGTGGTCTTTATGACGTCAAATGACGTATTTTTGCGCATTTCCACTGGCGATTCGACGTTATAATCAAGAAGCGAATTAAATATTGCGCTCTACGCTTGCTATCTACCATGTCGTTGCCACTACGTATGAGTCAAGATGCGAATTAAATATTATGATCCGTGAATGGTATTTCATTTGTGATGTCATCGACAGAAGCGTAAACAATGAAAGCCCACCGATTAAAATATTTTTTTTTAAATACTAAACTTAGCCAAATTATTTAAAAAATGGTCCAATCCTATGTTTTTAAGTATGCTCTTTCAGAAAAAAACCTTTAAATTTTGAAAAACGAGCCCATTGTTTATTAACCTCGGAGCAACAGCTTAAAGCGACAACATATGTTCAATCATTTTTGAAAATTATTTATTTCATTTTCCTTCTTTTTAATTTTTATTTCCCAAAAAATTAAGGGAAAACTTCGCTGATATTATATTCCGAATTTCGTAAGGTTTTACCTGCTGCAAGGAGTGTTTATTATGAACTGCAAGAGAAGAGAAACATGTGATTGTTTTAACGCTTTATTTTCAAAACTAAGTGGAAACTTGTTTTTAAACTTCAAAAAAGTAGAAATCGTAATATCAATTTCCAAACTTTGGGTCTTTTCTGATCACTCATTATCGGCTTCTATTCCTCCTATATAGACTAAATATAAGAAATCCCTACGTATAATTTTAAAACCCCTTTTACACATTTTTATCGCTAAATTTAATCACGCTAATCTCAATTTAATCATTCCCGAGTTTCATGCAATAATCTTCCTAATTTCCATCTTTTAATGTAGGCAACTATTCAATTTTAGCTTTTGGCGAAAAACAATACAGCGAGAGACTTTCAACTTTATTATTAGTAAAGTTTTTTTAAAAACTTGTGAGGGCTTTTTTTTACAGCATGTAAAATTTAAGGTCAATCCAGTGCAATGCCATGCCTTTTCGGTAAAAAAAAACAAAACTGGAGCAAATAGACCATAAATTCAATCAAAATATAAACAAACACAAAATTTAACCATACTCCCCCCCCCCCTTCACTTTTTTCAAGTTGTTTGCAGGATCTCTCAAACTTCTATTTCTCTCGGATGGATGAGACAGATGCTACGCTTAAACAGACGAAGTAACTAGTATGTTGTGGCCATCACGAAACTTTCTTCTATATTTTTCCTTTTTCTGATCCCTCCCCATGCTTGACGAGGAAGCAATATTCCTAACAAAAACAAAATTACACATGCAAAAACTTGACGACCATCCCAATGTCTGAATTATTGTAAAAACAAAACAAATTGAAAGTTACTTTAAAAGACTTACTTGAATTAATTACAAATATTTTATTTATTAACAAACATAAGATGGCAACAGTTAAAAATTTTAAATCATTGAGATAATATTTCCGATCATTTCCATACAATTAAAATCACGAGAAATACGCAGACGACAATCTATTACGATTTATCTTTCTTATTGTTGCATTAATAAAAATATTTTTATTCGCAAAAAAAAGAAAAAAAATCAACAACTCTTGGAGCGATTGGAGTCAAAATTGAACCAAAGCCTGTTTACGTATGGATTCACATATATTCCAAATTTCAACCAGAACGTAGCATTACTTCTTGAGATAGGGCACTCACAATGGAAAAAAAGAACGGGCGATTGCGCTACCCCCTTTTTAGCTGTTGACACCAAAATAAAATCAGCTCTTATACCCACTAAGGGCTACTTGTCAAAAAAAATTTTGTTTGATCCCGTTCGTTATTTCTTGAGATACAGCAGTCACAATTGACGACAAAAAACGTTCTATAACTCAACCCCCGTTTGAGCTATTGACACCAAAATTGAATCAGCACCTGCTCCTGTTAGGGGCAACATATGGACCAAATTTTGTTTGATTCCGCCAGTTACTTCCTGAGGAATAGCAAGCACGCGTAACTCAAAAAACGTCCCATTGCTCCACCCGCCTTGGAGGAATTCGCGCCAAAAGCCAATGGGCACAAGTTCACATACGGGTACATATGTGTACCAAATTTCGTTCAATTTCATGCGGTAGTTTTTGCTGTAGAGCGGCCACAAAAAACTGGTCACACACAGACGTGACACACACACACACATACACACACACAGAGAGACAGACAGACATTTTCCAAAAATAGTCGAAATGGACTCAGCACACCTCAAAACGTTCGAATCCGTCGAAATTCGAAAATTTGCACGAATCCAATACTTTCTATATATTAGATATAGAAGAAAGTAAACTAGTATGTTGTGGCCATTACGAAACTTTCTTCTATATATATATATTTTTTTTTCTGATCCCTCCCCATGCTTGACGAGGAAGCAATATTCCCAACAAAAACGAAATTACACATGCAAAAACTTGACGACTATCCCAATGTCTGAATTATTGCAAAAGCAAAGCAAAGAGGGAAAATTGAAAGTTATTTTAAAAGCCTTGCTTGAATTAATTACAAATATTTTATTTGTTAACAAACATAAGATGGCAACAGTTAAAAATTTTAAATCATTGAGATAATATTTCCTATCATTTCCATACAATTAAAATCACGAGAAATACGCAGACGACAATCTATTACGATTTATCTTTCTTATTGTTGCATTAATAAAAATATTTTTATTCGCAAAAAAAAAAAAAAAAAAAAAAAAAAAAACCAACACCTCTTGGAGCGATCGGCGTCAAAATTGAACCAATGCCTGTTTACATATGGATTCACATATATTCCAAATTTCAACCAGAACGTAGCATTACTTCTTGAGATAGGGCACTCAAAATGGAAAAAAAGAACGGGTGATTGCGCTACCCCCTTTTTAGCTGTTAACACAAAAATAAAATCAGTTCTTATACTCACTAAGGGCTACTTGCCGATAAATTTTTCTTTCATTCCGTTCATTATTTCTTGAGGTACAGCAGTCACAATTGACGACAAAAAACGTTCTATAGCTCAACCCCCGTTTGAGTTATTGACACCAAAATTGAATCAGCACCTGTTCCTGTTAATACCAACATATGGACCAAATTTTGTTTGATTCCGCCCGTTACTTCGTGAGGAATAGCAAGCAAGCGTAACTCGAAAAACGTCCCATTGCTCCACCCCCCTTGGAGGAATTCGCGCCAAAAACTAATGGGCACAAGTTCACATAGGTGCACATATGTGTACTAAATTTCGTTCGATTTCATGCGGTAGTTTTTGTTGTAGAGCGGCCACAAAAAACTGGTCACACACAGACGTGACACACACACATACACACACACACACACACACACACATACACACACACACACACACACACACACACACACACAGACAGACATTTTCCAAAAATGGTCGAAATGGACTCGGCACACCTCAAAACGTTCGAATCCGTCGAAATTCTAAAATTTGCACGAATCCAATACTTTCTTCTATATATTAGATATAGAAGAAAGTAAAAAGCATATTGAAAGAAATGTGGATGAAAATGCTATCACCTTTAAACAAATGTTCCTCATTTTCTCTCTCTCCATTCAAATAAAGCATTTCGCAATGACAACAACCGGAATCTAGTTGCGTAATATCATAATTAGAGCATTTATCGTCTAGTGACACTATTAGTGCCTTTATTGCACAGTGACATAATTATCTAGTTGAAAAAAAAAAAGCTCTAACTGGTGGAAGAAGAAAAGAGAAAGCTCTGAACTCTATCTGTACCTTATTTCTCTCAGCTGCTCAATTTATGAATTTCACTCATTTGTCGCATATGGACAGAGTGTTAGTCGAAATTTACAATTGAGGCAGTGAGAAATAGACGGATGTAAGTGGCGTAATTAAAAATTTGGAGATAACCAGTACACATGGTAGGTGAACCTCTCCTCTGTCTTGGGGCAACAGATGATGCTAGTAGCCCTGGTAGGTGTTGCTATACAGCATGATTTAGGAAAAAAAATTGAATGAAAGTCTACCTAGGATGTTATCTTTAAACGCGTTTTACTCAAAACTTGGAAATATCCACTTACATCCATTTGCTTTTCACTGCCTCAATTGAAGTTACCGATAGGTTTGTGGGTTCCTCTTAGTTCTTCTATTCCGTTTACCAATTTCCCAAAAATAAATGCCTATATATATATTTCCCTCTAGGAGCTCACGAAAATGGTCCACTAACCGAAACTGAGAAGTTTACTTTTGAAACTTATATCTACTTTTTAAAAAAAAGTTTTTTTTTTTTCAGAATCTCTAGCATAATCCGTATCGACCCGTGCGTTTTTCTTCTCGAAGTAGTTCATATCTACTATTGAAAAATGCATAAACATTGGTTTTACCACCTAAACGTATATCCATCCCCTTATTTCTCGCCAGGTCTTTTACAGCACAAAGTGAAGCTTATCCCTTATTTACCGGTATCCACTCATTTACTTTCATATCAAAAGGGTACATATCCAAATTTGAATTTGCCACTTCTAATTCAAAAGTAGTTCACAAATAAAATAGCGGAGCGAGGCACTGGTTGAGCATTTCCAATCAAGCATGATACCCGTCCGTATTAAGAGATCGCAGCAACTTTGCGCCTTGTGTAAGTCTGTTATCAGTTAGGCAAGCACGACCACAAATTGTGATTACTAAATTAATATTAAATAACTTATATTACTATTAAATTGTGA
Source organism: Uloborus diversus (assembly GCF_026930045.1). Lineage (NCBI taxonomy): Eukaryota > Metazoa > Arthropoda > Arachnida > Araneae > Uloboridae > Uloborus > Uloborus diversus. The sequence goes on from NC_072731.1 coordinate 264,787,271, forward strand.
TTAATTACTGATTAAATTGTGATTGATTGAAAAATTGTGGTAAAAATTGTGATCTATTAATATCTATACAACGTTGTTATTTGAATCGACTTGGGTGGTTTCATTGTCCATATTTAATTGGATCGCAGGTCTTTTCATTGATCATTAAAAAAAAAAAAAAACTTAACTAGAAAGGAGCAAAGTAAAAATATATATATATTAAAAAGTGTAGAATATTGTTTCAATTTTAAAGTTAATTTCTGAAGAAAATGCGTGTTTTTTTGCAAAAGGGATCATATCTACTGTTTTACACCACAAAGGAATGTATCCAAGATAAAATTGGCAATTTAAGTCGGATAAAATTGTGTAAAAATTCCTGGACTTATGCCAATAGTCACTTGTTATTCTACCAAAACATTGTGAAAAATTCGAACAGTTAGTGTTTGTGCGTAAAACTTTTTTTTTCGTTTTACGAAAGAAATATAAAACTGGATATAATCCGCTTTAAAAATCAACTAGAAAATGCGTGTTTTTTTTTTGCAAAAGGGATGATATCTACTGTTTTACACCGAAAGGGAACATATCCAAAATAAAATTGGCAATTCAGGTCTGATAGAATCGAGGCAAAATTCACTTGTTATTCTACCAAAACATTGAAAAATTCGAAATTCTAACAGTTAGGTTTCCTTTATTAATAGAGCAAAAACATTAAGTAATGCATACAGCAAATTACAGAAATTGACTTTGGATGTTCCGCAAGTGGCATATGCAAATAAATTAAATTTTCAGTTTATTAAAACTGTTTAGTATATATACTTTTTATATTTAGTATATATACTTTTATATAAATTATTTATTAAAACTAGAACTGCGTATCAGAAATATCTTAGTATTAAATGTAAAGATTTAAAAAATGTGCTTACTCCTGTTTAGTTAAAATTATTATGATCTATTACAATGTTGATGAAATTATAGAGTCGAATGGTCCCGCACGTGACGGTGGAATGGCCCCCTATACCTTTCAGTTTCTCTGAGGTTACGTTACATAATAATTGAGAAAAGGGAGTCAAATAATCAAATTGGTTTCCAAGAAACAGATGTAAACTTGTGATCATTATTATACGTTTGTTTTGTTGATACTAATTCTTTGTATTTTTGTTAGCTTTTCCGTGTTTTCCCATGTTATCTAGGAAAAATGTATCGTTAAATTTTTTATAGATGTGTTTTGGCCCTCAAGGTACATCGTAATGAGGTGCGGCCTTCGGAAAAAAAGATTGGGCACCTCTGCTCTATTTAAATATGAATTCGTAAATTTCAAGCTCAAGAGAAGAAGTCTTGATGTATTGCAGATATTTTTAATGAAACCGTCCCTCACCCGGCACTAAATTAAAATGTCTTTAACCCCTCTATCTTACCTCGTCATAGTCCAGTTCATTTGGTTATGATGTCTTTGAATTGCACATTATCTTCGTAAGAGTTAAAGTTAATTATCTTGTTATTTTTCAGGAATTCGTGCTCGTCACCGTCTTCGGTGTGGAATATCTAGCCAGGGTCTGGTCAGCCGGATGCCGAAGCAAATATTTAGGATTTTGGGGCCGATTGAAGTTTGTCACTCGACCCATATGTATCATAGGTGAGTTGGAACATGTTTGTTGAAAAATTAATATTTGTTAAATTTCTGTTTAAGTGATCAATGAAAGTAAAAGATACGATTGAAACGGCTAAGTAGTACTTAAATAAAAATATGGTGACGTAAAAATAAAATGATTGTTTCTAACCGGTCTTTGTTTGCAAAAATTAATGAAAAAAAAAAGAGCTTTAGCGAAGTATTCCTCTTACTCCGACACATCGAACCCCAGCAAGAAATGTGATACAACTCCGAAAACGAGCCGATGTGTGCATCACATGACTTCCTTTTACGCCTATTTAATGTTATTTATCCAGTGCAATTTTAATGTGATTTAATCGTTAACTCTCTAAATATCACCAACAGTGGTCAAATTAAAACCAGATTTTAAAAAGAAAAAAATCGTGAAATTTGTCGCCAAGTTGACGACAAAACTTGGCTACCTAAAGACTGGCGATATATTGCCAACTTCCCGAGGATCCCTAATCTGGGCAAGTCACTACTGTGATAGGAACAGGGGACCCTCGGGTGTGATGTGATATATTGCCAAGTGTCCGCTAAATTATAACACCACTTGAGTTTGAAGCGAAATTAACAATGATTTTCCCCCAAAAAGGTGCAAAAGACCCCTTTAAAAACACCTGAATGCAATCAAAAAGGGAGGTGCACAACGAGACCCCGCTAGGAGTCTACGTACCAAATTTAAACTTTCTAGGACATACCGTTCTTGAGTTATGCGACATACATACGTACATACTGACGTCACGCAAAAAACTCGTTGTAATTAATTCGGGGATCGTCCAAATGGATATTTCTGGTGTCTATACGTTCTTAGGCATATATCCACATGTAGTCGAGTTGAAAAAAAACTCAACATTCATTCGGGGGCGAGCAAAATGGAAATTAAGGCCTATTTTTGGGTCAAAATTTTTTTGCGAATACAATACTTCCTTTACTATGTAAAAGAAAGTAAAAAAACAGCATTGGAGCAAATCAAGATTTTACCCAATAGTAGTTTTAAGTGATTTTTGTTTCAGATATTGCAATAGGCGAAGAACAATTATAATGAGATGTTTGCTGGTTAATTTTTGTTGTCTAAATTAATAATGCGCGCTTCAAGTTAGAGAATATTTCTTCTGAATTATGAAATTACTAAAATTTGCCACTACTAATTATATTGTTTTTATGCCACCACACACCAGTTATGTAAGCTAACTTTGTGCGATTTTTGGGGCAAGAAAAAGCATTAAATTTAGATTTTAAAGCCATAGTTAGTACGATTATCCAAAGTTTCGAGTTGTCACTTTCCTTGCCAGGGTACGATATGATGTCAGATTTAGAAAGGAAATGAGCTCTTACATAACAGCTCACTATCAATAATCGCTTTTTCCGGGGTAAAGGAAAATAATCTTCACCTTGAAAATATTAAAACGAGCTGATGTGTGCATCACATGACTTCCTTTTACTCCAATTTAATGTCATTTCCCCATTACTGGCAATTTTAAAGTGATTCAATAGTTTACTCTCTAAACATCACCAACAGTGGCCAAATTGAAACAGATTTTTAAAAAAAGAAAAAAAATCGCCAAATTTGTCGCCAAGTTGGTGACAAAACTTGGCGACCGAAAGACTGGCGATATATCTCCAAGTGTCTGCCAAATTATAACACCACTTGAGTTTACATCGAAATTAACAATGATTTCCCCCCAAAGAGGGGCAAAAGACTCCTTTAGAAACACCCGAATGCAACCAAAAGAGGAAGGTGCACAACTAGACCCCCTAGGAGTCTACGTACCAAATTTCAACTTTCTAGGACTTATCGTTCTTGAGTTATGTGACATACATCCGCACATACGCACGCATAGACATTCTTACATACAGACGTCACGGGAAAATTCGTAGTAATTAACTCGGGAATCGTCAAAATGGATATTTCGCGTGTCTATACGTTCTTAGACACTTATCCACGTGTGGTCGAGTCGAGAAAAAAAAAACTCAATATTCATTCAGGAGTGAGTAAAATGGAAATTAAGGTCTATTTTTGAGTGAAAATTCTTTCGCAAATACAATACTTCCTTTTTTGTAAAAATCAGTTTAATTACTTGCTTTGTCAATCTCATTATTTAGCGTTAGGAAATTCAAAAAGCGTTCATTAGTAACCAGATTCTTGTAACCGAAAAACACAAAGAAAATCGCTAAATAAGGAAAAATTATTAAATTCAAAGTAAAAATAAATTAGTGTGTTAATTCATGTGATTCTATTTGTTTTTTGTGAAAAGAGATTGTCTAATAGCTAAGGTTCGAAAAATAATTTAGGACTGAGAAGTCAGAGGCAGACTCTTTTGGGGTAAAAGAATCTGAGTTTTTCAGTCGAAAGTTTTAAAACTCCAAGAGTCGGGAGTCGGTCATTTTTCCTCCGAGTTCAAGACTCTGTCTAATGTTTTTATCAAAGTCGTAGTCAGACTGGTTTTTTGGGGTAAAGGGTTCGGGGTCGAAGGTTCAAAAATTTTCAAAGCTGGAGACTTCATATTTTCTCTACGACTTCGCAACTGTAGAACAAACTCGAAACATACTTCCTTGAATGCCTTCTTTGCAATTTAATTGCGCATTCGGCCTCTGAAAATCGAATGAAGAACCCTTTAATGGGATCTGTTCTAGACCATTATTATTTCTCAGTGAAACCTGTGTAAGTTGACCACTTGCGGCGCACTACTTTACGGTCAACTTAGACAGGTGGTCAACTTACAGTGGTTGATTTATATGGGAATGGCTAATTCTGTGCCTGATAAAAGCAGTCAACTTAGACAGGTGGTCAACTTTACAAGTTTTATTGTATTTGTTTTTGTTTCCTTTATACCGTTTTAACTCTGTAATGGGTTTTCTTCTAAATGATAGAATTTTTGTTGAAAATAGTAATCTTTTTCAGATCTCGTCATCATCATTTCTTCTTTCTTTGTGATAATTATTGGTTCGGATGGGAGCATGTTCGGAGCTCAAGCAGCTAGGTAGGAAAAAAACTTCAGAAACCAAAGTTTGCTTTTTGCCAAAATATAGTTTTATAACAGCAATCGCGTGTTATTCATGTGTATGAAATGACTCTATTATTTTGTAGGGGCATACGTTTTGTGCAGATTCTTCGGATGCTTCACATAGATCGTGAAGGGGGCTGTTGGCGATTACTAGGATCTGTTATAATGGAGCACAGACAAGTAAGTTCAGGATTGAATCCGTCAAATGTGTAAGGTGCCAGCAACTGCTTGACAGCGAATAAACCCTTAAAACAATAGATATGAAAGTAATCAGGATAATTAAGCTATGTGTGGCATACGGTTAAAGATTATTCAACTTTCTAATACTGCGATGAGGCGTCTTTCTGCCGTTCAGAAAACGAATTGAGGGAATGATATATCGTGGTAATTCCTGCGTTGAAACACACCGCGACTCTCGACCTAGCAACAAGGTCAGAGATTTCAGTAAGTAACCGCACATTAGCCAGGGCTAAAGCAAAAATACATAGAATACACCGCCAGCTCAGTCATTCCAGCCGAGGACTGACGTTTCGTGCTTATTAGCACTCATCGGCCCGTTTTTGGAAGTGACTGAGCTGGAGGTGGTAAACCTCTTAAGGAAGCTAAGAGTGCCAATCAAACTGGTAGCTAATATGGAATGAGCACTGACCAGACGAGTGAACGAAACAATGGTTCGGTTCAACTCGAAGATTGAAGGCAAGGCAAATGATGTGTTCCATGTATTTCTGCCTTAGTTCTGGCTAATGGGCGGTAACTGACTGAAATTACCCGCCTTGCCTTCAATCTTCGAGTTGAACCGAACCATTGTTTCGTTCACTCGTCTGGTCAGTGCTAATTCCATATTAGCTACCAGTTTTATTGGTACTCTTGGCTTCCTTAAGGGGTTTTCCACCTCCAGCTCAGTCACTTCCTAAGCTGGGCTGATGAGTGCTAATAAGCACGAAACTGCAGTCCTCGGCTGGAATGACTGAGCTGGCGATGTATTCCATGTAAGGTCACAAATGTTTGTGAAAAGTGAAACAGCATGAAAGCATCGAGCAAATGCAACGAAAGTCGTAGAAAATATCAGAAGGGTTAAACAATCAGAAGGGGGTTAAAACAATCAAATTATTAGAATCATGATCACTTGAAAACGTATTAACATGTGAAAAAAAAACATGTTTTAAAAAAGTTATATTTGCAATTATATTTAATTATAGTGAACTGTTCCTTTCATACAAACTTTCCATGTTATACTATACCCGGTATGTGTTTTCCATGATTTTCTTGAGTTGTGTGGCAAAGAATTACCAGCGAGCCTGTCAAGAAAGCGATTAAAGGTCTTTCTTCCCATAAAGCGTTTCTAGAATCAGGTCAAAAAAGTAATTGTTTGTCAGTTACAGAAAATAGTTTCATTTGCGCCTGCACTAAGCTGTTTGGTAGGGTTGCAGCAATTTCTGTGCTCTATATTTCGACGATAATAAGCGAAAAAATAAATTTTTTTAATTACTTTCCTAAACTCTAAGAAGTGGGAATAAATGGCATTCTATATTTTAAATACAGTGCTGGCCAAATTATTAGACTAGTTTTTTTGTTTTTTGTACACTATTTGTACTACAATACTATTTATTTTACTGTTAAAGAACAGTACATACTGTACACTTATTACGTTATTTTAGCATAATTTAATGTTTGCAGGGGGCAGCACTGTCTGCTTTATGTTCTTTGATTATCTACCTACCAGGAACATAACCTCAATCAGCTTAAAGAGTTCACTAGTTCTTTTTATTAGTGTGTTCTGTTATATTTAAAGTTAGATTTTGGTAATTAGTGAGTGTGTGTATGTGAGTATATATAATAGTGAGAATAAACAATTTTTTACCTCCTTTTTTAAAAAGTGTTAAGAAATGGTGTTAACCTTGTGAAAAGTATGCCGAAAAGAATTAAAATGCTCATCAAGAACAAGGGAACGCATACTAAACATTACATAATTATTTCACTGTTCGTTAATGTGTATATAGTTATGTAATCAATAAAGAATTTGCTTTTAAAAAAGTCTTAGGCTAATAATTTGGCCAGCACTGTAAGTTCTGACAAAACTGTTATCAAAGCAAATCATACAGTTTTGACTGAACCCTCCTGATATATGTTTGCTCATTACCAAAAAATCAAACTATCAATGGCAGTGTACACGATCTAATTGAAACTATTCATCGGAAATATGTTAAATTGTGAAGTTTATTGAATAATTTCATTTCATTTAAAATTCTAATTAGTGTGTAATTTGATTTTCTTTCCAGGAAATGTTCACCGCTCTTTACATAGGGTTTTTAGGCTTAATATTCTCATCCTACTTCATGTTCCTCATAGAAAAAGACGCCATCATTGACAACATGCCATCTACGCAGTTTGCCACTTACGCTGATGCACTGTGGTGGGGTGTTGTAAGTACACTTTTTTGAAAACTTATTTTCCCTCAGTTTTATTTTGTTTGTTTACAGTTTCTAATAAAACCAATTTTTTTTTTCACTTCTTTGCTTTAAAATTTTCATAAAGTGTCTTTTTATTTAATAATTTTTGAAGCTTAGCATTTTTCGTTCTTTTGTGTTTTTTCTGTTCTTTGGAGCAAGAACAGCGAATGCGAAATTTTGACCACGTTTTTCTTTGATAGAAATCTGTTCGCGAAGTGTCCACTTTTCGATGCAGCAACAGCCAACCTAGGATTGAGTTACAGTATTCCCAATGGGGTTGTTTCCTTCAGTCAAAAGTCTACTTTTAGTCACTGAAATTAATAGAATAAGCAAAAAAAAAATAACATGAACCCAGAAAATACTTTCATTTTCCCAACAGTTATTTTTTAATTTTTTAAAATAGTCCAATTTTTCAAACAGGGCGTGGTCTATGACGTCACAAATGATGCACTTTGGCGCATATGTTTACCGCATTTCCACGTTATGATACTCAACGAACCAATCAAACATTGCGCTCTACGTTTCCTATCAACCCTATCGTTGCCAGTACACGTGAGTAAAGGTGCAAATTAAATATACTTTGGGAATGGCAACACTGAATGGCATTTCATCATTTGTGGCAGAAGCGTAAACAATAAAAGCGCACCGATCAAAGTAATTTTTTAAAAATATTAAACTTAGGATCTGACCATTTCTAAAATTATTTGACTATGTTTTTAAGCATGCTTTTTCAGAAAAAAATACTTTTAAAATTTTGGAAAAGACCTCATTGCCTATGTCCTTTAATCTTCGTTTATTCAACAATTAGTCTTTTTATTTAAAACTAAAACATATAACTTGTAATATTCAAGTATGATTAAAATAATTTAGAAGTACGTGTACCATGTACGTTCCAAATGTATTAGTCAATAATCATTTGACGAGGATGCAGGTTTGATGGAACCAAAAAAAAAGTAACAAACTTTACAACCGGCTTTTGCCAAACTAATATTTTTGACATTGGTTGCTTTTGCTCTAAAGCACAGATAAAGGGTTAATAAGTTGAAATTTAGTTTTATTTCATTCGATTTAATTGAATAACTGAAATACATATGAGATGCAGCATAAAATAATTTATTATACAACCTCTTTTATAAAAACTTTTAAATATGCTTGTTGTTCCTTTCCTTTCAGGTGACCATGATGACCATTGGATATGGTGATAAAGTTCCTCTTACCTGGTCGGGGCGTTTATTAGCGTGTGCTTCAGCTTTACTCACAGTTTCGTTTTTCGCTCTTCCAGCTGTAAGCAAAGTTTTTAACTTCCTTCTTATATTTAGTTGCTTACTATTAAGGGATCTAAGGACCCTTAACCTTCAAAATTTTCGACTTTCTGGAAAAAAATATATGTTATGCCTAATTTGATTCTGAACAGTCTGATACCTTATTTATTACCATAAGCAAAAAAAAAATTAAAGTTATCGTAAAAATGCGTATACTTTCCCCATAGAGATTTGTGTTAACAGCAGCTGTTTAAGCCTCTTTTTCTCAGGTTGCGTTTTCTCAGGTTTCCCGTTTTGCTTGCGTGATATCGCAGAAAGTTTCTTATATATTTCCGTAAAACTTTTAATAAATGTTCGTCTGGTTTATTTTTATGGTCTGAACCTAAATTTTTATTTATTTTTATTATTTTTTTAATTTATAAGTTAATATCGAAATTTTCCAAAATTTTAGGTGATTTTTTTTTTAATATAAACTTTTATTTTTAGTTAAAATTTAGGCACAGATCATAATAATGAATCAGATAAACATGCATGAAAAGTTTTATGGAAATACATACGAAACTTTTTGAGTTCACGTGCGCAATACGAGAAACCGGCACCTGAGAAAAAGAGGCTTAAACAGCTGCTGTAAACATAAATCTCTAAGGGGAAAGTTTACGCATTTTTCGATAACTTAAAGTTTTGTTGCGTATGGTAATAAATAAGGTATCAAATTGTTCAGAATTAAGTTACGCATAACATATATTTTTCCCAGGAAGTCAAAAATGTTGAAGGTTAAGGTTCCTTAGAGCCCTTAAATATTTTCTTAAATGTATTTGTTCATCATTCATGCTTAATGTTTCAATAAGAAGATGCATAGGGCACCAAATACCCTACTTCAAAATACAGCCAGACCACCTCTCCCGTGAAAAATTTGCAAGCAGCCAGTTTTGAAGATTCTCTCATGAGTTTCGCAAAGAGAAAGAAAAAAGAAGCGAGGAGACTTTGATGCGCGTGTTTTGTCCATTTCGATGTAACTCTTTGAATTCAGCAAACTGGTGTCTCCGGAAACTAATAGATGCCTCCGTTTCCACCCGTAAACCGGATGTACGAGAGCTGTTCAATGCGTACTAACACTAAATTTATATAAAAAAAAAAAAAAAATACAGAACAACTTTAAACTTTATAATTTGCTTTTTTTTTTTCCTTTAAGAATAACTTCTGCGGGACTAAATGCATTTATTCCAACGTTCTATCCACTTCTTAAAAACTTGTGAACGTTAAGTTTGCGAGAGCTTATTCAAAACCGCCTCCGCAAAATTTAGATATGTTTTGTCGCTTTCAAAATGTTTGCTTCGTAAGGTACCCTATTAGGTTCGGAACAGTTTTTTTTTACACTATTATGAAATAATATTAATATTTTTTAGAAGCAGAAAGGTCTTAACATGTATTTCGCTTAAAAATAAGCCATAATATCAATATTTTTTAATGGGTGATTTTTAGACAAAAAGGACTGAAAATTACCAGTTTGGAGAAACACTATTGATAAAAATTAACTAGCTATAAGCAGTTTGCTTAGATTATTTCACACGTATAAATGCTACACGTTAAACAGATCGCAGATTAAGAAATATTTCAAGAATTTTAAGGTTTATCACAAATTACATGACTTTAACTAGAAATTTCTCGAAATTAATCACCTGTTTTGGGTAAAAAAGGTATAAATCAAAAAATATTTCATTTACATAATCTGCGGTCTATTACACTCACAATTATTTACAAGACAGGCATATCAAATTTCATGCTTCAATACAGACTATAATTTGCAAAATCAGGTTTTCCGTAGCCAGTGTCAAGCGAATACGTGAAGTTTCGCTTCGTATGATGATTCACGTATGTGAATCGGACTTCAAGCAAATGGCAGTTCATCATTTGTGATGCCATCGGCAGAAGAGTAAACCATGAAAGTGCACCGATTTAAGTATTTTTTTTTAAATATTAAACTTAAACAAATATATTTAAAAAAGGTTCAGATCCTATGTTTTTAAACATGCTCTTTCAGAAAAAATTACTTCTAAAATTTTGGAAACTACCCCATTGATGAGCCTGCTTTTCACTTGCGTACCAGTAATGGCAGGAAGATGAACTCTGCTGTCGTTCCTACAAACTTTTAAGCGTAGTTAGAAACGTTAATTTTTAGATTCCTTTTATATTCCAAAATGTCCCTTGACGATTGTGCATAACGTTATATACACCAATATTCTCTTCATATTATGTAAATTGTTAAGAGACTAATGCTCTTTTCAGGGTATTCTTGGCTCTGGTTTTGCTCTAAAAGTACAGCAACAACAAAGGCAAAAGCACTTTAGTCGTCAAATTCCTGCTGCAGCAACTCTTATCCAGGTAAAGATCTTTCAAAATTTTCAACTACAGTAAGCCTTCGTTTTACGTGGGGGTTACGTTCCACGAAAATGGCGCGTAATTCAAAATCGCGTAAATTGAAACCTAATAGTAGTGTTAAAATAGGGGTTTGATTCCGAAGATAACAAAATATTTTATTTTAGTGATTAACTGTATAATACGTTTAATGCGTAATTATAACGATTTTTATGCACAACATGTATAAAGAAAAAATAAATTAATTTCGTGTTCCGTTTATAAAGAGGAGCTAACTATGATAGTCTTTTGGCAGTCATTAAGAATTTTTCTCTGTATATTCTTTGCAGAGCATTAACGCATCCATGAGCACTAGCATCGTTTCCATGATAGAATCTTCCTTCACTAACAAATCAGAAAGATCATTTCTATTGTCTAGGAATGGACCAAAATGTTCAATGAGAACGTTTTTGGTTGTGAGTCACCCACGTCGGTATCCTCGTTGGTTTTGGCCTCCTTTGTCACTCCTGAAAGCTCTTCTTCCAGTTAGCTCTGAACTGTGTGAGTTTAATAACTTTACTTCTGGAAAGAGCTCTGGAACTGATCGCTTAAAATGTTTCCGGTGGCCCAAGCTCGATTATTAGCACGCAAAAATGCAGTTGATTAAGTGTAATCTACAAACTTTAGGAGTTTGCATTTTGAAAGAGGGGAAAATTTTATCTGTTTGCATTGCCGCATCCACGTAAAACTGAAACTCATCCGCTTAAAATAAGACAAAAGTGTCAAATCTCAAACCGCGTATAATCGAAACGGTGTATAATAAACCCGCGTAAAACGAGGGTCTACTGTATTGTTTTTTTTTTTTTTTTTTTTGGTATTTGGAACCCTTTTTAAGTACTAAGACCCGAAATTAAAATGGACGTACGTCGAAATTGATTTACATAAAGTGTAGCTAATAACAGAAACCTATTAGCTTAAGCTTAAGGTTTCATTAAAACTCTTACGCAATCGCGTTGGCATTAACTTGTCCCCCAATGGAGACCATAAAATTTTATATTCAATAGAAGGAAAAAAAAAGCAAATTTTTGACTTACGTCCAATTATACTTAGGATTTCTTATGTATATCTTTTTCATTATAATTTGAATTTAGACTCTGTGGAGATGTTATGCCGCTGATAAAAATTTCACGTCAGTAGCTACCTGGAAAATCCACTTGAAAAGTCCAGTCAGCTCGAACACTAAGGTAAGCTTATTTTGTTCTCTTAAATTAAATATCATGTCTTTGTTTATGTTTCAGCATAAAACAAAATATATAGTTCAGTTCGTCGCTTTGTGAATATCCACAGCTCGGAAATTTTGCGTAGTTTGTCACCGCATTCATAAGCAGAAAAATTCTCAATTTTGAATTTTCTATTGTCATTCAGCCATACCAATATATCAACTACCGTAATTAAATTTTGTTTGCAGGCACATCTTGGCGAATGGGCCACTTTTCTGGTAAAAAGAGTGGTAAGCGTATTTACAACGTGGAATTTTTTAGTCATACTATCACTAAAATTTTTAACTACTAAACTCAGCCATTTTGAAAAGTTACTTTGTTTAATAATTGCTTACCTCAGCAAAAACAACCCTGTTGTAAAAATTTCCCCCGCCAAGAAAACCTTTAACTCTTCCCCACAAAAAATAAAGCCTTCATCCTAAACCAAAAAAAAACCTCAGCCTTGAAAATTCATATCTAGTTTGCTCGCCAAGTATCTGCCAAATTATCATCCTCCCTGTTCTCCTCTTTTATCACACCTGCTTCCGTTAGATCCTCCTCCCATGTTCAACTCCTCAGAAATATGGATAGATCCTTTAAATTGTTTATCTAGTTTGGCGGGAATCTTTTAGTTCACCAAGCAACCACCTCAACATTAGAAAAGCTTCCCGCCAAACAAGATAAACAATTTAAAGGATCAGTCCATATTTCTGAGGAGTAGAAGGTGGGGGGAATATCTAACGGAAGTAGGTGTGATGAAAGAGGAGAATAGGGAGGATGATAGTTTGGCAGATACTTGGCGGGCAAACTAGATATTATGACTTTTTAAGGCTGAGGGTTTTTGGTTTAGGATGAAGGCTTTTTTGTGGGGAAGAGTTAAAGGTTTTCTTGGCGGGGAAATTTTTATAACAGGGTTGTTTTTGCTGAGATATTAAATCTTTTTGCATTAATATTATTACTTTGTCTGTATTTTTAGAATTGAGAATTTCAAGTTATAAATATTCAATTGAAACAACGTTTTTTTTGCGTTTTTAAGGAACAATAATTTCAAGCTTAATTTTACGTCATCTTATTTTCTAACCAGTAAGATTCTATGTTCGTTTGGTGAGAATTGGGTCGTTTAAAATTTTATTGCAATCCTTGTATCCTCCCTGGTGCAAAGAAAACTGCTTGGATATTAAAATACTATATTTTAAACTATATTGCTTTCAAGTATTTTACAAGTTCGCAATCAATTCTATTGGTTTCTTTATTTGATGGATTATTCAACATTTTCATGAAGTTTTTTTAAAATGTTTTACAACTTGCAGGCTATATCAATCTAACTTTTATTTAATGACTTCTTTTCTTAAATCGCGGATTATTTTACGTTTTATGGGATTATTTTCATTGTTGGGTGATTTACCTGTCTTTTGATGGAACTCTTTGTCTTGTTTAATACCTAGTTTTGTTTAAAAGTTCACTAAAAAGACAAAATAATGTATGTTATGACCAAGCGAAAAAAAAAAAAAACAAGTCTTTAAATATTTTAAATTTGAATGAGTCAGAAGATGTATGCAACTGTACTCCTGCAACTGTATACAACTGCGCGTGGACTTAGCTCATTTCAAGTCTTGCTTAAATTAATTGCGAAAATTTTGTCTGTTAACAAATTACTGCAAAACACGGATATCCACACATATATTTCAATTCATAATGTGTTACGTTTGTGAAAAAATGCATTAATTTAGAAAATAAGCAAACCAATAAATAAGTGCTATTTTTCGATTTCAATTATAAAGTTAGATGTATCATATACATATGCGTACAGTTACATATAATATGTCACGCAAAATATTTTCATGGTTTAACCCCAGTTTCACCAACATTTAAAATCCCCCCCCCCCCCTTAAATATATCAAAACTGAAAAACAGGAAGAAAAGAAATTTCGTATCCGCCAAAAGGGGGGAGGGGACTATATTCTAATCTCATTCATTAATTAACAGACTTCAAAAAGGAGGCGGTTATCAGTTCATACCGTATGTATGGTTTTTTTTTTTTTTTTTTGTCCACTCACAGCGTCTCACCTAGTGAACCGATTTTGATGATTATTTTTTTAATGGATAGGGGATGGCTCAACTTAGGTCCCATTACTTTGTTTGACCTTATTTGCATATTTGTTCTTTAAAAAAAGTTATGGGCAAAAAACAATAAATGTTATGCAATTTCCCTATTAAATGATTAAATTTAAAACCCATTGTTACGAAGTTTGGTGCCATGCGACAGTAACATTAATAGTAATTGTAAAGATAATTTTGAATGAAGGCTTCTCTGAAGCAAGCATCAAGTTTTCTCAGGGGGATATTTCGATAATCGGGAATCTGGTGCTGTCGTCTCATTTTTTGGCGTAAATAATTTTATTTTGGTAACTCTGCTGATTTATAGTAACAATATGTGAATTATCGAAATCTTCCCTTCTTCAGTGTTATTGCTCCATAGTGGGGTAAACCTAACCTGGAAGCGAAGTGATGCAGTAATTAGGATCTGCTTAGACTTCACAATGCTGCCATTAGGTTTGCCTCAACTAGAGTAGTATTTTTATCGTTATCGTATATGCCAATAACAGATGATCGGGGCTAAGTAAGAAGATACAGAATTGCATAATAAGCAACTTAGATGCTGTGAAATGAAAATTTAGGAAAAACGTAATACTTAAATAGTTATAATTAAATTAACCACACATGAATTCCAGAGAAGAAGAAAGATAAGTTTTTAGTGCCAATCGCTTAAAGTTTAACGCTTGTTTATAGTTTTTTTTTTTTAGTATGGAGCATTTTTATAAAAAAAATAAGGTGAAGTTTCGTGATGGTAACTTCTTACTATTTCTGAAATACCTACATTTACACTAAAAAGAATGAAATAAAAAAATTTTGAAAAAAAAAATAGAACAGACTTCAAAATTGCTCTAAAAAGTGAAAAATAATTTTATTCTTTAAACATCATCGATAATGCTTTTAAACATAATTTTTGAAGTTGGCGCAAAAACGATAGATAAAATCATTCACAGACATAACTCAACTACAACTATAAATTTAACCAGGCCCAGTTTCTTCACTATCACATACATTATGCTTTGCTGACAACGTATTTGAATAACGATATAAATGCTTCGTTCGTAACTTTGGATGCTTTTCTGAAAAAAATTATGAACGAAGCATGGTTACACTGGATTTTACGTTTTGTTTTTGCGCCAACTTCAAAAATTATGTTTAAAGGCATTATCGATGGTGTTTAAAGAATAAAATTATTTTTCACTTTTTAGAGCAATTTTGAAGTAGATTCTATTTTTTTCAAAAAAAAATTTTTTTTTGTTTCTCTGCTTAAATATAAGCAAACAACGTGAAATCTTAAAACAGAAAGCCCAATGAGCTTAGTCCGCGCGCATGCGCAGTCGCTGTGGCAAATTTGTGATATCCGCGATTTAACGTCTAGTTGCAACTGTTGGATCTGTTTTATTAGTCTTGATTAAATTTCACTTCCAAAGAAAACTTTTGAATAATTGTCAGATCTGTTCTAGCCTTGCAATTGCAGTCAGATTAACAAACCCTATAAGCTGAGAGTAAGTACATATGAATTTAGGGGAAATTAGTGATTTTCAAACTTTAATTAGTCCGACCCATGATGTCCCTGGGGTTTGAATTTTTGTATATGTCCTCAATGGCCCCCAAGAATATGTATACAAAATATCATTACCATAGCCCCCCGGGGGGGAGCTGCTGCAGAACCTCGGGAAGGTACGATTTGTGGGGTAAAAACGAGGGGGGGAGGGGGGGGTCAAATTTCACAAAAGGCACAACAGTAGAGACCAAGGAATATGTGCGAAATTTCAGCTTGATTCCTTTTTTCGTCTAGGCTGTAGCCCTGTCAAAGAAAGCGAAAACTTTTTTTAAACGGCTATTTTGTAACTTAAATTCCTCCTCCCCCTGATGGTCCAGGGGATTGTATTTTGCTTTACGTCGTCAGGGACCACTAGAGTTTGAATGTACCAAAAATTAACTCCGAGGGTCTTCATGGGGCTGAGATACAGAGGGGTGAAAAACCCAGAAAACCCCAACTTGTTCTGTCGTGTAAACTCTTCTTGGTCGCTTTTATTTTCTTTTGTCTTTGGCGGTGGATTTGCTTTTGTTGGCTGCTGACGATTGGTTTCCTTGGCGGCGGCCACGTAATTCTTTTTCAAGAGAAAAACCTATGATCTTTTTACGTGTTTCCATGGATCTTTAAAACCCGTAAATCGTACTTGAACTACCTAATCTCTTTGAGAATTCCTAATTGACCATAATTTTCAGCATTCCTAGCTGCTTGCAACCCTGAACTCCTAAAAGCCGATTTTTTCCTGAAGAGCCATTTCCTGTACAGTTACAAATTTTGTAAATAGGTGTTATCTTTGTGCTGAATTTGACGCTTATTCTATTAAATTTCTATAAATCATCTCGCGTTTTGAATCTTTACTTGTAAGATGTTTCTATTGTTTTATCAGCAGTTAAAGTGGACTTCTATTGGTTTGGTGAAGTATCGAAACATCTTTGGCAAAACTGGCTTCATTTTCAGCGGCTCATTTTTTGGTGCCAAATTTGGCTAGCATTAGCCAAAAGTCGCCAAATTAACATGAAAAAATTAAACTGAAACATACCGCAAGCAAACTTCTTCTTCAAAAACATGAGAGTTATAGAGAGAGAGCTAGGAGTTGTCTCCAGCATGGTCTACTGTGGCGAATTCTTAAACTTATTATTACAGTCGACTCTCGAGAACTCGAAGCCTTATAAGTCGAAGATTCCTCTGTCTGGAAGTTTTCATTCGGTCCCAAAATAATTTTGAGCTTTCAAATCAAAGTTGTCTCTATATCTTGAATGTATTCCTTTTAAGTCGAAGTTTTTTTAGTTTCATTTCCATTTTGTGCATAAAAATGGAGCCAAAATTAAATTTAAAAAAGTTTTTTTTTTTCTTTTATAGTTTGCTTTGCTCCTCAGCTTTTGTGAGAAGGTAATTTATTCATAATAGTATTCCTTTGTGTACATTGTGTTGCAAGATTTCGCCAGAAGTATAGCGATTAAGTTACTTTTTGCCGTGTAAGACGACCTAAAATTTTAATGCTGTCTAATCTTTGAAAAACTTGAAATTATGAAAAATTAAACAGTAGGCTTTAAAGAAAAAGCGGGAATTTCGTTATAACAAAATTCCCGTTACAATGAACCAAATTTGCAGTCCTTTGAAGTTCGTGTAACGGGATTTCACTGTAGCGAGGGAGACAGATCAGATCTAGCTTCTGATTTAGGATGATTTCATTACAAGAATCACAAATCAGGAAAATGACGTCGTACTGTCTGACCATCGATTACATGGAAAGGCTAATATCCGGTTTATAGACGGAAATGGACGTATCTATTAGTTTGTAGGGATAGATCTAGCTTCTGATTTAGGATGATTTCATTACAAGAATCACAAATCAGGAAAATGACGTCGTACTGTCTGACCATCGATTACATGGAAAGGCTAATATCCGGTTTATAGACGGAAATGGACGTATCTATTAGTTTGTAGGGATAGATCTAGCTTCTGATTTAGGATGATTTCATTACAAGAATCACAAATCAGGAAAATGACGTCGTACTGTCTGACCATCGATTACATGGAAAGGCTAATATCCGGTTTATAGACGGAAATGGACGTATCTATTAGTTTGTAGGGATAGATCTAGCTTCTGATTTAGGATGATTTCATTACAAGAATCACAAATCAGGAAAATGACGTCGTACTGTTTGACCATCGATTACATGGAAAGGCTAATATCCGGTTTATAGACGGAAATGGACGTATCTATTAGTTTGTAGGGATAGATCTAGCTTCTGATTTAGGATGATTTCATTACAAGAATCACAAATCAGGAAAATGACGTCGTACTGTTTGACCATCGATTACATGGAAAGGCTAATATCCGGTTTATAGACGGAAATGGACGTATCTATTAGTTTGTAGGGATAGATCTAGCTTCTGATTTAGGATGATTTCATTACAAGAATCACAAATCAGGAAAATGACGTCGTACTGCCTGACCATCGATTACATGGAAAGGCTTATATCCGGTTTATAGACGGAAATGGACGTATCTATTACTTTGTAGGGATGTTAGTTGGTTTCTTTTAGATGTGCACTTTTGCCTCTCTATTATTTAGCCTTAGTTTTCTAAAAATGAAAATTTGCTCACAGCAACATTTTTTAAATCTGAAGTATATTCGATTTATATTCTCACGGCAAAAATTAATTAATTGATTTGGAACTACTTTGATATACCCCCCCAAATCGGAAATTTGGCGACGTTTTTTGTTTTTGTTGACACAAAACGTTGTTGCCACAAAAATTGTTGCCACAAAACTTTAAAAAAAAAACTCAAAAAGGTACAAAATACAAGAAAATACTAAATTTGGCAACAGCAAAAACCTAAAAGCTGAAAAAACCTAAATTGGCAACACCAAAATAAGAAACAGCAACCCTAAAAAGTCTGTAGGAAATGCCAGATTTGGCGCGTAATTTTTGGGGGTGTATATCAAAGTTATACCGGCTAATATCCGGTTTATAGACGGAAATGGACGTATCTATTAGTTTGTAGGGATGTTAGTTGGTTTCTTTTAGATGTGCACCTTTGCCTCTCTGTCACAGCAACATTTTTTAAATCTGAAGTATATTCGATTTATATTCTCACGGCAAAAATTAATTAATTGATTTATTTATTCACAACAAAGTTTTGAGCTTACCATTTTGCTTTTACGTTCCTAAACGAAATGAAAATATTGTATTTTCTTTTTGTTGTCTCCATGGTAACTGTTTTTGTTTCCCCTTATTTTATTTTTGAGAATGCAATAAATGAATAAGGCACTAGAAACATTATAAAGCTCGCGCATCAAAATCCCATCGTTATTTTCCCTTTTCCCCTGCTAGATTTACTCAGATGGAATCGTCTTTACTTGGCAGATAGCCGAATTACATACAATCCGTGGTCAAACAGTATATATATTAGTGATGTTCCGGATATCCGTATCCGCGGATATCCGAGGGAAAATAAAGATCCGTATCCGTTACTTTTTTGACGGATCTTAAACGGATCTTTTCTATTCTAAAAATTTTTCAATACTTGAATAAAAGACTCTTAAATTCCGTTTAAATTAGGTTTTATTCATTATTTAAATTATAAGGTATCATTTCAGAAGCCAACGGCCTTCTGAGACATGGTTTTTTTTTTTAATTTTTAGTTTAATATTAGTTTTTGTTATTGATATGGGGTTTCTGTTTTTCTTCGTTTTGTTTTTTCCCGGCATCCTTCAAAAAAAAGTGACACAAAAGTCTCTATTCACTGTTTGTAAAGGTTCTGTTATTCCGTCGGTCGGAGTCATTTGGGTGGAATGGGTCAGCGCTGCATTTATGCTGAACTAAAATGCAAAAAATTATTTCTAGCCTATCCAGTAGCAGTTTTACATTCTTGTTCCTGTATCCTACATCTACCGAGCAAGCTAGAAATAATTTTTCACATTCCATCTAAGCATTAATGCTCCTCTGATCCGTTCCTTCCAACTCCATCAATTTTAACGGCGATTTCTTCAAAGAGTAAATCATAGTCTTTATTATATTTTCGCCGTAGATGACATTTTTTGAAGAAACAGTGTTATTATAGTGACGGGAATACCTTCCGTAATAAATAAATCCCTTGGATAGTTGAACTGGGGGAAAAAACATTTTGAGATCCCTATCCGTATCCGCGGATCTTGACACTAATGATCCGGATCCGTATCCGGATCCGCGGATCTACTTTTTTAACGATCCGGCACATCACTAATATATATGCGGAGAAAGAGAATTAGCGATGTATGATTTTAGACGTCATATTAGAAGTCATATTCGTACAGAAACTGAGATACAGAGGTTCTCTCTGAAAATTATCGAAATTGTAGCTTTAAAAATGTAATCTTGGACGATTTTCGGTGATGTTGGGGAGAAGGGTAGCAGCCCTTGGACCCCCTTGGCTTTTAAAAGCTAATGTTTTTACACAAAAGTAGGCGTGGTTTTTGTTGTTTCTCGTAAACTTCGTATTTTTTTTTTTTTTTAACATTAAAACGGATAATTTGTTGTACTGGTATTGGTTAAAACGGAATTTCACTGAGATACAGAGGGGTCGTCAGAGTTATACACCATTTTTAACCTTGTGACAACTCCAAACCCAGAGCCGTGTCCAAGGGGAGGGTTTTAGGGGTTAAACCCCTCCCATTGAAAAAAAAAGTACGTCAAATGAAGAAAACGATCGACTTAAATTAACTTTAATTTGAATCTTTTATAACTTAAAAAAATTGCATAACATTCAAATGTTATGTAATTTACAACTGTTGAAGCTTTGCCGACTAAAATAATAATTTGGAAAAACTGTGGTGGTAGAACCGTTGAATTATCTACTAATACAAAGCACTAATATTGCTTATTGTAAGGAGGTAATGATGACTGGCATATGTTGCAGCTATGAAGATGTATTAGTGATAGTGTTTAGTAATGTAATTTGCATCTACAATACACTCGTTCTAAGCCTTATTTCAGAACATAAAATCTGATATGCATTCTCTTACACAAAAAGAATTCGTGGAGAGTTTTAAATACTTGTTGCAATAAACCGCATAGGTAACAGATTTCATTAAAAAGAAACAAACAAGGTTTTATAAAAGAGAACCTGTAAAATGAAGGAATACTTTGGTCACTTGAGTAGCCAGAATTATTCTTCTAGGGGAAGGGGGGGTGTACAGCAGTACTTGCAGGTGCATAAACGCCATACTAGGATCGATAATTTGTAGTTCAACTAAAGGTTGTGAGGGATTGATTCCCCCCTCCCTCAGGTAAGATTAAAACCCCTCCCTTTATGAAAATCTGGACACGGGCCTGTACCAAATCCTTAATAGGTTGTGTGAAATTCTTCCCCATAAATTTTTCGGAGTGCATGCAACGGTGTGTGTGGAAGCATTTCAATTTCCATCTTCATGCACCATCTTTGCTAAACTGCAGAATCGCCTAGATTAGACGGCGGAAAGGAGAGTCAGATATGAAAAACGACTTCCTGTCGTTGGTTCTCTGTATGTCAGCGCTGCTAATATCTTTGCTAAACTGCAGAATCAATATACAGCAATCAAAGATGCTGTATATCTTTGCTAAACTGCAGAATCGCCTAGATTAGACGGCGGAAAGGAGAGTCAGATATGCAAAACGACTTCCTGTCGTTGGTTCTCTGTATGTCAGCGCTGCTAATATCTTTGCTAAACTGCAGAATCAATATACAGCAATCAAAGATGCTGTATATCTTTGCTAAACTGCAGAATCGCCTAGATTAGACGGCGGAAAGGAGAGTCGGATATGAAAAACGACTTCCTGTCGTTGGTTCTCTGTATGTCAGCGCTGCTAATATCTTTGCTAAACTGCAGAATCAATATACAGCAATCAAAGATGCTGTATATCTTTGCTAAACTGCAGAATCGCCTAGATTAGACGGCGGAAAGGAGAGTCAGATATGAAAAACGACTTCCTGTCGTTGGTTCTCTGTATGTCAGCGCTGTCTTACTTGTTGTTGAAAATCCAAGTTTCGTCGGCAGCGACTATTCGATGCAAAAAAGCCAGATATGAGTGTCAAATCGTCTCAGCTGCAGATCTTCAATGTGCGATCGATTTTTATCTGTTCAATTATCCCTTCCTGAATTCTCAGAAACGATTTTGAAAAAAAAAAAAAAAATCACGATACTGTCTGACCATCGATTACACGGAAAAGGATAATATCAGGTTTATAGACGGAAATGGACGTATCTATTAGTTTATAGGGATGTTAGTTGATATGTTTCAGATGTGCTCTTTTGCCTCTCTATTATTTAGCCTTAGTTTTGTAAAAATGAAAATTTGCTCACAGCTACATTTTTTAAATCTAAAGTATATTAGATTGATATTCTCACGGCAAAAAAAAAATTATTTATTCACAACAAAGTTTTGAGCTTACCATTTTGCTTTTACGTTCCTGAACGAAATGAAAATATTTTCTTTTCTTTTTGTTTCCATGGTAACTATTTTTGTCTTCCCTTATTTTATTTTACAGAATGCAATAAATGAATAAGGCACTAGTGACATTATAAAACGCGTGCATCAAAATCCCATCGTTATTTTCCCTTCTCCCCTGTTAGATTCATTCAGATGGAATCGTCTTTACTTGGCAGATTGCCAAATTATATACAATCCGTGGTCAAACAGTATGTCCTTCACTGCTTGGCAACTGAAAAGGCTTTGACTTAAGCCAAAGTTCAAAGATCCTGTTTATGCGTCAACCTTTATGTAACTACGCTGTAACCCGAACCTAGTGGTTGGAAAAACTACATTTTTTGTAGCGAACTAAAACTTCTTTATTACAAATGTAGTTAACTACACCTATTTTATTACAAATGTAGTTAACACACCTACTTTATTACAAATGTAGTTAACACACCTACTTTATTACAAATGTAGTTAACTACACCTACTTTATTACAAATGTAGTTAACGACACCTACTTTATTACAAATGTAGTTAACGACACCTACTTTATTACAAATGTAGCTAACGACACCTACTTTATTACAAATGTAGCTAACGACACCTACTTTTTTTTAAATTCATCTACTACAAACTAATTTTGGAATGTAGTCGCTATTTCGCTACTTATAAAAAAATAAAGAAAGAAAAAGCACACACTCTAAAAACAATTTCAAAAATGACGAAAAAGTACTCAAATTTGAACATATCGTGAGTCAAAATGGATCCGACAACGTGGTATTCAAATTTGAAACATTCAAATACTCATTTTTGAACATGTAATAATTTCAAAACTGAGTATTATGTACTCATTTTTGTGGTTGAATTAATTCAGCACACTATTTGAAAACATGGGCACTCATATTTGAAACAAAAGGTTTCAAGAAAATTTGAAAGCATGAATGTACTCCTTTTTGAAATTTTAATTTTTCTCAGTGTACACAATCCGTTTGAGGATTGTTGGAAAAAATCAAAAAATTGATCAGATTAATAAATTAGCTCATTTGAACATGGAATATTGCTTAAAATTATCATTTTCATCTTTTTTAAACCATTTTTTTTAATATTCGGTGCAAGAAAGGATTAAAAAGTTGAGAGATTCAAGTTTTTACAATTCGGCTTTTTGAAAAATGTAAGAAGCAGCAGCCATAATTTGATTTCAATTTTACATCGACATACATACACATAGAATTGATTAGATGAGGAAAACAAATTTTAAACGGAAGAGAAAAACTTTAGTTTTCTACATAGAAATTTTATAAGATTTTAATTTTAGAAAAAATTGATTTTTGAGCTTCAAGCTAGGGGTCCAGATCTGAACACCATTCCTTTTTTACGCCAGATTTATTTTTTAAACATAATTTGAGTATAATTTTCAGAAGTCTCTACAAACTATTTTTTTTTAAATCTCGCTACTCTACTTTTTAAGTAATGCGCTACACTACAAACTACTAAAAAATGTAGCTAGTACAGTCGCATCGCTGTCTGTAACGTCCATAGAATGTCCCAGTGAAGGCTTGCAAAGAAATATTTTCGATCTAATTAACAAGTAACTACAGTGCTGGTAAAACAAATTGCATCACTCTCGCATTTTCACAACAATGGGATTATGTGAGAAGTTTTGGTCCACCGGTTAAGGATAAATGTATGTGAAATTCCGCAAAACTTACGAAATAAACATTTGACAGCAGGAATCCGATCATTGTTTACGTAGATCGGGGCTGTTTCCGGGCCAAGGCAAACTGCTGACCCCATGCTCATTTTTTCCATTTCTGAACCTGCGTGTGAGTTTAGAGAAAGAAAAAATAACTTAACCCCATGTAATTTTAAGTCTAATGGCAGGATAAAGGTTTTTGAGTTGTTACTTACCAGTTTTGCCCTATGGCACGGAGCAGAATCATCCTGGAAAATGAAGTTTTTGGAACTGAAGTAAAGTGATCTCGGATAGTAGGAAGCAATTTCTCCTCCAAAATTCCAATATGCACCTGAGGGTTTACTGTTCCTTGCACAAAGTGAAGTCCACCAACTCCTTGATCAGAAATACATCCCCAAATCATTTGGGATACGGGATGCTCGACTGTGTTAAATGCAGTGGGGATGATATTCCTCTCCTTTGCGGCGCGGGTGATGCAATTTTATTTTTACCATCATTTTATGCATCATTTTTGAAATGTATCACGTAGAATAACGGGCTCAAATGTTTTTTCTAAAATAAAACAACAATGTTGTTTAGGAGTAATTTTTCCCTTGAGATACGAAAGTTTATTTTTCTTGAAAAATTTGCAATAAAATAGATCTGGAGGGAAAACAAGACATACAAAAGTTGTATTTTCATTCAAATGTTCTTTTGGAAAAGGCCAAGAATTTCGCACTTTGCATACATATTTAAAGAGGCAAAGTGTATTGCACAACTATGCTATTGAAATATATTCTCTATACCCTTATGTACAGGAGTACAAGCGGCATATATCACCAAGCGGCGACGACGACCTCGAATTACACCGCCGAAGGCGGGCTGGTAGGAGAGCCGATTTAGATAGGAAACGTTGGCTGGGGGGCGAGCGAAACGAGCAGGGGCGGATCCCCCTAGTTATTCATAAATGTTTTTTTAATATTTATGCAATATATATTTCACGTTGGAATTCAAAATCTCCTTAAGATAAATGCGTGGCTTCTCAATGTATGGATGATTACAGAAATGATTTAACTTGGGGAGCATATTCTTTCAAGTTATTTTTTAGTTAAGACACAATATTTTTGCCAAGTTTGAGAACATTTAATTACTCCTCAGTCCTCATCTATTATTCTTGTGTTGACATCATTTATCTTTAATTTGGAAATCCAGAATTCATAATACGAGGGACGTTTATAAAGTAAGGTCCGTTTTAAAATAAAAGAAAAAGAACAGATAGAGCAAAGACATTTATTGCAAAAAAAAAAAAATCTACCACCCTTACGCTACATTTAGACACTGCTCCCGTGATTTTCCAAGCATTTGTCATAGCGTGGTACAGGTTTTTGTATACCTATTCGTAGAAAATTGCCGCCTGTGTAGTCAACCATGGGGTAACATGTTCTCTGAGCTCATTATTGCTGTTGTGCCACAGACCACGTAGGAAAGACTTAAGATGCCGAAACAAATGAAAGTTGCTGCAAGCGAGGTGGGGGCAGACCAAAGGATGTTCAAAAACGTCACAGCCCAAGTCCTGTAAGAGTCCTTATGGTCGACTACACAGGCGGCAACTTTGTACGAATAGGTATACAAAAAACTGTACCACGCTATGAAAAATGCTTGGAAAACCACTGGAGCAATGTCAAAATATAGC
Organism: Uloborus diversus; assembly: GCF_026930045.1. Classification (NCBI taxonomy): domain Eukaryota; kingdom Metazoa; phylum Arthropoda; class Arachnida; order Araneae; family Uloboridae; genus Uloborus; species Uloborus diversus. The sequence continues at coordinate 264,812,672 of NC_072731.1, forward strand.
GTAAGAGTGGTAGTTTTTTGCAATAAATGTATTTGCTCAATCTAACTCATTCTTTTTTTATTTCTAAACTGACCTTACTTTAAAAACAAGCCTCGCATATATAGTTTTAACTTAAGCAAATGTTTGGAAATTGCCACAGTAATAGTTCCTCATTTACGATAGGCGTTAGTTACAGAAGGATAAGTGCAATTGAAATTTTTAAGTTCCTGATAACTTTTCCTGCCTTTTAGTACAACAAAACCATGGCTGCTTTAAGAAGGCGACGGCCGAAGTCGAAAATGGAGATGGAAAAGAATGATTATAATGAGCGTAAAACGTACGGAGAGATAGCTGTAAATCTTGAAGCGCCCAAATCAGGTAATTATACTGATTCCCGTTGTTTATTTAAAGTTTTACGCCCTTCTGGTCTTAAATTTCATAATAGATGAATTAGAAATTCTTCACACGGTATTGAACTATTGTCCTGAATGTTGGCATTGAACTTTTGAAAATGATTCAATCTCATAATCCCAGAAGTCGAAACTTTGGAGATTTTGAATATCGTTTAAAAGAAGTCTTATTAAATACCTAAAACTCCTTTTGGGTTAGAATAAAAAGCTGTTCTTCTGTAGATCGAGAAGAGCAAATTTAATTTTAAAGTTTAGGCAGAAGAAAATATTTTTAGTCAAAACTAATTTCATGACGGTCAAATTTTCACCAAATGAGCAACTACATGGTAGTATTAAATGTTCACATAAAAAAAAAGGAAGAACGCACAATTTGTTTACTGTGGTCCTCCAATTCGCTTAAATTTCAAAAACTCGCTCCATCTTTTTTTGCTAACCCTGTATTTTCAGGGGTGCCCAGCCCGTAAAAGCTAATGCGTACCCCCCCCCCCCCCCTATTTATTGCAAGACTCCCCTCCCAAACAAAGAACGAACCCTCCCCTCTAAAAAATACCCCTTACAACAACCCCCTAAAAATTTCAATGCAGCAGTCTTGCGCCATGACCCCCTCCCCCCTCTCGCAAGTGGGCACCCCTGGTAATTTTATGACGGAATTATTAAGCTCTTAATGGAATTTCATTAAAAAATAGTCTGAATTTTCTAATGCTTATTTCAAACTAGTTTTAAATCTTAAACAGAGCCTGCTTACTGAATGCCATAGTCTAATTATCCCGCTTTTTAGGGGGGGCCCTAAATGGCTAAAGTTGCTTCAGCCAACGGTTACGATTGTAAGATTTGACTACAGGGAGCCACCGAAAAGATGTTTGCCCTAGGGCCTCACGATAGCTTAATTGGGCCCTGATCGTAGGTGCCCTTTATTTGAATCAATTCATTACTTAAATATGTTTTTTCTCTCTCTCTCTCTCAATCATTTTAACCCTCAGAGACGGAATTTTTACTTCCTTTTACAAAAAAGGGAGTATTGTATTCGAGAAATTTTTCACTCAAACCGACCTTAATTTCCATTTTGCTCACCCCCGAATGAATGTCGAGGTTTTTTTTTCGACTCGACCACACGTGGATAAGTGCTAAAGAACGTATAGACACGCGAAATATCCGTTTTGACGATTCCAACGAGTAATTACAACGAGTTTTCTCGTGATGTCCGTATGTATGTGCATATGTATGTCGCATAAATCAAGAACGGTATGTCCTAGAAAGTTTAAATTTGGTACACATACTCCTGGTAGGGTCTAGTTGTGTACCTCTCATTTTGGTTGCATTCGAGTGTTTCTAAAGGGGGCTTTTACACCTTTTTGGGGAAAATTATTAATTTCGATGTAAACTCAAGTGGTGCTATCGCTTAGCGATATATCGCCAGTATTTTGGTCGCAAAGTTTTGTCGCCAACTTGACCATAAATTTGGAGGATTTTTTTTAAAAATCTGGTTTCAATTTTGCCACATTTCGTGATATTTAGAGCGTTAACTGTTGAATCACATTAAAATTGTAATAATGTCAGCTCGTTTTTCCTCAATCATTTAAGCCCTCTGAGATGGAATATTTTTAATGTTTCAGGCCTCCACCAATCTAGAAGTGTGCCAGACATGATGATTTCGCTGCATGATGACTTACTGAAGAAAGATGGTAATTTTATTTCAAACAGTTTTTTTCTTACTTAATGCAGCAAATATGATTTTATTTAGTGTTTAATTGTGTAAAAACTTTCACTGATGTCCAGTTTATCTTTAGGCTCGCCAAATTCAAAGCATCAGGCAATGTATCCTAATGATGAGTACCCTTCAGACAATGTGTTTGATGACGACCCTGCTGATCCAAGAAGTTTAACTCAGTAAGCCTACAAGCATAAGTCTTTTTAATATCAGTCTGTTTTTTGATTAAGTGTTCTAAAAATATTATCCAATTTAAGAAAAGTAATTTGCTACGACCCCCCTTCCCCTCACCATTACCTTTTCATCTGCTATTTTGAGAAATTCTAGAGTGTTTTTGGTTTGAACAATTTTTGCATCATAGCTTCAAGTATGCAATAACTAGTTTTCATTTCCGATGGAAATTTACCCTGCCGTTAACTTTTTTTCTTCCAAATGTGGAGGCACTTTTCCATTTCAACATTTGTCCTTTAAATACCATGAAATCAAAGCAGATTACGAAACCCAAAAATAGTCTGTAAGATGAACCAAAATTAGATTAATCGTGAAATCTAAATCAGCGCCAATAAATGCTTAAAAACTAAAGACTTATAAGTACTTTGACGCATGGGTTTTATCGCAGAAGATACGGTACAAATCTTCGTTCACTGAAATTTAAGATTTAAAAAAGGTGGGGGGGAGGGTTGTCCTCAACTAAGAAATAGTAGACATTCTCGAAAATGTTAGACGTACGTCGAAGCGTCGAATTGTTTCTGCTACCAGGATTAGTAGGTAAGTCGTCGTTGTCCCTAATACAGAACAATGAACTTGACCAATAAGAGGATGACGTAAGGTCGGCTAATTTTCTCTTATGCTATACCTACGATAAAGTGCTTAACGACCCATCATAGGAATTGGACGCATATTTAATGACCATGTACTCGATGAGCCTTTCTGTCTATGGCCTCGGGCATCAAACGCAGGATCCTTCGATCTGAAATCCGTTGTGCTAACTCCCCCCCCCCCCTCCAAATCCTTGCCGTTTCATTACGTAGAACTAATTATTTTGTCTAGAATAGGAGAAACGTAACGTTGCACCAACATAGTCTCGTCAAGTGTTCTTAATGTCGATATTTTTATTTTTGAGTCACTTTAAAGTAAAGCTGTTAAGACCATTTATTTTTATATTTTCCAAGTTTTAGTGAAATAATAATTTTAGTTACTAAACAATTAACTCGTTTCTTCATTATTCTTAAGACAGACAGCTCTTTATTAAAAAATAAATAAATAAAAAAAAAACAAGAATGTTAAAAAAGCACTAAGTGGTTTCAAACGGTCTATTTTTGTTTTTAAGACAGTTCATTATTTTTTAAAATTTCTGAAGTTGTTAAGAATATCATGTTATAAAAAATACAGTGTTTGATAATCTTTACAATATATTTCTATACTAAGGATACTTCTATATACGGATATAGAATACTTCTACTCTACGGATGCTGTTCGAGATTAGCTACATCGTTCTTTAGAAGGTTTTAAGATGTTTAAATAATTGAAGGAATGTTACATTTTTGTTTTACTTTCCCTTGTTTAGCTTAGTTTGTTTTACTGTGAAATTAAGATTTTGCCTGTTACATTGCTAAAGATTTAAAACTTGCATTCAGTTCAACGCAGAAAGCATATCTTTTTTTAAGGAAACTAAAATACTTGTTAGATAAAAGTTGACATTACAGGATTGTGTGTACTAGAGTACTATAAATGTGCAGTTGCCCAGTTTTAAGACCATGTGAAATTATTTTCAAACATTTGTCACTTCTTTTCAAGCTTTTCAAAAATGATAAGAATTTTTTCATATTATCTTTAACTATATAAATGAATGTACAGGCGTCCCTTGCGTAACATGGTACTTGTACAACACTGTTTTGATAATTCCGAGTACCAAATTTGCGATTATTATAACAGGGTTTTTGTACCGAATTTGCGATTATTATAACACAGTTTTTATATTACAATGTGCGAAACTTGAATTTAATGCTTCACAGTTTTGATATAACACGAAAGTTATGTATTAAAAAGATGGAATTTCATTTTTGTTTAATACCCTCTGTTAATGTTTGATTATAACTCCAATAGGTTTTTACTTCGTTTTTATGAAACTTGGTTTCGATATAACACGGTACAGATCCCTTGATTCACATTGTTTCTAAGTCTCTTATAACACGGTTGCGATACAACACGAAACACGGATTCGATACAACACGATACATATTGACATTATTTTTACTATGCGCATGATCATTTAGTGTAAAAAATAAGATAAGTTTTTTTTTTAAGTTTCATATAACACGGTTTCGATACTACACAGAACGAGTTAACCCTGTTATATGAGGGACGCCTGTATTACGAAGTTCATTTACATTACAGCGATTAAAACATATTAGTTCCAAAGAGCATTTTTTAAAGTACATTCAAAAAATTAAAAGATCTAACAGTGTTCCCCGAGTGTATCTGTTATTGAAAGATAATTTTTTTTAAATTGGTCGTTTCCAAAATCTCAAGTGTTTTTTTCTGAAAGAGCATGCTTAAAAACATAGGATCTGACCATTTTTTAAATAATTTTGCTTAAGTTTAATATTTAAAAAAAAAAAAAAATACTTTCACCGGTGCACTTTTATTATTTACGCGTCTGCCGACGACATCACAAATGATGAAATGCCATTCACTGTTGTCATGACGTTATTCTTGGCAGAAAATACATAACTGAAACATTAGCGGAATTCAAACAAAACTAACCTGAAAAGACGGTACCAGATAAGAATTGGTAAAATGCAAAATATTCGCTGTATTCACAAAAAACGCTCTTTTCATTGTCACTGATTGGTAACTCCTTCCAAAGCGAAACATCTGAAAACAATGGGGTCGTTCCCAAAATTTTAAAAGTATTTTTTCACGAAAGAGCGTGCTTAAAAACATATACGATCTGACCATTTTTTAAGTAATTTGTTTAAGTTTAATATTAAAAAAAAAAACTTTAATCGGCGCGCTTTCAATGTTTATGTTTCCGCCCATGACATCACAAATGAGGAAAAGCCATTCACTGTTGTCATTCACAAAGCAAAATATTTAATCCTCATCTTTACTCACGTGTATTGTCAACAATAGGGTTGATAGCAAGCGTAGAGCGCAATTATTTAATTCGCTTCTTGATTATAACGTGGAAACGTGATAGAAAGATGCGCCAAAGTACATCATTTGTGACGTCATAAAGACCACGCCTTGTTTGAAAAATCGGACACATTAAAAAATTAATTAAAAAATAACTGTTGGGGAAATAAAAGTATTTTCTGGGTCCATGTTTTTTTCCCCCTCTTATTCTGTCAATTTCAGTGACTAAAAGTAATACTTTTGACTGAATGAAACACTCCCATTTTTTTTTTTTTTTTTTCAGACTTTCTGAAGCACACAAAAATGCCATACGAGCTCTAAGAAAAATTAAATACTTCGTTGCCAAAAGAAAATTTCAGGTACGTTATTTTCAAATGGCATTTTCATAGAACTGACTTTTGACATCAATTTGATATATACTGTAAGCAATCTAAATTTTTTTTTATATGCATAAATTTGGAATACTGTAAGTAGTTAAAATCTTGTTCATTTCTTTATATTTGGTTTTCAAGACTTATGTTACATTTATAAGTTTGTAATTGTTTTCATTGTTTTAACAGCAAGCTCGTAAACCTTATGATGTTGGGGATGTTATAGAGCAGTATTCTCAAGGACAAATAAGCATGAATGTTAGACTAAAAGAACTTCATAGGAGGTAACGTTCTATATTTTTTTATTTAATGTATTACAATATTTAAAATTGCTGGAGTGAGATTACATCTCAATGCCTTTAAATTACAGTAAAAATATCACTTAAAAACAATAGGAAATTATGGTTTTTCTTGAGCACTTAATGGAAATTTTAGAAAAGATTTTTTAAAAAAATATTTACACTTTCCGTTTAGCATTTACTTAAAAACACAGAAAATAAAGGCTTTGTTTTCTCTCTTAAAATCAGATATTGCGTGTATTTTAAGTCAAAAGATGCTTTCAAAACTTCTGTTGTGTTATAACGTTGTTTTCAGTTTTGAAAATACAAAAATTAATCTTGTTGGTTGTGTCGTTTTTTTTTTTTATCATTATACTTCAAAATTTATCTCGACAATTCATGAAAAAACACATGCTCGTGCCAATACAGTAGCTAAAAAATGTTACTTTTAATAATATCCGACTTTAAAGAAACTATTTATGCTGTGTCTATAAATCTTCTATCGCACTCCAAAGAAAGAAAATCAAAATGTTGTTCAATTTTTCTTCTTGACGTATTTTTTTTTTTTCATTATTTCTTTTCCCTCAATATATATACCTGTATAAATATTTTTCATTAAATTAAAAAAAATATTAAGAAATTGATTTCTAGGATCAAGATAGTGTAGCCATTAAAGGAGGGCGCGGAGAGATAAATATTCAAACTTTTTCATTACCAAAAATTCACTTCATGAGGTACTAAATGTAGTTACTTTATTAGTAATTAAAACGTGTAGCTGTAAGAGTAGGCATCTCCAATTCCAATTTTTGCACAATGAGATATTTTTCGCCGTTTTTTCAGTACAACACTTAGGTAGGGCAACAACCCGAGATAGCCGGAGAGTTTCAAAATGGTTCAAACAAACCAAGAAAAGTTATTGTAATTCATATCGCTTTGTAGCTACTGGTATGTGAAATCTCCCTTAAAAATGCTTTTTTTAGAGATACCTACTTTTGCAGATATACGCTTTAATTTTTACTTTTACAAAAAAGGATGTATTGTATTCGCGAAAAAAATTTCATTCAAAAATCGGCCTTAATTTCCATTTTGCTCACCCCCGAATGAATGTTGAGTTTTTTTTTTTCGACCCGACCACACGTGGATTTATGCCCAGGAACGTACAGGCACCCGAAATATCCATTTTGACGATTCCCGATTTAATTGCAACGAGTTTTCTCGGGACGTCCGTATGTACGTATGTATCTCGCATAACTCAAAAACGGTATGTCTTAGAAAGGTGAAATTGGGTACATAGACTCTTGGGGTCTAGTTGTGCACCTTTCCTTTTGGTTGCATTCGGGTGTTTCTAAGAGTGTCTTTTACACCTTTTTGGGCGGAAATGATTGTTAATTTCAATGCTAACTCAAGTGGTGTTATAATTTGTCAAACACTTGACGACATATCGCCAAGGTTTTGGCTGCCTTGTTTTGTCGCCAACTTGGCGAAAAAATTGGCGATTTTTTTTTCTTTTTTTATTAATTTTTATGTCTGGTTTTAATTTGGCCAGTGTTGGTGATATTTAAAGAGTTAACCACTGAGTCACATTAAAATTGACAATAATGGGGAAATAAATCTGTGTAAAAAGTCTTTTTGCTTCAGTTCGCAAGAAACTAGGGGTGAGAATATTTAGTGTTTCCTTGCTTACTCCAAGGCGCTATTATCATTAAATTGGAGTAAAAGGAAGTCATGTGATGCACACACCAGCTCGTTAATTTTATAATTGGGTTTTTCATTTTAATGCCTTGAAGACAGTTGAATGTATGATTGTTAGTTGTGAAGTGTAAATAAGTGAATGTTTAATTTTTCCAGAATGGATCAGATGCTGGGTAAATCTGGAAGCCTGTTACTTGGAAGAAACGGGAAACCTACAACGATTGGAGAAAAGCTTCAGCAAATGGATCAGCAAGTAAGCTAATTTCGTCAAACTTTAAAAAGTTCAAAACATAGCTCTTCAACAAATAGAACTTGAATATCCATAATAGATGACCGCATAGGCGGCTGTTGCTCAAAACGGGGGGGGGGGGCAGAGCCCGATCATTCTGATATTGCACATGGGGCACATTTCCATTTCAGGGCCCCCTAGGACTCGATTAGGATTTTTGAAGACACAGTGCACGAAATTCATTTTGTGCCCTCCCCCCCCCCCCCATTCCCACTTATTCTATATAATGATGCTATAAAATATTTCGATGCTTGCGTAGCAACACAACCATGCTAAATTTGGTGGTATCTCATACATTTAAAAAGTAGAAGAGATATAGTGTATACGATAATTATATAAGATGTGGTTAAACTTTGCCCGTTGCAGTGAACCGTAAATATCAAAATTATCTATGATACAACTTTTAATAGTAAATACAGACTAAACTTGGAGTGGTTTTTGGTTTTTGCAAAGAGATCAAATTTTTAAGAGGAATTTTTATCAACAAATAAGATTATTTTCCTTGTCTAAGCATTTGCAAAAATATCAATTATATCATTATACTCTAGATTCTGAGTGAAATCATTAGTTATTTTTAATTAGCATGATAAATAAGGGAATTTTGGGACCCTCTGAAATCATAGAGGAGGGGCATGTGCCCCGTGTGCTCCTGTGGTAGTTAGGCTCTGCAGGGGGGGGGGGTGTCATAGGATGCGGGGAGGGGGGCAGGTTCAGGGCTTGATTACCCAAAAAGCTCTGGAAGCTTGAGCTTCCCCTCAGAATTAACAGGGGGGCCAGAGATGACTTAAAAATTTCAGTTTCTGCTTTTGAATGCATTTTTAGAAGCATTCAAATATTAAAACTCGCTAAATAAAAATTTTGGAAGAATTTTAAAAAGTTTGTAAAATATGTTTATAAAATGTGATAGAAAGATATTTTCATCTGTGGAACTTGCCAAGGGCGCCCATATAGGGAGGTAAGTGGGGGCTCTAGCCCCCTTCCCCCCTAGAAATTGGAACTTCCTTGCTTTTAGTACTTTTTTCTTTGCAAAAATGTAAAAACATTTCTTACCCAGCCGTTAATGAATAATTTATGAAAATTGTCAAACTTTAATAACCCGAATCTACTGAAATCAGTTTCAATGGGGAAAATATCCGTGCCCCCTCCCCTTAAAATTTTGCATATGATGGGCGCCTGTGGAACTTTCCCCAATGTGCTACAAAATACTTTTATTACACTTGATAAATTTTATGAAGGGGTAAATCTGAAACAACTAACTTCCCTGATCTTCTGCGAATGGGAGTATAAAAATGTGTTATATACAAAAGTTTAATGTGTCTTGGGAGGGGGGATAAAATTTAATTGAAAGTCTGCTTGGTCGTTTTTCGAAATAATACATATAACATTAGTGAGTTTTGTTTCAATGCGTGTAGAATTTTTAGAAAATATGTACAGAAAAAACAGGTGGGAGGGGCCTGAAATGAGACTTAGCTTCCCCTAACTTCAGAGCTTAATCAAGCCCTCGGTAGGTTAAGGGATTGCCGCTCCTGCAGCTAACTCTTTCTCAGAAAACTGGACAGTTGAATTTTAACATCATTATTGATTAACTAAAAGGTCGTTTGGTTCGCCTGTATATTAACAAATACTGGATGATGAATTTCTCTCCAATTTGCTATGATAAATGACTCGTCCATGTTACGGTTCCATTTTTTGTTGATTTCGTAATTTACTCTTCCACGTCGTAATAATTTCCTCGGAAATTTTTTTCTTAAAATTGGAATAGAAAAAGAACAAAATCTAATTATCTAAATCGCTTCGAGGTGCACACTCCCATGCTACAAACTTACTTCGTGCCAAATATCATGAAAATCGGCCGAACGGTCTAGGCGCTATGCGCGTCACAGATATCCTGACAGAGATCCGGACATAGATCCAGACAGAGAGACTTTCAGCTTTATTATTAGTAAAGATGTCCTTCTCTAGAAAATTCGGGATAGATAGCCACACAGACTGCCTTCTTTCAATTGAAAGCTAAAATTTAATTTTTATCAAATAATAACACAGGAAAGTAAACACTTATTACGTCAATTTTTCTTTCTTTAAACATGTTATTCGATCAAATTTACCATTTTTCACGCCACCGCTAATTTTGATAACTTACAAAAGTCAAGGGGCTTTGCCCCTCCACTTTTCTAAGTGAGGGGGTCGTTGCCCACCTTGAACTTCTACATGAGAAGTCTATGGAAGACCAAGAAGCAGACTAGGTATTAATTTTCAGGACACACACCCAACAATGAATTTAAAGATGCATGAGGGTCGGAACCATTCTCCAGCTTCTCAATTAGCTATCCACGGAGACAAATTCCAAACTTTAACTTAAAACTGGCACACATTAAATTCTCATTGGTGTGATCAAAAATGTCTTCCAGTAAATCAATATATATGACAGGGGTGATTGTGTTCCGGTATTTTACCGAATTTCCGGTATTTTCGGACGTATTTCCGGTTATTTTTATGTCTGAAAATACCGGAATTATGTGTTTTTTTTTGTTATGCTTTTATCTCCCTACCTCTGCAATCTTTTTAAATAATATAATACTCATCAAATATACCTGCAAGAGCCTTAAGATGGACACCTATCCCTTAAGATGGACAAATGGCAAGATAATTTGTAGAACACCAGCTCAAAAGTAACTTTGTAACCCATTAAAAATTTAACCAAATGTACACACAATATTTTGACTCAGAACTATTTAATACTATGGCAAAGGTGCACTTAAGTAATAGGGGCCAAAGATTACCCCCCCCCCCGTTCTCGCTTTAAAACTTTCAGGTATTTTTTGAACTCACAATCCCCCGTCCCCTTCTGTCACCTCATCTTAACCCCTCTCCTTATAATGGTATATTACATAAAAATATTATATTATTTTAATTAAAATTTGTGTTCCAGATTTTGTTAAACCCTTTCTTTCCCTTGTCACAAACTCATTGTTTCATAGACTCCCCTCCTTTATTTAAAGCGTGTTATTTGTCGATATCCCACAGGTAAATAATTTTTCCAAAAGTTTTTTTTTTTTTACAAATTTAGTAAAATTCTTTTAGTAATTAAAAGTAAAAGGCATTTTCACTTTGTTTTCAACATTGACACACTCAAGATCGTTTGATCGTTGAACTTCGGTGTGTCACTTTTCTTATGTAATGAAATAATTCTTATATTAAGTAAATTAATGAATGCTTTAACAAAATATTTTATTTTAAAAAAAATGCATTTTTTTTAAATTTACATTTCTATGCGAAACTCCCCCCCCCCCTCAATGTCGAGCCGATGGCACAGGCGTACCGTGCCTAGGCCATAAGCAGCTTCTCGGTATACTCTTATGGAATTGTCTTCCAATGAAGAATTACACTGCATTCATAATATAGCAAAGACAGGCTGTTTCCCCAGCATTGTCACTGCACTAGCAGAGAAACTCCTTTTACAGATTTTTTTTTTTTTTTTAACCGAGCCGATTGGCCCGGTTCTCCACAGATTTAAAATGCAACATATTAATCCAAAGAAGAGCTTAAAGAAATAATACTTGAAGAATTAAAAATCCAAACTTTGTTAGAAGTAAAATATTAAAAACACCAGGGCTGTATTACTTCAAACTTTATAATTACATGGTAATTAATAATCTATTGAATTACAAAAAAAAAAAAAATAGATTCGCTATGACAATGAAAAATAATGACTTGATAATATCTACTCACATTCAATAATCTTCAAAGATTGGTATGGGAGAAACCCCGAATCTTCATTTTCTTGTACAACCTTCATGCTTGGCTTGTGTTGTCTTCAGCTCTTTTGCCTACTAACTCGCTTGCTAAACTCAGTTATAATGTCTTTTTATCTTCATTTGGTATAGGGGCAGGAGGTTGCACCTTGAGACAAACCAATACTGATCAGTCCAGTCTCACCTTTATTTTTATAACAAAGATTTCAAATTCAAACATATCATGTTCCATCTCTGCCAAATTTAAATCCATTTTTTTTTAATTTTTGAAAAATCCAGGCACGATCTGTCACTCCCGACTGTTTTAGTAATGCACCTGGCCAATTGAAACTGGTTTTCAGCCTTTTCGCTACTGGGGCCCACTTAGTACAATTCCTTTGGAACACATACTGCAGAACTTTCACAACAATAATATTAAGTGAAATGAGATGAATCCAAAAAAGTTTTCTCTGCGAAAGATAATTACTACTATAACTAGTATGTTGTGGCCATCACGAAACTTTCTTCTATGTTTTTCTTATAATTCTGATCCCTCCCCATGCTTGACGAGGAAGCAATATTCCCAACAAAATCAGACGCCAAAACTTGACCTTCCCAATTCCCGATTTATTTTAAAAGCAAAGAATGAAAATTGAATATAACGTTAAAAGCCTTGCTTGAAATAATTAAGACAGTTATTCGTTAATAAACACAAGATGTCAACAGTTAAAATATTTAAATCATTGAGATAACATTTCCCATACAATTAAAATCACGAGAAATACGCAGACGACAGCCGGTTACGATTTATCTTTCTTATTGTTGCATTAATAAAGCTATTTTATTCACAAAAAACTTTGCCCCCCCCCCCCCCCCCATGGAGCGATTGGCGCAAAAATCGAACCAACGCCTGTTTACATATGGATTCACATTTATTCCAAATTTTATCATAGGCGGATTTAGGACTGAGTTCCTGGGGGGGGGGCAGGATTTTTTTTTTTGGAGCAACATTTTTAATTGCTCTCCCCCCTCCCATGTTTTTGTCTGTTTTCTGTGATGCGCATGGCCATTCTTTACTTTTTATGTGTCATTTTCATTACTGTGTGTAATCATGCTGTCCTTTTTAAATTGACCTTAAAAGAGAGGGGGCTAGTACTAAGAGTAACGCAGTGCTCCCTTTTAAGTGGAATATAGAATATCTCCAGTTTTAGGGGGCCCGGGGGTTACTCCCCCGGAGGAAAGTATCTAAAATGGATATAAAATTCTGCATTTTGAAGTCTTTTAAGGGTTAATTGGAAATAATAGGCAAATAATTTTTTTTTAAAGTTTTTCCGCTTTAAAAGTGCTTTGTGATGCAAGTTAATACTTTAAAAGAAATGGTGCACAGATTTAGAGAATAGGTATCAAGAGAGTAACATACTACCCATTTGAACAATTCTTAATTTATACACTTGATAAGAAATAAAATTGAAGCACACTTTGCTTAGGAGTTTCAAAGACTTGTCTAATTATTTTCAAGGTTTGGTTGGTTAGATTGGGTTTTTGGTTCAAGAGCCCTTGTAGGCTATACTGTGCCAATTCTTTTCAGGGATTTTAGAACTTATCAATAACTTGCACTTTCCAGTCTCTGAAATTGAATAGTAGATTATACACTTGTACAGTATTGTTCAAACTTTGTAAGAAACGGCTATTTTAAGTTTAAAAGAAAAATAAACTTTAATTTCCTATTCAAAAAAGAAAAAATCATGATTTTTTTTTTGTTATAAGATTTTGGAAGATAAGTTGTTACTATATAAACTCCTCCCAAAACTGGGGGTCATGGTCCCCTTTGCCCCCCCCCTATAAATCCACCCATGCTCTTCTGAACTATTCAAAAACGAAAAAATAATGATTTTTTTTTTAATTTTTGGAAGATGTGTTGTTACTACATAGTCCTCCCAAAACTGGGGGGGGGCATTGCCCCCCTCTGACCCCCCATAAATCCGCCCATGAATTTTATCCAGAACGTAGCATTACTTCTTGAGATATGGCACTCACAATGAAAAAAAAAAACGTTCGATTGCGCCACCCCCTTTTCAGCTGTTGACGCCAAAATAGAATCGGATCTTATACCTTCTAGGGGTTACTTGTCGATAAATTTTTGCTTGATTCCGTTCATTATTTCTTGAGATACAGCAGTAACAACTGACGACAAAAAACGTTCTATAGCTCAATCCTCGTTTGAGCTATTGACACCAAAATTGAATCAGCACCTGTACCTGTTAGGGGCAACATATGGACCAAATTGTGTTCTATTCCGTCTGTTACTTCTTGGGAAATAGCAGGCATGCATAACTCAAGAAGCATCCCATTGCTCCACCCCCCTTGAGGAATTCGCGCCAAAACCCAATGGGCACAAGTTTACATAGGAGCACATGTGTGTACCGAATTTCGTTCGATTTCATGTGGTAGTTTTTGCTTTAGAGCGGCCACAAAAAAAACCGGTCACACGGAGACACACACAGAGACAGACATTTTCCAAAAATTATCAAAATGGACTTGGAACAACTCAAAACGTTAGAATCCGTTAAAATTCGAAAATTTGCATGAATCCAATAGTTCTACATATTAGATATAGAAGAAAGTAAAAATGATATAATGCTGTATATGATAATTCTGCATGCGAACCACGTGAATAACGCTCAAGGGTCATTGTTAAGAATCGCTGAATTGGGGCATTGTCAAAAGATAAGATCAAATAAACGCTTTTATGATGTGTATAATCTAGTAACTGCATTTTTGTTTTATTTAGATGCAAAACATGGACAGAAAAATGGATAGCATCAATATTGCTGTGCACACTATTGCAAGAGAGCTTCAGACCATATTGAAAACTGAAAAATAACCTAATGCTTCCAGTACAAGAAGTACAGTAACCTGTTTTCAGTATTATAATAACAATGCTGATCTGGATACTTGGAGTACCAATACTGTTTTACTTCCACCACTTCTAAAATTTCTAACATTTTACAATTTTTCTAGAAATTGGACTTTTAATGTGATTTTTAATCTTGATCAATATACTGTAACAAATAATGTTTAACGTCACGTGTTAACATTTCATGTTTAGAATTTGAAATTCTGAATGTTTCGCATGTTTTATAGCTGTGATAACCAATTTTGCCATACATCATTTTGTACTTGTACAGTTATGTTTCGAATTTGTGATTTGTCAAAATGTTATAGTTTATGTATTATTGTGTATGTCTTTTTACGACATTTATTTGAAGAACATAGTTGTATATATGTAAGTTTAAGAATATTCCATTAAATGTGATTTATTTATAGTTGTTGAATATTTGATTTAAAACTACAACAGATTGTGTAGTTAAAAAAAATAAAACTATTTTTTAACTAACGTAGGATGTTGAAAAATACATTTAATGATATATATTTTTTATTTAAGCACGGTGGCAAAGAAACTAGAGCGTAATATTTTAAATATTTTCACTGAACTCAAAATGAAAATTCATTATTTCATTTCTATACAAATTTGAAGATAAAAAAAGCAATATGTCCTCACAAGTCTAATAGCCATCTATCTTAGACAGTTTAAAAATTAAAAAGTCGCATGTTTTTACGCGTTTTCAAAAGCTTTTTTTCTTTAAATCATTTAAATAGTAGGGTAGAGCTTAAAAGTTGTGAAAAAAAAGAATTTTATGATTTTTGAATTCCTCACCGTATGATTTTGTTTGGTTTGCAAAAGTTGTGGTGCACAAGTTCTTTTTTTTTTCCCATTAAAAAAAAATAAAATTTTTGAAAAAGGAATTAAAGAAAAAGGAGAAGCTTCTCTAAAGAAGATCTTAAATAACACATGTCGGATCACAACGCTCCAATGTTCAATGGGGTCGTTTCCAAAATTTTAAGTTTTTTTCTGAGAGAGCATGTTTAAAAACATAGCATCTGACCATTTTTTAAATAAAATGTTTAAGGTTAATATTTTTAAAAAAAAATACTTGCATCGGAGCGCTTTCATTGTTTACGACTTCTACCGATGACATCATAAAGGATGAAGTGCCATTCAGTGTTGCCATTCACAGTGCAAAATATTTATTTCGTATCTTTATTCACTTTTTTTTGGCAACGATATGGTTGGTAGAAAACGTAGAGCGCAATATTTAATTGGTTGCTTGATTATCATAACGTGGAAACGTAGTAGAAAGATGCGGCAAAGTGCATCATTTGTGACGTCATTAAGACCACGCCTTGTTGGAAAAAACGGACATTTTAAAAAATTAAAAAAACTGTTGGGAAAATAAAAGTATTTTATCGGACCATATTATTTTTTTTGCTCATTCGGTCCATTTCAATGACTAAAAGTAATACTTTTTTGACTGAAGGAAACAACCCCATTGGAAAAAAAAATCTATCTATCTATCTATCTATCTATCTATCTATCTATCTATCTATCTATCTATCTATCTATCTATCTATCTATCTATCTATCTATCTATCTATCTATCTATCTATCTATCTATCTATCTATCTATCTATCTATCTATCTATCTATCTATCTATCTATCTATCTATCTATCTATCTATCTATCTATCTATCTATCTATCTATCTATCTATCTATCTATCTATCTATCTATCTATCTATCTATCTATCTATCTATCTATCTATCTATCTATCTATCTATCTATCTATCTATCTATCTATCTATCTATCTATCTATCTATCTATCTATCTATCTATCTATCTATCTATCTATCTATCTATCTATCTATCTATCTATCTATCTATCTATCTATCTATCTATCTATCTATCTATCTATCTATCTATCTATCTATCTATCTATCTATCTATCTATCTATCTATCTATCTATCTATCTATCTATCTATCTATCTATCTATCTATCTATCTATCTATCTATCTATCTATCTATCTATCTATCTATCTATCTATCTATCTATCTATCTATCTATCTATCTATCTATCTATCTATCTATCTATCTATCTATCTATCTATCTATCTATCTATCTATCTATCTATCTATCTATCTATCTATCTATCTATCTATCTATCTATCTATCTATCTGAAATCGTCAAGTAATAAAAAGTTCCGCATTAGGACCTAGAAATTATATGATCTGGAAAATATTTTACTCAGATTAAAAATATTTATTTTTCTCCATTAAAATAAAATGAGCATTATTTACAACATGGCACAACAAAGACAAACGTTAACAGTGTTAAAATAGATTACAAATAACATTGATAAAATGTTAAGTTCATAAGAAATATTTAGTTCTTTAAAGGCATCCACTCGGCTAAACTCTGCTTCCACAAACGAACACATCAGTTCAGGTTCTTGTACTTGGTAAATAAATTATACAGCACCCTCAGAGTTGATTTCAGATCATTATTCACGATATCTAAAATTAAGAAACTCAGAATTAATGTTTGAAAAGTATTGCAATGAGATTAACAGTACTGAGGGTTAAATATACAGTGTGTCTAAAAAGTCCTTGACACATTTAAAAAATTCATAGAAAACCAACAAATTGTCATATGAACTTGCGGTTTGCACCATAATACTTCACAAGTTCAAGAGTTTTTTATGACATCAAAAAAAATAATAATAATTTGAATTTTGTCATCTTGAATTCAAATTATGTTTTTCTCAATCACGAGTGTGTGTGTATATGTAGGGGTTTGTGTGTAGGGGTATATGTGTATGTGTGTAGGCATGTGTGTTTGTGTGTGTGCAGGCATGACTGTGTGGGTAGTTGTGTGTATGTGTGTGGGGGGGTATGTGTGTGTATGCATATGTGTTTGTGTCTGTGTGCGCATGAGTGTGCGGGTAGTTGTGTGTATGTGAGTGTGTAGATGTGTGTGTATGTGTGTAGGTGTATGTATGTATATGTGTGTAGAAGCGTGTATGTGTAGGTGTATTTTTGTGTATGTGTGTAGATGTATGTATATGTGTGTAGTTGTGTATGTATGCACGTGTGTGTAGGACATGGATGCAACATGGAGACGGCTTTCGCTAGAGGAGCAGCATCATGAGGAGCCAGTCGACGGTGATGCTGCAGAGGGTGCTGGCGGGAAAATAAAATCATAAGAATGCCAAAAACAGTCAAGTGAGAACAATAAGCAATCGTGATTGCTCAAAAAAAAAAAAAAAAAATGAAAAGGAAGAAAAAAAGAAGAAAAAAGGCATTTTGCAGCCAGGGTGTCAGTATATGCTATGCTTGTAATTCTTTGTTTAGTAATTTTCATTCCTTTTTGCGTTTTCCCATGTCAACAAAACAATTTAAAAGTAACTTTTAAATCGTTTTGTTAAACGAAGAATTACAAGCACAGCATATACTGACACCCTGGCTGCAAAATGCCTTTTTCCTTCTTTTTTTCTCCTTTCTTTTTTTTTTTTTTTATTTTGATGTCATAAAAACTCTTGAACCTGTGAAGTAAAGGGTGTCTCAAAATTAACGCAAGATTTGAATTTGCCGCCATTTTTGCAATAAATTGTGGGCAATCTTGAAAAAAGAACAATTTGACAGCTGAGGGTCTAGGGTTATTACAAATGGAGCGTTTTCAATTCTATAATGCGTTTTCATTATCGAACAATTATTTGAAAAATAATGAAAGTTTGGGCGGGTCAAGCGGTTTACTGTTATTGGCGCTCAATATCGCAATTAAGTAATGCGCAGGTGGTTGTGGGATTGCTGACATAGACTTCTCCCTATGGGGTTATTTGAAGTCAAATGTCTAATGATGTAAAATCACACGATCTAGGGTACAATTCATATCACCGAAACGAGAGAGTACACGAACAGGAAATTCCTCATGCAGTGATTGAATTGTTTCGCTGGCTGTATAATAGCATAACACTCCATTTTTACTAACCCTAAACTCCCAGCTGTGAAATTGTTCTTTTTCCGTGGCTGCCAACAATTCACAGCAAAAATTGTGGCAAATTCAAATCTTGCGTTAATTTTGGGACACCCTTTATTATGGTGCAAACTGCAAATTTATATGAAAATTTGTTGGTTTTCTATGAACTTTTTAAATGTGTCAAGGACTTTTCGGGCACCCTGTATTTCAGTGCTAAAGGATAACAATAAATACCTTCGGGTCTGGCCTTGGGTTTCTGCAACCCGGCATCCATCATCAATTCAAAAGCAAATGAGACGTTGTGAACCTGATGGTCAAACGTGAGGGGAGTGAGATTGAAGGAATACAGTGGCACGAAATATCCTTCCAGTAATCCCATCAGTAAGGTCAGATACACACCATCCTTAAACTGGAAAATAAATTGTCAAGTTTAATTGTCTGTAAATAAACTATCAGTATTATGATATAGTAACACACTTTAAGATTGCAAGATGAAATAAATAAATAAATATTGTTATTAAAAGGCAACATCCATTTTACTTTATGAGTTGTTGAAGAATGAATCTTTAAAAAAATCTGATGAACAGCTTTGGATATTAAGTTTACATGATTAAAACGCATGAAATGCTTTTTGTTAAAATTTTTATGTTTTATAAATGCTATACAGTAAAACCTGTCTGCAACGATAATGTTGGGGCCTAAAAAAAATATCATAATAGACAGATTATCGTTATAGACAGTTTGATTATTCTTGCTGACATTTTGCTGGGGCCAAAAAAAAATGTTATAGATAGGTTATCATTATATATTATAGACAGTATCGTTATACACAGGTTTCACTGTACTTAACAATAAGAGGTATGGAAATCGAAGAATATTTGAGTGGGCATCATGATAATAGCCAATCTTTTCACTGAAGCTATGTCTACTCATGTCCCATCTACTCTGTTGCAGTGGCGCAGCCACGGGAGGGGTTTTGGGGTTAAAACCCCTCCCAGAACACAATCACATTCATTTTCTCCCTTTAAAATCAAGGGAAAAAAAGTCTTTGAGCTTTTCCAAGCGGAATAGGTTTCAACAAAATATCTTACTGCTTTTAATCATCGGGAAGCAGTCGGAAATTACTTTTCAATTCTTAAATATAAAAGTTGTATTTCATGATGAGCACCCCACGTCTCGACTGGTATAAGATAGCTAAAATGGTATCAATAAAGCTCTACAGGGTTTAATGGTCCCTCAGCACTTCCACTACTACACAAATCTTTTTTAGGGACATCTAGAGAGAGGAAACCTTCCGCACCGGCTTTTCTGAGGCTCTTAACCAATTCTCATCGAAAGATCGAAACCGTTATTAGCTACCATTTGACAATACATGAATGTATTTGACAAGGAGGTTTTAAATGATCTTGCGAAAAACACACACACAAAAAAGAAAAGGATATAAGATTAAAGTAAAGCTAATATTATATATTCTGTGCATTTTCCCACTTTCTTCGTTTCATAGTGATATCAATACGAATTATTGTTTTTAAGCAGTTACTTTGAATGAATAATTACTAATCAGTAGAAATTCTTTGATATTGAATAATTACGCATTGTAAATGAATAGAAAAGAAAGCAACAATTTTCGATTTTGGAAACCCATCCCCGAAAAATTTTTTGACTGCGCCACTGCTCTGTTGTCATCATGACAAAAGTGGATACAGATCCCGAAGTGATTTTTTGAGGGGAAAAAGTAGGAAATAAGAAATTAAAAATTAAAAAAGTAGGATAAAATAGAAAGATATAGGACTACACACACATCAAGACGACTGACAATCATTAGTATGAAAAATAAACTGGTGGAAACAAAGATATATTAATTACAAAAATATGAAAATAAAATCCAAACAAAGAAGTCTTTCAACAATACTGTAATAAAATTTTTAAGTGTGAAAGTATAAAATGCAATATAGCAATCGGAAGAAAAAAAAACAATAATAATAATAATAAAACTCCTATTTTGGTGCAATAAAACCATTTTTGTTAAAGATGTGTTTAGTCAAAAACGAAAACTTTCCTTCGAGAGCATCCATTTATCATTTAAAAAGACTAATACTTTCAGCTCCCGTTATCATAAACAATGATACAAAAGCAAAGCAAATATTAAATTAGTTTTAGTTAAAAATAATCACCAGCTGACATGCATTCTTGCATAAACAGAGGCAGATGCTTGAATTTGAAAAAAAAAAAAAGGAAAACGACTGAAAATGCAGAATTAAAATAAATGTGTTCTTCAATATGGGACATAAAATTTATAATAAAATAATTAAACTAAATAAATAACGAAATAAGTCAACTAAAGGGTTTGTACTATGCTACATATTTTTAGCATTCAACATACATTTTTGTTTCATTTATGGGGGTCAGTGGGGTCAATTTCTCCCCTCCTCCGCTTTAAAAAATTAATGCTTAACTATACAAGTTTGTGTGGTTTTTGTTATTTTCGGATAAAATTTGCATTCAGTATACATCCTTCACTAGCCACCTCCAGTGGGGGGGGCCCCCCCCACTGGAGGTGGCTAGTATCAAGTGTATCAAAGTGATGGGCCAGTTTTAATTTTAATCAAGCAATAAAAACAAATATCGTTTTGATGATTTTTACCTCCTTCTTGTTCCAAAATTCTTGTCACGAAAAAAAAGGAAACATCCATGCATGATAAACATTTTTATCAAAGACAAAGATCAGTTACTAATGTTTCTCTGTGCATAAAAGGGAATACAAGTAGTTTCTCTCAATCCTCACCATATGATAAAAATATTCATTCGGAAATTGTTCACGAAATTGAGATTGAGGGGGGAGCACCTGGCATCAAATGCCTGCATATATCTCTTTCTCCCCTCCCCCCTCCCTTTGATCAGGCGCACTAAGTACAATAACTTACAGTAGATATGTTGCATCTGTATAATTGCCGCACCCCGAAAAGAGTAAGAGTCAATAGGAATTATTAATAATTTTTAAGACAGTTTTTTAAGTGAAGAATTACTAAACCATAGATGCATTTTGATTAAGAAAGCAACAGTTTTTGATTCTGAACCCCCCCCCCCCCCGCCCCTTCCCCAGAAAATATTTCTGGCTGCATCACTGTAAATAAAAAGGAATAAACTGCAACATGCTTTTTCATAACTTAAATTAACATGCATTACTAGATGATTCGTGGGGATTCACGCTCGACAAAGAGAATTCAAAAACCAGGTTTTTAAAATAGCTATATGACCCTGCAATTTACCATGTTAAAATAAATGTTTTTTTTTTCGGATTTCAAAGCAATAACACAGGGTTTAGAACCCTGTGCTCAATAATTTAAGACTATATATTCATGGAAATTCGAATCAATATTTGGCTGAGGAAAGTAAGTCTTTTAAAAAATACTTATTGGACTACATTATGTGTTGGAATCAATGCTACAGGAATAGATCTGTAAGGCCCTAAATAAGGTTGTGATAATATCCCATTTAGTTTGGGGGTGCTATAATAAGGTTTGCAGTCTTGCGAACCTTTATAAGATCATTCTCCACAGGGTACCTGGACACTCAGGTGTTATAAACAATACGAGGGGGGACCCAAAAGAAACCGGACTAATGGTGCGATGCCAATCCTAGATGTAGTAGAGTGTTCTCCAGCTAGATGGCTCAAGTAGAGACCTTCATAAACCAGCTGTGCAAGTGGCGTCAGTTTAATTGATACCATCTGATCGTAGTGTTGGTTTTCTCAGGTGCTGTTTCTTTCCGCCTGCGAACTCATTACATGGCAGATTTAAAAGAACAAACTAAACTTGAAGTTTTGCTTATCCTGTTTGAAAAGTGGGCAACGGATTAGCTTACCAAATGTTTCAACAAGCTTTCAAGACCGATGTTTTGAGCCGTACTCAAGTTTTCGAGTGGTTTGGGCGCTCTAAACGTGGTAGTATGAATGTTGAAGATCATGCTTGCTCTGAGCACCCTTCAATGTCTCGAAATGATGAAAACGTTGAAAAAATCTGCCAAAAAATCAACGAGAGTGATCATTTTACGATTGACGAAAATTTAGAAGAAACGAGTGAGTTGGAGCTCGCTAGGACGATTTGAAGGATGGTTCCTTCACAATGATAACGCTCCCGTACACACAACCTTTACTATTAACTGCTCTCAGGGGTGGCCAGTCTTTCTTCAAACCCCGTATTTGCCAGACCTAGCCCCCTGTGATCTTTCTCTGTTCCTGAGGATAAACTAGTATGTTGTGGCCATTACGAAACTTTCTTCTATATTTTTCCTTTTTCTGATCCCTCCCCATGCTTGACGAGGAAGCAATATTCCTAACAAAAACAAAATGACACATGCAAAAACTTGACGACCATCCCAATGTCTGAATTATTGCAAAAGCAAAGCAAAGAGCGAAAATTGAAAGTTATTTTAAAAGCCTTGCTTGAATTAATTACAAATATTTTATTTGTAAACAAACATAAGATGGCAACAGTTAAAAATTTTAAATCATTGAGATAATATTTCCGATCTTTTCCATACAATTAAAATCACGAGAAATACGCAGACGACAATCTATTACGATTTATCTTTCTTATTGTTGAATTAATAAAGCTACTTTTATTCGCCAAAAAAAAAAAAAAAAAAAATCAACACCTGTTGGAGCAATTGGAGTCAAAATTGAACCAAAGCCTGTTTACGTATGGATTCACATATATTCCAAATTTCAACCAGAACGTAGCATTACTTCTTGAGATAGGGCACTCACAATGGAAAAAAAGAACGGGCGATTGCGCTACCCCCCTTTTTAGCTGTTGTCACCAAAATAAAATCAGCTCTTATACCCACTAAGGGCTACTTGTCAAAAAATTTTTGTTTGATTCCGTTCGTTATTTCTTGAGATACAGCAGTCACAATTGATGACAAAAAACGTTCTATAACTCAACCCCCGTTTGAGTTATTGACACCAAAATTGAATCAGCACCTGTTCCTGTTAATGGCAACGTATGGACCAAATTTCGTTTGATTCTGCCAGTTACTTCCTGAGGAATAGCAAGCACGCGTAACTCAAAAACGTCCCATTGCTCCACCCCCCTTGGAGGAATTTGCGCCAAAAACCAATGGGCACAAGTTCACATAGGGGCACAAATGTGTACCAAATTTCGTTCGATTTCATGCGGTAGTTTTTGCTGTAGAGCGGCCACAAAAAACTGGTCACACACAGACGTGACACACACACACATACACACAGACAGACAGACATTTTCCAAAAATAGTCGAAATGGACTCAGCACACCTCAAAACGTTCGAATCCGTCAAAATTCGAAATTCGAAAATTTGCACGAATCCAATACTTTCTTCTATATATTAGATATAGAAGAAAGTAAAAAAATCTGAAAATGAAGCGTTTTGATGATGTAGGAGCTGTAAAAACTACTTCGCAACGGGCACTGGACATGGTCAAAGTTAGAGAGTTCCATGGGAGCTTCTAACAGTGGAAAAAAAGAATTAACAAGTTTATTGCATCTAAGGGTAAACACTTTAAAGGAGACAAAAGAAATTTTGTGAATAAACTAATACAGAAATATTTTAGAACAAAAATCCGGTTATTTTTGGGTCCCCCCTGGTTAAGTAGCTGATCAGTGCTCACCTTGTTAGAGAAGGTTCTGGTACAATTTTTGTTGGCCTACAGCTAGCAATAGGGATTTCAATAATAATAATAATTAGAATTACTGTTTTTGGTATTTTTAACGTAGGTGAGCAAGTACTGTGACTGGCATAATGTGTGCAGGATTAGGCTAAGGGGCTGAACTGATTCCTGCACCTTTCTGGTTAATGACCTGCAGGAGTTGTGTTGTTTCTGAGGGCAAAGTTACTCAAATTTTACGCAATGCTAGTCTCTTTCAGAGAGCTTTGTTTGGCGTTCAGTATAACAGACCTCTGCTTGGTTCATGATGAACCCCTTTTTTTTCTCATTTAATTTCATAGAACTTATAATTAGGCAATTTACTTGAAAAATCGGAAAGATATCATTGATAAAATAAAAAAGATAAAGGTTTCAAATGAGCAGTTATTTATGGCAATTTACACACAATACTTAAATAAGATTCTAGTCTTGATTACATTTTGTAGCAATAAATCATATCAAAAACTTCGAAATGTTTTAAATTTTAACCTTTACATATATTTTTTTAAGACCAAACTCAACTAGTATGTTGTGGCCATCACGTAACTTTCTTCTATATTTTTCTTTTTTTTCTGATCCCTCCCCATGCTTGACAATATGCAATATTCCCAACAAAAACAAAATTACACATGCAAAAACTAGACGACCATCCCAATTCGCAACTCCAACGAACTATAGGGGGCCCTGCAATCACTGTGTAATGGCGGACGAAAAAACTAAAACAAACGCACGCAGTAACGAAGAAAAGACTAATAAGCCTAGTAAATTTTGTTCGTTTGCATGATTTTTTCGCTTTGTTCTTGTTAAATTAATTTTCAAAGTCTTGTGGATATTCTGGCCCACGTAGAAAGAAATGAGAATTCAAGAAGCATTACTAAACGTCAGAAATTAATGCAAACTACGTAGTTCGTAGTTCTAAACAGCCATTTCCACGATGTTGAATTCGATATTTGTCAATTCTTTATTAAACTAAATAACAATTGTGGCCTGAAAAGAATAACAATTAATGCTAGAAAATTTAATATGACATTACGAATTATTATCAAAAGAAAATGATACTTCTTTGCCTTGCTTGGCTTGCGTTTATTGTTTTGCATTTGTAGCTGAGTTATTTATCTCAAATTCCCAAATCGGTTAATATAAAATTTTTCTGTTTCGATGTTTTTAATTTCTGAGTTATGATTTAATTATGTCATGCTATGCAAATCATCAACAAAATTCTCACGGGTATATCGTGGTAGTTTTCGTTTCAGTTGATCTACCATTATTTCTTTTTACTTATCGAATTCTATAATCTTTCTACCATTTTATTCCACTCATGATAAAAATTAAAAATGGTTTAACCAACATGCGGAATCTCGCCAAGGCTACTTTGCAAGGCTACTTTGCTCGCACAATACTAAAACTATAACCCTAAACAAATTTGGCGAAACCTTTCAGCTGAGAATAAAAGCAATAAAATAAATTCTTTCTCGGTTAAACATTTTTCATTTCGTTCTACGATAATATATTCAAGAAAATATTTTGCAAACTGTCCATTCAAACTAAATGCTGCTGTAAAATATAGTTAGTTAAATTAATTTAAGATAAAAAAAACACCCCATATTCTTACAAATTCACACAAAACAATAAAATCTTTTACCTGGTATAACGTTATCCAAGTTTGTTAATCCAGAGTTTTCTTGTGTTTAGGATTTTGCGCCATTTACGACAGTCAACTTGCTTTTTATAGGGAAATAATGAAATCTAACATTATTTTGAGGAGTTCGAGAATGTAATTAAGTGACAAAACACTTTCTGTTGCTTTGAAAGCAATCCAAGACACATCGAATGCGTTAATAAATACTCATAACAAACTGCCTATCTTTACGTCAACAAACACACGCAGAACGAAATATGGCAATGTTTTAGTTTTTTCGGCAGCTTTGTAAATCGCCGCAAGGTTGCGTATTCGAGCGCTGGAGTTGCGAATGTCTGAATTATTGCAAAAGCAAAGCAAAGAGCGAAAATTGAAAGTTATTTTAAAAGCCTTGCTTGAATTAATTATAATTATTTTATTTGTTAACAAACATAAGATGGCAACAGTTAAAAATTTTAAATCATTGAGATAATATTTCCGATCATTTCCATACAATTAAAATCACGAGAAATACGCAGACGACAATCTATTACGATTTATCTTTCTTATTGTTGCATTAATATAGCTATTTTTATTCGCAAAAAAAAATCAACACCTCTTGGAGCGATTGGCGTCAAAATTGAACCAAAGCCTGTTTACATATGAATTAACATATATTCCAAATTTCAACCAGAACGTAGTATTACTTCTTGAGATAGGGCACTCACAATGGAAAAAAAGAACGGGCGATTGCGCTACCCCTTTTCAGCTGTTGACACCAAAATGAAATCAGCTCTTATACCCACTAAGGACTGCTTGCCGATAAATTTTTCTTTCATTCCTTTCATTATTTCTTGAGATACAGCAGTCACAATTGACGACAAAAAACGTTCTATAGCTCAACCCCTGTTTGAGTTATTGTCACCAAAATTGAATAAGCACCTGTTCTTGTTAATGGCAACGTATGGACCAAATTTTGTTTGATTCCGCCACTTACTTCCTGAGGAATAGCAAGCACGCGTAACTCAAAAAACGCCCCATTGCTCCACCCCCTTTGAGGAATTCGCGCCAAAAACCAATGGGCACAAGTTCACATAGGGGCACATATGTGTACCAAATTTTGTTCGATTTCATGCGGTAGTTTTTGCTGTAGAGCGGCCACAAAAAACTGGTCACACACAGACGTGACACACACACGGACACACACACACACACACACACACACACACACACACACACAGACAGACATTTTCCAAAAATAGTCGAAATGGACTTAGCACACCTCAAAACGTTCGAATCCGTCAAAATTAGAAATTCGAAAATTTGCACGAATCCAATACTTTCTTCTATATTTTAGATATAGAAGAAAGTAAAAAGACCAATCTTTTAATGTAAGTTCTTAAAATTTTTGCTCTTCATCATAAACAAATTTACTGAAGACATTTTGATAGCAAAAACTGATCTTGAAATACCATTATTAATTTCAAAATCCAAAAAATTTTCAGTCATTTTATTGAGTTTTACTTCTCTTCTTCTACTACTATTATCTTTTAAGTCTGAAAAAACATTGTCTTGTTCAGACATAAATAAAATGTATTCAGGGAAAAGAAGAATGGGGAGAGAAAAATCAAGATAAAAGCCAATTAATAACAGAGTTTGTGCACAAAATTTTTTTCCTGGAAGCAAATCAACATCTAATTTAAAACGACATATATTAAAGTTAAACATTTAAAATTTCAATGATTTTCTGGGATTAAATTTTTTTTTCAATGTATAAAAAATAAATCAGAATTTAAATTGAAAAAATCATTTCTGGTTGTATTTTAAAAGTTGAGTGAAATTTCAATTGGATTACATAATGTTTTAAAGCTGTTATCTTTGATTGCAAAAACTTTATCCTTACTTAAAACTACACTAAACTTACTAAAAACTAAATCCTTAAAACTTGCTCCTTAATCGCTTTGCATTCAATAACTTGAACCTCATATTCATCATATTTAATGTTTAATAGATTGATAATTTTTACTGTCTTTTTCCTATATTTAGAACTCACACTATTTTATTCAATCATCCAAAACATCTCCAAATCAAACTGTACAAATTCTTAGTTAAAATGATTAGAAGTCTAATATAATTTGTAAAAAACAAACAAACAAACAAACAAACCTGTGTGTCCAGATCAGTCACTTCTAAGTTTATCTTATTTAAATGCTTGTTTACAAAAGACACCAAAGACTGTTAAAAAGAGATATAAATAGACATTAGTAAAATGCATTTAATTAGCTGTTTTTAGGTAATTATCTTAGAATGAATATCTTTTTTTGTTAAACTTTAAATAATGAAGTGGGGAGGGGTATATATGTTCCTAAAATTACATAATAATGGTTGGGAACTACTAAGATATAAATTATTAAAATTTTCAGACACTAATAACAATTTTTTTTCTTTAATGTGTACAATAAACTACAAAAGCATGGAGCAAGTGTAACACATCTGACATGCTTACCATCAATGGCTATGATGTGGCAAAGACAAATAGTGAAACTCATGCGACAAAACATCTATGCTTTTGATGACACAAATGAACGGCAGCTTTGAGCTCAATGATAGATTTTGGGTAATTTTTGTAAATCTTTTATTCAACATAGCTCATAGAAATATGCTTCGTGAGTGGAGATCAGTCATTCCTCACTCCAGTAACTTTTGAATGCTCCCACAGCAAGGGTATACACCCAAAATGTCCCCGGTCAAAAAGGTCGGCAGTCCAAAATGTCGCCGGTCGAAGATTCGCTAGTTCAATTGGTACGAAAAATTTAAATGTATGTTGATGTTTTTCAGCACAAAAGTTGCATAACAATTTTAATTGCCTACATTTAGGACCGGCGACATTTTGGATCAGCACCATTTTGGATTGGCGACATTTTGGCCCGGCAACACTTTAGACCGGCGACATTTACGGGCAGGGCAACACTTTAGACCGGCGACATTTTGGCCCGGCAACACTTTAGACCGGCAACATTTTGGCCCGGCAACACTTGAGACTGGCGACATTTTGGCCCGGCAACACTTTAGACCGGCAACATTTTGGCTCGGCAACACTTTAGACCAGCAACATTTTGGCCCGGCAACACTTTAGACCGGCAACATTTTGGCCCGGCAACACTTTAGACTGCCGACATTTTGACCCGGCAACACTTTAGACCGGCAACATTTTGGCTCGGCAACACTTTAGACCAGCAACATTTTGGCCCGGCAACACTTTAGACCGGCAACATTTTGGCCCGGCAACACTTTAGACTGCCGACATTTTGGCCCGGCAACACTTTAGACCGGCAACATTTTGGCCCGGCAACACTTGAGACTGCCGACATTTTGGCCCGGCAACACTTTAGACCGGCAACATTTTGGCTCGGCAACACTTTAGACCGGCGACATTTTGGCTCGGCAACACTTTAGACCGGCGACATTTTTGTCCGGCAACACTTTAGACCGGCGACATTTTGGCCCGGCAACACTTTAGACCGGCGACATTTTGGCCCGGCAACACTTTAGACCGGCGACATTTTGGACTGGCGACATTTTGGCCGCAGCATTTCGATGGCGACATTTTGACCCCAAACCCATAGCAAGCATAGGCTTTACTACGTGCTCTTCAAATACTTTAACAGTTGAATGGGACCTATCCTGGATAAGCCACTTTTTTTTTTGAAATATGGTTTACTTTAGATAACCAAAAAGAGATTTTTTTTTAATGTTGGCACAGTTAACTTCAGCTTATCCTCAGCAAAAACTTCCTTTGAGCCATAATCCGGTCGCTATTGCTCAAATAGTAGACCTTGGTGATAGAATTACGATCAGAGCCGCTGTATTTAAACGTTTGGTATTTTTTCAATAAGGGTAAGTCACTCTGCGTAGTATTTATTTTTGGAGATGTTAATTTATTTATTGCTCTTGCAAATTAAAAATTTTGGAGTTAGCAACATTCAACAACTTTTCTGAAGCCTAGGGTTGCCAATTACTTGTAGATATCCGCAATAGTTTTCAGTAATTTTCCATTGTTGCCAAGATGGAAAGTAGACAAGTTGCCAAACCAAGTGATGTACCTTTACAGGAAAAGTTAAACAAAAAAAAAAAAAAAAAAAGAAAAGAAATAAATAAATGAACAATAATGTGCATGCTGATCCCAACTTGCCCTACAATCAATCTGCAAGTTTTTAATGAATATAGCTCATGATTCAAAAGTTATTAAAATTTTCTTCATCAAGCTCAAGAACTGTTATGCTGTATACATGTGTACACGTAACAGAAAAGAAAACAATATATCAAACAGTTGCAGCAAGCCCGACTCATAAATAGTTGCAATAATGAATATTTTTTGGTACTTGTATATTATCCAGTCAAAACTGAGAAACTATTTTTTTGCTTTTATTATTACAAACAATGTTGTTGAAAAAAAAGCGTTGACTTATATAATTGCAAAAAAAAAGTGTTAAATAGATTTTTTTTTTTTTTTTTAAGAAAATATTTTTAAAAGTGGGGAAATTGAATTATATATTCTAGATACATCAATTCAAAGTTTTATGACGGGCAAACACATGGAAACTCAAGTTATATTTAACATATAGAACTATCATTCATTTGCGTAACCCATTCAAAAATAATTTCACATACACCAAACATTTTGATGTCTTCTCTACAACTTATAAACTCATAAAGTTGAAAAAATATTACTATGCATGACATGTAATAAAATATTCTTTGATAACTTAGGTTACATAAGAAACATACTGCTACCCTTTATTCAAGCTTAATTTCGTATTTTAGTATTAATATTTTACACTTATTTTTAATGAAATGTGTAATACAGTGGATTTTCTTGTTGATGGATGCATCTGCTACTCAAAATTATGAAGTTATTTGCTTGTTTGGTAACTCAAGTTACAAACCATAGAAAAAGTAGGTGCATAAGATTCATATGGCAGAAAAGTAAGGGGAAATATTCATGGATAAAAACCTAAAAAGATCATAGTGTATACTAAAAGTTTCAAACTATAATGAAAATTGCTTTCAGAAACAGAGTAACTTAAAAATTTTGTTGCTTCATTTCTTGTGGATTTTCCTTGAAAATTTGTTTTTTTTTTCATTCAAAATTTAAATATTTTTTCTACATAGGATAAAGTTTTTCAGGAGCAACGTTCTTAGATTTTTTTTTTAAAGAACAAGTATTAGTACAATATCAATCAAAATTTGCCACTAAAATATTTCAAATCAATATATTCTAAATTTCAATGCATATAATAAAATTTCTGATATAATAATTTTATTACATAATTATAATAAAATTATTATATAAAAATATTTGAATGTAAAAAATTATATTTGATATGTAATATCAAATGTAAATATTTAAAAGTTAAAAAAAAATGATATGATTTTGTATACATTATTCTTCATGACAAAATATTTGAACAATTATTCAGTCAAAACAATATTTTTTTAACAACCATTCAAAAGAATGGTTTGTTTTATGTCATTCCAATAAAACATTTCAGAATGGCTGCCAAATTGTCAATAAAATATAATTTAAAAAAAAAAGCTTTTTTTGAAAATAGTACAAAATTTTTTATTTGTATAAAAACATAAATTTATTTTGAAATCTGAACAGGAATTTTTTTCTCTTCCCTTTTTTCCTCCTTTTTTTTAAATGATAAAAAAAATTTACCGAGAAAATAAAAATAATTTGACGTACTACAACAAACATTCTTAATAAAATAGGCAAACCAAATATTTAAAGAAATGAACAAAATATAAATTAAGTACAAAAATTTTACTGCATTGAAATTTCATTCACATACACATGAATCTGTTTCAAAAATACAATCATACCTTTTTAACTACTTGTAACTTGTCAGGAGCATGATCAAAAAGAGTATCAAAGGCATCTCTTTCTATAAAATAAAACAAATGCATTTGTAATCTCGATAACGAAACGCATTCATATTCAAGCCAAAAAAGTTATCAAAATAATCACTTACCAACTCTCATTCCAAGGTCACTAAAAATGGAAGAGACATTTCATTAAACATTTTATAATAAAGAAAAATAACATCTAATCACTGATGCAAACAAATTAGTAATGGAGCACTATCAATAAATTACAGTAGAAGGTTGGTTATCTGAGTCTGTAAAGAAAGGCTTTATTTTGGATTAGTGGTACCCACACGGCTTTGCACGTAATAGAAAATTAAAAGGTCTTTTGGTTCGCCTGTATAGTGACATTTTCTCGCCAATTGGCTTGTGCCCATGTTAGGGTTCCATGTTATGATAGTTTTGTAATTTACTCGTCCATCTTATGATAATTTTGCTCGGGAAAATGTTCTTAAAATTGGAATAGAAAAAGAACCACATCAAGTTATTGAAAAATCGCTTCGAGGTACACACCCTCATGCTACAAACTAACTTTGTGCCAAATTTCATGAAAATTGGCCAAAAGTCTATGTGCTATGCACGTCACAGACATCCAGACAGACCGAGATCTGGACAGAGAGAGTTTCAGCTTTATTATTAGTAAAGATGGGAAAAAGTATGTATAAACACAGGGGACCCCCCCCCCCCCCCGGGCGTTGCCACAACCCCTGAAATGCTACAGAACACCTCTGCAAGAAGGAGTGAAAAGTCCACTGGCGCATTCTGCACCATGAACTACAACCCGTCTATCTAATTTATCCAGCGAGTGTCGCTGGTGATCTGTTATGTTCCCCCCAGTCACCATATCTGGTTAAACCCTCACCGGGTTGATGGTACAGTGGTGATTGGTGGGGTTTAAATAAATAAATAAATAACCCGTCTATCTGAGGGCACCCTGATACATGGACAGGCAACTACAGGATGTTCCTATCTACAGTAAAAAGAATTTTTTTTTTAAATTTCAACACAGAAGACATTTGCTTTCAAATTTTATAGTGGGTACATTGATGGAAAAAATATTTGAGTACATTGTTCCTTCACATATTATGTACCAGCTTAAGGCAGGCGATTCCAATGCGGTGTAGTACTTTGAACCTGTCTTTTACCGAGACATCCAGGACTTGATCCCGGATGTGGTCATGAGAATGAAGGAGCATATTGTTGCTTTGGTGGGGAGAAATAAGGTGCCCAAAGGACCAAAAAAACAATATCTTTCTTTGCTGTAGAAATTTCTCAATGTATCTAGACAGACAAACATTTTAAATGAAGGTGCAATTTTTCTCTCCACTCTTTCAAAAAATTATGATGCTTAAATTTTCCAAACAAAAAACAGGAATAAACCTCACTGGTCCCATGGACTGCTAAAATTTACATTCTACTAGTTTGATGGATATTTTTGTGCTCTCTGACTTGTGGATCACTGTTATAATCGAGCCCTGGACATTACTGAAAATTACTGACTTAGGGTATATCACACATACACACTCTGTTTATATCACTACATAAATACAGTTGGCTCTCTGTTTAACGACTTTCAAGGGACCACAAAAAATTGTCGTTAAATAGAAAGTGTCCTTAAATAGAATGCGTTTAACACTACAGTGGACCATCTGGGGCCGTAAAAAAAACGTTTTAAATAGAGAAAGTCATTAAATAGAGCGTCGTTAAACAGAGAGCCAACTGAATTTTTCTTAGTAGAGAAATAAATAAATGATTTAGAATATATTATAAAACTAATAAACAGTTAATGCTTACTCATAGGTAGCGGTTAATTCCTCAGCAATTGTCCTAGTGTGTAATATTCCTTCTCTTTTCTGTAAAAATATAGTTATAAATATTTTATACAGATAATTATTTCTCAGAGTACATTATTTGAAAGTAAAATTAATATTCTAACATTTTAGCTTAACATAAACCAAATAAATTTATAAGCAGTTTAAATGTTAACACAAATTAATGCATCATAAAATACTAATAATTGTTTAAAAATAAATATAATTTACTATCATTGTGAACACCAGATTGCAACAGCCAAACTGTAACTTGCTTTTAACACATAAAACAGTTCTTCAAATTTCAAACATTACGGCTGGTGATAGGGGAAATTTTAAGTTAGTTTACCCTGTTCAAACATCATGCCATCTTTACATTGCTCAAAGCTTTTTAGTTTCCAAATTATAAAAAGTAAATAAATAAATAAAATAAAAAAGATAAAACCAATCTTTTTTACAATAAAACCTATCATTTTTAAAGTATTAATTTGTGTTAGAAATTTCATAATAGGAATGCAGCTGATTCTTTTTTTAAAAAGATAGGGTAAGTATGTTAGGATAGGCATGGTGGGACAGCAATTTAAAATTATTTAAGCCTTACTAAACAAGCAAGTCAAAATGCTTCATTTGAAGCAATCACACACACACAAAAAAAAATTGTTTACAAGTCTGTCAATCTTTAACTTTTACAACCAAGTTTTAGCCCCAAACAATTTTCATGTGCTTAGTCACAAAAAACTGTTAGAGATGATAAATGCTATGGAAAAACTCAAGATGAAATTTGAATGTGGCTGAAACAGCAAACAAAAGTATTTTGTGCACTTGCTGCTAGACTACTGATGAAACAATAAAATAAATCTGTAAATATTAACAAAAAAATGCTGAAAAATAAAGAAAATAGTTTTGGAAATGTTTGATACATTTGTTGCATAAGAATTGTTTTAATTGTAACGAGACTGGATACTCATGCATTCCCAAAGGTTTGTATCCTTCTTATATAGGAGGAACCCACTATTGCTGGATAGCTACACTATTTGAGAATGTTGACACCCAGTTTTCCACCAGATGGAGGCACTTAGGTCTTGCAATGCAAAACTGCACGAAACATTCAATTTATCTTAGAGTATTAGAGCCAAATAGATATTCAAATCATGGGCACCCATATTCAAAATTTTAAAGGGGGACTCAGATATTTTCCTCATTGTTTAGCAGGATATTTTCCCCATAGACACCGATTTCAGTACAGATTAGTTATAGTCTGTACAGTAGAGTTATTAAAGTTTGACATCTATACATATAACAAAACAAGATGTACACAGGTGCAGTTTTTGCTGAAAATGTGCACCTCGGGCTTCGATTTTTGATATTTTAATTAGAAAAAAAGTTATTTAATGTTTTATGTAATTTTTAGCACTTTTTAGTATTTTTGACCTCACAGATCCAGAACCAATCGCGCCAGATGGATATTTTTTGTACTATTGTGTAGGAAATTTAATTTTAAATATGATGAATGAAAAAATTTTGAAGATAGAACAATTTTTGTATTCTTTATAGATTTTTGAAAAACCTTTATTTTACATTTTTTTCTGGGTTTAGTTTTTTTCGAAACCCATCCTGCGACAAGTATTGAACCCTCAATTCTAAAATTTTAGTCGGTAATAGTAAAAACATTCCGACCCCTTCAGAAGAAAAAAGTTTTGAAAAATACGCAATAGTTTTTTTTTTACAATTTTTTTAATGGCAGAACACAACGCGAGCTGTTCACTTGCCGGCTGATTCCGAGCTTACCTCATCACGTGATCCAACTGAAATCGTTTGCCTTCTCTTCACCTTTTTTTTTTTTTTGCAAGAGCTACTTTTTTAACACTACGGGGAACATAGAGCCTTTATTTTTGAGGGCTATTTTGATTAAATAAATAAAGCCCGCGATTTTTTGCATGATCTTCGTTTCTGTTACGAATTGGCGGTTAGGTTAGGTAGATACAGAGATAGATAGAGGTTGAGTGGACAAAAAATGTTTTTGTTTTCGAATTTATACTTATATAAATAAAAAAAGATTGTACTGTCAGGAGGTAGATATGCGCAGATCGTATAGATTGATAGGTAGACAAATATAGAGTTCGATATAGCAGATGGACAGCAAGAAAGACGCATGCCCGTCATTTAAGGAATTTCAACGGGGTGTCAATGCCCCCCCCCACACACACACACCATGACTTTGAAAAAACAATGCTTTCACATAAAAGTGGAAGTGCTTTTTGTTATTTTTCGACAAATATTGCATGAAGAGTACGTCGTTTGTGTCTCCCCCTCCTTTAAAAATATTCCAAACGACGGAACTGGAGGTAGATCTGGAAAATATTTTATTCAAACTATATCTATGTATGATATATATAGTTGATTGATACCGCCACGAAATTTGTTTAAGCAGCTGCCGAAGGCGGCAACATCGGTGCAAAAAGGCGAATGATAATATTGACAAAAAAGAGAAAAACATTGATTAATACCGTCGCTAAATTGTCTAAGCAGCCGCCGAAGGCGGCAACTCTGGCGCAAAAAGGCGAATGGCGTAAAAAGGCGGACCAGCTGGTCGCCGCAGGCGGCTAGTTTTTAATAAATTATTCATTAATGACTGGAAAAGAAATGTTTTTACATTTTTGCAAAGAAAAAAGTACTAAAAACAAAGAAGTTCTAATTTCTAAGGGGGCTTGAGCCCCCCTATATGGGTACCCTGGTTTCAAATGATCTTTAACATGCCACATGGTCATGCAATACGGACACTAACAATTTTTAGCATTGTGAAAATGATCCACTGACATGCTGACCCACAATCTTAAGGTGAAGACCTAAAGGAGTCAGGTTGATTGTCTTACACCTTAAGGGGGTATTCTAGTCTAGAGGCTTGATTTTAAAGGTAATTTTATGGGCGTAATAGAAAAAAAAACAGTAGCTATTTTTCCTATCCATTTTCATCTGTTTTTTATTAATACTTCAAAAATATAAAAATGAAAAAAAAATCAAAATTGTAGTTGGTGGAGGAGGCTGGCAAAGTGGGAACTCGAAAAAAAAAGGGGGGGGGGTCTTTTGGTTGACGTGATTAAAATCCTACAGGTGATCTGACACATAAAGTTAAGGTTAATTCTTATTAAACAAGGATGTAAAATTGTCTGGACATAGCCGATTTGATTTTTTTTTTTTTTTTTCAAAAAATGGTGTTTTTTTGAATGTTCATTTTTTGGCTCCTTTTTTGAACTTTGGTGTTTTTTTTTTTTTAATAATAAAAATTAAAAATTACAAAAACTCCTACGTGGAGAAAATTTTGATAATACTATGAATGTCTGTACCGAATTTTAAGAAAATCGGTGTATTAGAACTTGAGATATCTTGTGAACCGTTTAAAAAAAAAACTAGTTTCAAGAAAAACGTGTTTTGAAGTTTGCAGTCTCATTTCAACACAAAAGTTTATTTTATCAAAATTAACTGCAACTCCAAAAATAATTTGAATTTCCATAAATCCTCTTAGGAACTTATTCTTAAAGGTCTAAACTTTGAGAATATGAAGGGGGGAAAATCGATTTTTTTTGAATTTCTAGACCCCCTTAAGGCAAAATCAACAAGATTCCATAAGTCTGTGTTAGATTATGTCACTGTAGATTATACAGTACTTTATGTAGTGCATTAACGCTAGAACGACTGACAGTTTCTGTATACCTAGAAACACTGAAGGGGTCAGAGTGGCCCCTACCCAGTTTTGGAGTGAATTCTTTTAAAAATACTTCCTGAGTGAGTTCACATGCCCGATGCACCTTCTTTCATGACTAAATAAGAGCTCAGTATTCTAGTTTTAGTTTTTCTCTCTATACTGGCCAAAAGGTAGAACCAGTTTTTCTTTCCAAGAGCAATGGCTACCGTAAGGCTGGTAAGCAGTCGGTACTGTTTATAGCATTCGGATAGCAACCGGATGCATAAAGAGGAAGTTACAGGTTAAACTAGAGTGAATGGCGCTGCAACAATAAGGAGAAAGGAGAAAAAAAAAATTTTAATTGTAAAAAGGGGCTTAGGGGCCTCTGACCCCTCCCATCTCTCTAGGTTAGGATCAATATTAACATTATTACAGTAGAAGACTATTATAACGCACACTATGGGAACAGAGCTTTTGCGTTATACAGGTTTTACGTTATATGGGTCATTTCAAATTTTGTAACTAATATTCAGAACATATCTATATATTAGCACTTCAGAATGTGTTTTATCTGCGATGAGTATTAAAGCACTAATTATACAATTAATCATTTTCACAATAAAAAGAAAGTGAATTATCCTGAACTTTTTATAGCTTCATGGTTTGCATTACAGCTGTATTTTCAAGAGCCATCTGGTATTTTCTTTTTACTGTGAATACTAATTTTTAGTTAAAAGCTTTGAATTAAGATGAAAAGATGGAAAACTTAAAAAATTTAATTTGCCTAACAAGTTTATGTTTGCAAGGCCAAACAGAGATTTTTTTTTAAAGTTCAAAACCTATTGTTTACCTCTGAAAAGTTGTGCGGTTTATAGAGAATTGCATTATATAGGTCGCTGTTATAAAGGTATTCTACTATATGAGGCGAATGATTAAATGATAAAACAAGCATTCGAATAGTGTCGTAGAATGAAAAGTTAGAAAGTTCCATTAAGTTCCGTCAGATATTATCCGAGTTATTAAGCAACAAAATAAGCGAGGGGCCATACAGTCCCCTCTGTCTTTCTAGTGTTAATCAAACTTTTACCTGCACAACGACGACATTTACAACCACATTTTCTGGCAACCGTACAGGAGCTCTGAAATGGCGAGCTAAAGCTACCAGTAAGTGAAGGATAGCAACAACATTTTTCGAATGCACACCTACATGAAATAAAAAAGTACGAAATAAACTAAATGTTTTAAGATTCAAAAAAGAAAGGAAAAAAACAAAGACAACGAAAAAAAAAAAGTTTTTTTTGAAAATTACTTTCAACATTCCATTTCGGCTGATTCCAAGAAGTGACGTTGAGAGTATTATTAGCTGCATCCAGAACTCTTTTCAGCTTCAACTTTTGGCCTTCTTCGGACTGTGTAACTTCAACGACATCTAGTTTAACATCCAAGAGTTTTTCTGAAATAGGATGAATTTTCAAAGAATTGATTTTTATCACTAGCTGTTATAATTCAGGGCATAACAATGGGGTTTTTTCCTTCGGTCAAAAGTATTATCTTTTGTCACTGAAATGGATAGAATGAGTAAAAAAAAAACATGGACCCAGGAAATACTTTCATTTTCCCAGCAGTTATTTTTAATTAATTTTTTTAAATGTCCGATTTTTCAAACAAGGCGTGGTCTTGATGACGTCACAAATGATGTGCTTTGGTGCATTTTTCTACCGCGTTTCCACATTATGAATCAATAAGCAAAATAAATATTGCGCTCTACGCTTGCTATCAACCCTATCGTTCCCAATACACGTGAGTTAAGGTGCGAATTAAATATTTTGCTATGTGATTGGCAACACTGAATAGCATTTCATCATTTGTGATGTCATCCGCAGAAGTGTAAACAATGAAAGCGCATCGATTTAAGTATTTTTTTTAAATTATTAAACTTACACAAATTATTTAAAAAATGGTCAGATCCTATGTTTTTAAGCATGCTCTTTCAGAAAAAAATACTTTTTAAATTTTGGAAACGACCCCATTATGAAAAGTACATGCAATGATTTAAGGTATTGCTCATTCGAAAAAACATAAAAATTAACAATTGAGACACTTTATAGAATAAAAACATTATACATGAGCTTCTGTCAGACTTTTGTTTCAGGGATGGTTTTACTAAACACATTTCTCGTAAAATCTACACGTTCAGTAAAATTTGATTTAATTTCTATAGTCTATGGATTTTGTTACAATAGGTATTTTATGTGAGATGTGCTATTTTAAGGTCATTAACATAAATAAATCAGTCCTTCCATTTTATCTCTTTTCAATGGTCAGGGTTCTCCAACTTAACATTCAAAACGGGGAGATTTATAAAAAGAGTTTAAATTCCAAAGATATACCTCGAGAAAACCTGTGTTGCATTATTTTAAAAGGTTTTAAAAATAAAACACTCAAATTGGGAATACAATTCAAATACCAAGATTTTAAAATTAACTTTGTATGTTACAAAGACTGAAACACTGAGTACATCTTTGTAATGACAGTAAAATTAAACAACAGCAAAAGAAAAAAAAGGGCATAACTTCTTTCAAAAACATATAAATACAGTAGGAGACCATTATAATGCTGACCTATATAACGCAATTCTTTATAAACCGCACAACTTTTCAGAAGTAAACAATAGGTTTTGAAGCTTAAAAAATCCCTCTGTTTTGCTTTGCAAAAATAAAAATTGTTAGGAAAATTAAATTTTGAAAGTTTTTCATCTTTCCATCTTAATTCAAAGCTTCTAAATTTAGAATTAGTTAATCATAATAAACAGAAAATACCAGATGGCTCTTGAAAATGCAGCTGTTATACAAACCTTGAAGATAGCAGAAATGCAGGATAATGCACTTTCTTTTGATTGTGAAACATATTTATTTGGGAATAACTAATTGTAGTATTGGTGCTTTAATATTCATTGCAGATAAAACTCATTCTGAAGTGCTAATATATAGATATATTCTGAATGTTAGTTTCAAAATTTGTGAAATGATCCATATAACGCAAAATCCTGTATAACGCAAAAGCTGTGGTCCCAAGGTGTGCGTTATAACGGTCTTCTACTGTATTGATAAAAAAAATGTATCATTTTTAGGAGCTGATAAAAAAAAAAGTTACCTAAATTATATGGGAATAAGAAAAATCGTCACAATTAATTTCATAAAACAACATTTTATCAAAAATTTAGTTTCTACAAAACTGTGCAAAGAAAGCAAAACATAATGTCGGAAAAGGAAAACAAAACTAACCTAATAGTTTCTGTAGCACTTGACCATCGTATAAATCTTCTTCAATATCTTTCACGATGATCCGATGTCCAGCCAGTTCATCATTTATCCACTCAATTAAAACATTAATGAGTTCCTTTAATTTAGGGTCGTCATAAGATGCAGGTTCGATCATGGATCTTTCTTCATATTCGTCTGTGAATAAATTCCCAAGTTATACAGTGTTCAAAAAAAATTATGAGGGTTATTTTACGTAACAGACTTTATTTTATTAAAAAACATAATAGTTCAAATATTTTTCAGTACGTAGACTTTGAAATATTTAAGTGACGCAACTGTATTGCCCAGCATTTTACAGTCTACCTCGAAAATAAAAGTTTTGTCATGTGACGCATGTTCGGCAATCGGGAGAAAAAAAAGTAAAATTTCCTATAAATAGGAATTTTATGGACTCCACAAAATTTGAATTTAGACCTTTTTGGCTATGTTTAAAAACCAAAACTTCAGTCATTTTTATACATTCTAACCAAAATCAGGCACAATCTTTTCACATTGACAGCAGCATGTATTAATGAATTAAGATTTGAAAATTTCAGAAAAATATTTTAAGGCTTAGAATTAAAGTAACTAAAACTAATGTACATCAACTTATCAGAATGTTGCCAATCTGTGTTAAATAAAAGCTATAAAAACAGGCAGGAAGCAAAGACAATATTAAAAAAACCAGGAAAACTAAAACTATTTTTATTTTTGAATACATGAAAAAAGATTTCACTAATTTTTCACAAATAACTATAATAATGAAATAGATGAAATTTTACCAAGAGAGATAACCTTCATTCTTTTTTTTTATTCTATACTTCTCTTCATGAAAATAAAAAAGAGAAAAATTAATTTTAATTTTGACATCTTGAATTCAAATTATGTTTTTCGCAATCAGGAGTGTGTGTATATAGGCGTGTTTTTGTGTGAGGGGTATGTGTGTATGTGTGTAGGGGGTATGTATGTGTGTGTAGGCATATGTGTTTGTGTCTGTGTGCTGACATAAGTGTGTGGGTAGTTGTGTGTATCAATGTGTGTGTGGGGGGGGGGTATGTGTATGTGTGTGTAGGCATATGTGTTTGTGTCTGTGTGCCAGCATGAATGTGTGGGTAGTTATGTGTATGTGTAGGTGTCTGTGTAGGTGTCTGTATGTATGCGTGTGTGTATGTGTATGTGCGTGTAGGTGTATGTGCGCAGGGGTCTGGCCAGAGCAAATTTGGGTCCGTTAACGGACCCTTCACAAAAATCCGATCAACCAAAACGGACCCTTCACAAAAATCCGATCAACCAAAACGGACCTTTCACAAAAATCCAATCAACCAAAACGGACCTTTCACAAAATCCCGATCAACCAAAACGGACCCTTCACAAAATTCTGATAAACAAAAACGGATCTTTCACAAATTGTTTATTGAAAGAGCAAATCTCAGATTAAAATAATACAGCATATTTCCTGTATAAAAACGATAATGGTTGGAAACTTTTTTAAAGTTAAATTAGAGGAATCAACTTATACAAAATCAGCTAATTTCGCAAAAGAAAAAAAAAATCGGCACTCTTGTGATGCTCCTTGGGGGCAAGCCATAAATAATTACTACGGCCAAATAAATATAATGCCTGTTGTTGGTTTCTTTGAAAGAAATTAACAGCTGAAAGTCAGTTTGGTTTATAATTTTGCTTGTTTGTTTTATGCAGCGGTGTTGTTGTAAACTTCTTTGAAAAAGCATCAACATTCTCTGAATAGGCGTAGTAAGCACTTTTCTCCCCACTCATGATTTAATAATCAATAATATACAGCGAAATGAACTTAGAACTGCAAAGGGTAGTAGGGGGGGGAGGGGATGGGATCGCTTCAGATAGGGTTACCAAATTCAAAGCGGTGCGATGTTTAACTGTTTATCGCCACTAAGCGTCTGGCGGTGCGATGTTAAACTGTTATTTTGGGAGAAAGTTATATGGGTTTGATTTTTCGATGCTAAAAAGGATAATTAACTTAAAATAAACTCTTTTATTTACCGTTTTTTTTCTATAGATGCCTACATTTTGATAAACGAAATCTTTTTACATCCGATATGAGAATCATATTTCATTCTTTTTTCAAGCTAACTTCACTTTATTAGGATGCAAATAAAGGAAAAGGATTCTTTATTTTTGTAAGAAAGCTTATTTCAGGTTTTTAAAGCGGAATTCCATTTTCTTTTATGAGTCAATAATTAAAATGCTGAATCGATCGTTTATTTTTTATTTTATTTATTTATTATTATTATTATTTTTGCTTCAACTGTGTCCAGATATTAATGATATGTTTATCATAGGGCTCTAAAATGCAATTCTAAAATAATTTTATCCAAAATATTTATTCTACAAGCCGTTTTTATACTTTTGATGCCTTCACTTTGAGGATTGCAATTTCTTTGCATCTGCTATGGGAATCTGATTTTTCGCATTTTCGATGTTTAGTACGCTTAGTTAAGAAGTAAACAAATAAATTTTTTTTTTTTTTGTAAAAATCACGGAATTTGTAAGTTTTAAACGAAATTCTGTGCTCTTAAACAGTGTCTTGGGTTAAAAATTTAAATGCTGAACCTCCCGACTGAATTTTTTTTCCTTACAGTTGTTTTAAATACTATACAAATAACATTTCTAGTATAATTTAACATGATGTAGAATGGTAGATAAATATTGATACTTGAGGGGTGCCCATCTCCCAGTGAGCGATGCCTCTCCCCCCCCCCCAAATACTAGAAAAGCACTAAAGAATGATATTCTCAACAGAAAAGAGGGAAAACACTCAACTTTAAGTGTCAATGATGCAGTTTCCACCATCTCAAGAGTCTAAACTTTCGTTTTTGCAAAAAAAAAAATTTTTTTTTTTTGCAAAATTATTTGATTTTTCACAAAAGTATTTGATTTTTCACAAAATTATTTGATTTTTCACAAAAAACGGACCCTGTGAAAAATCCTGGACAGACCCCTGGTGTGTGTAGGTGTATGTGTGTGTAGGTGTCTGTATTTAGGTGTCTGTATGTATGCGTGTGTGTATGTGTGTAGGTGTATGTGTGTATGTGTTTTCATGTCTGTGTATGTGTAGGTGTCTGTATGTATGCGTATGTGTAGTTGTGTATGTATGCGCGTGTGTGTAGGACATGGATGCAACCTGGAGACAGCTTTCGGTATAGGAGCAGCATCGTGAGGAGCCGGTCGACAATGATGGTGCGGAGGGTGGTGGTGGGAAAATAAAATGATAGCACACCAAAAGAGTCAAATGAAAGCAATAAGCAATCGTGATTGCTCAATAAGAAAATATAATCTACTACAAATCAGAAATTCAATTTTATTGCAGTTCAATTCTGTGACCAGAAACAGCAGACGATACTTCAAAAACAAAGATAGCCTTGTTTTAGAATACATCAACATAAAATGAAGAATTAGTGGGTGTTCTAATCATCCCTCAAACTTT
Source organism: Uloborus diversus (assembly GCF_026930045.1). Classification (NCBI taxonomy): domain Eukaryota; kingdom Metazoa; phylum Arthropoda; class Arachnida; order Araneae; family Uloboridae; genus Uloborus; species Uloborus diversus. Next base: position 264,856,640 of record NC_072731.1, read on the forward strand.
GGGTAAAGTTCACTATGTGCATCATATTAAAAGCTTTAACATGCTGCAAAAATCAAACATTTTTTCTTTTTTTTTTTTTTGAGATAATACTTGCAAATTTATGATTTTCTTTGAAACGAAAATAAAAATCATGGAATTCTTTTTTTTTCTAAACAAAAGGTACCCTATGCTCACCCCGGCTCTCTTGACAACGCATACACAAAATTTCATGATGATATTGATTGAGTAGTTTGTGAAAACATAGAAGCAAACAAACAAATAACATTCCTATAATATGTAAAGAATAGTAATTATTGTAAAATATCATGCACTAATAAATAAAACTATGACCAATAGACAAAAAGGTATAAAAATTTAGTCAAAAAACTAACATAAAATTATTCTGCAAGTTGTTATTAATATTATTTTGATGAGGAATTTTTTTCAAAAGAGACAAGTTAAAACCTCCCATAATCCGTCAAATTATACAAAAAGCAGGGTGCTGGACCAGTTGTTGAGTTTCCTTGCTCTAAAATATACAAATATGAATTTTTAATATTTTTTAATAACTGTAGATAGTCATTTTGGGAAGAGATTTTTGTCCTGTTACTTTTTGTGCCATTACTAGCCCTCACATAAAGCCCCCCCAAGTGAACCACTCATTAACAAAAGGAAATATTTTATTTCTTAAATCAACTGAAAACGGACAATTCACTCTAAAAGAATTAAGATGGTGAACTTCATAATTTAAGGAAAAGAAATTATAAGATTAAAATTTGAAGCTAACCACTGAGAGCATATTCGATTTCTTGATTGTAGAGTAAACTTCCGCTGAAAAAAAAAAATCCATAGAAATTCTAAATATTTACCTAATATATAATCTCCAGGTAGGGCATCAAGCTGTGCTGGGCTACCAGGTGAATCAATAGCATTTTTGCCTTCAGCTGTAAGCTCCGTAACTACGAAAAGAAAAGATTTTTTTATTCATCTTTTAAAGCACATTGTTTTGTTCGTAATCATGAAAATTTCTTCGTATTTAACATTTATTCATGACATGAGATTTAATATTACAAAAAGTACAGCCTTGTTTTTAAAAACGCAAGCAGTTGTTACAGATCTTCAGACACTTCCAAATAAGGCAATGCCATTCATGAAATGAATGAGAAGAAAACATGATCTAAAAATCAGCAGAGATGGATTTGGAACGCATAATTACCTTCTTTGATTTTCTTTCTTCGTCCTAGAGTGCCTAAATATTCCAAAAACGACTCTTCTTTCTTCTTTTGAGGGGTTACAGGCCGAGGAGATTTTGGGCGTGGAAGAGCCATGATTTTTTAAGCAGCCTTTCAATCGGTCGCATCAAAATGTTTGGGTTTTTCTTCTTCCGGAAGTTTGCGTAGGTCGTAACTTCCGGTCGCTTTAGAGAAGTTGGGTTGTTTTAGTGCTACTGCTCAATTATGATGGCCTCCAAGTATTCGCCCCCCCCCCCCTCCCTCCAGAAAAAAATGTGGAATCTTATTTAATGAATAAAATCCCTCTTTGAAATGGTTTGGAGCAGACTGCGCCACTGTGGCTACATTCGGAAACAGGCACCGGTGCGACCGGTGCCTGCCATCGCAAGCGTTCGGAAACGATCGAGTCCCAATACGTTTTCAATTACGGACTGATTATTTTGAATGAGGGGGGGGGGCGGGGTTTGAAGGGTATTTTCATGCTTTGGGGTATTTAGTGCATTGCGCCTTTACTCCTTGGGGCATGAGCAGCTCTGAATACAAGAGCATGCTTAAAAACATTGGATTGCTATTAATATAACTGTTTAATGGCAACCCTTTTTTTTTATAACAATGCGTAAAGTAGCGCGCCAAAGTACATCAATTGTCACGTCAAAGACCACGCTTTATTTCCCGAATAGAACACAAAAAAAAAATGATAATAATAAATTAAAAATAACTGTGGGGGAAAATAAAAAAAAGTTCTGGCTCCATGGTTTCTTTTTTTTTTTGCTCATTCTATCAATTTTAGTGACTTAAAAGTAGTATTTTTGACTGAAGGAAATACCCCCACTAAATTTAAAAAATCTGTTCCAAAATTTAAAAAAAATCTGTCATTTTCCTTTAAACCGTTGATAAGTCTTTTTTTTTTTTTTTTTTTTGGCAGCTAAAATAAGTATGTGTTTAGGTTTATAAACCTTCTGTTCACGGGAGTTAGAAATAAAATGATTCTTCTGTACATTTTTTAAGAAGCATGCGCAATTGCTTTTCCTTCTGAAATTGCTTAAATCCAGGGTGACTAAATGTTTAAATTTCAGAGGCGGCAAACATGATCAAGCTTAGAACACCTTACCCCCCCCCCCCCTTGATTTTTTTTTTTTTTTTTTTTTTTTGAAATCTGAAGAACTTGCAGGAAGCACTTGTGCCAAATCTTCAACACTGCGAGGTGGAGAAAAGACTTGAAATCGCCGTCCCATACATTTATCTTCTCTCTTTTTTTTTTTTGTAGGTAGAAAAGGGAGCAATGTTTATTACTTCGAAGGAAATACAGAAACTAACAGTTGCAAGTCGTAAAACATATCAATTTTTAGGAAAGTCTTTGGTTGCGTTAGTGGAGCATAGGAAGGACGAAAGTTTCGGTATCAGTGGAAGTAGTGGAGAAAATGTTCGAGTCTGAAGTTTTAAAATTCCTTCTTCAGGCAATCTTTCACAGAAATAGAAAGGAGAGGAGGCGGAAAAAGCGGTGGGTGGTCAAAATTGAAGTAAAAAATTGCATTGTGGTAAAAATAGGGAAAAGGAAAGGTTTAAGTTCCCACCAGAACTTTTTTTTTTTTGAAATTGAAGTTAATTTTAGACTATTATTGAAAATGATAGTGAGAGGATCAGACGCTAATCAGAAACTTTCTGGAACTCAAATTTTAAATACGCTATTGCTTTCAATCTTGCCTTGAATAGGGGAAGATTCGAGAAATCTCTCCGGTAATGCTTCGACACTGAAACACCATTTTTGGTCATGTTCCAGTAATGCAGGGCCAGATTACCGCACAGGTCAGCTAAACCTGGGCCTGGGGCCCCATATTACTAAAAAAATTTGCATAGCATTACAAATTTTCGAAAAATACATGTACTTTTAATAATAAAAAAGTAATGCCTTGCTAATTAGAGAAAACTTCCCTAAAGGAGGACTTTTATTCATTTTGCAAGTAGCGAATTTACCATGTCACAATTATGAGGGGGCTCCGAAGGGGATTCACAAATGCACATCATAGGTGATTTACATAGTTCTGTGATAGACAAAGAGACCTCCAAAAATGCACTTCTACAGGCCCCAAACCTTGTAAGTCAACCACTGCATTCCGCTATAGAGTCTTCTAGGGGTCTTCAAGTTAATATGGGCCTAGGGCCTCACTTTTAGTTAGTCGGGATATGCGGTCCCATTTTTGGGCTACCAATAAGAAGGAAGGGTAAGGAGACCTTTTCTGGAAAGGTTTTCGAAATTAAAGTTTTAAAAAGTAAGTTTGAGGCTATCTCTGTAGTCGTTAAAGTTGCAGGAACTTTGGTTAGGAGTCTTGCTCCGATATTTTTCCAAACTGAATTCTTAAAGGCGTAATTTCAAACAGTCTTTGGTGGTAAAATTAGGGGAAAGATGGTGATTTGGGCTCGGAGACGCTCCCATTGACACTTTTCGAAATTGATGTTTCAAAATGATTTTTAGGTATTAATGACTTCAGGAAAAAAGTCAAATACTAGGAAAATTTGCGACCCTGCAGTTTTAAAACCGCAATTTTAAGTTACAGATTGAAAAAAGGATTGTGGTTACTCTGTCTCGAAAATGCTTCGAAATTGGAGGCCAAAAATGTACTTTGAGACAAATGTTTGGTAACGCTAGGGGAAAAAAGGTTTGAGGGCTATCTCGGAAATTTTTCAAAATCGAGATTCACAAAACGTCTTACAAGTGGCGGGAGGAGACAGATCCTTAACCGATAATTGTTTTAATTTTACATACCCTGAAACAGCATTTTAGGCTACGTCTGACTAAGTTTTTAAAGGAATGGATGGTTAGGACCTCTCCTTCGGAATTTTCGGAAATTGAAGTCCTAAAAATGCAGTTTTTGGTTATCTGCCGTGATATTGTTGAAGGGAGCTGGGATCAAAGCAAAGGCGCTCATATGCAAAATTGTAAGGGAGTTGGGAGCTCAGATATTTTCTCCATGGTTTAACAGGATATTTTCCCCATGGAAACTGATTTCAGTGCAGATTAGAGCTATTAAAATTTGACATTTTGTAATAACTAATTCATAAACGGCAGAAGAAGAAATGTTTTTACCTTTTTGCAAAGAAAAAAGTACTAAAAGCAAGGAAGTTCTAAACTCTAAGGGGGGGGGGGCTTGAGCCCCCACTTGCTCCCCCCCATATGGGAGTCCATGGATCAAAAGCTCTTACCAGGAAATTGTCCGCAATTAAAGGTCTTAAAGCAGAATTTTGGGATATTTTTTGGTCTCTTAAATGGCGTCATAATGCCCGTTTTAATCCGTGTTTGGAGCAACACTTGAATTTACCGCCGTCTGAAACTGTTGCCCGATACGTGGGCTCCGACTCCTCCCACCTCCCATAAATCCGGAGAAGCTGGGAAGCACCTATCTTTTGATTACACAATTAGTGAAGCAATTCAAGTTCTGTGCGCAACTCTAGCTCTTGCGTCCCCCCCCCTCTGCAAAGTATTTTTTTGGTGGGAAAAGCTGGAAAATAATTTTTGAACAAACGACAACCTTTGTAACGTTTTTCAACTTTGCAATGAACTGAACGTAAAAAAATAAATAAATAAATAAAAAAAATAATAAAAATACTAAAAATGTAGTTTATCCAGTAATTAGTTTAATGTTACTAATACGAAGTGATTTTTTAAAAATTACGTTAAAAAATATTTAAAAAAAATCAATTTTCAATTTCATAACTTTTTTCAAGATTGTGTTTGTGAACCAAAAAATTTCCTATGCCAGAAACGGGGGAGGCGGGGGGGAGATGTAGTTTACCCAGCAATTGGTTTAATGATACTAATATGAAGCAATTTTTTTTACACATAGTGCAAAATTAATTACGTAAAAAAAGAAAAAAAAATCAACTTTCAATTGCATAATTTTTTTCAAGATTTTTTTTTTTTTTTTTGTTAACCAAAAACGTTTCCAATGCAAGAAAAACTTCATGATTAATGACAAAAGACAACTACAATGAAAAATATTTTATTTTACAAAAATATGAAAAAAATCGTCTATCGAACTAGTTCTCAGTAGGATCCTGTGTTGTTCGTTTCTGCAATGGACCACAATTTGCACGTTCCTTGAATCGTGTTTTGAGTCAGCAGTTCTCCTTTATGAATGTTGAAATTGTTCAGCGGCGTGACGTCAATTTGTCGAGTCCTTTTTGAGGAGAATACAGACTTAATGGATGCCAGTGGCATTTCCAGCATCATGAATAGAAAATATCCTAAGACGTAGGAAGCCATGATGTAAGAGCCCGCTCTTAGCATCTAGAAAGAAAACATTTTTTTTTTGAAATGTGTAAATATAAACTGATCAAGCATTAAGGCATGACAGGGGGGGGAGTTAAATCAATATCCATTCCTCTTGGTCATAAAACATCTTAGCAATCATAGCATTAATATATTTGCGGGCTGTTATAGGGGTGCCCACAGGGGGGGATTATGGCGCAAGCTACGCCATCAAAATTTGGGGGGGGGGGGGGATTTTAAATTTTTTCAAATTTATTTATTTAAATTCATTTATTGATTTATTTTTAAATCGAATTATTTATTTTATTTTATTCTGTTCATATTTTATTTCATTAACTAGCAAAAATACCCGGCGTTGCCTGGGTCAGTAATAATTATTAGAAAAATCGTTACTTGCTTTTGTTTTCTGTTTTAAGTGAAAAAATTTAAAACATCTTTTTGACGTGATTAAATATCGAGTTTCTTCCTTACCCATAAAACTAAAATAGCAATAAGTATAAAGAACAAAGTAGTATTGATTTAGAAACGAAAGCACTATATTTAAGCATCTACACAAATTTAAAAAACATGAAATTCATGTTTAAAAAGATTAATCTGTTGATACTTTTTTTTAACATGGAGTCTAAAACCTTCTCTGTATGGCTAATGAAGTACGAAGTGATTAAAAAAAAGTAGCTGCGCTCGTAATCCCCTTATACTTGCTTTAGTTATTTCGGGAAATTTCAATCATTGTGGCTCTTGGTGCGATTTTACCGAATTTGCGAAAGTCGTTTCGGGATACCTTCGATGATGCTCCCCCATTCTTTCCTTACTTTGTAAAACGATATACAGTCGACGCTCATTATAACGACCACACATTACAAAGACCATTCCATTATAACGACCAATGGTGAAAGCCCTAACATTGTCCCTATGAACTCTATGTTTATTTGCTTTCGGTATAACGACCATTCTATATCGCCAAATCCAATACAGCGACCGAATTCTGCTGACACTTTTTCGGGTTTTTTTTTTCAATAAAACAAATTAGTAACTTGAAATGACCTTAACTATTGTTTATGGACAGCTGCATGGAGTCTCCAGTGCTCAATCCAACTTTGAGAGGGCTGTAGAGGAATTACCACTCACTGTAGTACAAAAAAAATACAGGGAGGAAAAAAGTGAAATTTCCGGATGCTGGTTTTTAAGATTTTGTTCCTGCACTCGATGAAGGTGAAGATTACAAAGTGGATATCCTTACAGCTTTGCATTTCTCTAAAGCAGCATGAAATGAAGTCTCAGAAAAGACCATCATGAATTGCTTTAATCACTCTAATTTTAAAAAGCAAAAGGAAACAGAATCTATTGCTGAAGTGACTGGTCAGGCAATCCAAGAGGAAAATATCGATGAAGAAGATGAAATGCTGTTAAATGTTTTCTAAGAAAATGGAATTGGATGAATCGTTAAACTTTGACAATTATGCTTATGTTGATAATGATTTAGAATGCGTGGGATATCTCATTTTGCAAAAAAAAAAAAAAAAGGGGGGGGGGTGGTATCAGAATCAGATGAAGAAGAAAAAATTGAGACCAAATTTCCTGGTATAAAAAATGTTTCGAATGCTCGAGGGACTTATAAATGTTTCTTTGAAAGGCAAGAAAAACACAATTTATCATCTATAACTAAATTGGAAAAGTTTGTTTTGTAAACATCATGTGTGCTAAAGAGGCAAACAACTGTTTCTGTTTTCACCTTCGAAAAATAAACGATTTGAATGCATGTAATAAATTTTTTCCCATGTTTTCTAGTTTAAAATAAGTTTAATATTTGTGCCCACAATTTTTTTAGAATGCGTATAATAAAAAATAATTTGGGCATTTAACGCGTATCTTTGAAAAAACTAGCTGCGTCGCCCGGGTTTGCGCGGTCCACCTCGAAAATAAAAGTTATGTCAAGTGACGCGAGTTCAACACTCAGGCTTGAACCAAAAAAAAAAAAAGTCAGTGAAATTTTGCGGCAGATTGCGGAACCCCCCCCCCCAAAAAAAAAGTAAACATTTTAAATCCCCTGATTACACGAAAAGCCTCAAAACAAAAACAAGAATTTTACCTGTTCATATTCGAGAAAAAAAAATGGCAACAGATCTTTTATCTTAATGATTTTCTTCACGCTATACATTTTAATAAAAGCGAAAGTTGAGATGAAGCACTGAATAATAATTTGAATGGAGGAAAGCCTTCGAAAAATATGGATTTTATTTTGAAATCTAAGAGTCATAATTAATAATTTTTAATTGATATCTCCGCTAATTATTATCGGAGGATTATGTTAAATAGCCAAACATGAAGACGGGAAGATGACGAATCCATCGATACCTGGTTCGATGGTCAGTTCACTGTCGTTCGGGAGAAGAAGCTTGGACATAGATAGATAGATAGATACTCAGATTTTATATGTATAAGATTTACATTAGAGATACATTTTTAATTCTACCCTTTACAACGACCACTCGTTATAAAGACCTTTTTCTGTGGCACGGAGAGGGTCGTTATATCGAGCGTCGACTGTATTAATTTTCGTTGCAAAGATATCGTCGCCAGATGCTGAGACATTTTTGGTCACCATAAAATGGCGCTAAACAGTTTCATCCGAAATGTTACCGAAATAAGTAATAAAATTTGGTGATTGTTTGAAATTGTGCAAAAGGGAAAATTAATGGAAGTTTTTGTGCTGTTTATGGATTTGCCTAATTTAGTTGCTGGATTATTTAATACAGTAAAAAAAGTCTTTTGAAAATTTTTTGATTGGCGATATTTTGTTTACATGGTGAAAGCTGAGAAACATTATGACGTAGTCTTCGGCTTCAAAAACAGCAACGTTGAAAAAACTGCCAAATGCATCAGCTACGGAAATCTTTCTGCAAATATTTTGGCGATCTGCTGGTTGTTTGGATAATGAGTAAGTGTTCAATCAGCATAAATAATAATAAAAACCATTAGTTACATTAAAGTTCCGTTTAAATGGAAAATCATCAGCCAAATCATGTATTATTTGCCAATCTTGGGCAAATATCTTACTTCAAGATCTGACTTGAGAAAAGCCTTGAACAATCACGAAAAGCAAAGAAAGTCAGCAATACAACAATTGTCGCTATCGACAGGGAGTTGAGAAGATACACTAAATACTGTATTGAGTTGAGGAAAGCCTTCGAACATGGATCTAAAAAGCTCATAACTCGTTTTTTATTCTACTTAGAAATTTCGTAACAGGTGCCATCTTCAGCAGAAAAATCAGAGCTTTCGATGGACATATAATGTAAATATGTGCAAGTATTTTTTCATCCCAATATTAGAGAATTTATACAAAAATTGTGTTTTATTGCCCCCCTAAGGGGGTTTTGCCCCCCATAACGGGACGAAAACTACCCTATGTGTTATTCTGATGCATAAGCTATATTATTGTAAAGTTTCATCAAAATCCGTTCAGTAGTTTTTGCGTGAAAGAGTAACAAACATCCATACATCCATCCATACATCCATACATCCATACAGACAAACTTTCGCATATATAATATTAGTAAGATTTATTAATTGCTTCGTGTTTGTGTATGTTATTGGTGTGGTACAGAACTTTCTAATAAAATAATAATAATAATAAAAAGTAAATAAATAAATAAATAAATAAATTTAAAAATAAATAAATAATAAAATTTAAAAATAAATAAATTAATTAATTAATAAAAAAAAGGAATAAATAAATTTAAAAAAATTAAAAAATAAATTATAAAAAATATTTTTTAAAAATAAATCAAAAATTTTGTGGGGGAATTTGCGCCATTGAACTTGGGGGGGGGGGGATGAGCACCCCTGGGTTGTTATGAACCAGAAGATAAAAAGTTCTGGTAGCATTCTCTGAGAAAATGTCATCTCGACAGGAAGACAGAACTGTTATTAAAAATTATGTAAACTGTAGTACCAAGAGCGGCTTGAAAATAAATATGGATGCAAAATTTACATTTGTACGAAATTTAGAATATTGAAATTCTGTTAAATTTCTTTAAATTTTTTATAAGTATTTAGTTCTAATAATAGATGGCAGCACTAAAGTAACGCCTGCCGCATTTATTTCGCTTTCGCTACCTACGCTCAGCTCAGACTTAGCGCATGCATGTATGCAACCGAATGCAGCAATTCTTGGGAAGATCTGGATTTATCCTTTATCTAGCTTAGGGGCCCCCAATTCCGAAACGATGGCATGATTCAGAAAAAAAAGGGAGAAAATAAACAATAATAACAAAAAGTATTTTGAAAAAAAAAAAAAAAATCATTTAATGCATTTTCTTTGAAAAATTTAGACTCCCCCCCTCCTAAGATATAGTCTGCAGAAAAGAGAGAGAATCAATTTTCAAGAATCTGCGACAAACTTCGCACGTGGAAACGTCAGGTTATTTCTGCAACCAGGCTTCAGTAAATTAATTGATTTTGAAATTAATTTATTTTTGGTTAATTCATCATATATTTACCATTGTGCAAAAAGTTAAAAAATCGCTTCACACAAAACAATTCTGTAGGTTGTTTTCTCTTAGATGTTATTTTTTTTTAGAGTTCCTTGTCACCCCTAAAACACGTATCTGCATTTCTCAATAATTGTGCAATTTTAAATTTATCATAATGTTTCAGAGAGCAATACACGCTACTTTCCTGCAAAAACCATTTAATTGATACATACAGTGAAGCACCGTTTATACGTTTCTGAAGGGACTGCATGAAAAGCGTACAAATGAAAAAACGTATAATAGGTATACGCTAATGTGGCTTGGACTCTCTAGGGACCAATTTAACCCCTTCAGACCTGGTGTCCGGTATACCGGACATACACTTTAAACAGCTGCTAATCATTTAATAATTGATTTAATTAGTTGATTTTTTTTTTTTTTTTGTAGTTGACTCTTTAAATTCTACTTATTATAATCTGTGAAGTAATTTTTCGTTTGGGGATTGACAACACTGGCATATAAGGATTGAGAGGTAGAGAGTGGCTCATTTTCCCAACCATGGATTTTCATCTGAAAAGCGAGGTTTCTTCCTGATTTTTTTAAAAATATACAATTTTTAATTGATCGTTTCAAACGCTTATATTATGTTTCATAATTGTTTGTAGAACATTTTATAATGAAGTTTGTTCGGTATTTTATCGTTTTTGTGTAGAAATATTGATTTTAAAAATATAAGACCGGAATATTGGACGTGCCATAACTCTTTTAATTTTTCTCCTACAAACTCAAAATTTTGTCTACAAGATACCCTTTACCATAGTACACTGTGTACCAAATATCAACACTTTTAGTCCAATATTTCATAATTCCGACTGAAGGGGTTAAAAAACGTATAAATGATAAAAACGTATAAAAGAGAAACGTATAAACGGTGCATCTCTTTACTTGACTGATCTTATTTATTTCAGCATCAGATTGTAGTTATCTGTTCAAAATACTTAAATATAACAATTATCAAAATATCTTGTCGGTTATATACAGGGCCGACGAGAGGCAATGTCAGCCTAGCCGGGAAACTAAAGACTCCACCCTTGAGGAGGGGACTTGAGCGCTTAGATTCTAAGAAGTATAAATTTAAAAAGTTTTATGGGAAGGGGAAGGCAACCACAATGAGAAGGGGCAAGCCTTGGCTCTCGGCGGCCCTGGTTTTATACATAGACAAGATTGTAACCATTTTTTGCGAAACGCCTGTTTTCATGACCAACAAGAATGCTCTCAGCCTTGTTTATAGCAGCTGATTACGGTTTCAGATCACGCAAAGATGGGGCTTACGAACAGGAAGTCTGCTTACCAATTCCCAGTGGTCATAATGGTGAATGGTTCTCGCTGTTCCGAGTGTGAAAGCGATGATGACGACGTGAAGGAGATACGAATAATAGCTAAGTCTGTACAACGGGTCGAATATCCTCCAAGAAAATATAGCATTCACGAAACCTAGAAGAATAAAGACATTTACCTCTTTAAGAAAATTTTAATACCGATTTATTCTTTTGACTAGTAAGAAAAATTTAATACTTGTCATAAAAACGTATTCATGAAAAATAATATTTTACTCTTCGTGAAAAACACATAATTAAAATTAACAAGTAACTAAAATTAAAAATTAAAAAAAAAAAAGAAAAATTAATTTGAATTTTGACATCTTGAATTCAAATTATGTTTTTCGCAATCACGAGTGTGTGTATGTAGGCGTGTGTGTTTGTGTGTGGCGGGTATGTGTGTTTGTGTGTAGGGGGTATGAATATGTGTGTATAGGCATGTATGTTTGTGTCTGTGTGCTGGCATAAGTGTGTGGGTAGTTGTGTGTGTGGGGGGGGGGGTATGTGTGTGTGTGTGTGTAGGCTTATGTGTTTGTGTCTGTGTGCAGGCATGAATGTGTGGGTAGTTGTGTGTATGTGTGTGTATATGTAGGTGTCTGTATGTATGCGTGTGTGTCATGTGTTTGTGTGTGTATGCGTTTATGTATGTGTGTGTATGTGTTTGTGTGTAGTTGTGTATGTAAGCGCGTGTGAGTAGGACATGGATGCAACCTGGAGGCGGCTTTCGCTATAGGAGCAGCATCGTGAGGAGGTTGTCGATGGTGAGGTGATGGTGTGGAGGGTGGCGGTGGGAAAATAAAATGATAGGACGCCAAAAACAGTCAAATGAGAACAATAAGCAATCGTGATTGCTCAAAAAAAAAAAAATAAAAAATAAAAAAAAAATGGGCTGAGTCGCAAATGTAGATTTATGAGAAAGAATTTAAAATCCTTTTAAAAGCCTTATTTCAATTGCAAGTATTTGACAACTAGCAATAAAAATTTTATACTTATCATAAACAACGTATTCACGAAGAAAATGCTTTGTTCCTCGGGAAAATGATATAATATGATTAGAAAAATTGAAAAAGTATGGACTGTGATTTTTAAAAATAATAATGATAATAATCATAATGATAATAATGATAATAATAATAATAATAATAATAATGGATGAATTTTGTATTTCATGAAATAAAATAGTTTTTCTTCTTCAAATTCTTGTATTTTTTTATTGTTTTGCTGTTGGTAATTTTACTGTTTAACACATTTTAAAAATTGTTATCATAGTTTATTTGATTTAACTTTTAGCTCCAATCTCATGTATCTGCGATACATGAAAACCATTGATGAAAGATCAAGTGCTTTTGCAATAAAAAATAAATAAAAATTAGTAATAATGGATGGTAATTCCTATTATCATTAGAACAACTACGATAAATAAAGGATTGGCATAATGATGAGAGTAATAATAATACTAATAATGATGGATCGTTCATTATTATTTTTATTACAACTGTGGTAGTGATAATCGATTGTCATAATTAGAACGATAAAAATAACTTAGTCATTTTGATGAGAGTAATAATGGATTGTCTTAATAAAAATAATGATAATAATAAAAATGAATCGTTTTTCTTATTACTAACACAACAGTGGTAATAATAATCGATAGTCCTAATAAGAACGATAAAAATAATGTATAGTCATTATCATGTTTATAATATTAATGGTGGATTATTGTTATTAATATTATTATTGGATTATTCAATGATAATAATAATGGATTGTCATAATAATAATAATAATGATAATAATAAAAATTAATCGTTTTTCTAATTACTAACAAATCGGTGGCAATAATAATCGATAGTCCTAATAAGAATGATAAAAATAATGTATATTCAATATCATGTTTATAATATTAATGTTGCATTATTGTTATTCCTATTATAATCATTAGAACCGCAATAAGAATAATAATGGATCATTATTATAATTTTTGCAGCAGAACTAACAATAGTAATGGATTATTGTTAGCATTATTTTTATTAGAACAGCAATAATAACAATAATCATGGTTATGATTTTTAAACAATAATAAAAACAATAATAACGATCCCGTGGTGTTACCTCCAGTGTCAAAAGCACAAGCGACCAGTACCCAAGCCACGCACAGTCCAAAAACCGTCCTGTGATTTCCAGCGTAGATCGCAGACCAATAAGCTCCCAGTGCGTCGGTACGATGAACGTACAACACGTACATCAAGCCATAGATCAGAGCTATGCAAGCGATCCAAATGATCCCGGACAAACACTGAAAATGAAAAACTGATTAATTACCACTGTAAAAAAATGTAGTACAGCAAAACCTGTAAAGTTGACCACCTGTCTATATTGACCGCTTTTGTCAGGAACGGAATTAGTTCTATCTTGTATAATGAAGGAAAACCTCTGTAACTTGACGACCTGTCTATCTTGAACACTAATGTACCCCAAATTTGGTTTGGAGTATTGTAAGAAACGGTTTGTAAGTCGACCACTTGGTTTATTTTTTAAAGCTTAATTCAGCAAATTATTTTATGTTATTTTTTTTATAGCTTTCCAAGAATATTTTTGATGCCAGACCAGCATTTTACGAACTATATAAAACAGCATCATAACTAAACCTCCTTGTAAGTTTAACCACATTGGAAAACTACTAAGAACACTTTTGTTCTCCAAACTTGTTTTTCTTTTGTTGTTCTATTTGAGATGACCTTTTGTACTCTGTTCAATGAAAGCATGTGTCAGTAGAAAAGTACAAAGTATTTTTTCCAGTTGCAATATTTCGTGGCATCACTGGAATTGTGCTAGAGTAAAAGTTACTTGCATTGCATTGTTTCTGGTGCAAGAGATTAAGAAATAGCACATTTTCATTTTCAACTCCAGAGAAAATTAGCTGACACATATGGAATTTCCAAAACTAGTGTCTAATAGGTGCGCCAAACTTCAATAAAGAGTTATTTTGTTGAAAAGTAGATCATCATGGTTACAAATGTATTAAATGTATATGAGAAAAAAAATAAACGAAATTTTTTTTATTTTTTATTAGCTATGTATTAATATAAAATAACATTTTATAAACAATGAATTTTTTTTGATAAATTTACTAAAATTTTAAATTTACATGACACATTATACGTCATTCTGAGAAAATAACCTCTAAAATTATTTGAATAACATTTTAAATTATTGTTTCAAAGTAATGTTAAACAATGAAAGTGAATTGAACGGAAAGAGTAAGCGTCAATTAGTCAAAAAATGAATACATGGTGCAAGAAATGACAAAAAAAAAAAAAAAAATCTATATCCCCTTTCCCCTTTATAAGTTGGCCACCTGTCTAAGTTGACCACCAAAGTACTGCACCGCAAGTGGTCAACTTACACAGGTTTCACTGTACTAATATTTCTGGAATTCTGGAAAAGTTTCTGAATATTCTAGAACACTTTTTGAAAAATACTCAGATGTGATCTTTAAAATTACAGTAAGAGGTTTGTAAACCACCCAGAACAGCTTTTAAGAACCACAGAAAAAGAATCATAAGAGTGCACCGCAGCAGCGCATATTTAGGAACGTTTAGGATTTTTTTTTTTTTTTTTGCAGTGTTGAAGCGAACGCTGTTTTGTATCGTTAAACTTTTCAGAAGCATTTCTCCTACAAGCAAGATACTCTAATTATAACAATTATATATCTGGGCACGAATTCCAATCAATTTTAAACGTTTGAAAATAATCAAAATAGAATAAAAAAGTACCTAAAATTTTTTATATACTAATAATGTGCTTAAGCTTCAAATAATATTACATATATTCATAAAATACACCGCCAGCTCAGTCATTCCATCCGAAGACTGCAGTTTCGTCCTTATTAGCACGCAACAGCACAGAATAGAAAGTGACGGAGCTGGAGGTGGAAAAACTATTAAGGGAGCCAAGATAGCCAAACAAA
Organism: Uloborus diversus; assembly: GCF_026930045.1. NCBI lineage: Eukaryota > Metazoa > Arthropoda > Arachnida > Araneae > Uloboridae > Uloborus > Uloborus diversus. The sequence continues at coordinate 264,871,942 of NC_072731.1, forward strand.
CTGGAAGCTAATATGGAATTGACGCTGACCATTCGAGTGACCGAAACAATGGTTCGGTTCAACTCGAAGATTGAAGGCAAGGCTTGGTATTTTCAGTAAGTTACCGATGTACTTACTGTACCGCTGTTCAGTAGGTAACTTACTGAAAATATTACATTGAAGATTGAAGGCAAGGCTTGGTATTTTCAGTAAGTTACCGATGTACTTACTGTACCGCTGTTCAGTAGGTAACTTACTGAAAATATTACATTGAAGATTGAAGGCAAGGCTTGGTATTTTCAGTAAGTTACCGATGTACTTACTGTACCGCTGTTCAGTAGGTAACTTACTGAAAATATTACATTGAAGATTGAAGGCAAGGCTTGGTATTTTCAGTAAGTTACCGATGTACTTACTGTACCGCTGTTCAGTAGGTAACTTACTGAAAATATTACATTGAAGATTGAAGGCAAGGCTTGGTATTTTCAGTAAGTTACCGATGTACTTACTGTACCGCTGTTCAGTAGGTAACTTACTGAAAATATTACATTGAAGATTGAAGGCAAGGCTTGGTATTTTCAGTAAGTTACCGATGTACTTACTGTACCGCTGTTCAGTAGGTAACTTACTGAAAATATTACATTGAAGATTGAAGGCAAGGCTTGGTATTTTCAGTAAGTTACCGATGTACTTACTGTACCGCTGTTCAGTAGGTAACTTACTGAAAATATTACATTGAAGATTGAAGGCAAGGCTTCGTATTTTCAGTAAGTTACCGATGTACTTACTGTACCGCTGTTCAGTAGGTAACTTACTGAAAATATTACATTGAAGATTGAAGGCAAGGCTTGGTATTTTCAGTAAGTTACCGATGTAATTACTGTACCGCTGTTCAGTAAGTAACTTACTTAAAATATTACATTGAAGATTGAAGGCAAGGCTTCGTATTTTCAGTAAGTTACCGATGTACTTACTGTACCGCTGTTCAGTAGGTAACTTACTTAAAATATTACATTGAAGATTGAAGGCAAGGCTTCGTATTTTCAGTAAGTTACCGATGTACTTACTGTACCGCTGTTCAGTAGGTAACTTACTTAAAATATTACATTGAAGATTGAAGGCAAGGCTTGGTATTTTCAGTAAGTTACCGATGTAATTACTGTACCGCTGTTCAGTAGGTAACTTACTTAAAATATTACATTGAAGATTGAAGGCAAGGCTTCGTATTTTCAGTAAGTTACCGATGTACTTACTGTACCGCTGTTCAGTAGGTAACTTACTGAAAATATTACATTGAAGATTGAAGGCAAGGCTTGGTATTTTCAGTAAGTTACCGATGTACTTACTGTACCGCTGTTCAGTAGGTAACTTACTGAAAATATTACATTGAAGATTGAAGGCAAGGCTTGGTATTTTCAGTAAGTTACCGATGTACTTACTGTACCGCTGTTCAGTAGGTAACTTACTGAAAATATTACATTGAAGATTGAAGGCAAGGCTTGGTATTTTCAGTAAGTTACCGATGTACTTACTGTACCGCTGTTCAGTAGGTAACTTACTGAAAATATTACATTGAAGATTGAAGGCAAGGCTTCGTATTTTCAGTAAGTTACCGATGTACTTACTGTACCGCTGTTCAGTAGGTAACTTACTGAAAATATTACATTGAAGATTGAAGGCAAGGCTTGGTATTTTCAGTAAGTTACCGATGTAATTACTGTACCGCTGTTCAGTAAGTAACTTACTTAAAATATTGCATATTGTTAAAAAACCAAATATCGGAAACTTACTGTTCTTATTTTGTGGTGAGCTCCCTTAGCCACAATAATTCCAACCAACATTCCAATCACATAGGGTCCAAAGTGACTCAAAGGTAACGAGTAATTTATTTTGAAAAACAAATTAGATGACCTGTAATGCAATTCAAACGTCAAAAAGAAATTGCAAAAACACTAAACAGTATTTGTGAACAAATTGGACATTACATGCAAAATGCCGACAGTCCGGTTTTGACGTTCAGACTGCAGTTTCGCCTGTGTTATGGATTAATAGTCGGGAATATTCAATAACTGAGCTGGAAGCATACGTCTGCTAATTGAAGTTGAGAGTGGCAACAAACTGGTTGCGAAAATCAATTTAGCTCACCAGCGAGAGTCCACAAGCAGTGGTGCAGTTTTTAGCCTACTTTCCCAGTAAAAGACAGAGAAAGAAGATAAAAGCATGAAAGAAGGCTTAATGCATCTTAAAAATATCGCGAAAAAAAAAATCAAAATTAATTTGAATTTTGACATTTTGAATTCAAATTATGTTTTTCGCAATCACGAGTGTGTATATGTAGGCGTGTGTGTTTGTGTGGGGGGGGGGTATGTGTGTTTGTGTGTAGGGGGTATGTGTATGTGTGTGTAGGCATGTGTGTTTGTGTCTGTGTGCAGGCATGAATGTGTGGGTAGTTGTGTGTATGTGTGCGTGTGTGTAAGTGTGCGTGTGTGTGTGTAGTTGTGTATGTATGCGCGTGTGTGTAGGACATGGATGCAATCTGGAGACGGCTTTCGCTATAGGAGCAGCATCGTGAGGAGCCGGTCGACGGTGATGGTGCAGAGGGTGGCGGTGGGAAAATAAAATGATAGGACGCCAAAAACAGTCAAATGAAAGCAATAAGCAATCGTGATTGCTCAAAAAAATATCAAAAATAAATAAAATAATTAAATAAATATCGGAAAATTAAAGACATTGAAAGTAGGGTATTGAGATGGGAAAAGATATCTATCTATCTCCCCCTAATAACTTTTAAGAGAATTGCCCGATTTGAACAAGATTTTTTTTATTCGAACGATCTCGGTTAGGGCACCTCATTCCCATATTTCATTTTTTGATTCGAACAATTTTCCGTTTAATTTTGAACAGTTCGAAAAAAACTTAACATTATCGTCCACGGGGAAATTAAAGGCAAATATAAATTTTGCAAACTTAGAGGCAAATTAGCTTCAAACAAACTTTGTAGGAACTAGCTTTTGATGAGGAACATGTATAGAAAATGTATTTTTGATTTGAACAATTTTCCGTTCAATTTTGAACAGTCGAATCCTTTAACATTAGCGCCTACAGGGAAAATAAAATTCAATATAGATCCCGAACTTAAAGGCGGATTGACTTCAAACGAATTTGGTTGGAAGTAGCTCTTAATGATTAACTCCCGACTCCGACTCCTGGAATTTTAGGGCAGTAGACTGACTCCGACTTTTGGAAATTTGAAGTGTTTGACTCCAATTCCGACAATATTGACAGAGTCGGGGACTGTAAGGGAAAATGACCGATTTCGACTCTGAGTCTTTGAATTAAAAACCTTCAACTCTCAAATCTGATTCTATTTCTCCGAAATGAGTCTGACTCCGACTCCTACTCCGCAGCTATGGTTTTTACTTTGAAATAATTATTGTTGATATGATTTGTTTTTATTTTCACGCTAAAGTTTATGTATTCATTGTTTGGCACAGAAATTCTGAGTCTTATTTTTCTACATAAAGATATGCGAAGACCATTTTTTTTTCTTTTTGATAATGATAATTATTTTATTAGTTGACATTTATTGTTTTTATTTGCTTTGAAAGTACATTTATTAAATTTTTAAAATTATTTTTTGGGAAGAGGGTAAAATCAAACGATTTTTTTTGACGGATTTTAATGAGGTCATTATTTTTCATTTTTTTTCTTTTTGAAAGCGAATTAAGAGTCTTTTAATGGATAAAAATGTATTAAATGCCTTGTTTAAAAGGTGCTACTACTTAATTTGTTCCTTTATTTTATTTTATTTTTTTTCTCATATTTTTCTTTAGATGAGCAAAGTATATTTTCTTTATAGAAGTCAGGTAAAATTGTTAAAAAGTTTTTGAGAATAATTTGCGATTTTAGCTAATTTTGAGAATATTGATCAGATACTAGAAAAACAATACTGGTTTATCGGAAAGTAGGCTCGTTTAGTTCTGGACGGAACTTCTTGTTAAGTTAAAATTTCACGTAAAGTGCCAATTAAGGGATGAAATATTTCCCACACCCCTTAACATTCCATGTCGTTAGATTTTTTTTTTTCCTGCATCAAATATAAAGCTTATTCCAATTTTCTCAATTCATAAGAAATATATATTACTAGAAACCACGAGTTTGAAAGCAATTTTTTTCAAACGTACAACACTGCCGTTTTGTAATCCTCAGCAGCGCCTTAGCTGTGCAAGTTCGTACAAATTCTTTGGAACCCGAGAAAGGAGTGCTCTCCAAACCGCTTTTTTACTTCCTTTCACAAAAAAAGGAAGTATTGTATTCGCGAAAAAAATTTCACTCAAAAATCGACCTTAATTTCCATTTTGCTCACCCCCGAATGAATGCTGAGGGATTTTTTTTCGACTCGACCACACGTGGATAAGTGCCTAAGAACGTATAGACACGCGAAATATCCATAATGACGATTCCCAAGAAAAAAAAACGAGTTTTCTCGTGACGTCTGTATGTACGTCTGTATGTATGTGCGTATGTATGTCGCATAACTCACAAGAACAGAATGTCCTAGAAAGTTGAAATTAATTTGGTACGTAAACTCCTAGTGGGGTCAAGTTGTGCACCTCCCTTTTTGGTTGCATTCGGGAGTTTCTAAAGGGGTCTTTTGCCCCTTTTTGGGAGGAAATCATTGTTAATTTCGGTGTTAACTCAAGTGGTGCTATAATTTTGCGGACACTTGGCGATATATCGCCAGTCTTTTGATCGTCAAGTTTTGTCGCCAGCTTGGCGACAAATTTGGCAATTTTTTTTGGCTTCAATTCGGCCACTTTAGTGATATTTATTTTTCTTTAATGTCTTGGTTATGTATATTACTGTCAAGTTCCTTTTGTCTTCGAGTGGGAACAGAATGGAGTTCTAATTATGAGCTCTTTACTTAAATTATGTTTCCTACAGGAAGGAGAGGGGTATTTTCATTTTGTTCCAAACGGAACTCGTAACACGTTTTTTAACCTTATTCTCTCGGATAGACGATTGAAATCTTTGCGAATCAAATAAGATTGCGAAGCAATCTTCGGGGGTTGGTGAGCCTGAGCGATCAGGGGGTGGACCCCCCTAGTAAATAAACTAGAATTTCTTTTTAAATATACAGGGGTACATTTTTTTACCTCGTATAACACGGTTAATTCTATCCGTGTAGTATCGAAACCGTGTTATACGAGACTTTTTTATAAATATTTTTTTACTCATTTTTTAGCCTAACTAATCAAGTACATATCATAAATCATATCAATGTGTACCGTGTTGTATCGAAACCATGTTCCGTGTTATATCGAAACCGTGTTATACGAAACCTTTGAATAATGTTAATCAAGGAATGTGTACCGTGTTTTATCGAAACCAAATAATAAGGTCCAAATTTTATTATAGCTGAAATTTCGGCTCAACAGAACATACAAACGAGAACTGGCAACCAGAACACACAAAGACCGACTGATTTAAAAATAAGAGTTGATATAAACGATAAAACTTAATTATTTTATACCTCAAATTAAAACTGTTATGCACAACAAGGAAAAACTTTATCCGCTTTTCTTTTTGTACTAAGAACAAAACGCATTCCATAAGGAAAAAAAATCTGAGCTTTTGTGTAGCAATAAAGTTTGTCTGAGCAACAATACCAAAACGAAATTTATAATGAAATAAATAGAATTATTCCATTTATTTTATTTCATATTTTGTTTCGACTACATTTTTTATTTATCGTTTGCCAAATTTAGCTTATGTTTAATCCTAATCTTATTTTCTTACAATGCATTGGAAACAAAATAATATTCACCTTTTTGCTTTTAAACACGGATGAGAAAAATCAAGTATGTATTTAAAAGTTAGTGTTATACGGGGAAACCAAACTTTGAGCCCAAGACAGACAATTTTTCGTAAAAGTTTCATTAAAAACAAAGTAAAAACTTATTACAGTTGTTATCATATATTTTTTTTAGCAGTGTATTGAACAAAAATTGAGTTTCTTCCTTTAAAATTCGAGTTACATCAAAACCGTGTAGTTATTGTTTGATTATATTTCTATTTTAATAACTTCTACTTTAATTCTCAACTTCTACTTTTATTTAAAGAGGGCGCAGTTTTTGTTTTGTTCCATGGAAGGATAATAAAAATGGCAATTTGTCTGAAAAACTCAATGATGTTGTGTGGCTTGTTTTTACACAAGTAGAATTACGGTTAGTTTTTGTGTACGTAGAAATTTTTCCTCTGGTGCAACGTACAGTTATCAATTAAAGAATCGTACCGTGTAATATCGAAACCGTGTTGGAGAAGTACCGTGTTATACGAGAGACGCCTGTATACGTACTGATGCCTAAAATTGGTAAATGTCCCGTTTTGAGGGAAATAAATATTTGGTCATTTTAGTTACTCCACCTAACAACGTTTTGTGCTTTGAGATTACTTTCCAGGCTGAATTTCCAATTAACCCTTTTCCTCAAGAAATGCAGGAAGAGTGAAGGAAGTGAGGCTTTTTGCGAAGGAAAGAAGTGCCTTTTGTATTCTGGTCCACCCGAGTGCTATCATTTGAGGAAATCTCATGAAGGAAATTTATCCTTGAAAGAAACAGATTGTTTTATTAATTTTATGAATTACTAGTGGTACCCGCACGGCTTTGCCCGGAGTAGAAAATTAAAAGGTCATTTGGTTTGTCTGTATATTTACAAATAATGTCTGGTGAATTTCTCGCCAATTTGCTACGCCCATGTTATGATAGTTTGCTCGTCCATGTTATGATAGTTTGCTCGTCCATATTATGGTAATTTGTTCGTTTACGTTCTGATAATTTGCTCGGTAAAATGTTCTTAAAATTGGAATAGAAAATGAGAAAAATCGAATTTTTGAAAAATCGCTTCGTGGTGCTCACCCCTATGCTACGAACTAACTTTGTGCCAAATTTCATGAAAATCGGCCGAACGGTCTAGGCGCTATGCGCGTAACAGACATCCAGACACAGACATACAGCGACACAAACTTTCAGCTTTATTATTAGTAAGGATTTCTCGAAGTGACCTGTCAAGCAGCTATGGAGGCTCTGGACCGGTTATAGAAGCAAAAACAAAATGTACAGAGCAACAACATATGAGGGGTGACCTTAAAATGAGGTTTGATAATGTGTATTTCCCATTTTTTACTCTATGCTCCTTTTCACAACAAATATCACACAATTTTTTTTTTTTTTTTTGTCAAAATTCACTCTTTATTTCTCTATTAAAATGCAAACTTAAGAGGACTATCAGCTTTGCGGTGAAACATGGACATGTGTGATGTTTTTGAAAAAGATAATCATAAAAAATAAATAAAAAAATAATAAATGATTGTTAATTCAAAAGCAAAAAAAAAAAGTTAAGTTAATGAAAAATAAAATAAAAACTATAGTATATTTTTTCAAACAAAAGCTTTCGTTTTGTTATGTTTTCGATTTTGATGATCCAGTAACATGGGGAAAAACACAATTTGTAGATTTTTTTTTTTTGTATTCGATAACTTATGAAATCAACTTTGAACTTTGGGGACATATATGTCCCCTGGTCCTTAAATGAGTGATAAATATTTTCCGATTTAGGTAATTTGTTTCTTAACATTCAAAAGCCAAACTGAGTAATCAAGTAAATTATAAGTTACACAGTTTTACACATAACTACTTCTAATTATATAGCTGTATCTGATTTTTAAACTTACTCTTCTGTAAAATATGCAACGTAAGATGGTGGTAAATCATTTCTGTGAGTAATTATTGCCACCACTGCGTTACATGATGCGATCCCCAATATTACTAGTAACACTCCAAGCTTCATGCTCCTAAAAAAGGAAGAATTGTAATGATACAAATTGCATTTTTTAATCTGCCGTCCAAAAGGTGAATCAGAGAAAGAGAATAACAAATTATACTTGCTTAGACAAAATCCAGCACAAAATAATTCCAATTAACGTCAGCTGCGCTAGGCAAGACACATACCAAAGATGAGGAAAGCACTGGAACGAAACAAATAAGTTATTGTACTAGTAAAATCCGTAATTATACAATAATCATAACTATGTTATAATCAGTTGACTTCGGGAGAAAATTAACTGGTACAGTTAATGAAGGTGCTCTTTATGCCAGGTATTTTTCGATGATGCGACGCTTGTAGTTAACAAAATGCCATAACAGTAGATACTTGTTAAATGTATGGGAATTCAACTTTGATCCATTCAGACCTGGTGTCCGGTACACCGGATATGAGTTTTAAACAGCTGCTAATCATTTAATAATTGATTAAATTACTTGTTTTTTTTTTGTAGTTGACTCTTTACATTCTGCTTATTATTATCAGAGAAATAATTTTTCGTTTTGGGATTGGCAACACGAGCCTATAGGGATTGGAAGATAAGAGAGTGGCTCATTTTTCCAACCATGGATGGACTTTTTTTTGAGCAATGACGATTGCTTATTGTTCTCACTTTACTGTTTTGATGTGCTATCATTTTATTTTTCGCCAGCACCCTCTGCAGCATCACCGTTGACCGGCTCCTCACGATGCTGCTCCTATAGCGAAAACCCGTGAACAAAATTCAAACTATTTTTTTTATTTAAAAAACTATATAATTTTTTATTAATTATTTTAAATGCTTATGCAATGTTTCATTATTGTTAGGAAAACATTTTACAATGAATTTGTTTGATATTTCATCGTTTTTTTCATCTGAAATATTTATTTCAAAAATGAATGCCCGGAATATTGGACGCATCATGATTCTTTATTTTTTGCCCGCAAACTTGAAATTTTGTCTATAAGATACTCTTTACCATAGTACACCGTGTACCAAATATAAAACATATTTGGTTAAATATTTCATAATTCCGACGGAAGGGTTGGAAGTGAGTTCGTCGTTGGTCGAGGAGTTCGGATGGTTGGTGTCATAAAGTAAGAACAATCAACGTTAGAAGAAGCACAAATTAGCCTGTTACAGCAAATGTAATTGTGTGTACATAATAAATAAAATAATGTAATGTTTGCTGTAACTGGCAAATTTGTGCTTCTTCTAACGTTGTTTATTCTTACTTTACTGTTCAGCACAAAGGTATTTATTTATCTGGTTGGTGTCATGTCCAACAAGTAGTCAAATGGATCCGTGAGCTTTGGTAACTACTATTGCCATCTGTACTTTATGTTCTGTGTAGAGATCGCTGTCAGATAGGAATATTTTGAAGTTCAGAAAAAGTGTCAGTATTGCTGGGCAGTCGAAAATGTAACCTGAATAAAGTTCCTCTCCGGGACGATTTCTACATTTTACGTTAGTCCTGGAATTTTTAAGCAATCACGATTGCTTATTGCTTTCATTTGACTGTTTTGATGTCCTATGATTTTATTTTCCCACCAGCACCCTCTGCAGCATCACCGTCGACCGGCCGCCTCACGATGCTGCTCCTCTAGCTAAAACCGTCTCCAGGTTGCGTCCATATCCTACACACAAGCGCATACGTACACACACCGACACACACATGCACACACACACACATACATACACCTACACACATACACACACCTGCATACATACAGACACCTACACATACACACACAACTACCCACACACGCATGCCTGCACACATACAGACACCTACACATACACACACAACTACCTACACACTCATACCTGCACACAGACACAAACACACATGCCTACACACATACACCCTACACACAAACACACCTACCCCCCACACACACATAAGCACACATGCCTACATACATACACACATTCGTGATTGCGAAAAACATAATTTTAATTAATAAAGAGGTCAAAATTTAAATTATTATTATTTTTAGCTTTTATTTTCATGCCACCAAAGTGGCCTGTTCTGAATCTGATAATTGTCTTTGTGATATCTCTGCTGACATACCTCGCTGATTTGTTGTGCGAAGAGACGAGTTACAAAGATCTAATAGATTATGTACATCGTTCAGACTCAGTCAGAAAAAATGCTAATTGGACATAACGGTTTCTTTTCTTTTTATTTGGTCACTTAGAGCTGTAGAACTACTAAAAAGTAGGTACATTGATAATCAATTATAATTCTAAAAGTTTTCATCATGGAAAAAAAAAGTTGCTTCTAATTATAGAAATTCATCATTTTTCGAAATAAAAAGCATTTTGATTGAAAAACCAAATAAGAGTGAAATTTACCTGCTCATTTATGTCAAGAAAATTGCTGTACATTCCAACCTGGGCCCATATGTTATTCCGACAGCAAGAAATGGCATCAGTTAGGAACTCTCCCCACATAGGTCCCGAACCAACAAGTGGTAGTAAAATGATTACTCCAATAGTCATCAGTAACGGCAAGCAAAGTCTAAAAGATTTCAATTAAATGGTTTCAAGGTCTTCAATTAAATGATTTTAAGGTCTTCAATTAAATGGTTTCAAGGTCATCAATTAAATGATTTTAAGGTCTTCAATTAAATGGTTTTAAGGTCTTCAATTAAATGGTTTTAAGGTCTTTAATTAAATGGTTTTAAGGTCTTCAACCGAATGGTTTTAAGGTCTTCAATTAAATAGTTTTAAGGTTTATAATTGAATAAACAAATTAATTTCTTTGAATCGAACTTACTTTATGTAATGCTTCACAATTAGGTAGCATAAGCTCACTTTTACGTTTTGGGTCTTGCTGGAAGAATACCACAAAGGATATGTCAAGAGAAATCCGCTAAAAATGTGACAGCCATGTTATTAATATTTTTTCCGTTTTTTATGCAAACAATATTTATAAGACATATCGATTGCTTGCAAATGACGGAAAATATTCACAACAATATAGCGAACTCACCTACAAACAAATAAGGCGTCAATTGCTAACGGAAAATTCACGATATAGGAAAAGTATTCCTGAGACAAATAATCTTGTAGATTTTGCAGAGAGCCTGTAAAATATAATTGAAATTCGTAATAAAAAAAAGCAATCTTATAAATTAACAAAATAAAATAATGAAATCGTTTTACATTGTTATATTTTAGAAATCAATTCTGAATTTCTCCTTACTTTTTAAGGTACCAAAGTAAGGTAGGAAAAAAAAAGAAAAAAAAAAAAAAGAAAGAAAAAAAAAAAAGAACATTCACAGTGGTAGCTAATTTAATTATTGGAAGTCATTAAAGGATGTTTCGTTAAAATGTTTCAGTGCAATGTTTAAAGGCTTCATTCATCACATAACTTGAGCTTCCGTCTGACACTCGAGCCGACGAAAGAAGCTTTCTGATTGATTGAAGAAGGGCCCAATTCGCTGTTCAGGTATTTTACTGAGGTTCAACTGGGCTGGTGAATATGGCCGTTGCTAGGGGTGCCCATCCCCCCCCCCCCCAAGTTCAATGGCGCAAATCCCCCTCCCCCAAAATTTTTCTCAACTCTTTCTCTCTTTTTATTTTTTATATTTTTTACTCTCTCTTTTAATTTTCTTTTTTTTAAAAATATTTTTATTTATTTATTTTATTTTATTTTTTTGCTTTTTAGTTCTTTTTTAATTTTATTTACATTCTTAAATCTATTTTTTATTTGTCTATTTATTTATTTTTAATTATTATTACTAATATTATTATTATTATTTTATTAAAAAAGTTCTCTGCTACGCCAATGACATATACACACACAAACTAAATAAATGAATGAAATGAAATATAAACAGAATAAAATAAATAATCTAAATTAAAAATAATTCAAGAAATACATTTAAATAAATAAATTTAAAAAATCCCCCCCGCCCAAAGATGTTGATGGCGCAGCTTGCGCCATAATCCCCCCCCCCCGTGAGCACCGCTGGCCGTTGCAGCTTAAAGACGAGTATATTCGGTGCTTCGAGCTTCTCAACAGAGGTTCGAAAAAATCCATTAATCTTTACTAATAATAAAGCTGAATGTCCCTTTGTCTGTCAGGATATCTGTGACGCGCATAGAGCCGAGACCGTTCGGCCGATTTTCATGAAATTTGGCACAAAGTTAGTTTGTACCATGGGGGTGTGCACACAGAGGCGATTTTTCGAAAATTCGATGTGGTTCGTTTTTTAATCCAATTTTAATCTTTACTAATAATAAAGCTGAATGCCCCTCTGTCCGTCCGGATCTCTGTCAGTCAGGATCTCTGTCTGTCATGATGTCTGTGACGCGCATAGCGCTGAGACCGTTCGGCCGATTTTCATGAAATTTGGCACAAAGTTAGTTTGTAGCATGGAGGTGTGCACCTCGAAGTGATTTTTCGAAAATTCGATGTGGTTCTTTTTCCAATCCAATTTTAAGAACAAAAATATCATAATATGAACAAGTAAATTACGAAATTACCATAACGTGGAACCGTAACATGGGTACAAGCCAATTGGCGAGAAAATTCACCATACATTATTTGTAAATATACAGGCGAACCAAAAGACCTTCTAATTTTCTATTACGGGCAAAGCCGTGCGGGTACCACTAGTAATTACTAAGACAAGTTTTCAGAATGTTTTTACGTGATATAGCATGTAGTACAGACGTATACTTACCCGACTGTACATAGAACGCATCGTACGGGAATATATATGTGTGTCCCAAAGTAACCCAGGCAACCGAAGCTACAATGATGCCACGGACACTTTGCCCCGACAGGTATCCTTCGGTGTCGTCTTCTACGTTTTTCATCAGGCGTTTATTATTGTTGCAGAATGAGAATGAGACAGTCACAGACACACACCTTTCTACGAAAAAAGAAGCAGACATTAAAGTAAAACAAAGGACAAAAAATCAGAAAAATATATTAATTTGAATTTTGTCACCTTGAATTCAAATTAGTATTTTCGCAATCACGAGTGTGTGTGTGTATGTAGGCGTGTGTGTTTGTGTGTGGGGGTAATTGTGTTTGTGTGTAGGGGGTATGTGTATGTGTGTCTAGACTTGAGTGTGTGGGTAGTTGTGTGTGGGGGGTGGGGTATGTGTATGTGTGTATAGGCATATGTGTTTGTGTCTGTGTGCAGGCATGAGTGTGTCGGTAGTTGTGTGTAAGTGAGTGTGAAGTGTGTGTTTGTGTATGTGTGCAGGTATATGTATGTGTGGGTAGTTGTGTGTAAGTGAGTGTGAAGTGTGTGTTTGTGTATGTGTGCAGGTGTATGTATGTTTGTATGTGTTTGTGTGTGTGTATATGTATATGTGTGTATAAGTATATATGTGTGTATAAGTATATATGTGTGTGTGTAGATGCGTGTATGTATGCGTGTAAGTGTAGGACATTGACGAAACCTGGAGACGGTTTTTGCTATAGGAGCAGCATCGTGAAGAGGCGGCCGACGGTGGTGCTGGTGGGAAAATAAAATGATAGCACATCAAAACAGTCAAGTGAGAACAATAAGCAATCGTGATTGCTCAACATTTTGTTTATTAAGGTCAAACATAAGGGAAGCAGTAACATTTAAAAGATAATAAATTCCTTTAGAACGTTAGTGGGGGGGGGGGGGGGTTATATGTTTTTAAATGTGGCAGAAAAAATATTATTAGCATCTTGTTTAGTCATCCGCGTCGACATATGTTGCTAAGTTGTAAAGAAAAACCATTTGAATACAGAGAGGATTTAGGTAAAATATCTTTAAGAGTAGGTTTGCCAGATTTCTGAAATGTTCAACTGGGACACCGGAATCCCCCCCCCCTTCCGTCGCAAGCATTTAAAAGGGAATCAGGGGCGACAGTGGACTCAAGTAAAATTTTCTGAAACTATGAGGAAGCTCTACACCCCCCCCCCCCATAAAAACTTTTGAAATATGCTAACAAAACTATTAAAAATAAACATTTTAAAAGTTTTTTCTTTTTTTAAATAACTTTTCAGCTTTAGAATGTGTTGTCAACCCAAAATTTTTGGAAACTTCGGATCACATACATCCCTGAAGGGAATACACCCCTGGTTGGTTTTTAGCGTGGTAGTTCATTCTCAACGCTATGAATAAATACTAATTATAAATCTAAACCAGGGTTAATAATGAATGACACAAGCAGATAAATTGAAACATTTATTTCTTACCATGTCAGTATTTTTTAGTTACTTTGTTACTTACATAAGAAGAAATACTTTGAATGAGGAATAAAAACTTGAACAATATTTACATGTAGTTATTTTTTTTTTCGCTAGGACTTTTTTTACAAACTCATTTTTGGTTTTAATGTCGTAAAAATCCTCACAAGCTGATGCGATATTAATTTTACTAGTCTATGTTTCAAATGAGAAATTAATTGTCCAAAATAATCCTTTACAGTTAATTATTTTTAGACTCTTTTGGTTATCTAATCAAATTTATCTTTTTCCGGGACCTGAAGTAAATCGGCCGGGACACCGGGATTTTGTCTGAAATCTGGGACTGTCCCGGTCATAACCGGGACGTCTGGCAAGCCTATAAGAGTGATTGAATGCGTCACTTTCTTTAAACAACACAAGATCTCAAAAAACTGTTTAGAGGACGAGTTAGTTATTAATATGCAATTGAAATATTCTCCATGAAATTACCCCTTCAGCGCAGTCTTCGACGCACTGCGTCGTCTGTTGCGTCTAGAATAGCTTCTGGAAATATCTTCAGAACACTTAGGGTAGTCCGGGGCACGTTTACGAGTATTTTTTTTCAATGAATTTTCTAATTTTTATGCTTTAACCTAGGAAATTTTATACATCGTGGTTTTATGAAGCAGTTAATGGAGTCGACATTTATATGTTCAGTCGTTGCTCAGCTTGTGTTTTTAACCGCAAAAAAATGTTTTTTGAGACCTAGTCGGTTGCGTAAACGTGCCCCGAACGCAGGGCAAGTTTACGCATCGAGAGGGGTACGTTTACGCATATTAAAAATGACACCAAGGAGTAAGTGAAATAGATATTTAACCAAATTTAAATGTTTTATTTCTCTTAAAGCACTTTAAAAATAAGAAAATCACAAATACTTAAATAAAGTACATTTTATAGGCTAAACTAAAATCATAGGGCTTACCGCTAATTAAAAACATAAACTATTTAGTCATGTTCTTCATCACTGTTAGATTTTGCTAACAAAAATAAAGTGTTTCTTTTCGTATACTAGTCATGGGACTGTGTTTTGACATCTAAGACATTTTCATGATTGGGAAAAAATTATAATATTCTACTTACTGTCGCCTTTTTCTAACTGATTTCTTTTCCTTCCCACATGCAGTAACCAATCGACGAATGTGCTGATAATAACGAGGCAAATCAGGAACAGGAAGATGCATCTAATTGGAAATAAATTAAGATAAAATAGTTTGTACCAAATATATATATACAAACAGCACTACTTTACAACTGGTCAGGTAACAAGAATACAAATTAGTAATGATTAATTCAAAATTCATCAACATGAGCTGCGTATTACTCAGCTCATGTTAACCCCTTCAGTCGGAATTATGAAATATTGAACCAAAAATGTTGATATTTGGTACACAGTGTACTATGGTAAAAGGACTATGGTAAATTATAGACAAAATGTTGAGTTTGTTGGAGAAAATTTTAAAGAGTTATGGCACGTCCAATATTCCGGACTTATATTTTTTAAATCAATATTTCATATACAAAAACGATAAAATACCGAACAAACTTCATTATAAAATGTTCTACAAACAATTATAAAACATAATATAAGCGTTTGAAACGATTAATTAAAAATTATATATTTTTTAAAAAATCAGGAAAAAACCTCGCTTTTCGGATGAAAATCCATGGTTGGAAAAATGAGCCACTCTCTATCTCTCAATCCTTATATGTCAGTGTTGTCAATCCCAAAACGAAAAATTATTTCACAGATTAAAATAAGTAGAATGTAAAGAGTCAACTACAAAAAAATCAACTAATTAAATCCATTATTAAATGATTAGCAGCTGTTTAAAGTGGTTGTCCGGTATACCGGACACCAGGTCTGAAAGGGTTAAGGAATACAGATTTTGAGAATCACATTTCTATTAAGTATACTATCAAGGTGTATTTCTTATCTTACCATACAGTAAACTCTAGCGGTTAGACAGCCAAATTCTTGGGTGTTCCGTTTTAACATGCAAGAACTTTATTTTCGCAATCGCTAGTCCTAGATGCATACTTCCAATTGCAAAAATGTTCAAAATCAGATGCAGAGTTAAGATATTGAAAGTTTGAAGCAAAAATAAAAATGAGTCAAAAAATACGAAATTTAACTTTTTACACGGGCCCTAGGTCCCCTAACTAATATTTAGAGAAATAATCTCCATTGAAAACCATGACTAACACAAAAAACTTAACATTTGTGCAACCAAAACTCAATTAGATGTTCCAGTTCAAAGTTTTAAGGGACCATACCGAAGATGAGATTGGAACTTATCGCTCTTTGAAAAGAATGACAGGTCGTCAAAGTAAGAAAAACAAGGTATTTATATTTTTCATCGCTATTCAAAAAGAAATGCAAATTTTATACCGTGATACGTAAAAACACACTACAAAACCTCGAATAATTTGAAAAATCACACTCTATGTGCGCACATGTAACTTTAATAACTTGATAACCACTATATTTTCTCCCAAAAGCTGTTATTGACGGCGAGTGAAAAGTGGTGTAAGTCACAAAACGCTGAGACTCATATCTCGGTGAATATTGGTGGTAATAATTTTAAACTTTTTGTGTTGGAATTATTGAGGAATCACGATTGCTTATTGTTCTCATTTGACTGTTTTGAATTCCTATCATTTTATTTTCCCACCAGCACCCTCTGCCAGCACCACCGCCGCGTCGACCGGCCTCACGATGCTGCTCCTCTTGCGAAAACCGTCTCCAGGTTGCGTCCATATCCTACACACACACACACACGCATACACACACTCATGCTTGCGCGCAGTCACAAACACACACGCCTACACACACACACACGCACGCCTACACACACACACACATACACACACTCATGCCTGCACACAGACACAAACACATATGCCTACATACACACACACACACACACACACAGGAACGCCTACACACACACACTCGTACACACACAGCACTGCATACACAACACGCACACACATGCATATACACACAACACGCACACACATGCATATACACACACGCACCCACACACATGCGCCTACACAAACACACACACTCATGCGCCTACACAAACACACACGCGCATTCATATACACATACGCTCGTGATTGCGAAAAACATAATTTGAATTCAAGATGCCAAAAATTCAAATTAATATATTTTTTTTTTCAATGGAGATTATTTCCCTAAATTGTTCGAGATTTTGTCGTGTGTTTTTGCGTATCACGATATAACATTTGCATTTATTTTTGAATAGCAATGAAAAATATATATTACCTTGTTTTTCTTACTTTGACGACCTGTCATTTTTCTGAAAGAGCGATAAGTTCCAATCTCATCTTCTGTATGGTCCCTTAAAACTTTAAACTCGAATACCTAATTAAGTTTTGGTCACTCAAAAGTGAAGTTTTTTGTGTCTGTAATAGTTTTCAATGGAGATTATTTCTCTAAATATTAGTTAGGGGACCTGGAGCCCGCATAAAAAGTTAAATTTTGTATTTTTTGACTCATTTTTATTTTCACTTCAAACTTTCAATACCTTAACTCTGCATCTGATTTTGAACATTTTTGGAAAATGGAAGTATACATCTAAGACTAACGGTTGCGAGAATAAAGGTCTTGCAGGTTAAAACGGAACAACCTGTATACATATCACTGATCTTGAAACGTAAGTTTTTTTTTTTCTGTTAGACTCGTCATTTTAAATTTCTACAGCAGGGAGGGGGAGAGTGGACTTTAGCAATATGCACTTTGTCAAAATAACAAAAAACACGCCCATTTATACGTAAAAACATTAATTTTTGAAAGCCATGGGGGTCATCCCCCTGACCTCCCTTGTCCTGAATGAGATATTTTTACTGGTCCGAGCTTACGTTTTTAAAAAAAATAATAATTAAAGGTATTGCGCGTGCTTGGGAATTGTGGGTAAAAGATATAAATTTGGTTTATCTAAATAGAAGGTCAAACAGAGCTTCGTGTAGTACTTTAATTTTCCGTGTATGTAATTTCTTTGTTGTGTATTAATTAAATCGTTTTAAATCATCTCTTTAATTAATTGAGAGAATAGAAAAAGATCATTCACGAAGAAAGTTCCTTCAAAACTAAATTAATGAGATAAGGAAAATTTACATCCAAGCATATTCAGCGCCAACTGTTATGGCTTACCCTAGCCTTGAATTTCCAACAAGTACAAAAATCGTCTGCGGGGAATCGCATAACTACTCAACTCTTACAATAAGAACCGCGTTCTTTTGATTACTTACATGACTGGATTTCATTTCGATAAAATGATTGGTTTTTCGTAGACCTACGAAAAAGAGCATTGATGATTTAAGACAGAGTGCTATGCAAACTAATATAGCTATTCCCTTGCTCTGGAATAGCTATTTTGAATTTGTACACTGTATGTAAATTATGTTCATACTATACAGGGTGTTCCGTTTTAACCTGCAAGACCTTTATTTTCGCAACCTTTAGTCCTAGGTGCATACTTCAATTTACAAAAATGTTCAAAACTAAATTCAGAGTTAAGATATTGAAAGTTTGAAGTAAAAATAAAAATAGGTCAAAAAATTAAATTTTTATTTTTTTATACGGGCCCCAGGTCCCCTAACTTATAAATTATACGTATTAAATTGTATTAAGGGAAATAATCCCCATTGAAAAGGAATTCCAACACAAAAAGTTTGAAATTATTACGACAATTATTAACCGAGATATGAAACGCAGCGTTTTGTGGCTTACACCACTTTTCACTCGCCGTCACTAACACCTTTTGGGGGAAAATACAGCGGTCAACAAATGTTTAAAATTATATGTGTGCATAGAGTGTGGTCTTTCAAATTGTTCGAGGTTTTGTAGTGAGTTTTTGAATATCACTGCATAATATTTGCATTTATTTTTGAACAACAATGAAAAATATGAATACTTTGTTTTTCTTTCTTTGACGACCTGTCATTCTTCTGAAAGGGCGAAAAGTTTCAATCTCATCTTCTGTATGGTCCCTTAAAACTTTGAATTAGTTTGTCCTTGAGTTTTGGTCGAACAAATGTCAAGTTTTTTTGTCTCAGTTATAGTTTTCAATGGAGAATTTTTCTCTCAATACTAGTTAGGGGACCTAGGGCCCGTATAAAAAGTTAAATTTTGTATTTTTTGACTCACTTTTATTTTTGCTTCAAACTTTCAATATCTTAACTCTGTATCTGATTTTGAACATTTTTGCAATTGAAAGTATGCATCTAGGAGTAGCGATTGCGAAAATAAAGGTCTTGCAGGTTAAAAGGGAACGCCCTGAAAAAGGTTAAAAGGTAATTCAAACTCGTCTTCCTTTTTTTTTCTTTGGAATACAGTCCGAAAATAGTTATTGTCGCAAATTCAACTTTTTATGTTTCATATCAAACAAGAGAAATGTTAATGTAATGGGACGTTTGCAAATGTTCATGGATTTACATCCGTAGAAACTTACCATGGCACTTATTCGAAGTTTTTGGTTGAAACAATGAAAGAATAAGGAAAACTCAAGACATTCTTTTCCACATGCACAGCTAAACATTATTTAATACACATACATACAATAAAAAAAATCAAGTTAATGTTCTTTTGATTGTAAAAAAAAAGTCTTACAGAATTATTAATTGAGTGTGATCTGCTTCCGTATCCGTTTTTATTTCGCATCGGTCAACAGCTGCAACTCCAGGAAATTCCACTGTTTCAAAAAATAAAGAAGATTTCAGTATAGGTTGTTGTGTGTATGAAAAAAATGACGTACAAAATATGGAATCTATGTTACAAAGAAAGGTTTCTTCCCTGAAAATTCCACCGATTGAAATAGTAATTTTTTAATTTCAGAGTAAGGTTTAAGGTATCATATGAAATTTTTGAATTTTTTAAGGGGTCACACTCCTTTTCAAACATTTTTTTTAAAATTTAAGTCTATTTTATATTTTTTTGAAACCATAACATGCATACTTATTTCGTAATCAATTATTTATTTTCAAAATTTAAAAATATTGCCTACTTTTTTTAAAAATTCAAAAAATTGAAGAAAATTTCAATTTTTTGAAATCTCTAAAGCTTTTTTATTTTTGCATTAATTTAAAAAAAGTTTTTTGCTAAACGATCACTATAATCATCTCTAAAAATCTGTGCATTCATTTGTTTATGAGTTTATTAGAAAATTGTCTGTGATTAATTATGTAAAAAACAAAGTTTTTTTTTAAAATTTGGTTTTTAAACGTTTAACATGCTCTAAACATTACAGTAATTTATAAAATGCTTATCCAATGCACAGTTTTGTCAAATATGTTATCCCAATTGCAAAAAGTATTACTTTAAAGCTGTATCTTTAATAGAAAAAAATCCTTAGGGATTCTAATGACATGAAAACACAAAAAAAAAAACATCATCGAGAAAAAGCAGTTTAAAGTTTTTCTTTTGCATAAGAACACATAGCGAGCATGGCCTAAAATCACTCATAACTTTTTAAATATTTGAACTAAAGCAATGAAACTTTTCCCCTGTGTTCAAAACAGTTTTTAGTTTTGAAATAAGCAATAAAAAATATTTTGATAGTTTTATCATTTTTGAGGTACTGTAAGGGCTTTTATCCTAGTTCCTTCGAATATTATTTTTCTGATTACTTGCATTACTGTAGTTTAAACATAATTTAAATAATTTATTAAGTTTATCATGAGATTATAGAAAAATCTGTCGAAATATTTTATGAAAAAATTAATCAATTTCTTTAATTTTCTATTATCTTACATATTCAACACAAAATCAATTTCTTCATTTAAATTTCAAATGTTCTGTATTGCTAGTTTTCAATACCAAAGTTTTCATACTGTTCAAATATTAAAAATCTCACGCGATGATATAATGGTTTTAAACAATAAAAGATTTACTATCACAGAACACTAAATTAAACAGTTGCAAATATTAGTTGAAAAACAGTTCAACCATTAAGCAGCAGAATAACTCATATTTAACCAAAAAATATCAAATAATGATAAAGTGGTGTAGCCTTTGATAAAATTTATTTAAAAAAAAAAATAAATAAATACAAGATGGGAGAGAGAGAGTTTATATGCGAACAAGAGAGTTATTGAAATTAAGAACACATAAAAATAAGAAACTGGCGAACGAAGGGGGTGGGGGGGGGCTTGCAAATATGAACATACTGGTTATTAAAAGTGAAAATACATCAGCATAAAAAGGTGGTGGTAGGGGAGGGGGAGGAGGATCCTTGAGAAGTAAAAGTGATGGCGTCGTCCCCTCCCCCTCAACTTTACTTTCATCCTCATTGTAATGGTTCTTTGCTGGACCTTAGATTATATCCACAATAAAATCATTAAAATATGCATGAAATATGCACTAAAAATTTCTTAAATATGCATTGAAAACTCAAAAAATAATGCAAAGATTTTTTTTTATTCTCGCAATAAAATTTTCACATAGAAATAAAAATAATAATGGACTTGCTATTCTTGCGTTTTTTATATTTTTGGCGATAGTATGCACAAAAAATCAGACAACCCGAAAAAAACCCACATGTCGCTCGGTTTTTGTTTTTTTCCAAGAACATTTTTTTTTTCTTTTTTGTAATCTTTCTTTTTTTGGGGGAGGGGGTGAACCTCGCCTCAAATTGAGTGAAAAACGCAATAATATGCAGTTATTTGAAACATATTCCGTTTTTATGCAGTTATGAGAATAAATGTCAAAAAAGAAGCATAAATATGCAATTACATAGTCACGTAGGATGCATTTATATATTTTCCGTTCACAATGTCAAAGTTATGAAAAGTAATCATTTTAGCATCGTGAAGGTGTATTCAGGCCCGGTTCCTGGGGTAGGCGACCTAGGTGGCAGACTTTAGGGCGACAAATTTCGAAGTTGAAATAAAATATATATACAGTCGGACCTCCATATAAGGTCACCCCTCGGGACTTCACAAAATTGACCTTATAAGCGGGGTGGCCTTATAACCGATCCATGTATATTTATTGATAAATAAACATGTATATACATTAATTATTTTTAAAATTTAATACATTCAAAAACATCACTAATTTGGTTATAATAGTTTAATAGATTTGAACCAATTAAAACTATTGGAAGCAATAAGACATTTTGAAATAATTTTTTAGAACTTTCATTTAGAGTAAAGCTGCATACAAATATGCCCAAGCATAGAACTGATGAGCAACTTACCTAACTTAAAATTATCACAAATACAGGACTGATAGGATTTTTCTTTCGTTTAAGCACAATAGTTTCTAATTGTTTTCTGAAAATTTTCTTTGGCTTCTCATGACTGGTAAAAAAGTGCGATATGTACACGCTGAGTGCCCTCATTCACTTTTTAAGGATCGTATATCGCGAAAAATTCTTGGAAATGAATCTATTAAGTACTGAAATTATTTAAGAAATCAGACAGAAGTGACCTTATAAGCGATTAATGTATTATGATCTGACCACATATCCGATAAAACACAACATAGAATTCATATTCAGTGAGTCGTGACTCTAGAAAAGTGGCCTTATATGCGGGCTGACCTTATAAGCTAGTGACCTTATATCGAGGTCTGATTGTATTTTGAAAGTATGAATATATCTGTTTCAGCGCTATAAGACTCACAGCTTCAATGCTAAAAACATAATTTAGAGTGTGTACCAGTGCTTGGATATGCAAGACATAGTTCGGAATTTAACTAGAAATTCAATTTAATTTTATAGAGGCTGCAAATTGCGTAATTTAAAATCTTTTGAATATATTAATATCTGTTTCAATGCCATAAGATGCACTACTTAAATGCTAAAAAAGATAATTTTAAAGTGTGTACTAGTGATGGGCATAATCGAGTTCTCATAATCGAATCACTGGATTATTCAAGATCATTCGAGAACTCGATTACAACGAGTTCTCGATTATCGCATCTCGAGTTCTCGATTATCACTTCTTGAGTTCTCGATTATCACTTCTCGAGTTCTCGATTATCACTTTCCGAGTTCTCGAGCGATCAACTACTCGAGTTCTCGATTGTCACTTTCCGAGTGCTCGAGCGATCAACTGCTCGAGTTCTCGATTTCAAAAGATCTCGATTATCAATCACTCGAGTGATCGACTTAAAAAGATCTCAATTATCAATAACTCGATTATCAGAAGTACTCGATTCCCGAGATCTCGATTATCAAAAGATCTCGATTATGCCCATCACCAGTGCTTGAATACGCAAAACGTAGTTTGGAATTTAACTAGAAACTCACTTTAATTTTAAGCACTTCACTATTATTTTTATTTTATTAATATATTATTATTTTATATTATTTTTATTATTATTATTATTTAGTGAGGGGTGGAGGGGGGGCGGTACTTGCCAATATCGCCCAGGGCGGCAAAACTATTAGAGCCGGCCCTGGGTGTATTTGAAGTGTGGAAGGAAGAAATAAAACCATGAATGGAAAATCGTCCAATGCAGTAGTCCTCTTCATGCATCAGAGGACTAGTGGAATCAATTAATCGATACTTACCTACTTTTATCAGTTCACTCACATCGTCTATCGTACACGAAGATGGGAAGCATAACCCAAGGAAGTGGTTCATGTACTCAGACATAAATGGAATGTAGGGAATTGTTTGTATGACCTGGAATTTAAAGCGTGTTATTACAGGTAAAAAAACACGAACTTAAAACTTTGAAAGGAAAGATAAATCAATATACATTCATAACTGAATAAGAATATGCAAAATTTTCACGATTTACTTTTTCATCACGAGTTATTACATTTCCTCCATCATGCCATATGCAAATTAACAAATTTACGCTGTTACTAAATCAAGAATAGACAAATAAAATAAAAAATAATTAATTTGAACTATGAGCATTTTGAATTCAAACTATGTTTTTCGCAATCACGACTGTGTGTGGGTATGTGTGTGTGTATAGATATGTGTATGTATTCTCGTGTGTTTGTGTCTGTATGCACGCATGAGTGTGTGTATGTAAGTGTGTGTACGTATGCGTGGGTGTTTGTGTCTGTGTGCAGGCATGAGTGTGTGTGTTGTGTGTGTGCTTGTGTATTTGTGTCTGTGTGCAGGCATGAGTGTGTGTGTGCGTGTGTATGTGTGTGTGCAGGTGTGTGTATGTATGCGTGTGTGTGTAGGACATGGATGCAACCTGGAGACTGTTTTCGCTAGAGGAGCAGCATCGTGAGGAGCCGGTCCACGGTGATGCTGCAGAGGGTGCTGACGGGAAAATAAAATGATAGCACATCAAAACAGT
This sequence comes from Uloborus diversus, assembly GCF_026930045.1. Classification (NCBI taxonomy): domain Eukaryota; kingdom Metazoa; phylum Arthropoda; class Arachnida; order Araneae; family Uloboridae; genus Uloborus; species Uloborus diversus. The sequence goes on from NC_072731.1 coordinate 264,896,307, forward strand.
CAAGTGAGAACAATAAGCAATCGTGATTGCTCAAAAAAAAAAAAAAAAAAAAACTAGATGCATGTTTCAGGGTTGCAAGGAACCTCTTCTTCAATACAAAAAGATGCTTACAGATGTAAAGATAGCTGACAAAACACAGCTTTACACAGATTGAACCGTTTGGTACAATACGTCGAAGAACAAATGAAGATTGGAAAACCTAAACACGTGTTTGGGAGTAGTAGAAAACCATTAATTATAATTAAGGGTTTTTGAAAACCAAATAAAACTCCCTTAAACATTAGAAAATGTATCAAAAACGAAAAATGTGGACATACATATATTTCTGTGGCATAGAAAATGGTAAAAATAGCTTTTTTTTTTTTGAATAAGAGTTTTTAAAAGAATAAACGAAATAAAAAATTAACCCTGAAGAGAGAGAGTAACATTTGTTTCGTACCAAAGGGGAATTTTTATTTAAAAAACCTCAAAATGAGAAGCAATAGTTCATTTTTACGACTGAGCCTGCTTTTGTTAAGGGGGAAAAAAAACTAAGGATAACATTTGAATAAGAATTTAAGAGGATTTAATATTTTCCAAAATTTCCGGATTACCTTTTAACCTACTTTCCCATAAAAGTAAGAGAAAGAAGAGAAGATCATAAAAGAGGGCTTAATGCATCTTTAAAATATCGCTGAAACAGAAAAAAAGGGTCAAAAATAAATAAAATAGTGAAATTATAATGGAAAAACTGAAAATTGGAAAGTAAGGTTTTGAGACGAGGAAAATGTCTATCTGTATGTCCGCCACTCCTAATAATTGTAACGACTCCACAGTACTGGTTTTGTTCTGAAATAATGATTGATGATATGATTTGTGTGTTTTTATTTTTTTTTAATCCGAAGTTTTAATTTATTTATTCTATTTCTGGCAACTGAAAATAATGGGGACTTCAAAGATCTGTATGTTTTAACAGAAGGAGCTGTGCAGACAATTTTATTTATTTTGTTTCATTTATTTATTTATTTCGTTGATGATGAAAATTATTCATTTAAGTGGACATTTTATTATTTTTTATTTACTTTTTAAAACATATTTATTTATTTTTAAAATTATCTTTTGGCAACAAGGGAAAAATAAAATCCAAGGTGATTCTTTTTTACCCGGAAGAAAGCTTAACAGCCGATTGTTTAATTTTTGCACATTAATGCATTTATTTTGATGAACTTTTTACTTTTATTTCTTTATTTTCTTTTTGAAAGCGATTATTATTTTTGAAATAAAAAACATATTAGCTCATTGTTTAAAACTACTTTATTTGTGCGTTCATTTATTGTTTACGTATCTATTTCATTAGATGAGCGAGGCTTATTTTGTTACTAGAAATCAGCTTAATATTGTTACAAACTCTGTAAATAGTAATTATTGTAGTAACGTAACCTGTAAATAGTTTCCCGTAATGAATATACAGCCCCTATACATTTGGCTGAAGCATACGATCCCCCTATTCTTTTTTTTCATTGATAAAATTTGTGAATGAAATAAGAAAGTGTAGAACGATGTAGCATTTTCTGGAATAGTTGAGAGATTTCTTTCGATGTGTATAAAAAGCCGTTACGCATGATAAAGAGTCAGTTTCGATTGAGAATTTGTACTGAGAGTGTATTAGCTCTGTTTATTGCGAGGCATTTCGCTGTGTTGTTTTTCGTATTTGGAAGTAAATACGTGTGTAACCGTTGAGTTTACGGTGTTGTGTGATATTTGCTTAATTGCTGATGATTAATTTAGCAGTTGTTGACGATCTTCCCTGTACATAGTGTAAATAAATTTCCTGTATTCTTAATCAAGAACTGTGTCGTCCTTTCAAGAAAGTTGGAAGTCACACCGGATCCGTTACAATATGTTAAAAAGGTGTGCATGGCATTATTTGCAGTCTTTGTTAATTATGAGGATATTGTAGGCTCGATTAGTTCCTGACGGGACTTCTTGTTAAATGTATGACAACGGAAATCCTTATAATATGAATACCAACCACTCAGTTAAAAAAATGTCTAATCAAATTTTAATTAATTACCATTTTGTGTCCTTAAGATATCCGAACACACTCGGAGCAAAATTTCTGAAACTTTTAGTACTCATAGCTTATTTTTCAGATTGCACTTCAAAAAGGTGAACAAGTGTAGTATTTCTGTACATAAATAAGTATAAATTTATAAGAAAAACATTTACGCTGCTTTTTTTTTTTTTTTTTGAAGGGATTGTCAGAGAAGCTAGAGATCAAACTTCAGTAGTATCTCAAATAAAACCACTGTTAAAATAAACAACGTACTTTAATCTAGGAATGTACTGGATTTAATGTTATTTGAAAAAACAGAATTATATAAAAGTGGAATTAGGCTAAATGGGTTCCATCAAAAATTCTGAATTCTTTAATATTTTATTTGACCCCTAATGACCTTCCGTTTTCAAGTAGATAGTTCTGAAACATATATACGCTTGTTGATTTAAAAGATGGTTTTTAAAAAGGGCCAACACCACTTTCCGAAGAAAATAATAAACAATCCTTAGCAGTTCAGGAAAAAAAAAGGATGAACGAAAGGACAAAACATGCAAATGAAAGGTCCTGGAAAAAATCTTAAAAAAAAAAGAGAAGTTTGGTCCGAATTGAACAATTTTCACAGAAAAACATTTTGTAGTTACCGAGAAATAGATTGAAAGACAAACTAATAAACATTTAATTTTCAAATTTTGCAGTTTAAAAAAAATTCCTCAGATTAAAAAAAATTCTTTAGCCTGTTTTCAAATTACCATTTGTAATTGCCAATTATAAACGTGAATTGTAAAAGAACACCTCTCTATTGACTCTTTACATAAGCATTTGATATTTTTACGGAATTGAAAAGGATTTGTTTACGCTGAATGCAAACGTAATAAGTTTGCCTTGAAATTTGTTTTTTAGCTTAGGATGCTGTAAATTTTTAGTTCTTTTCCATTGCATTAGTTTGGAACGAAACATGTTTACCCGTTTATTCTAAACTAGCAAAACTACCTGGCGTTGCCTGGGTCAGTAATAATTATTAGAAAAAATCGTTACTTGCTTTTGTTTTCTGTTTTAAGTGAAAGAATTTAAAACACATCTTTTTGACGTGATTAAAAATCGAGTTTCTTCCTTTCCCATAAAACTAAAATAGCAATAAGTATAAAGAACAAAGTAGTATTGATTTAGAAACGAAAGCACTATATTTAAGCATATACAAATTTAAAAAACATGAAATTAATCTTCTCATATTTAAAAAGATTAATCTGTTGATACTTTTTTTTCAACATGGAGTCTAAAACCTTCTCTGTATGGCTAATGAAGTACGAAGTGATTAAAAAAAAGTAGCTGCGCTCGTAATCCCCTTATACTTGCTTTAGTTATTTCGGGAAATTTCAATCATTGTGGCTCTTGGTGCGATTTTACCGAATTTGCGAAAGTCGTTTCGGGGTACCTTCGATGATGCTCCCCCATTGTTTCCTTACTTTGTAAAACGATATGATATTAATTTTCGTTACAGAGATATCGTCGCCAGATGCTGAGATATTTTTGGTCACCATAAAATGGCGCTAAACAGTTTCATCCGAAATGTTACCAAAATAAGTAATACAATTTGGTGATTGTTTGAAATTGTGCAAAAAGGAAAATTAATGGAAGTTTTTGTGCTATTTATGGATTTGCCTAATTTAGTTGCTGGATTATTTAACACAGTAAAAAAAGTCTTTTGAAAATTCTTTGATTGGCGATATTTTGCTTACATGGTGAAAGCTGAGAAACATTATGACGTAGTCTTCGGCTTCAAAAACAGCAACGTTGAAAAAACTGCCAAATGCATCAGCTACGGAAATCTTTCTGCAAAAATTTTGGCGATCTGCTGGTTGTTTGGATAATGAGTAAGTGTTCAATCAGCATAAATAATAATAAAAACCATTAATTACATTAAAGTTCCGTTTAAATGGAAAATCATCAGCCAAATCATGTATTATTTGCCAATCTTGTGCAAAAATCTTACTTCAAGATTTGACTTGAGAAAAACCTTGAACAATCACGAAAAGCAAAGAAAGTCAACAATACAACAATTGTCGCTATCGACAGGGAGTTGAGATGATACACTAAATACTGTATTGAGTTGAGGAAAGCCTTCGAACATGGATCTAAAAAGCTCATAACTCGTTTTTTATTCTACTTAGAAATTTCGAACAGGTGCCATCTTCAGCAGAAAAATCAGAGCTTTCGATGGACATATAATGTAAATATGTGCAAGTATTTTTTCATCCCAATATTAGAGAATTTATACAAAAATTGTGTTTTATTGCCCCCCTAAGGGGGTTTTGCCCCCCATAACGGGACGAAAACTACCCTATGTGTTATTCTGATGCATAAGCTATATTATTGTAAAGTTTCATCAAAATCTGTTCAGTAGTTTTTGCGTGAGTAACAAACATCCATACATCCATACAGACAAACTTTCGCATATATAATATTAGTAAGATTGTTTTATTGTTCTGCCGAGAAGATTAAAAGTTTTGGATTGTCAACAATACATACTTTGAACTTCTAAATCAACAACAGTAGGGTAAAACAAATAATTTCCATAGGCCATTCTTACACTTGGTTTAACGCTGACGAGAAAACTTAAGCAATGATATAATTCTTAAACAAAAGACATGGAATTGTAGAAAATGTTTCGTAGCTATAGGGTGAGTGTAAAAAACATCTGCGTGAGTAATAAGTTAAATCATATCGTTAGCAGTTGTGACGCATCTCAAAAATTATCAAAATATAATACAAATTTCATAATATTATAAAAATATTATAAAACTAGTACAAAGTTATTAGTTTACATAAATGGTGCGCGGTAGCGTATAAACTATATAATCAAACTTGATGATTAATTAAATTTTTATACCTTTGAAGAAATTTTTTCAACATTAACTATGAACTATATTTGTTTAAACTTCAAAAACTATATAGTAAACATAACATTATAACTCTTTTAGCGCGTATTGTAGTATTTGAGGACCAATAAGTTAAAACGAGTATTGCGTATAAAGCCTTGCGGCGGTAACCTTGAAATGCGTTTTTTTCAAAAACTTTTAATGATAGAAACTTACAATTTTCATTCTACTGAAGTGAAATTTCCAGTAGTTCTATTTATTTCATAATTAGTTAAATTTTAACCAAGAGTAAATTTTTAAATTAAAAAAAAGTTCTTGACCGTAAAAACAGCTGTTTAGGAAAAAAGTCTGGGTCCTAAAGCAAAAATTTCACTTCAGTACCATTATGAACATATAAATAAAATGTGGTGAAAATTTCTTAGTAATACGTAAAGTAGATTTCTAGAGAAAAAAAAATAAGATTTTAAAACTGATGTTTTGAGAAAATCGCGTTTTAAAGTAAAATTGTACGTACATTAAAAAAAAAATTAATTTGAATTTTGACATCTTGAATTCAAATTATGTTTTTCGCAATCACGAGTGGGTGTATGTAGGCGTGTGTGTGGGGGTATGTGTGTTGTGTGTAGGGGTATGTGTATGTGTGTGTAGGTATATGTGTTTGTGTTTGTGTGCAGGCATGAGTGTGTGGGTACTTGTGTGTATGTGTGTGTGTGTTTTTTTGTGTGTATGTGTAGGTGTCTGTATGTATGCGTGTGTGTATGTGTGTGTGTTTGTGTGTGTGTATGTGTTTGTGTATGTGTGTGTAGGTGTATGTGTGTGTTTGTGTGTTTGTATATGCTTGTGTGCGTGTGTGTGTAGTTGTGTATGTATGCGCGTGTGTGTAGGACATGGATGCAACCTGGAGACGGCTTTCGCTATAGGAGCAGCATCGTGAGGAGCCGGTCGACGGTGATGGTGCGGAGGGTGGCGGTGGGAAAATAAAGTGATAGGAACGCCAAAAACAGTCAAATGAAAGCAAAAAGCAATCGTGATTGCTCAAAAAAATCCTTCCCCATATAAATTTAGTTCGCGTTCCTTTCAATCTACATAGAAACATGAATTTATTGTCGCTAGAGAGAAATTGGTTTGAATATTTTGAATATGTAAAAACTAAAAAAATATTTTTTAAAGGTTTTTGTGTACCGACTCCCCTTGATTCTCCTCAGAGAATCTTGAGAAAGCAAATACCAGATATTATGCAGTACGAGAAGCAGGATGTCAAAAACGAAGTGGGAGCAGCAGAAGACTAATGAAATAGAAGCACAAATCGATAGATTTCTACCAGTTTGTTGGCACTCTCAGCTTCAATGAATTAACATCTGCTCACCGCTCGGTTGCTCACTATTCCAGACTAATGGGTCCACAACAAGGACGAAAATTCAGTCTCTGCATGCAAACATATTTACAGTAAATTCCCGATTATCCACGGAATAGGTTGGCACGGCGACCGCGGATAAGCGAAAACGGCGGATAATCCGAATAATTGGTATAAAATGGTACTTAGTGAAAAGAACAAGCTAAAAAATATTAATAACACTCACACATGCATTTAAATTATAACTAAAAATACTGCCACATTTCATCAACTAACACTGAATATAAAAAAATATACGTAAAATCTAAAAGCGAACAGTAACAAAATCATAAGTTAAAAAAAAAAAAAAGTTGAATTTTGACATCTTGAATTCAAATTATGTTTTTCGCAATCACGAGTGTGTGTATGTAGGCGTGTGTGTGGGGGATGTGTGTTTGTGTGTAGGGAGTATGTGTATGTTTGTGTAGGTATGTGTGTTTGTGTCTGTGTGCTGGCATAAGTGTGTGGGTAGTTGTGTGTATGAATGTGTGTGTGGGCGGGGGGGTATGTGTAAGTGTGTGTAGGCATATGTGTTTGTGTCTGTGTGCAATAATGAATGTGTGGGTAGTTGTGTGTATGTGTGTGCGTATGTTGTGGTGTGTGTGTATGTGTAGGTGTGTGTATGAATGTGTAGGTGTGTGTGTGTGTATGTGTAGGTGTCTGTATGTATGCGTGTGTATGCGTGCGTGTGTGTGTATGTGTATATTTGTGTATGTATGTGCGTGTGTGTAGCATATGGATGCAACCTGGAGACGGCTTTCGCTATAGGAGCAGCATCGTGAGGAGCCGGTCGACGGTGAAGATGCAGAGGGTGGCGATGGGAAAATAAAATGATAGGACGCCAAAAACAGTCAAAAGAAAGCAATAAGCAATCGTGATTGCTCAAAAAAAAAAAAAAAAAAGTGAAAAAATCCACGGATAATCCGAACCGCGGATAATCAAACCGCCGATAATCCGGAGTTAGCTGTACTTATTAATGCAACTCACTTCTTTGAGTTTCCCAAGATCTGTAGCGTTGATCTTTCCCTTGTTGTACTCCTTCGCCGTTTCTATGACAATGTCGGAAAATCGGACTTTTATTTTGCAGTACATGCCTCGGAACATCGCTTCGGAGGGATCGGATGTCTCCTTGCCCCTGCTGGTCACCGACAGAGCCACGCACTGGTCGTAGTTGCCCATCGAGTGAGAGTTCCCCTTCAGAATGCCGGCAGTTGGCTTGCCCATGCTGTCGAGCACTGGAAGGAAATTGTGTAAAAGATTCTTTAAATATAAAGACAATTTCTATGAGCTTGGCAGATATGAAAAATATGAAGTAAAATAAGTATGTAATTTCTTAGGCACTAAAAAATTGCAGTAAATCTTGATATCTTTGTACAGTCGGACCTCCATATATCGAAGTAGCAAATTGCTGGAAAAAATTCGATAAGGAGTTTCGATGTATAGAAACGATCTTATTTTATCGTACCAATCTCCTAAAATACTAAAATTAAAGCTAATTTTCGTGTATGAAAACCAATTTCTAATTTATACGATCATCGGATTAAATGAAAGTTAATAATTAAAAAATTAACAGAAGTTACATTTTTGCGTCGTCATACATGTTCATTCTTCGGCAATTAACTTGATCCACAACATTAGGGGAGTTTCGTTTTGACAATGTAATCGAGAGAAAAGTAAAAAATCTAATAATACTTAACTTGAATGATTTTTACTGAAGCTAAAAAGACTAAAAATGACAATCAGCTGACAAAAGGGATAACTTGAAACTGATTTTACAGTGTTACTGGTCACAACTTAGATTTGAAATAAACTTGAGGAAATTAAAGAACTCCAGAACGGAACAACGACCTATCTAGGGGTGTGACCCGTCAACCCCAGATTCCTTCTGAGTTTCGTAGCAACTTTTATTGAACATAATTTTCTCCCGTAAACTTCATTTTACATGAGACAAGCAGTCTAAAGTGGAAAAAAATCTACGAATGTCTTGAAAAAAAATTCGATATATAGAGATTTTTTCGATATATAGAAACAATTTTTCTATGTAATTAACACAGAAATTTGCTGGGGTTTCGATATATAGAAAATTTCGATATGTGAAAGTTCGATATATGGAGGTTCGACAGTATTTTGGTTTATAGGATTCTAGAACCTTTAACCTTCAAAATTTTCGACTTACTGGGAAAAATATACTGTTACAAATCCTGTAAATAGTAATTATTGTAGTAACGTAACCTGTAAATAGTTTCCCGTAATGAATATACAACCCCTTTTTCATATGGCTAAAATATACGACCCCTATTCCCTTTTTGTTCATTGATAAAATTTGATAACGGTCAACGCATTTCGAGAAGCGTGTGGAATATTTGAGAAAATTCTTTTCGGTGTATTTAAGCCGTTAGCGATGGATAAACAGTTTAGTTTCGATTGATATTTCGAACTGAGAGCATTTTGCTCTGTTTATAGCGAGGCATTTCGCTGTGTTGTTTTCGTATTTGGGAGTAAATACGTGTGTAAACGTTGAGTTTACGGTGTTGTGTGATAGTTGCTTAATTGCTGATGAATAATTTAGCAGTTGTTGAAGATCTTTCCTGTACATAGTGTAAATAAATTTCCTGTGTTTTTATCAAGAACTGTGTTTTCATTTCAAGAAAGTGGAAGTCGCACCGAATCCGTTACAATTTGGCGCCCAACGTGGGGCTACTTCAGGACTTTCTTGCAGTAAGTGTGACTTTGGACATTTTTTCATAAAGACTTTTTAAATTTGGACTTTATTTTTATGGCGATTACTCGCGCAATGGATGAACAATTAAAACAACTGCTTGATGCAATCAACTCTGTGAAGAGTGATATGGCGGCTAATCAAGAACAATTAAAAAGTGACTTGACTGCAAGTTTTACAGCTAATCAAGAACAATTAAAAAATGATATGGCAGCTAATCAAGAACAATTAAAAAATGAATTGGCGGCTAATCAAGACCAATTAAAAAGTGATTTGACTGCAAGTTTTACTGCAAATCAAGAACAATTAAAAAATGATATGGCGGCTAATCAAGAACAATTAAAAAGTGATCTGACTGCAAGTATGTTGGCAAATCAAGACCAGTTAAAAAGCGATTTAACGGTGCTGAAAAAGGACTTAACGGTGCTGAAAAAAGACTTAACGTCTAACCAAGAAGAAATTAAAAACGACCTTATTTCGGTAAAGACTGTGATGGAAAATAAATTTAATGACATAGAGCATCGAGTTGATGCAATTGAAGAAAAATTTGATACCGTTGAAAGCCGATTCAATGCTGTAGAAAATAAATTTGAAGATGAAGATAGAAGATTTCATCTACTTAAAGAAGAGATCTTTAAGGACGTGGAAAGGAGATTGGCGACCGCGGAAAGCAGCTCTGTACAGTTTGGCGCTCCCACATCGGTTGCTCGACCGTCCATTAAACTTGCCACATTTGATGGGAAAACTTCGTGGCAGGTTTACAAAACTCAATTCATGATAGTGGCGGAAGCGAACGGATGGGACTCTGCTACCAAGGCCTGTCATCTTGCAGCATCCCTGAGAGGTGACGCAGCGGACATTCTCCAGACCCTTCCGGACAGCCAGCGCCTGGATTTCGCCGCCCTCACATCTGCGTTGGAGCTTCGCTTCGGTGGGAAGTGCCAGAAAGATTTCAGCCGACTCCAGTTGAAATCCCGTTTCCAGAAAACCGGGGAAACCCTGCAAGAGCTAGCGGCGGACGTCGAGAGATTGTCTCATCTTGCTTTTTGTGACTGCCCTGCGGATGTTCGAGACAACCTGGCACTCAACTACTACATCGACGGGGTTCGAGATCCGGAAATCCAGAAAGCTCTACGGATGGCGGATGTCAAAGACCTGAGTTCTGCTGTTGTGTATGCGATGAAGTTGGAGGCCGCCCAGCAAGCAACCCGCAAGGATCGCCATCTAATCCGGACTCAGGAAGCTGATGAGTCTGATTCCAGGTCGTCCCACCTCGCTGAACTTGAGAGACAACTCGGTGACTTGACAAGACATTTGAGCAGCATAACAGCCCAAAAGAAACAAGAGCAGAAGTGCTGGAAATGCGGTAGTGAAGGACACCTGCGAAGGAGTTGTCCGGCTCGCCAAGCTACGCGAGGGAAGGAAATCACCACCACTAAAGCTCTGCAGATTTCCTCTTCTAGTAGTGGCAGTGATGGACTTTTCATTTACGCACATGTAAATGGGAACCCCTGCAGACTGATTGTTGACACTGGAGCCAATGTGACAATCATTAGGACAGATGTGGCTCGTGAATTTGGATTGAAACTGCTGTGGACATCGCCACGCGTAAGTCTCCAGACTGTGACAGGTGACAAAATTGAGATTGACGGTAAAGTGGACTTGGAAATAGTGTTTGGAAATGCCACTTACCATCATACGGCATTCGTTGCTGCTATCACTGACCCCTTCATTCTCGGATTGGACTTTTTGAAGAAATATGACTTCACTCTCGACTTCAAGACTAATGAGCTGCACTCGATGAGAGAAGACATAGCCGTTTTCCCTGCAGAAAGTGATGTAAAATCCGCTCATCAAATAATAGCCCAAACAGATTTATCGATTCCCTCAAGGTCAGAATCATTAATACCTGGCTCCCTTGAAGAAAGCAATAGTTTTCGATTTGGACTCATTGAATACCCTAACCTAAGCAATAAAATAAACGGAGTGCTGGTAGCATCTACGCTTGTGGACCTTTCTAAGGATGTAATTCCTGTGAGAGTCGCCAACGTGAGTGAAAGGCCAAGGAATATCCGGAAAGGTGAAGTGTTAGCAACTTGTACTCCAGTAAACTGCATCATTAGAAGAATCAATTCCCCCAAGACTGTGTCTTCTGAGTCCTTGACATCGAAGTTAATTGGGAGTGCACCAGTAACGAAAGACCAAAGAACTGCTGCGGAACAATTGGTGGATGACTTCAAGCATCTGTTTTCATCTACATCGGAGGATGTTGGCCGTACGAATTTAACGCAGCATAGGATCTACACTGGAGAACACCCCCCTATTAAACAGCATCCAAGACGACTACCGTTCGCCAAGAAGGAAGAGGTTGAGACCCTCCTGAAAGAGATGAAGGAGAATGATGTAATCGAACCGTCATCCAGTCCTTGGGCCTCTCCCATCGTCTTGGTCCGAAAGAAAGATGGCTCCACCAGATTTTGTGTTGATTACCGACGGCTGAATGAAATCACCAAGAAAGACAGTTACCCTCTTCCACGGATACACGACACCTTGGACACTCTTTCCGGACACAAGTGGTTTTCGACCCTGGACTTGAAGAGCGGCTACTGGCAGGTTGAAATACACCCTGATGACCGAGAGAAGACAGCGTTTACAACTGGACAAGGCTTATGGCAGTTTAAAGTGATGCCCTTCGGCCTCTGCAATGCACCAGCTACGTTCGAACGTCTTATGGAGACAGTGTTAAGAGGACTTTCCTACGAATCCTGTCTGGTCTACTTAGACGATATCATCATCGTGGGACGCAGCTTCGAAGAACATCTGGCAAATCTTAGGAAGGTGCTGCAGAGGCTTAAGGAAGCCAATCTGAAGTTAAGCCCGTCCAAATGTAATTTGTTCCGCCGGGAAGTGAACTACCTTGGTCACATCATCTCTTCTGAGGGTGTACAAACCGATCCAGAGAAGGTATCTGCGGTCAGGAGTTGGAGTCGTCCCGAAAACATCCATCAGCTGCGAAGTTTCCTGGGGCTCTGCACCTACTACAGGAAGTTTGTAAAGGGTTTTTCCAACATTGCACGACCTTTGCATAAGCTGACGGAGAGCAAGCAAAAGTTCGAATGGTCCAAAGAATGCGAAGATGCATTTCTACGACTGAAGGAGGCTTTAACATCAACGCCTATCCTCGCCTATCCTCAGCCTGAAAAATCCTTCATCCTGGACACTGATGCGAGCAACGAGGGCATCGGAGCTGTTTTATCCCAAGAAATTGACGGAAATGAACATGTCATCGCTTACTGGAGCAAATGCTTATCAAAGTCGGAGCGAAATTACTGCGTCACCAGAAAGGAGTTACTGGCCATAGTGAAAGCTGTAGAACACTTCCATCATTACCTCTACGGCCGAAAATTTCTGCTTCGGACAGATCATGCCTCATTAACTTGGCTTTTGAACTTCAAAAATCCGGAAGGCCAGATAGCCAGATGGATACAACGGCTCCAGGAATATGACATGGAGATCAAGCATCGAAAAGGGTTATCTCACGGTAATGCTGACGCTTTATCAAGGAGACCCTGTCCTGAGAACTGCCACTATTGTTCCCGAATCGAGAAGCAGTATGGAACGACTAGCCCTACCGCCTATCAGGTGACAGTGACTCCAACATCATCAGAACCTGATCCATGGAGTGATGACCAAGTTCGAAAAGATCAACTTGAAGACCCCGACATAAAACCAATTTTAGAGTTCATGGAAAGTGACAGTCGACGCCCTAGCTGGCAGGACGTTTCCATCTTCAGTCCTGCAACAAAAAGATACTGGGCTTTATGGAACTCACTCCATTTACGGAACGGCGTGTTACACCGGAAATGGGAATCTGACGACGGCAAAACATCTAGGTGGCAGTTACTACTTCCCCGATCAAGGATTTCAGATGTTTTGAAAGAAATACATAGTAGTGCGACTGGAGGACATTTTGGTGTCTTGAAAACCCTCAATAAAGTTCGGGAGCGCTTCTTCTGGAGCAAGGCGAAGGATGACGTGGAGAAGTGGTGCCATTCTTGTGACGCCTGTGCTGCTCGTAAAGGACCGAAGAAGAGAAGCAGAGGGAAGCTACATCTGTACAACGTTGGAGCTCCTTTCGAACGAATTGGGATCGACATCCTGGGTCCTCTACCAAGAACTGCTGATGGGAACAAATACGTTCTTGTTTCCATCGACTATTTCACGAAATGGCCCGAAGCGTATCCCATTCCAGATCAAGAAGCTACCACCGTAGCAGAGACTCTAGTCCAACATTGGATCTCGAGATATGGAACACCTTTGCAGATTCATTCCGACCAAGGGAGGAATTTCATCTCTGTTTTGAAGGGCCTATGTCAAATTTTCGGAATTGAGAAAACTAGGACAACACCACTACACCCACAATCGGACGGCATGGTGGAGAGATTTAACCGCACAATCCTGAATAATCTCTCACTTATGGTATCCAGAAATCAACAGGATTGGGACAAGAAGCTACCTTTGTTCCTGCTGGCCTACCGCAGTGCTGTCCACGAGACTACCGGATATGCCCCATCTCAGATGCTCTTCGGACGAGAGCTTCGGCTACCTTGTGATCTCGTCTTCGGTCGTCCTCCGGATGCGCCTTCATCGCCTGAGGAGTACATCCAGGATCTCCAGGCCCGGTTGGAAGACGTTCATAACTTCGCACGAGAGCGAATCAACATCGCGGCAGAGAAGATGAAGACCCGATACGACACAAGGTCTACTGGACATGAATTCAACGAAGGCGACAAGGTTTGGTTATGGAATCCCATCCGACGGAAAGGTCTGTCACCCAAATTGCAGTCGCATTGGGATGGACCCTACAAAGTCCTTAACCGACTAAATGACGTCGTAGTGAGGATCCAAAAATCACCTAATGCAAAACCTAGGGTTGTACATTATGATCGGTTAGCCCCATACTATGGCCATAGTTCATGAGTATTACGTAAGCAACCATGGTTGATCACATAAAAGTTGTAGATAATTTTTGCTTTTAATGTTTAGTAATATTTCTTGTTATTATTGTGTTTTCTGTATCTGTTAGTTATTAATTAATGTGTATATTTGTAAACTTGTGATAGAAGTTTGGCACCCTTTCCGGGGATTGTACTGCCCGGGACGTGCAGTCCTTAGGAAGGGGGCAATGTTACAAATCCTGTAAATAGTAATTATTGTAGTAACGTAACCTGTAAATAGTTTCCCGTAATGAATATACAACCCCTTTTTCATATGGCTAAAATATACGACCCCTATTCCCTTTTTGTTCATTGATAAAATTTGATAACGGTCAACGCATTTCGAGAAGCGTGTGGAATATTTGAGAAAATTCTTTTCGGTGTATTTAAGCCGTTAGCGATGGATAAACAGTTTAGTTTCGATTGATATTTCGAACTGAGAGCATTTTGCTCTGTTTATAGCGAGGCATTTCGCTGTGTTGTTTTCGTATTTGGGAGTAAATACGTGTGTAAACGTTGAGTTTACGGTGTTGTGTGATAGTTGCTTAATTGCTGATGAATAATTTAGCAGTTGTTGAAGATCTTTCCTGTACATAGTGTAAATAAATTTCCTGTGTTTTTATCAAGAACTGTGTTTTCATTTCAAGAAAGTGGAAGTCGCACCGAATCCGTTACAATACGTTTTGCATAATTTAATTCTGAGGAATTTGATACTTGATTTATTATCATGCGCAAAAAACTTTTCAAGTTGTCGTAAAAATGCGTAACCTTTCCCCACAGAGATTTTTGTTAACACAGCTGTTTAAGCTTCGTTTTCTCAGGTGCCGGTTTCCGGTTTCTCGTTTTGCGTGCATGATATCTCGAAAAGTTTCTTATATATTTCGGTAAAACTTTTAATGCATGTTTGTCTGGTTTATTTTTATGATCTGAACCTAAATTTATTTTTTTTAAATGATTTATTTATTTTTTCGAAATTTTATAAGTTAATATCAAAATTTTCCAAAATTTTGGGCGAAAATATATTTTTTTTAATATTAACTTTCATTTATAGTTAAAATTTAGGTTCAGATCATAAAAATAAACCAGACAAATATGCACGAAAAGTTTTACCGAAATATATAAGAAACTTTCTGAGATATCATGCACGCATCACAAGAAACCGGCACCTGAGAAAAAAAGGCTTCAACACAGCAGCAGTTCATAAACCTCTATGGGGAAAGTTAACACATTTTTACGATTACTAGAGAAATATTTTGCGGAAGGAAATAAATATGGTATCAAATTGTTCAGAATTAAATTATATCTAACACATATTTTTTCCAGTAAGTCAAAAAAGTTGAAGATTAAAGATCCTTTGACTTCTTATTCTAAACCAGTCAATAAAATTTAAATAAAAAATTAAGAGAGGAAGAAATGTGTTCAGTAGTAAAAGTGAATCTTACAAATCTGTATACTGCCTATTTCGTCTCTCAAATTTTTAATATTACTTTTAGTGGCTGCTTAATAATCAATCTAAATATAATGAGATTAAGATTAACTGTAGTTTTTGCAATTAAAAACTCCAAATGTTGTGAACAAGAAATCATGAACTTATGTTGTAAGTGTGTAACCAAGAAATCATAAACTTATTTTATTTCATAATTCTTAGTGCTAACCAGGCTTATAGAAATATGTTTTAGATTATTATTTTTTTAAGTTGAAATTTATTTGAGGTGAAATTTTTTTAAATTTAAAACATATTTGCCTGTTTCCTATCCATGTAAAAAACAAAACAAAAAACCCTAAATCACTACGTTTTATTACGACGAAAGTGATAGAAAATATAATCACTTACATCGCAAATATAAATGCGCTGCACACAAAGATAGAATAGCTTATATTTATCGTTAATCTGCTCCAAATACAGCATGTTTGTATGCTCAAATTCAAAAACAATTTTGAACAAGTACGTAGTTAAAAAAAACACTTAAAAATGCTTTTTAACTAATGAATTGAGTTAAATCAAAGCAAGCTTCAAAAACCTGCATTATTTGGAAAGTTTCAGCTGCCTAAAATCTAAATCTACTAGCTGCGTCACCCGGCTCTGCACGGTCTACCCCGAAAATAAAAGTTATGTCGAGTGACGCGAGTTCAACACTCAGGCTTGAACCAAAAAAAAAAAAGTCAGTGAAATTTTGCGGCAGATTGCGGGAAAACCCCAAAAAGTAAACATTTTAAATCCTCTGATTACAGGAAAAGCCTCAAAACAAGAACAAGAATTTTACCTTTTCATATTCGAGAGAAAAAATGGCAACAGACCTGTCATCTCAATGATTTTCTTCACCCCGCTATGCATTTTAATAAAAGCGTTGTTGCGGAAAGCTGAGATGAAGCACTAAATAATATTTTGAATGGAGGAAAGCCTTCGAAAAATAGGGATTTTATGTCCAAATCCAAGCTTTATAATTAATAGTTTTTAATTGATATCTCCGCTAATTATTATTGGAGGATTATGTTAAATAGCCTAACATGAAGACGGAAAGATTACGAATCCATCGATACCTGGTTCGATGGTCAGTTCACTGTCGTTCGGGAGAAGTAGCTTGAACATACATAGATACGCTCAGTTTTTAGCCTACTTTCCCAGTAAAAGTCAGAAAAAGAAGAAAAAAGCATGAAAGAAGGCTTAATGCATCTTAAAAATATCGTGAAAAACAAAAAAAAGTCAAAAATAAATAAAATAATTAAATAAATATTGAAAAATTAAAAATTGGAAAGTAGGGTATTGAAATGGGGAAAAATGTCTGTCGGTCTGTCTGTCTGTCGGTCTGTCTGTCGGTCTGTCTGTCTGTCGGTCTGTCTGTCTGTCCCCCCCTAATAACTTTTGAATGAATAGTCCGATTCGAACAAACTTTTTTTTGTTCGAAAGATCTCGGCGAGGACACCTCATTCCCATATTTAACTTTTTGATTTGAACTATTTTTTGTTCAATTTTGAACAGTTCAAAAAAACTTAACATTAGCGCCTACGGGGAAATTCAAAGCAATTCCGAACTGTGAGGCGATTTTGCTTCAAACAAGCTTTGTCGGAAAAAGTTTTTGATGAAAAACTTGTATATAAAATATCTTTTTGATTTGAACAATTTTCCGTTCAATTTTGAACAGTTCAAATCCCTTAACAATAGTGCCTACGGGGAAACTGAAAGTCAATGAAGATTCCCTACTTGAAGGCGGATTTACTTCAAACAAATTTTGTTGGAAATAACTCTTGACGTCAAACTCCAGACTTCGACTCCGAGAATTTAGGGGCACTTGACTCCGACTCCGACTCCTGTGCCCGACAATTAATCGGACTCCGACTCCCCGACATTGACTCTGACTTCGTAGTTTTGGCAAAAATTTATACACGGTGGACAAATGACTGACTCCGATTCTTAAATATTCGACTCCGACTCCTTTATCTCAAAATGAGATTGACTCCGACTCCGCAGCTATGGTCTCCGACTCCGCAGCTATGGTTTTAACTGTGAAATAATTATTGTTGATATGACTTGTTTTTATTTTTACGCTAAAGTTTCAATTTAGGTACTCAGTTTTTGGCGAATAAACTCAAAGTCATTTATGTTTCTACATAAAGATATGCGCAGACGATTTTTTTTTTGACAAAGAAAATTATTTCTTTAAGTTGACATTTTATTGTTTTTTTTTGTTGTTGTTGTTTTGGTAAATGCATTAATTCATTTAAAAAAATGTTTTTTGGCAACAGGGGAAAAGAAACGATTTTTTTTTTGATATAATGTATTTATTTTAATGAGCTGATTAATTTTAATTATTATTTTCTCGTTTTGAAAGCTGTTAAAGATTTTTTTTAATGTAAAAAAGTGTATTAGCTGCTTTTTTTTTTTTTTTTACGCATAAATTTTTTTTAGATGAGTGGGGTTATTTTATTTCTAGAAATCAGCTTAAAGTATTTTTAAAATATGTTTGAAAAAATTTGCGATTTTAGCTATTTTTGAGAATATTGATCAGGTACTAGAAAGTAGTATGGGTATACGGGAAAGTAGGCTCATCTAGTTCTAGACAGAACTTCTTGTTAATTATATAAGAAGATGCTTGCTTAAGTTCAGCCTTGAAATTAGTTTCTTAACTTTATTAACAAAATTAACTTTATGGTTACTGTTGTTTTTAAGTTTTTAGCAACAATTAAAAAGCAGAAACGGCAGGCATTATGAAAGAGAAGAAAGAGAAAGTAACTTAGGAAATCCTCACATATACAATAGCTAATGATCGAGCAACGTTCCTGACGTCATCAACAATGAAACTCACGCCACGGCATGATAATTTGATAATATGTTTTGGTAATGTTTAAAAGGCAGGGAAAGGTTTTATTGTGACAAGGCTGAACTCGATCTGGTTGCTTGACTGTTTTACTGGTAAGACTGTCATTTCAGAGGAAAAAATTTCTACTGAATTAACTAAATAACTATTTTACTAAAATTTTCTATTTTTCAGGAAAAAATTCCTATTTCTTCCTGAAAATAGCCGTCAACTTAGACAGGTGGTCAACTTACAAGGACTTGGTCAACTTTACAGGTTTTACTGTATCACCAAACAGGCAATTGCTTCGTTCAAATGTAGAAGCAATTTTCATCCGTCATACCTTGACGGGCGCATTCCTAGTAGTCTTTAATAATAATGAATGTATAAGTATTGAAATCTAGTTCAAGGACTTTCACACATAAAACTACTGAAAACTCAAAGTACAATGGGGTCGTTTCCAAAACTTTAAAAGTATTTTTTTCTGAAAGAGCATGTTTAAAAACATAGGATCTGACCATTTTTTAAATAATTTCTCTAAGTTTAATATTCTTAAAAAAATACTTAAATCGGTGCTCTTTCATCGTTTAACGCTTCTGCCGATGACATCACAAATGATGAAATGCCATTCTGTGTTGCCAATATCACAGAGCAAAATATTTAATTCGCATCTTTACTCACGTGTATTGGCAACGATAGGGTTGGTAGCAAGCGTAGAGCGCAATTTTAATTCGCTGCTTGATTATCATAACGTGGAAACGTAATGCGGCAAATTGCATCATTTGTGACGTCATCAAGACCACGCCTTGTTTGAAAAATCGGACATTTTAAAAATTAATTGAAAAAATTGTTGGGAAAATGAAAGTATTTTCTGGGTCCATGTTATTTTTTTTGCTCATTCTATCCATTTCAATGACTAAAAGTAGTACTTTTGACTGAAGAAAACCACCCCATTTAGAAAAATTCATAAATTTTCTGTTGACATTCAGTAGAACAACTCCCGACTAAAGACTCAGATTCATGGAACAGGGCTAATTTACGCAAAATAATTTCTTTTCGAAATCCGAGAGTTGAAAATAAACGTTTACCTTCCATTTGCATATTAATTTTTGAAATGACATGCCTTTTCCTTTCATTCGTAATTTTTTTTTAGATTGAAGTTTTAATTAAATCAATTAATATATTTTCAAATTTCTATAATTTTCTAAAGTAAGCGATTAAGTTGTACATTTGATTTAGGATAACTTGAAAATTATGAAATTCATATGATTCATACAAGCATCAGAATATAAGAATTTATGCTGTTATTTTAAAATTTCATGAAAGACTAATCCAAAATTAAAATTTCCATTATAAATGCGGCAAGGATATGAAGAAACGAGCACAAAACTTCCCCCGCAGAGTTTGATTTTTTAAAACTTATTATTCATTAAGAAACCTTAATGATTTGTGAAATGAAAATTCAAATAAGTTGTGCTACAAAAAATATTTGATGAAACATAAAACTTATGTTCACATTTGCTAAAAGCAATTCAAGCAAAAAATTGTTGATTAAATATTTTCAGTGAAAAACATTCAAATAACTCAAACTCTGTAAGAACTTTAAGGTTATCAGAGATTAGTTTTATGTATTTATTTTCAAAAAAGTTATTAAAAAGTGATCTGAAAAAAATCTTCTGATGTTCCGATGCAATTTAAATCTTTTGACATTTTATTAAGAAAAAAACTAATCATTAAAAAAAATAATTTCAGTTTCTCGAACAGTTTTGTTTATATTTTGAACTTTATCTTCATACTCTAATTGAAGAAACGTTTTTAATCAGATGAAATCAAATACGAGAAAAAGTACTTTTAAGGGCAAAAGAGTTTTAATGTTTCTTTTCTTTTTCTTTCTTTCTTTCCTGCTTTTTTTCATCAAAGATATTTTAGATAAGTCATTTCGTTTCACTTTAAAAAGAAAAAGTTTTTTTTTTCATTAAGTCACAGAAAGAAAGCTCCAACGTAAAATTTACAATATTAATACGAAATTTCAAAAAAATTACGTAGACTAATGGATTCAAAAATATTTTTCATTTCAATGGTTATTAAAAATGAGAAATATTTAATTTTTTTCCTGAGTATATATAACACTAGTGGTACCCGCACGGCTTTGCCCGTAGTAGAAAATTAAAAGGTCTTTTGGTTCGCATGTATATTTAGAAATAATGTATGGTGAATTTCTCGCCAGTTGGCTTGCCCATGTTACAGTTCCACGTCATGATAATTTCGTAATTTACTCGTTATGATAATTTTGCACCGGAAAGTGTTCTTAAAATTGGAATAGTAAAAGAACAAAATTGAATTTTTGAAAAACTGCTTCGAGGTGCACACCCCCATGCTACAAACTAACTTTGTGCCAAATTTCATGAAAATCGGCCGAACGGTCTTGGCGCTATGCGCGTCACAGAGATCCAGACATCCTCCGGACAGACTTTCAGCTTTATTATTAGTAAAGATTTCAATGCGTATTTTCTCACAAAATTGATTGATATATTTAGATGAAAAATCTATTGTAATTATGGAAACAAACGATTTGGAATTTGAAAAAGATTTTGAAATTATGTGTAATTAAAACGCACTTTCGCTTAAAAATAACCGCTTAATTTATTCTTAAACACTTTTATCTTAAACGTTTAAAGCCCAGGGCCTGATTACTAAATACGTCAACTAGGCCCAGGCCTAGGGCCCCGGATCTTTAGGGGCTCCTAAATGGCTGAAATATTTTTAGTCAATGGCTAAAATTGTTTCAGCCAACGGCTGAAGTTACAAAGTTTGAATACAGGGGACCCCCCCAAAAAATATTTGGCCTAGGGCCCCTCGATATCTTAACCGGGCCCTGTTAAAACCATTAATGTTTACAAGTTGATGCTTGAGTTTCATTTTCTAATTTGTCTTGTACTGAGAAAAAGAGCATCTTGCTACTATGAACCACGAATAGAATTTTCATTGCAATTTTGTACCAAACTACTTTCACTTTTCAATTTATACAGCTGATGCAGAGGTAATTATCTTAATGTATTGGATGGAAAGTCTTTATTTGGGTATTTTTTACGTTTGAATATAGAATGGGGTCGTTTCCAAAAATTTAAAAGTATTTTTTTCTGAAACAGCACGCTTAAATACATAGGATCTGACCATTTTTTAAATAATTTGTTTAAGTTTAATATTTAAAAAAAAAAAAAAACTTAAATCGGAGCGCTTTTATTGTTTACGGCTTCTGCCGATGACATCACAAATGATGAAATGCCTTTCAGTGTTGCCATCCACAGAGCAAAATATTTAATTCGTATCTTTACTGACGTGTATTGGCAACGATATGGTTGATAACAAGCGTAGAGTGCAATGTTTAATTCGCTTCTTCGGGCCGTGGTAGCCCGATTGGTAGAGTGTCGGATTCGGGGCCGGAGGGTCCTGGGTTCGAACCTCGATGGTCGAAGACCCACCGTCGTCATTAAAGAGGACTGGGCGACGTTAAATATGCTCGTGGTCTCAATGTCCTCCAAGTGAAACGATACCTCTGGGGGTGCTAGTACTAAGTAGCTATTAGCTCCTGGACTAGTTCTAAATTCTCATTAACTGTTCGATCCGGTGATGGTGCTGCCATCTATCGGTATATAAAATAATGGAGGCAAGGCACTAAGTATGTATTCCTCGACATAAATACAGTTGTATTCAGTTGTGACTCTGAATAGGAATAGGAATTCGCTTCTTGATTATCATAACGTAGAAACGTGATAGAAAGATGCGCCAAAGTGCATCACTTGTGACGTCATCAAAACCAAGCCTTGTTTGAAAAATCGTACACTTTAAAAAATTAATTTAAAAAAAACTGTTGGGAAAATGAGAGTATTTTCTGGGTCCACGTTTTTTTTTTTTTTTTTTTTTTGTTCATTCTATCCATTTCCATGACTAAAAGTAGAACTTTTGACTGAAGGAAACCACCCCATTGCGGTATATCAGTTTAAATTATCCGTTAACATTGAAAATAAGAGTAGGGGAGGGTGGGGCACAGTAAGACGCGGGGTGCAGTGAGGCAGAACTATTTTTTTGGATATTGAAATTATAATCGGGAAATGATGTTAGGTATCAATAAATCTGTAGCAATTGACCATTTGGATTACGGAATATGAAGTTGTTGCTCGTGTTTGCAATCAAATGATTGTTGTTTTTTTGTTTCAGGTCAGAAATGTTTATTTTTTTTTCGATTCTCGCATGCATCAATTTATAACATTTTCTTTTATGATTAAAAACTAGTCATTTGATTATTTTTTGTGTTCCACCTATGCAGGTAATTATCATTAAAAACAATTAGGATAGGCTTTAAAGGGAGTCAGTACCTTAAGTACTTTCAAAAATTCGCTTTTTAAAATATTTTTTATATATTTTGAAACTCCATTTCAATACCTTTCTAATGGTACAAACTTATTGATCGTGCTAATATCAGAAGTAAGTTAAAATAAGCTTTAAAAAAATGTAAACCTATTTTGATGAGGTATGATTTCCCCCTTTGTTTTGTTCCTTTTTCTCAGAAACTAAATTGTGTTAGACTTTTTACCACCTGTTCCATACATCTAATTGCATATATACTGAAGTAAAATTTATCTCATATTCGAAAAATATTTTTTATAGAGCTGATTTCGTGTTGCAAAATGGCATTTTTTGACAAAAATACAATGATTTACACTTTAGAATTTTTTCTTTCGACTTTATGGAGAGAAGAAAATACTGTACCATTTGCAACCTGCTGCATTAGAGATGTTTCCAGGCCATGTAAAGCATCTGAAAAAGTTAGTTTTAATGGGAGTTTCACTATATCGCTTCCTGCACCAGAATCAATATTCGTTGTTTGCCCCCTCGCCTTCGCCCGTCATAAATAGCCGATTCCAAGAAAAGACTTTTTCTGCTTCTGATAATATGGATGAAACATTTGGAAAACAATCCAATATTTCCTAACTCAAATTAACAAAAAAAAAAAAGGAAAGAAAGTAAATTAATTTGAATTCTGACATTTTGAATTCAAATTATGTATTTCGCAATCATGAGCTGTGACAGGGATAACGAGTTGTGACTCATTGGAGTTATGTCTCTAGAAACGACTCCTGTCTCCCCAAGCTTGCCCCTCCTCCTGGGCGGTTACGTGTGTATAGTGGTGTGTGTTTGTGTGTGTGTGTGTGCGTAGGCGCGCGTGCATGCATGTGTAAGTTTTTGTGTGTGCGTAGACCTGTGTGTATGCACGTAGGCGTGTGTGTATATGTGAGTGTGTATGTGTGTGAGCATGTGTGTGTACAGGACATGGACGCCTACGACCAGGAAAATCGGATTCCGACGCGCCTGCAGAGGCCGGTGGGCGGTGGTGCTGCAGAAGCCCCTGGTCCAAACTGAAAAAGAAACCACAACGCCAAGGACGGTAAAGTGAGAACAATAAGCAATCGTGATTGCTCAAAAAAAAAAGGCTGTTAAAATAATTCGTCATTTCGGGTTTTTTTTTATTGGATAAATAGGGGTTTTTGCCTTCATTCTAGTCGGAGAAAAAGAAAAATTCGCTAAATCACGAAATTCGTTAAATAGAGGTTCGTTGAATCGGGGTCCGACTGTATATATATGAGAAATATAGAGCCACTTACTTTTCAGTGTCCAACCTTTCAATCTTCGGACATTCCCAAAAATTTTCATCATTGCTCCGGTGCATTTTTGACTAAGTTTTGCTGTTCCAGATCCCCCAATAATTTTAGGTAACAAGCTCCGAAGCAGGGAATTTATGAAATCAGTAATTTCTTTTTCAGCTTCTTTGTAAGTCTGCTTCGGGGGTGCAGTTTCATTGACGAAATCTTTGACATCATCTGTCACTTTAGCAACAACAGTAGATTCTGTTGATAAAACAGTGAGCTTCACCTTACGAGTAGTCACTTTAGCAACAACAGAAGCTTCGGTTGATAAAACATCTGGCTTTGCATTTACATTGCCAACAGTTACTTTTGCAGCAGCAGCAGTTTCGGTTGCTAAAACGTCTGGATTTGTTGTTATAGCACCAGCAGTAACGTTAGCAACAGCAGAAGATTCGGCTACTAAGACATCTGGGTTCACTGTTACAGCACCATTAGTCACTTTAGTAGCATCAGCAGTTTCCGTTACTAAAACACCTGAGTTCACTGTTGCACTTCCAGTACTCACTTCAGCAACAACAGAAGTTTCGGTAACTAAAACACTTGAGTTCACTGTTGCACTGCCAGTACTCACTTCAGCAGCAACAGAAGTTTCGGTAACTAAAACATCTGGATTCGCTGTTGTATTACCAGAAATATCTGCTTGAGATAAAACTTTTGTTACCAGAACTACCAAAAAGATATAAAACTTGAACATCGTGAAAACGCGAGTTCTGCATCCAAGTCCCTGTCCATCTGAGAGTTCAAGAATTTTCCGTTGAAATATCTTTGAGGAAAATATGAATTCTTTTTCGTTTTCCTTCTCTTGGTTACTTCTTTGACTCGCAAAGCAGGACCTTGAAGTGTTTTCTCTTTATGCCTCCTATTTCCGCAAGCCGTATTCTATATGTCATTCAGGAGTGGACACTGAACAAATAGGCTGCCATAAACATAAATAGTGGTCGGGGTCAATAAGTTGGTGTAGGAAAATCGAGTGAAATTTTCTTTCAAAACAAGATGAAGATATTGACATGAGAGGAATCACGTGTGTGAATCATCGAGTAAACTAACGCTCAACAGTCATATTTTAGTTTATTTTTATTGTACTTTACACTTCTTTTTTGTTTGTTAAATTTGATTATGTAGAGTAAGGAATAAAGTAAAAGAAAGGGCAAATTTATGTACCATATGGAGACGTTGACAAGAAAAGTGGAGCAATTCAGTTTAAAAAAAATATCCAGTTAAAAAAAAAGGCAATATCTTAATTCTTCATATTCAAATATGTAAGTTTTGTTTGTGATAGATTATCGCAAAATTTTGACTAAATACGTTGCTGATATTACATCCTGGATTTTTTTTCAGCAGTTTTAGTAAAACACTTATTTTCGCAAAATGGCGTAAAATCGACTTATACTGCAACCCTTTTCATTCGCCGTGTTATATATGAAAGCCTATTATATTTTCCAAACCTCAATCCGATTGTAGTATAATTAAATCAATTAGAAAACATTAGAATAAATTGATGCCTGGTTTTACATCTATTTGTAACAGACAAATAACTATGCATTATCATTCAAAAAAAGTAGTTAAAGTATAATTAAATTAGTTTGAGCATAAGGATAAAATCCGTAGTTTAAAAATTGCGATTTTCCGTTTATTAGTGCAATGTATGAAGAAGCTTATTCCGCATCGAGCCATGTAAAAGTTATTCTCAAAAAAAAAAAAAAAAAAAAATCTATTTTAATTTTTTAGCTAGATTAAAAGAGCGTGCGTCTCATCCTTTGGATGCGCCAGAAAAAGGTTTTCCTCTGTCCTGTAAAATTATCATATTGTGAGTCATCAATTTCAGCCAAGTTGTGGCAATCTGATTACATATTTTTGACGAACACAATGTAAGGCGTATTTTAAGGACTTAAACTGTGAGAAATTCTAATGCTTTTGTTCCTTAAATACATTTTACAAAATTTTAATTAAAAAAAATTGACGTCTCTCAAGTTAGAAATAACCACTAAAACTAATTATGGTCTGATTTTTTTTTAAAACTACGTACCTCAATATCTATAGCGGAAAAAATACTAGATGATGTGAAATCAACATCATAATTAATTTTTAGTGCTATCAATAATGCTTTTGGCTGCAACGGGAGGAATGATATTTTGCGTTTTTTAAAAAGGAGAATAAAGTTACACTTTTTGAAGATATTTTAGACTAGCAGTTTAGTTTTCTTAGTTTTGGAAGCTTCTGGAATTTTTCTCAAAAAAATTTCAGTGAAACTTCTAACATAAATAATAGCAAGCCATGCTCCAGTCTTTAAGGAATATGGGACATTAATGTTCCCAAAGTTCAAAATCTATTTTATAAATTTATTGAAATGCAAATAGTTTATAAATTACATACTTTTCACTGCATTAAGACATCAGAATCTTATCAAATCAAAAAATATCGATTATTGCTTTAAAAAAAATATTGTCATTTTATTTTGAAAACATTGCAAATCAAATTCATTGATTGAAAGTGTCACATTCGTACTGTTATGCTTTTAATGATACTTTTTTCATTGAAGATCAAATGTTTGCAATTTCAGTCATTGTCCAAATGTTTCTGAGTTGAATAATGTCAGAACCAAATTTTGGAAAATTGTTGCTCTATTTTTTCTCTAATGGCACCTATAGAGACATACACTATATGACCAAAAGTATTGGACACTTTTAAAAATTCACACTTTAAAGGATTTCTCGAGAAATAAAAGACTAATTGCTTTGTAACTTTTGTCGCATAAAAGGTATGTTCTAGCTGTCATTGTCCATCGAAAGTTTAATCACCCATGCGTTTAGGGGACCAGCAACAAATTGAGAAAAACAAAAATGTTTTTTGATCATCGTTCATCGTAAATAGCTTAGAATTAGCTGTAAATTTCAGAAATTAGGAACCTTACTATGTACAATTATGTTACGTACTTCGATATAATATCCGTGCTATTCATGAAGATGTAAGCATTTCTTTCAGAGCTGCGAATTTTATTTGAAGATTTTTGACTCATAACGTGTAAAGTTTTCCATCAAAGCTTACCAAACTTTCAGAAAACTTGACAGCACAAAAAAGAAGTATTTAAAAAAAAATTTGAAATTTAAATGTTGAAAATTTTGATTAAATATGAACGTTTAAAGCAATCAATTTTTCTCAGCGCATGCGCGAAAGATAGCGATTTATAACTTTTATAATCTAGACCCCAACTAGATTCTCCAACCCATAACGAAATTCAGTTCAATATTTTAAAAATTCAAAACGTTATCAGCGTTTCTAATAAGCTGAATTTGAATAACTCTTGGGCAGACTACCGATCGTGAGGGATCGTTCGCAAATAATCTGTTTTTATCACGAATCACACTGAGCGATTGCAAGCAAATGTTGCTAACTTGCGAACGACCCCTAACGAGTCGTCACCTGTCCAAGATCTATTCAAATTAGGCTCATTATATCGCTGAAAACTTTCTGAATTTTTAAGGTATTGAACTGGAGTTTTATTATGAGTTGGAGAATCTAGTTGGGGTTTGGATTACGAAATTTATAAATTGCTATATTTCGCGCAAGCTCAGAAAAAAATTCATTGCTTTAAATGTCCATATTTTATCAAATTTTTAACATTTTACTTTTAAATTTTAATATTACTCTTCTCTTGTGTGCTGTCAAGTTTTCTAAAAGTTTGGTAAGCTTTGATTGAAAACCTTACGTGTTATGAGCTAAAATCTTCAAATAAAATTCGAAGTTCTGAGAGAAATGCTAATATCTTCATGAATATCAGTATTATTTTCTCCACAGTACGTAAAATGATTGTACACGGTAAGGTAATTAATTTCTGAAATTTACAGGTTATTCTCAGCTATTTACGACGAACGAGGATCAAAAAATTTTTTTGTTTTCCTCAATTTGTTGCTGGTTTCCTAAATGCATGGATGACTTAACTTTTAATCGACAATGACAGTTATAACATACCTTTTATGCGTCAAAAGTTACAAAGCAATTGGTCTTTTATTTCTTGAGAAATCCTTAAAAATGTGAATTTTTGAAAGTGTACCAATACTTTTGGTCATATTGTATATGTCCCAGCATCCATTGACACAAAATCTACCGAGTTCATCTTCACAAAACTTGACAGATGTGTTACTTGCCTCGTCTTTATTATTTTCATCTTTACTAATAATAAAGCTGAAAGTCTCTCTGTCCGGAGGATGTCTAGATGTCTGCAGGATGTCTGTGACGCGCATAGCGCCTAGACTGTTCGGCCGATTTTCTTGAAATTTGACACAAAGTTAGTTTGTAGCATGGGGGTGTGCACCTCGAAGCGATTTTTCGAAAATTCGATTTTGTTCTTTTTCTATTCCAATTTTAAGCCCATTTTTCACAGAAATTTAATAAAACGGGAAAGAATCTTTATCTTTATCTTCTTTATCTTTACTAATAATAAAGCTGAAAGTCTCTCTGTCCGGAGGATGTCTGGATGTCTGGATGTCTGTAGGATGTCTGTGACGCGCATAGCGCCTAAACCGTCGGCCGATTTTCATGAAATTTGGCGCAAAGTTAGTATGTAGCATGGGGGTGTGCAGCTCGAAGCGATTTTTTGAAAATTCGATGTGGTTCTTTTTCTATTCCAATTTTAAGAAAAAAAAAATTCATAAGATGGACGAGTCAATTACGAAATTATCATAACGTGGAACCGTAACATGGGCACAAGCCAATTGGCGAGATACGAAATTATCATAACGTGGAACCGTAAGATGGATACAAGCCAACTGACGAGAAAATTCACCATACATTTTTTGTAAATATACAGGCGAACCAAAAGATCTTTTAATTTTTCTATTACGGGCAAAGCCGTGCGGGTATCACTAGTGTGTAATAAAAAGGGCCCCTACTCCAACGTGCTTCGTGAGAAGTTAAAATTCTGCGAAAGTGGAGTGACAAAACTGACTCCGGGAATTATAGACCCTTTTCTTTTTCGACTCCGGCTCCCTTATCAGACCCCCCGACTTCAACCATGGTTAAAACTCCATGTGTGAGGGGCCATGTAACATAAGTCTTGTAGACCCCCCCCCCTTTTTTTTTCATTCACAGCGTAAAGTAGGAAAGTTGTTCGTGAATATAAATCAGAGGCAATAAACTTTCTAATGAGGTTTTAAATATGCTTAAGGTCCATTTTTTTCTAAAAAGATATGACTGCAGATTTTGTTTCTTGACCAGGATTTTTCAGCGACATTCTCATCCAATCTTTGCTACTCGACGCAATTGCTGTTGTTTCAGAATGCAGAAACAGTGAAAGAAACACACATCTGGAAAGACTAGTTCTAACTTATTGCCGCTACATGAAAAAAAAAAAAAAAATCATACTGGTTATTTTTCAACGTAGTAAATTTTTGAATAGTTTACAATTGTATTTAAAAACCATGAAAACTGCAATTACTGACTTCTTTTAAAATAAAAAAGGTAACCCTATAATTTAAGTTTATTTCATTAAAATAAAATAAGCGAGTATTTTGAGTTCAAGCGTTGTAAAAATTTAGTCTAGTAAGATTTTGATATTTTTTCGTCCAACGCTTTAGAAATCGTTCTTGTCTCGTCTCATTAAAGTCAAAATAAATAAATGAACAAATAAATAACCCAAACAATAAATGAATAAAAAAATTAAAAGGTTGCTTTTCTATCTTCCAAACTTCAAAATGAATAAATGAATAAAAGTCAAAAAAAAAAAAAAAAAATAATAATAATAATAAAGGAAAAAAATAAAGAATAAATAAATAAATAGGTAAAGCCAACGGACAACATTTGATTTTTGAGACATTCTCTGAAATATTGTGGAGTTTCATTCAATAATCTCATGATTTTTCCTCCTTTTTAATGATCTTTTTTAAATATCTATGTTTTTCTGTTGATTGGCATTCCGGAGAAAAATGCTTACGTGCTGCCATCTCTGTTTTAAAGTTTGAACTATAATCTGATACATTAAATGAATGAAACAGTCAAACAATCTTAATATTTAACTATAATCTTACTCAATTATTAGGATCCAGTTTTTGAAGCTTCATATATGAATAAATTTCATCTTTCAGAATATTCCATCAAGTAGGATTACATGTTTTACTTGCAAAAATTATTTTATGACCAAAAAATATTCACAGTTGAAAATTTGTAAAACCCTCGAAAAATATTAATAACCTTTAAGCAAGTAATTTTTTTTTCCACTAAACAACACTCATAATGATGAATTATGTCCGTTTATTTGATAGGGATGAGGAATGTCAGAAAGCAAAACAAAACCGAGGAGCATCGAAAGAGCACCGAACTGCGACAAAAAGGAGAGGTAGGGGAATGTGGGGCAAATGGTTAAGATGACTGAGCTTTTCCAAAATGAACAAATTGGAAATTGGTTTTGAAAATTAAGGTACATAAAGAATGAACATTGTATTTTGTAATAAAACTTGCATTGAAACCTTCTTTTTTTATTTTTGGCACTAAACTTGTGCGTTCAAAAAAAGTGGAAATTTTTCACATTTTTTGTTTCATGGGGCAAAGTGAAAAATGAAATATTTTTCGAGTTAAATAATTTCTTTTCGATTAGGAAAAATATTTTTGAATAAAAAAAATGCGAAAATTAAAGGATAGTTTAATAAATGAAAATATAATGGAACAATAATTTATTAATTAATGCATGAGAAAAAATAAATGAGTGAATAAAATAGTGAATGCATAAGTGAAAAAATGAATTAATAAATAAATTATTAAATAAAGGAATGAGAAATAAACTATTTAATAAGTGAATGCGTAAGTGATTTAGTAAATGATTGAGTAAACGAAATGAAGTATTTCACTTTGTCTCATCCACTTTGCCCCGCATATACAAATAAACTAAATATTAACTAAATAAATACTGCACCTAATATTAGAAGTACTAAGGAACATTTAAAATGTTAATAACAAGAACTTTATTATTCGATAATATCAAAATGATTTTTGACTTTCAACCAAATATTAGTATTTGAGGATCAATTTTTTAAAATTGCTTGTATTATCCTATGCTTTGATTTTCGGAGGTAATTTTTTCTTGAATGGAATAGACTACATATGTTTTTCATAGCTAAAATATTTCTAAATAAATTGCACTAAAATCAGAATAAATATTTCACAATTTCACTCTGCTACGCTATTTTCACTTTGTCTCATATATTTAGAACTCATACAGACTCAGTATACGAATTTTCAAGCACTTGTGGCATGTCGTTTACGAGTTATACGCGAATAAACACATACAGTGAAACCTGTGTAAGTTGACCACTTGCGGTGCAGTGCTTTGGTGGTCAACTTAGACAGGTGGTCAACTTATAAAGCGGGTAATGACTTATTTATTTATTTATTTATTTATTTATTTATTTATTTATTGTCATTTCTTACACCATGTATTCATTTTTTGACTAATTGACACTTACTCTTTCCGTTCAGCTCACTTTCATTGTTTAACAGTACTTTGAAACAATAATTTAAAATGTTATTCAAGTATTTTTAGAGGTTATTTTCTCAGAATGACGTATAATGTGTCATGTAAATTTAAAATTTCAGTAAATTGATCAAAAAAAAAAAAATCATTGTTTATAAAAAGTTATTTGATATTAATAGTTCCTAAAAATTCATAGCTAATCAAAAATAACAAATTTTTCGCTTATTTTTTTTCTCTCTCATATACATTTAATACATTTATAACCATGATGATCTACTTTTCAACAAAATTACTCCTTATTGAAGTTTGGCGCACTTATTAGACACTAGTTTTGGAAATTCCATATGTGTCAGCTAATTTTCTCTGGATTTCTCCCTTTTCAATTAATTCTAATAATTCATACTTTTTATCAATCTCAAGTTCAACTATAACTTTCTTTTTGAAGCCATTTTATGTAAAACTATAACACAAAGAGCATTAAGCTGAAATCTCATCGTTCTAAAAGGTTGTTAAAAATGAAAATTTCCCATTTCTTAATCCCTTGCACCAGAAATACTGCAATGCAAGTAACTTTTACTCTAGCACAGTTCCAGTGTTGCTAAAAAATATTACAATTGGAAAAAAATACTTTGTACTTTTCTACTGACACATGTTTTCATTGAACAGAGCGTACAAAAGGTAATCTCAAATAGCACAACAAAGAAAAACAAGTTTGGAGAATAAAAGGGTTCTTAGTAGTTTTCCAATGTGGTTAAACTTACAAGGAGGGTTAGTTATGCTGCTGTTTTATTTAGTTGGTAAAATGCTGGTCTGGCATCAAAAATATTCTTGGAAAGCATTAAAAAAATAATAATAAAATAAAATAATTGCTAAATTAAGTTTTAAAAAATAAACCAAGTGGTCAACTTACAAAGGGTTTTTTACAATACTCCAAACTAAATTTGGTTTACATTGGTGGTCAAGATAGACAGGTGGTTAAGATAGAAAGGTGGTCAAGTTACAGAGGTGGTCAACTTTACAGGTTTTACTGTACCAAAGGAATAATTCCGTTCCTGACAAAAGCGGTCAACATAGACAGGTGGTCAACTTACAAAAGTGGTCAACTTACAAAGGTGGTCAACTTTACAGGTTTTACTGTACCAAGTCATGAGAAAACTTAATTTAATTGGGGATGTTGAAAAATGATATTTTGGTTTGCACGCACGGACGCACCTAAAAATACTAGTCAATATTCATTTTGAAGTTGATGAGTTAAATAGAAATTTAGACAGAATTCCGATTGAATTTAAAGCAAGAACTTCTGTGGTAAAGTATCGTGACAAAATCAGCATAAGACTTAATTCCCGAATTTTTTTTCCGAAGTCAAGCGGAAATGAACAGCTTAATTGTAATTCCATCTGCTCACATGATTTAGTAAGTTTTCAGTCATAATTTGAATTGTTGACTTGCCAGTAGTAGCTCATGTCTGGTTCATTAGCATAGTTTTACCATCTTCATAATTTAGTCGTTTACATATGCAAATGAAGCGGGTGTCTGAAACAAACTCTAATGAAGGGATGACTTATTTGGGTGTTTAACCACGTCCATCTCGAGTTGATCCGAGGAGTACTTTATCCGAGATGGAATTTCATTCAGGATATGTATATCCAAAAAAAAAAAAAAAATTATTAATTTGAATTTCTGGCATCTTGAATTCAAATTATGTTTTTCGCCAATCACGAGCGTGTGTGTTTCTGTAGGCGCATGTGTGTGGGTGCTTGTGTATGTGTGTATGTATGCATGTGTGTATGCAGTGATGTGTGTGTGTACGCGCGCGTGTGTGTGTATGTAGGCATATGTGTATGTGAGTGCGTAGGCATGAGTGTGTGTATGTGTGTGTGTGTAGGAGTGTGTGTTTGTGTCTGTGTGCAGGCATGAGTGTGTGTATGTGTGTGTGTGTATGCGTGTGTGTGTGTGTAGGATATGGACGCAACCTGGAGACGGTTTTCGCAAGAGGAGCAGCATCGTGAGGCCGGTCGACGCGACGGTGGTGCTGGCAGAGGATGCTGGCGGGAAAATAAAATGATAGGAATTCAAAACAGTCAAATAAAAACAATGAGCAATCGTGATTGCTCAAAAAAAAAAAAAAATAATAATAATAATAATTTGAATTTTGACATCTTGAATTCAAATTATGTTTTTCGCAATCACGTGTTTTTTGCTTTGTGTGCAGGCATGTGTGTGTGTGTGGGTAGGTGTGTGTGTGCGGGTAGGTGTGTGTGTGTGTGTTTGTGTCTGTGTGCAGGCATGTGTGTGGGTATGTGCGCAGGCGTGTGTGTGTGTGTATGTGTATGTGTGTGTAGGCGTGTATTTGTCTGTGTGCAGGCATGAGTTTGTGGGCATGTGTGTGCGTGTATGTGTGTATATGGGTATGTGTGTATGTGTGTATGTGTGTGTGAGTGTGTGTGTGTGTGTAGGCATGCGTGTGTGTGTGTGTGTGTGTGTGTGTGCGTGTAGGATATGGACGCAACCTGGAGACGGTTTTCGCTAGAGGAGCAGTATCGCGAGGCCGGTCGACGGTGATGCTGCAGAGGGTGCTGGCGGGAAAATAAAATAACAGGACGTCAAAAACAAGTCAAGTGAGAACAATAAGCAATCGTGTTTGCTCAAAAAAAAAAAAAAAACTAGATAAATAAATGTAAATTGAATGTAGTCCATGATGATTTCAAGTTATTCAAAATAAAATTGCATTTCAAGATATTCAAATGCAAGAATCATTTTTAGTTTTGTATGAAAGATTTTATTTACTCGTACTTATGTAGGGGAATACGGGGCAGAGTGAAATAGCGGGGCGAAGTGAAAAGATGAAGTATTTACTCTGCGTTCACCAGCACTTATCTGTTAATATTTAAACAACGTAGCTACACATATAGTCTATTCCGGTCAAGAAACAAATACCGCCGATGATTGAAGCTTATCATAACACAGACAATTTTCAAAAATTGATACTCTTATTATAATATTTGTTGTAAGTCAAAAATTATTTTTGATATCATAAAATAATCAAGTTCTTATTATTAACATTTTAAATATGAATTCAGACCTTCTAATATGTGGTGCCATATTTATTTAGTTAATATTAAGTTTATTTGTATTTTAAATATTTTGCTGCAGTAGTCGAGTGCATGCGGGGCAAAGTGGATCTGAAATAGCTTATTTCGTTTACTCACTCAATCATTCACTAAAACACTTACGTATTCATTTGTTAATTAATTCATTTACACTTCTGCATTTAGTAATTTATTTATTGATCCATTCAATTATTTTCTTATTCATTCACTCTTTTACCAACTCATTGGTTTGTCTTCTGTAATAAATTAATTTAATTACTTGTTTAATTGAATATTCAATTAATTAAATTATTCGTTTATTGTCCCATTTTCTTTTCATTTACTCATTTAAAATTTTATTTACAGATTCATTTGATCAAAAATACTTTTTATAATCAAATAGAAAATGTTTCACTTTTCACCATGGGCGAAAAAAAATTGAAAATTTTCTACTTTTTTTTGAAGACTCAAAATTACTGCCAAAAATAAAAAATAATGTTTCAATGCAAGTTTTATTATAAAATAATAATGGGCTTCGCCCCCTGCTTGTTGGCGCTCATCAACCCCCGAAGATTGCTTCACAACCTTATTTGATTCGCAAAGATTTAAACCGTCCATTAAAAAGAAACATATTAAAAAAAATTATTAAATAAAAACAAAAAACCCGACTGCGTAAAAACCGGAAAAAAAAAAACTAAAAAGGAAAATGTATAAGCCCAGTAGTTTAGAATGTATTAAGTACTACTGACTAACTACACCGTTGAAATGGTGTTATAACCGTACACAGATAAGACACAAATCATTAATTCAAAAGCAGAATAGAAGGATCAACAGTCGGGGCCCATTCCTTTCTGATTCAAGGAACCCCGTAAAATTTGAATGGGCCCCGACTGTTGATCCTTCTATTCTGCTTTTGAATTTATGATTTGTCTTATCTGTGTACTGTTATAAAACTATTGCAACGTGTAGTTATTCAGTAGTACTTAATACATTCTAAACTACTAGGCTTATACATTTTCATTTTTAGTTTTTTTTGGTTTTAACGCAGTCGGGTTTTTTTGTTTTTATTTAATAATTTTTTATTTTACACTTTTTAGTTAACTTTCATTGACTTAGTTATTATGATTATAAGACTGTACATTTCGCAACCTTGTCATTTCATTGGAATAGTTTGTTTGTATCGTGAGGTTTATTAAGTAACTTGCGGTGGTCTAAACTACTGATAATTAGTCCCTCTAAGGACCTAACTCGGCCTAAAGCTACATGTGCTTGACTTTCGGCGAAAATGCGCGAACTTAAGTCAACCACAGCACAGCTATATAAACAGCCTGTATAACTTATGATGACGCCAAATCGGAAACTTCCCTCCCCATCCCCCCAGTCAAATCTTTCTCGCAAAATTAAAAAAGTCTCTCAAGAAAGTACACGTCGCGAAACTCAGTCCCTTGAATCAAAGCAAAAACAATTGCAACAGGTTAGAGATGAAAATCGAATTAAAGGAGTTTCTTTCTTTTGGGTGCTTATTGCACGAGGTTATTTTGATGAGGACTACAATCTGAGTGTCTTGCCTTCGTTACACATGATATATTTTTTATTACAGTACAGAATACATATAAAGAACACATGAAAGAATTTACATCAGAAAGAGGGGAAAGTACATCCAGAGTGAGGGTGTCTTGACCCATCGCCTCAAGTGGGAGAAGCAATCGCTTAGACCACTCTGCCACTGAGACCCCAATTAGTAGACTTCCTATTCCTATTCAGAGTCACAACTGACTACAACTGTATTTATGTCGAGGACTGCATACTAAGTGCCTTGCCTCCATTATTTTATATACCGATAGATGGCAACACCATCACCGGATCGAACAGTTAATGAGAATTTAGAACTAGTGCAGGAGCTAATAGCTACAAGGTGCTAGCACCCCCAGAGGTATCGTTTCACTTGGAGGACATTGAGACCACGAGCATATTTAACGTCGCCCAGTCCCCTTTTTAGTAGACTTAGTAAACAAAAAAATTCAGGCAGCGAAAACTACCTGCATTTGTCACACGCAGGTAGCGTGCGACACAGTGTGCGACACCCAACGTGCGCCGATCCCGAACTGACAAAATGGCAACCGGTTTTTGAAATGGTACTTTCGATTACTGTCATGTGTTTAGTGACACTCCCAAGGTTAAGACAAATCGATTGACGTAAGAATTACCAAAATTGGCCAAGGCCTTTAGCCTGTAGAAAGCCACATAGAAACGGACATACATGCATACATAGACTGATAAACATATTACCCTCCTTTGCGTCGCGCACGCGCAGTCGGGAAAAAACGCATTATGAGTTAGTTCCCTTTGGAACATAAAGCACCCCTTCCCCGAATTTCAAAATAACTTGTACCAACTTGCACAGCCGTAAGGGATAAGGGGCTCCTGAGCATTGCGAAACTGCAGTTTTGTACGTTTCAAAAGTCGCTTTTATATTCGTGGTGTCTAGTAATATATTTTGCTCTTTAGCTCGGGGCGTGAATTGAGTTGAGCCTAAGATTTTCCGTTAAAATCGAAACCCTTAAAGTTTGTGAATAAGAAAGAAGAAACAAACGATTCTAAAAGACGTAACTATAGCAACGCCAAATAAAACATCCATAATTTGAATGGAGATGAGATTTTTCGAACTTAATTAAAACGATTTGTAACTTTTTTTCCCCTTGGGAGTAGAAGCTTAGTTTTTCGACCATAGGTCGAGTTAGATCTGGAGCAAAAACAGCCGCTCTTTCTAGTGGTGTTAAAAAGAAAACTGTTCCGAAGGAATTGTCCCACAGTTTTCCTTTTTGGAATTGAAGTTTCAAACAGGCAACTTTAGGCGATGTTTGGTGATGTTGGGAGGAGGCGTTTGTAATCCTTCCCCCGGACATTTCGCAAAATTTAAGTCTTAAACAAACGATAATAGACATATTGGGTTGTGTTAGGGGAAAGAATGGGGTCAGTGACTTTATTCAGGTAATTTTTCGAAACTGAAGTTTCAAAAAGCGCAAGTTTAGACGATCTTCGATGGTGTTAGGATAGGAGGGAGTTTTGAAACATTCCTCCAGAATTTTTATGAGATTAAATCTCTAGAATGCAGTTTTAGAATACTGCTTTCAACGAAAAAGGAAAAGAGTAGGTTTGGGGACGTCTTTGGCTAAATCCCTAGATTTTATTTGTTTTAGATAAAATGCTGTGCATGTCCAAGCATGAGTAAACAGATACGTAGTAAAGGGTAAGTTAAAAAACCAACCGCCCCCTCCTTGAAACATTTCTCGATCCGCCCTTGATAGAGCCTCATATATTCGCAAGCAAAATCAACAAATCAATCTGTTGCAACGTTACTCACCGTTACTGGCATATGAAGATTGTTGGCTGAATCGTAACGTAAGCGTTTTTCTAATTAAAAAATCGGAATTTTCAAAATGAAGCAAAATCGAACATACCTACATATCATCTATTTGCACATGAGAGTAAAAAATATCAACTGAAATCAGGAACATATTGGAAATAATTAAAAATTGATTCAAGTTTTACTTAAAAAAAAAAAAAAAACACTTAGGTAGCTTTTAATGAAACCAATTTATGTTATTTGAAACAAGTAACTTTGAGATTTTGAGTATTTTTAGTCAATCTTTGTTGATGACATCGAAAGAAATTTGGACTTGAAGTGCTTACTAATTACTTTAAAGGCTTCAAATCAATGTCAAAGTATTTTCTCATCGATATCCAGACAATCGAGTTCCATTCATAAGGAAATAGTTTTTCTTCCGACTTGAATTTTATTGAATTTATCTTCTAACAATCTTGCAGCGGTTAATTACGACCATCATTTGATCCCTACCAAAATGTTGAAATACCATTCTCCAAGCGGGCTATCAACCCCGCGGATTCAATTCCGTCCAATTCAAAATTGTTCAAGACATTCTTTTTTAATGAATTGTAAGTAATTGCAATGAATTGTAAGAAATTGAAGTAATTGCAACATCTAGCTTTCTGTCTGACGGCTACTAATTAGGAACGGAAGTGGGGTTGGAATTCAAATTGCTTCAAAGTGAAGTAATTAAATATCTTTTACGGGTTTATCTGTTTTATTTTCGATGCGGCGGAGGAACAAGTAAGCTGTTTTCAGCTCTTTGAAATTAGTATTTCAATTATTTGAGTGTCCAATAAATTAAGCCAGAGGTTTAAAATGATTAAACATGTTTTGTTCCTCTTAATAACAGTCCTGAAAATGTACCTTGAGTTCTATCAAGATCATTTATTATGAGAAAATAGATTTTTTGAGCAACTTGAAGCACTGCAGAGGGTTTTGAAGATTAAACATTCATTTTTACGATTTAAAAAAAAAAAGCATGTTTGTATAAAGTAATGCTTAAGCAGAGTTGCCAACCTTGAAGAAACAATTTGAGGACCACCCGTGTTGATTTTGAGGAGCAATTTAAAATTTTGCGGAGCAGTTCGATATTTTGTATAAAAATAAAAAAAAACAACTAAAGCCGCATATCTAAAATTGTTTTATGGCTTTAATTAATCATTTTGAGCACGAGTAAAAAAATAATTATTTTAAAATTAATAAAACAGCTTTAAACACTATTTCAATCTTTGAGTAAGCATCTTTAATTTCCCATATTTACTTGTTTGTTATGATAAAATTGCGAAATTTAAGCTTGTAGACTTTCGGTCGGAAAATGCGGAGCAAAAGAACTTCTTTGCGGAGCCGCAGAATTTCGCCATTTTTGCGGAGTGTTTGGCAACCCTGGCTTAAATCAATTAATCTCGTTTATAGCGCAGGTTATGAAGGTTACAATTTAGCGTCTACTTACAAATAGCAACTAACCAATACCGTCGAAAATGACTTCGGAGCTGACCAAACGCGATGGCTAAATTTGGAAATCAAAAACACAACTTTTCAACGAAACAAGCTGAAGTAAAACCGTGTTTTCTAATGAAAGAAACGGATATGTCTATACCCATTTATAGTCTATACCCCATATGTCTATATCCC
Organism: Uloborus diversus; assembly: GCF_026930045.1. Classification (NCBI taxonomy): domain Eukaryota; kingdom Metazoa; phylum Arthropoda; class Arachnida; order Araneae; family Uloboridae; genus Uloborus; species Uloborus diversus. The sequence continues at coordinate 264,935,904 of NC_072731.1, forward strand.
ATTTATTTTCCAAGCAAACAGAACTTGCTCGAACGCCTGAATTCAAAGCTGCTGAAGAAAATTTTAATCTTCAGAATGAAAATCGGACTATCTGATCTAGCTGACATATAAAATTCCCCAGTTACTTAAAAGATTATCTTTCGTAATCGTTTTCACTAGGAAGGGAGTGTGTAGGGTAGCCTTGCCCGCATCGATTTTTGTATCATCAAGTTTATTCTTGGGGGCCGTGGTAGCCCGATCGGTAGAGTGTCGGATTCGGGGCCGGAGGGTCCTGAGTTCGAACCTCGATGGTCGAAGACGCACCGTCGTCATTAAAGGGGACAGGGCGACGTTAAATATGCTCGTGGTCTCAATATCCTCCAAGAGAAACGATACCTCTGGGGGTGCTAGCACCAGGTAGCTATTAGCTCCTGGACTAGTTCTAAATTCTCATTAACTGTTCGATCCGGTGATGGTGCTGCCATCTATTGGTATATAAAATAATTGAGGCAAGGCACTTAGTATGCAGTCCTCGACATAAATACAGTTGTAGTCAGTTGTGACTCTGAATAGGAATAGGAAGTTTATACTTAAGTTAAAACATGAATGGCAACAGTTTATTACTATTGAAGGAAAAATAAAATGGTCGCTGTTCCATGGAGTTACTAATGTTGATGTAAATGGCCATTGTTTAATTATTTAAGGAGGGGATATTCCGATAATTGGGAATCTGGCGTGGTCGTCTCATTTTCGGCGTAAATGATTTTAGTTTGGTAACCCTGCTGATTTATAGTAACCTTATATGAATAGATGATTCCGATCTCTTTGTTTTGATTTGCAAAGAAAAAACCTCTCGCGCAGGCGCTGAAACCAAAAATTGTCGCCAATGAAGAAAGATCGCCAGATTCCCAGTTATCGAAATATCCCCCATAAGGATAATTTTGGCAAATTTTGACCTCCCTCCGCCTGTGTAAGGGTACGTAAGATTTTTCAAACCCCTCCCTTTATTTTTAAGTAAGATTCCATTTCGTTTCTCAAATAATAAAGTAACGAATCTTACATCACTGAAATCGAAATTAAATTCACTATTATTAAATTAAACCTTTTTGTATCAGGAAATATTTACTGAAAAGTTGGAATCTAGTCTGACTGTTTTGTCGACATTTTTTTGGGCATCGTGCTATACTAATTAAAAATAAAACTTGCCATACATAGTGCAATTCTTTTATTATATTTCACACTATTCATTCTTTGAAAAAAAATTAAAAACAGCTCATCCTAATCCTTTTTTTAAATTCCAGACGCAAGAGATGTAATATCTGTCAAACAATTTGGCCGCTCGATTTCTAGTGTAAAATATCGACTTGGAAAATATTACGTAAGAATGGGTTTGAACCTCTGCCCCCTCCCGAAGTAAAGATATGTAGAGATTTTCCAACCCCCCTCCCCCTCCGGACCTTTACGTAATTGATGAATGACCCCTAAATAAATTTCGTAAATAAAGCCGTCATTGTCATATTGAAGTCGGGAAGTGTTTATACTTTATATCCTCTTACAAGACACCTCACAAGCCATCAAATGAGATTCCATTATAAATGCAAAATAATCCTCTAATTAAGTAAAATATCTTTGAAAGCCCAGTTGAAAAGTAATATTATCCGCCAAATACGTATATCAAATCATTAAAAAAACAAATTAATTCCATTAAAATGTAAAATTAGTGCCTGAAGAGCAAGAAACTGGCAACAGTAATTGTTCCCGACAACTTGGGCACGCTCCCCGTTATAAATCAATCTTCAATCAATCAAATATGGTTTTGTTGTTGCAACTTACATGCGGAAATTGAAATCGTTCTTCCCAACTGATCAAAAGTTTTCAAAAAATGGCGAATTCCCAAGCAAATAATGGGATCAGTTGCCCAAGTCGAGATGATTTGAAAGAAGTATCTGATGCTGATGCGTACGTTTGTGCCCACGAGCTTAGCGTTCCCCATTCTTTATTAAGACGCAATATAACTGCCGGATACACTGGTCATATTCCTGGTAAGAAATTTCGGTCGGGCGAAAAATTTTGTGTTGAATCCAAAGAAGGAATTGCCGAGTTTGTGAAGAAAAAGATAAAGAGGTTGGAATTTACTAAGAACCTGTCAAAGAAAGTTATGGAATTGCCCGATTGCTTCGAAATATGGTACGAAATACCTCGATATTCTTATCATGTGTGCGGTAAATGTGTTGATCATAACTATAACAAGAGAAAAAGTTGCTTCGACAATCCAAAAATGTAAAAAATATTCCTAATTGTAAATACAAATGTGAAATTTAGAAATTCAAACCTGTGGTCAGCAGAGTAAGAATGTTTAAAGGATAAAAAATTAAAACCTCGTTTTATAAATATTAAGATTTTGTGATAGTTTTAGTAATCTGTTTCAATACCTGTACCTCAAAGCCAGAACAATGTAAGTCACGAAATCGCTACTTTAGAGGAGAGGGGAAAAACGTCGGTCTCTGGCGCATGCAAAAAATTAGACGCGCGCTTTTTTAACGCTGGTAAATGACTAGAAAGTTTTTTTTTGAACAATCACATCGCTTATTCTCATTTGACTGTCCTTGGCGTCCTGTGATTTTATTCCCCTCCCTCGCCCCTTCCTCTGCAGCACCACCGTCGACCGGCCTCACGATGCCTCTAGCAAACACACACACACGCATACATGAACACACACACACACATACACACACCTATACACCTATACACACCTATACACCTACACACATACACACACATCTATACACCTACACACATACACACACCTACACACCCTACACACGTACACCTACACACACACCCACATTCCCACACACTCATCCTGCACACAGATACAAAACCCACACGCCGACATACACACACACACGCGCGAAAAACATAATTTGAATTCCAAATGTCAAAACTCAAATAAATTAATTATTATTTTTTTTAAAGAATTTTATTCACATGATTCGATGCGGAATAGCATTCTACGTACAATGCACTAATAAACAGAAAATCGCTATTTTTGAACTTGCGGTCAGTCTGCTCATCTGGTAAGTTCTTGCATTTTAATATTTCATAAATAAGCAGGCACATCCTTAACGAATGCACAAGGAACCATATCGAATTCTTGGATTTTTTAGTACTTTTCCGTTAATGGTATGTCACCTCGCGCATTTTGTGTTTTGGCGATTTTAATGAATTATTTGCTATTGCAAACGAAAAACTTCCTAGTTGGCGACATTTAACAACTTTAATTTTAAAATTCAAGGGGTTTCCATTACTTGCTGTGCCAATAGCTTCAAGAAATTTTTCTATTGTCGCTAAACTTGAAAGTAAACTAGTCGTCAAACCAAGTGACGTACCTTTTAACGGAAAAGCGCCAAGGTTCAATCGGCTTTTCTCATAGACTAATAATAAGAGTAGACCGAGCTTTCTCATTCTTGTTGATGGAGAAAATTGGTTCATAGATGTATCATGTGACTAGTGGAAGGGCTTGGCGAAGACTTTGGCAGCATGGTTGCTAGATGGCAGCATTATCTATAGTTTGGCACTCGACATGTATTTTACGACAATGTGTTTTCATTAAAAAAAACTTCCAGGTGCAGAGATTGAACTGTTTTTCTTTTAGTTATGCATTATTTTGACATTAGTAATAGTTTTTGATCAGTTTTTGGTAACTTTTATTTCATTTGGAGCTGTCAGCGTTGGCGTGAACGAAATGGCGTAAACGTTTTGCGTTAACGCAAAAATGTACTAATCGGTATTTTAAATTGAAAGTGTAGGTAAAAATCTTACCGTTTGCTGATTCTTCTTGGTCGCTTGCATCATTTATTGCTTAGAGAGTTATTGAAATTGACTATAGAAAATGCACAATACTATCTAAACGAAAAACTTACTATATCAACAAAATATTTACAACTTAGAATAACAAATTTACAAATCGGACTCCATAAAAGATCATTCTTCCGTGTTCCATCAATTCTATTTATTTTATTTCTCGCGAGCGTTGATCGTCTGCTACGATTAACGCCCGCTGTTGCTAGGATATCCACCAGTCACATGGTTTGGTTTATGAGCAGCAAAAGAGTTGCCATAGCTCGGTCTACTCTTATTATTAGTCTATGGCTTTTCTACAAACAGAGGATCATTTCGAGATTTTGGCGATGAGAACTGAGATTTTAGCGTCTAGTATTTTTGACCAAAAATGGTGCCAAAGAATATGTACTCGCCCCACGCCATTTGGTACCAAAGGATAAGCGCAAATTTCTATGGCGATCACGATGCAAATATTGCAGTTTTGTTTTTCTGCGAAAGAATTTTTTTTTCGGGTATTTACCTTAAAGAAATTAGAACTGGTAAAAGGCGAGCAATGGGTGGTCTTAAAAAACACTAAGTCAAACTTAATGAAAAATGATTAATGGGAAATTTATCGCCAATTTGGCACATTCCACGTTATGATAATTTCCGTCTACATCTATTTAGTATGGGAGAGGGGGGAGGGAGGTTCTGGCTATACCACTCCTATCATTTTTTCGTGAGTTGTAGCCTTTCCTTTTTGCTACAATCAATAGCACGGGAAATAGTGAATAACAAAGACACGAATTTCACAAGAAAAGAATTATTAATAACACAAATTTCAACTTTTTTTATAGCCGAAAAAAAAAAAAATAAAAAAAATAATTTGAATTTTGATCTGTCTTGAATTGAAATTATGTTTTTCGCCATCACGAGTGTGTGTATGTAGGCGTGTGTTTTTGTGTTTGTGTGTGGGGGGTATGTGTGTTTGTGTCTAGGGGGTATGTGTATGTGCGTAGGTTTGAGTGTGTGGGTAGTTGTGTGTATGAGTGCTTGTGTGTGTGGGGGGAGGGGCGAATGAGTATGTGTGTAGGCATAAGTGTTTGTGTCTGTGTGCAGGCATGAGTGTGTGGGTAGTTGTGTGCAGGTTTGTGTGTATATGTAGGTATGTATGTATGTGTGTGTGTGTTTGAGTGTGTGTATGTGGTGGTGTGTGTGTGTGTATGTGTGTAGGTGTATGTATGTGTGTGTACGTGCTTGTGTGTACGTGCGTGTTTGTATGCGCGTGTGTGTAGGACATGGATGCAACCTGGAAACGCTTTCGCTATAGAAGCAGCATCGTGAGGAGCCGGTGGACGGCGATGCTGCAGAGGGTGGCGGTGGGAAAATAAAAGGATAGCACATCAAAACAGTCAAGTGAGAACAATAAGCAATCGTGATTGCTCAAAAAAAAAAAAAAAAAGGATTGTTAAAAAATATACTCAGAGAGAACATAGTAATTGTGTGTTTTTTGCCAGTTTTGTTGTCCGGCTCGCCGAGCGTCCGTAATGAAAAAGGAATTGCAAATCTTGCTAAACACATGGCTAGTAAAGTAATCAATGTGATGCAAATAGCCTGAGGTACATCTCTAATGTCTAACCATTATTTTCTCAATAATATAAGACTGTAATACATTATTGTCACATACGTATATTATTTATATTTTTATGCTTCAAAGTCCATTCATCTTAATTTAAGTACTATAATTCTCCATAAACTCTCTGGATCCCTATTCGCAACTCCAATAAACTATAGGGTGCGTTGCCAAAGCCAAAGAGTTGCAGCCACTGTCTAATGGCGGATGAAAAAGGTAAAGCAACTTAAAACTTGCTTTGACGCTTAGTGAATGGCAGTAAATTTTCATCGTGTATGTGGGAAGCTTTCTTTTCTATTCTTCTGAAATTGCATTACACCACAAACTGACTGAAGCCTATAATTTACCCCAAAGAATACAAGCGGAATGGAATGTTTTACCTTTTTCGGTAATATTGTTAATCACCGCAAGGTAGCGTATTCGAGCACTGGAGTTGCGAATCTAAGAAACATCGAATGCGTTAATAAATACTCATAAAACAACTGCCTATGTTTATCGATAGACACACGTGGAACGCAATGTTTTACCTTTTTCTTGAATTTTATAAATCACCGCAAGGTAGCGTATTCGAGCGCTTGGGTTACGAATATTCGTGCTGCTGGCAGTATAACATGACTATAGAGGTTGTTGTATTACTAAAAACGGCAGTTAATTGAAAAAAAAAATTGAATCTTGACATCTTGAATTCAAATTATGTTTTTCGCAATCACGAGTGTGTGTATGTAGGCGAGTGTGTTTGTGTGTGGGGGGTATGTGTATGTGTGTGTAGGCATGTGTGCTTGTGTCTGTGTGCTGGGATAAGTGTGTGGGTAGTTGTGTGTATGAATGTGTGTGGGGGCGGGGGTATGTGTATGTGTGTAGACATATGTGTTTGTGTCTGTGTGCAGGCATGAATGTGTGGGTAGTTGTGTGTATGTGTGTTTATGTTTTTGTGTGTGTGTATGTGTAGGTGTCTATGTATGCGTGTGTGTGTGTTTGTGTGTATGTGTTTGTGTATGTGTGTAGGTGTGTATGCGTTTGTGTGTGTATGTGCGAGTGTGTTTGTGTGTGGGGGTATGTGTGTTTGTGTGTAGGGGTATGTGTATGTGTGTAGGCATGTGTGTTTGTGTCTGTGTGCAGGCATAAGTGTGTGGGTAGTTGTGTATATGAATTTGTGTTTGGGGGGAATGTGTATATGTGTGTAGGCATATTTGTTTGTGTCTGTGTGCAGGCATGAATGTGTGGGTAGTTGTGTTTATGTGTGTGTGTATATGTAGGTGTCTGTATGTATGCGTGTGTATGTGTTTGTGTTTAGGTGTATGTGTCTGTTGGTGTATGTGTGTGTGTATGTGTTTGTGTATGTGTGCGTGTGTGTGTGTATATATGCGCGTGTGTGTAGGACATGGATGCAACCTGGAGACGGTTTTCGCTAGAGGAGCAGTATCGTGAGGCGGCCGGCCGGTCGACGGTGGTGCTGCAGAGGGTGCTGGCGGGAAAATAAAATGATAGCGCATCAAAACAGTCAATTGAAAGCAATAAGCAATCGTGATTGCTCAAAAAAAAACAAAGAAAAAAAACACTATATACAGCGTTCTTCAGTGTTTATTCCCCTTTTAAACGCATTTCTTAAATACAAAATATCCAAAACGTATATTTTGCCTGTATCATATTATATCACACTAATTTACACATTATCAGCAACGCGAATGACAAATGACTTACTCGAAATTGATGAAGGAAAAAAAACCTGCTTCTCGAAGAATATGTCTCCAAATGTGGAAGAAATCTCTTCACTTGACTTCACACGCATTATGAAGTCTGGAATATCTGTCAGTATTGAAATCGCACCCGTGACGGATGACAGAAGTGATGGATTGCAGACGTTCTTATAGCATGAAATTGAGCTCGATAAGGCATAACGTTCTTGGTATTTAATTCGTAGTTGGCATATTACAACCAAAATTGAGCTTGCTAGGGATTTTTTTTCTGTCTAGGAATTTACTCTTATCAAATTGTAAATAAATTGCAATTTAAAATTTTTTTAAAGCTATTTATTATACTTGACGTTAAATCTCGGTTATCACAAATTTGCCATTTCAACTGCGCTTGCGCGCGGACTTAGCTTTTTGGGCTTTCTGTTTTAAGATTTCGTGTTGCTTGTTTATATTTAGGCTGTGCAAGAGTCCCAACAAATTAATGAATGCGATTAGAATATTTTCACAGCGACTTCGTGACATATTATATGAAACTACGGATATGAATAACTGATAATCTTAAGAGAAAAATGACACTTCAATATTTATTAGTTTGGAAATATTTATTTAACATAAAAGTAAAACACGTTGTTTACTTCAAAAATGATTGGAATATTAGTACAGAAATCCGTCTTTTGGCGGATATTTTACGTTAGGCGTAAACAACTTAGTATTATACATTTTTATTTGAGTTGAGGGTTCGGCTTTGTATTAGAAGTGATGCTGAAATTCTAGTACGCTCTTCTGAGGTTAAAAATTTGGTCCTGAAAAAGGACAGACGATTCAGACACCGAATCCATTAATAATTAAGACGCAAAATTCAATCTTTACCGAGGCCTAAAAACTAAATCAGAAAAAACTTTGTGATTTCTAATTTTTATCTTTTGCCATCTCATATTTATTACCAAATTTAAAATGTTTGCAATTAATTTAGCAAGAGTTTTGAAATCAGCTAAGTCCGCGCGCAAGCGCAGTTGAAATGGCAAATTTGTGATAACCGGGATTTAACGTCGAGTATTTATTTTTCACGATGCAATCGTGTTGAACATTGTTTAACCTTGAATGGTTCAACAAAGCAATTGTTTGTTGACAACGCTGCTTTCAATTTTCACTATGGCCTTGTTTCAATAATAAGTATGATATGTTTCAGATATGTTTTTGGAAACGCATTCACTTTTATTATGAAGGACACATTCTTATATAGATCACGTTTGTCTCCATGATGGTACATTTATGATATTATGGGGGAGGAGGAGAGGAGATATTAGTGTTAGTGATGTAAATGTAAGTATTGGAACTTTTCATGAATAAATTTGTCTCTCAAAGCAATATGAATTGAATGAAAGATGATCAAATAAGTTTTTGTGCTACAATATAAATTAGTTATGCCGAAACTATATCAACAATGGTGTCGTTTCCAAAATTTTAAAAGTATTTTTTTCTGAAAGAGCATGCTTAAAAACATAGGATCTGACCATTTTTAAAAATAATTTGACTAAGTTTAATATTTTTAAAAAAATACTTCGATTCCGCGCTTTCATAGTTTACGTTTCTGCCGATGGCATCACAAATGATGAAATGCCATTCATTGTTGCCATTCGCAGAACGTAATATTTAATTCGCTTCTTAACTCACTTGTATTGGCAACGATAGGGTTGACAGCAAGCGTAGAGAGAAATTTTAATTCGCTTCTTAATTATCATAACGTGGAAAGGCGGTAGAAAGATGCGCCGAAGGGCGTCATTTGTGACGTCATAAAGACCACGTCTTGTCTGAAAGATCGGATATTTAAAAAACTTAATTAAAAAATAACTGTTGGGAAAATAAAAGTATTTTCTGAATCCATGTTTTTTGTTTTGCTCATTCTATCAATGTCAGTGACTAAAAGTGAAAATTTTGACTGAAGGAAACAACCCCATTCAGCACACATCACAGATCACGTTTCATTAACTTAGACTACTGTACATTTGTGTATTGAATGTTATTTTTACTCAACCATAATTTTCATCTCCGAACCAACGCTCACCAACTCCCGCAGTTTATTTTACAATCTTGCTTGGTTCTCGAAGATTTAAGTAGTCTAGGAAGAATCATATTAAAATACACATTATAATAAGAATAAAACAAAAATCCCCCTCCCCATGTAGTAGAAATTATCATTAAATCGACGAGTCCGAAAATCAGTCATCTCTTTTGTTAAAAACCCAGTAGATGACTGGTTTCCGGACTCATTCAACCAATTTAAGTAAATAGCTCATTATAATTAGAGTAAACTCCCGATTATCCGCGAGTTGATTATCCGCGGGGTGAATTATCCGCGAGTCAATCAACAATCAGGAATATATATTTTCGCAACAAAAAATCAAATACCAATGACTGTGTTTTTCCAAAAAATTGTAAATTTGAACTCAGTTGTTTTTGTTTTATTTATTTATTTGCTTATTTATTTACCTTTTTTGAGCAATCACGATTGCTTATTGCTTTCATTTGACTGTTTTGAGGTCCTATCATTTTATTTTCCCGCCAGCACCCTCTGCAGCACCACCGTCGACCAGCCGCCTCACGATGCTGCTCCTCTAGCGAAAGCCATCTCCAGGTTACGTCAATATCCTACACTTACACGCATACATACACGCACGCACACACACACAAACATATACACACATATACATACGTCTACATACTTACATACGCCTACATACATACATACACAAACACATATACACATGCATACATACAGACACCTACACATACACACACACCTACACACAACTACACACACACATGCCTGCACACAGACAAACACATATGCCTACACACTTATACGCATCCCCCCCCACACAAACACTCATACACACAACTACCCACACACTCATACCTGCACACAGACATAAACACACATGCGTACACACACACATACACATACCCCCCTACACACAAACACACACGCCTACACACTCGTGATTGCGAAAAACATAATTTGAGTTTAAGAGGTCAAAATTCAAATTAATTTTCTTATCTTTTTTTGTGCTTTCTTCATTGTACACGCAACTGTTCTTTATTGATGGTAAGTTCAGTTATAAAAAAATACCAAGACTTAAATTGACATGCGGTTCCTCTTTTTTTCCTCTCAACTCACACGCAGGTTCAGAAATGTAAAAATGAGCATGGGGTCAGCAGTTTGCCTTGGCCCGGAACCAGCCCCGATCTACGTAAACAATGATCGGATTCCTGCTGTTAAATGCTTATTTCATCAGTTTTGCAGAATTTCACATACATTCATCGTTAATCGGTCGACCAAAACTTCTCACATAATCCCATTGTTGTGAAAATGCGAGGGTGAAGCAATTTTTTTTACCAGCACTGTAACTACAAAATCGTCGTTTCTTCCAAAAACGAAAAGAAAAAAAAGTTGTCTATGAACATTTTTGTGGAGATACCTTCTCCAATTTCAAAAATTAAATCAAAGAGAAAGAAAACGAAAGAACCAGAATCAAGCATCTGCCGGGATATCTCTGAAATACTGATTTCCATTTGCATAAATCAGTTTGAAAAGAGAAGATTAAAATAACAAATCAAACTAAAATTCCGGATTTGAAATGGAGTAACCGAGCGGGGCGAAGCTCAAGAAAATCCTCCTCCTCCGTAATAGGAATTCCTTACCAAGAAGCAAAGAAATATAGAATAACTGTAACTTTCTTTCCTCCAAGGATGTAAGGTTTCTCTTTATGGAATAGAATTGTTTCCGTTTTTTTCTACCCTCAGAGTAGGAAATAGAGTAGAGTAATGGAATAATTTTAGTCGAACGTTTACTTTTATAAATATACAACATATTTTTCACTAGTGGTACCCGCACGGCTTTGCCCGTAGTAGAAAATTGAAAGGTCATTTGATTAGCCTGTATATCTTTACTAATAATAAAGCTGAAAGTCTGTCTGTCCGGAGGATGTCTGGATGTCTGGATGTCTGTAGGATGTCTGTGACGCGCATAGCGCCTAAACCGTTCGGCCGATTTTCATGAAATTTGGCACAAAGTTAGTATGTAGCACGTGGGTGTGCACTTCGAAGCGATTTTTCGAAAATTCGATGTGGTTCTTTTTCTATTCAAATTTTAAGAAAAAAAATATCATAAGATAGAAGAGTAAATTACGAAATTATCATAACGTGGAACCGTAACATGGGCACAAGCCAATTGGCGAGATACGAAATTATCATAACGTGGAACCGTAAGATGGGTACAAGCCAACTGGCGAGAAAATTCAACATACATTATTTGTAAATATACAGGCGAACCAAAAGACCTTTTGATTTTTCTATTACGGACAAAGCCGTGCGGGTATCACTAGTTTCCAAATAATGGATGATGAATTTCTCGCCAATTGGCTTGCACATGTTACAGTTCCACGTCATGATAATTTCGTAATTTACTCGTTATGATAATTTTGCACCGAAAAATGTTATTAAAATTGAAATAGAAAAAGAACTAAATCGAATTTTCGAAAAATCGCTTCGAGGTGCGCACCCCTATGCTACAAACTAACTGTGTACCTAATTTCATGAAAATCGGCCGAACGGTCTAGGCGCTATGCGCGTCACAGAGATCCAGACAGAGAGACTTTCAGTTTTATTATTAGTAGAGATAATGGAAACCGTTCATTTGAAAACCGAATTAGATTTAGGCGAGGAGTTTAGTAGTTTATAACCGTTGTCAGTCTTTTATCTGATGCGTTGTTAAGATGCGTAGAGCTTGGATTATATGCAAATGCATATTTGATATGCAATAGCATATTTTTGCTTCTTTTGACGTTCGTGCGTAAAAATGCATAAAATCGAAAAGTTAAAAATAGATAAATAAATAAATGCATGCTACTGATTTTTTAACTTTTTTTTTAAATGAAGATTTGAAAATAGATATTTTAAAGTTTAAAGTAGGATTAAAAACTGATATTCATGTTTTTAACAAAAAAGCAAAAAATCGGGCATCCTGGAAAGCCATTTTGTGGAAGAAGATAACAAATACTGACTCTTTTGCTGCCAATGATAACATAAAATAAAATAAAAAAATCGAGAGGCAAAAGTAATTCCTACGTACATCATTTTCTCTTTTTATATTAAAAAAAAAGGCCAAAGGAATTCTGAAAGGAAATCTGATGGGCCTGTGTGCAGGAGACCCCATAGCACCCACAGCCTTGAAATTACGTACAATTTCGCACTTGACTTAAGGTCGGAAAACTAAGCTTCTATCTCGAAAGAAAAAAAAAAGTTGCAAGCCTTTTTAAATCATGTTCGAAAAATTTCATGTTCATTCAAGTTTTTAACCATTTTCTTTCACATTTTAATTCCTTAAACTTTATTTATTTTTTGTTTCCATGGTTACGCTTTTTAAAATCCATCTTTCTCGATTTAATTTCTTAAAAGTATTTTAATATCTGTCGCCATTGTTTGGGAGGGAAATTTTGCATGATGTTTTTCTTTATTTGTTTATTAGTGGTACCCGCACGACTTTGCCCGTAGTTGAAAATTAAAAGATCGTTCGGTTCGCCTGTATATTTACAAATGATGGATGAGGAATTTCTCACCAATTGGCTATGTTCATTCGCTCTCCCATTCCACGTCATGATAATTTCGTAATTTACTCGTCCATCTTATGATAATTTTGCTCCGGAAAATGTTCTTAAAATTTAAATAGAAAGAGAATAAAATCGAATTTTCGAAAACTCGCTTCAAGGTGCACACCCCCATGCTAAAACCTAACTTAGTACCAAATTTCATGAAAATCGGCCGAACGGTCTAGGCGCTATGCGTGTCACAGACATCCTACACATCCTCCGGACAGAGAGACTTTCAGCTTTATTATTAGTAAAGAAGATTTTAGCCTGATTGTTGAATATACGTTGCTTGACACAACGTTTTTTTTTTCAAGGTGGATCGGGCAAAACCGGGCAACGCAGCTAGTCTCCAATAAGGTATTGTAGCTAAATTTTGCTTGCAATTTCAAGTACTTTTTTGTTGAAAAATCGGCATTGTAGCCGAAGATTGTATCGGCGATGAAAACTGAAGGGATGATAAAACACCACTTTTATTAGATGTGAAAAGAAAAATTCTCTTGTATTGTTAACGAGGAAGGAAAGAGAACATTTTCTCTAAAGGAAACATCACTCGTTAGGAGATCCCCGACTTTCTTTTTCTAGAAGCTAATTTATTTTGAAATAACGTTTCAATCAGACATCACTCTTGCTGATTAGTGAAAGAATTTCAACAAGAATGCAATTTCCCCTCCACCGATAAAGTAATTAAATCTGTTTTGAGATTTCTCCCTTAATTATAGATTTCTCGCCGGATTTGTTTTCCTATCGAAAGTGTTTTTGTTTATGTTCCTTTTAATGAGTAAATTTAAGGAGATAATTAATTAAAAGCAGTTTGCTTCTCAAAAGTTTATTTTTTTCCATTGATACTTGTTGAACGAAGATTACATCCACGCCATTAAAGTTATTCAATTCTGGAAAAATGTTACGAGGCAGGAATCTGTTCATCTCAGCTCAATTACAAAAGCCATTATAGACAGATTTCTTTTGAGTGTAAAAAGGTTTTGGAAACAGCCATTTTGTTTTCAAAGTAGTAAAAACGATTCTTACATTTTGTCTCCTTTGTCTCAAATTCAACGAATACTTACTCAATTGAAAATTAAGTGGCATATATAGCGTCTAAAAAGTTCGGTGAATGGTCAGGGCCGGATTAACATCTATTTACGCCCCTAGGCCAAACTTAAAGATTACGCCCCATCTCACATATCCGATCTCTATTGAAATCGTATCACCCCCCCCCCCCTCCTCCAGTTGACAAAATGAGGGATGGATTTCTTTGTTTGTTTTCCTTCGCTGATATTCAAATAAATGGGGGGGGGGCACCCGGGAATTTTTAGAAATTGAAGCGTTGGAAATGCAATTTTAGGCCATCTAAGGTGATATAACGGAAAGTAATGGCATTCGGAATTTGCCTCGGAAAGTCAGGTCGGAAAGAAATTATTCAAATCAAAGATATTGAAAATTACATGCTTTGATTGAAAAAGGACACCTCGACTCAAGCACCACGCCCCCCCCCCCCTATTCCCCCCTCTAATTGCTGTTTTTATACCTTTCTTTTCTAGATACATTTTGCTTCTCCATAACGCGTCGCTTTTTTCCCAGCAAGCTGTTTATTTTTCCCCCCTCTGCAACGTGCGCCCTTTTCGGCATGCGCCCCAAGGCCAGGGCCTAGGTTGGCCTATTGGGTAATCAGGGACTGTGAATGGTAGGATTTAACAAATAAAAAAAAAATCTAAAAAAAATTAATTTGAATTTTGTCATCTTGAATTCAAATTATGTTTCTCGCAATCACGAATGTGTGTGTGGGGGGGTATGTGTGTTTGTGTGTAGGGGTATGTGTAAGTGTGTGTCTGTGTGCAGGCGCATGAGTGTCGGTAGTTGTGCGTATGAGTGTTTGTGTGCGTGGGGGCGAGGTATGTGTATTTGTGTGTAGGCATATATGTTTGTGTCTGTGTGTAGGCATGAATTTGTGGGTAGTTGTGTGTGTGTGTATGTGTAGGTGTCTGTATGTATGCGTGTGTATGTGTTTGTGCATGTGTTTGTGTAAGTGTGTGTAAGTGTATGTGTTTGTGTAAGTGTGTGTAGGTGTTTGTGTATGTGTGTGTAGGTGTTTGTGTATGTGTGTGTAGGTGTTTGTGTATGTGTGTGTAGGTGTATGTGTTTGTGTATGTGTGTAGGTGTATGTGTGTATGTTTGTGCGTGTATGTGTGTGTAGTTGTGTATGTATGCGCCTGTGCGTAGGATATGGACGCAACCTGGAGACGGTTTTCGCTAGAGGAGCAGCATCGTGAGGAACCGGTCGACGGTGATGCTGCAGAGGGTGCTGGCGGGAAAATAAAATGATAGCACATCAAAACAGTCAAGTGAGAACAATAAGCAATCGTGATTGCTCAAAAAAAAAAAAAAAAAACCATTAAAAACAAAAAATCTGTATTCACCTTCAAAGTAACATCCGTTGGTGACAATACACTTTTTACATGGTTGATAAAGTTGCTGGAATGAGTCAGAGCAAAGGACTCTTTCGGGATCTATCGAAGGACCGATGTCACGCGTCATCGAATGTCTGCAAAACGTGTGCTCTTTAGAACCCACTTGAGGCGGGGAACGAACAGAAGTCTGTAGGCGTCAAATCAGGAGTGGATCAGTGCGGTGGATGTGCAAAAACAGCTAAATGGCGGTGGACCAAGAAAGTGCGTACACGGGGGCACTATGGGGGTGAACATTGTCATGCGAGAGAAACCACTTTCCAGTCTTGTACAACTGTGGGCGAACACGTTGGATGCGCAACAAAAAGCGTTTCAAAACGAATTAGTAGAATTTGGCATAATGCGTTTGCTCCATTTCAATTTGACGTGAGTTTTCACGTGCACACCATTCGACTGGCCGTAGCAGACTAATATGCGTCGCTTTGTTGCGCTACTTGCTACGTGGAGTCTCTCCATTGGTCTCTCCCTGCGCATGCGCGAGGGCGCATTTTTCACTCACGTTGCTTTTGAGATATCCATCCATTCACCGAACTTTCTAGACGCACCTTATATATATATATATATATATATATATATATATATATATCTGTGTGTGTCTGTGTGTAGTTGTGTAACAGTAAAAGACCGAAAGCTGCCAAATGTCGACATTCGCCAGTGAATATTAGGCTTTTTTATCAGTTGAATAATGATTTGCGTTAAAGTCAGAAATTCAAAATATTAACTACTGTAAAACTTCCTGAGCTGCACACCAGTGGCGCACACAGGAATTTTTCAAAGAGGGGTTGTGGGGGGTTCAGGTTCGAAGGTCCACCTTTCTCCTGACATACTCTAACACTCACGTTTGTGACCTCGCTAACTGCTTCCAGACAGCGTTGCGACAGGTTGGTACCAAGTCGACCGCCAAAAAACGACCGCAGCGTTTCCGAACGCGGTTAAGTGACGTCACCGGTTCCACTGCAAGTGTTCGGAAACGCTTGCGGTGGCACCGAGTCGACCGATCCTTGTTTCCGAATGCACCTATTTAAGCAAGTTGTCTTGTATCTTTTGGTTTATATTGTTGTTATGTTACATTAGTTGAAGGGGGCCGCCAGACCTAACAATACTGGAGCTATACAGTTGTTATCCAAAATAATAATAATAATAATAATAATAAAGAGCGAACATTTGGCGCATTTATGATTCCGTGTTTGCTACCATAATTTTGAATTAATATTCAAGTGAATATAATTTTTTTAAACCTCTACAAATGTGATCCGGTTAAACCGGAGAACTGAATAAACGGATACCGAAAAAACGAGGTTATTCTGTAATTTCAAACAAAATTCCAATATTTCGATTGAAAACCCTAAATCTTGGGGGAAAAACCAAGCGCAAGCAGACCTAAATGTAACGAAAAACAAATGAGCTAGTAAAAACATCAGACCAAATCCTTCACTATGCAAACAATTAAACTTTGTTATTGTACTCGCACACATATTTAAAACATCTCGCTGTCCCTCGAAATGTTTCTACGTATTTCCAAATGATTTAATAAATACCTTTAAAGCGTGTTCGGTTCTTTCATTTTCTAAGAGCGCTGTTCACCGGAGATGTGTTTTAAAGCAAAGAATTTCAATAATGGCATCACTCAAATATTGAGTCGGGGTAAACAGCATTTCAATTTAGCTGAAAATCAACACGCGGCAGAAGTAAGAGTGATCGAATTGAAAGTTGCGAGGAAATAAATACCGAGAATGTTTGAGACGTAAATAAAGGGATACTGAACTTTATGGTAATGTAGGGGGCGGAGGGGGGGGGGAGTAACTGCAGAAGATTGTTAGAAATTGCTTCGGAGTTTTCTCGGGTCTTTCAGTCTGGATTTCCGAAGACGTCATATCAGTGTTTAATGCCACGTGATTCCACTTAGTAACATAGTCCTAGTTGACAGTAGTAAAACGCAATAATAATTGCATTACACTGTTAAAAATTCAGGAAGATTTTCTGGTAATTGTACTAGACGTTAAAACCCGGTTATCACAAATTTGTCATTTCAACTGCGCTTGCGCACGGACTTTGCTTTTTGGGCTTTCTGTTTCGAGATTTCGTGTTGCTTGTTTATATTTCGGCTGAGCTAGAGTCCCAACAAATTAATGAATGCAATTAGAATATTTTCACAGCGATTTCGGGATACATTATATGAAACTACGGATATGAATAACTGATAATCTTTATAAAGAAAAGAGAAAAATGACACCTATATATTTGTTGGTTTTGAAATATTTATTTAACGTAAACGTAAAACACGATATGTACTTCAAAAATGATTGGAATATGAGTACAGATATCCGTCTTTTGCGGATATTTTACGTTTGGCGTAAACAGCCCAGTTTTCTACATTTGTGTTTAGGTTGAGGGTTCGGCTTTGTATTAGAAGTGATGCTGCAATTCGAGTACGCTCTTCTGACGTTAAAAATTTGACTCTGAAAAGGGCCTTTGTTTGATAGAAAAATCAGACTCCGAACCCATTAATAATTAAGACTCAAAACTCAATCTTTTCCGAGGCGTAAAAACTAAATCAAAGAAAGCTTTGTAATTTCTAATTTTTATCTGTTGTTATCTCATATTTATTAACAAATTTAAAATGTTTTAAATTAGTTTGAGCAAGAGTTTTGAAATCAGCTAAGTCCGCGCGCAAGCGCAGTTGAAATGGCAAATTTGTGATAACCGGGATTTAACGTCGAGTGGTAATTGTTACTGTAAAATGGCGGATTTACAGCATCGCTGATTTTTTACGGTAATTTATACCGGAGAAATAAGAGAGCCCAGCTCCAATTGGTTGCTGTGGCATACCGAGAAAACTGTAAAATTTTACAGTAACATTTGATTTTTACGGTAATAGTTACTGGCAACATAGATGCCAGTAACAATTACCGTAAATTTTCCGGAAAATTTTTAACAGTGTAGGCACAAATAATAAATTTAATAGCAGACATGTGTTTTGGCAGTTTAAGCGGCCCGGCCAGTCAATTTACCGGAAGACGGGGGGGGGGGGGGGTAAAGGGTGTATAAGCATTGCAAATATGTCGAAAAACAGTAACTAAACACAGTAACTAAAGCACTATACCAAAACTAAAAACAGTAACTTTTTTAAGGCAGGGAGGGGTAAATTGACTCCCCTGACACTCTAATTAACTGTCCTTTACGCTAAGAAGCTTGTGCTTTAATGCAAAGAACGTGAGCTTTATCCATGGCTTTTCACGGATGACTCTGTATCCCAAAACTCCAGCCTCTTGGAATCGAAAAAGATATTCCTTGACACTTCGGAACACGTGTTTACAATATTTCAATGCAAAGAAGCGTGAGCTTTATCCCTAGCTTTTCTCGGACGACTCTATTGTCAACACCACAAAACTCACGCTTCTTTGAGTTGAAAAAAGGATTGTTTGAAACTTCGAAACATGAGTCTGCAATTTCATTGCTTATGTCTTTATCTGCGTTGTTTACTGCTGTTCTTTTGTTGCAAAAAGTTATTTATTAATTTCGTATATCCCAAGTTGTCTCCTGAATTTCTAAGAGATCAAAATAGAAGATATTTTTTTGCCAATAAACGATAAGATACACACTGAAGATGCTATAAAATTAATTTTCGACTTGTAAATAGCAGTTTCAGAGTTTTTGGAAAACAAAAATATCTTTTTTATTTCTACCACAGAGGTTTTTTTTTTTTTTTTGTCAAACTATAGTCTTGTGTTGTTTATTTCTGTCATGTTACAGAGTCTATTGTTTCTTATTTCTGACAAATTATTTCCTATTATTTTTCTGGTTTTAGTTCTCCGTAATTTTTTTTTAAAGATTTTGTAGATTATATGTTTTCAATTACCTGTGACTGATCCGGAGACTACTGATAAAATATTTCTAGCAGAATTTCTTCTCAGAAATTTTTTAACAGTGTATAGGTTAGACCGGGGCACGTTTACAAGTATTTTTTTCAACGAATTTTGTAATTTTTAATTTTTAACTAAGGAAATTTTAGACATTGCGGTTTTATGAAATAGTTAACGGAGTCAAAATTGGTATATTCAGTTGTTGCTCAGCTTATGTATTTAAACCGTTAAAAAAAATTTTTTTTGAGTCCAAGTCGACTGCGTAAACTTGCCCGGATACGGGGCACGTTTACCCTTATTTATTTTGACACCTAACGTGGTTCTGTTATTGTTTTGAACATAATGTCTTACCATTGCTAAATTAAAGCAAATCTATTACAGACTGAATAGTGTATAAAGTTGAAACTGAACGGGCATGAAGACAGCACTATATGATTGTAAGCTATAAGATACGAATGTGTAACTTAATTAAAAATTAATGGTAATTTTCAAAACTAAATAGCCGGAAAATACCAAAAATGTTTGAGACAGTTGGGAGTGAATAAAGTGTCAGAGGCAAGTTTAAGTAAGAAAAAGTAAGAACAATCGTAAAGGTGATCAGACGTTAACACGTAAACTTGTACCGTCTCCAAGTTTGGATTTAGTTAAAAAAAATAAACAAATAATAATAATAAATAAATAAAATAATAATAATAATATTTCAGTTCATACAAATACAGTTCTGAAAAAAAGATAAATGTTTGCCAATTTTTATATATTTGTTTCTTTTTAACTGAGTATTATCTATTCACAATAAACTTCAAAACGGTCAACACAAAATTTACTCAACTTGGTAGAAAACAGATCATTCTTTCTGTGTGCTGGATCAAAGCTCGACTAATGCTCAAAAACTTGTGAGAATATTTGCTAGGGAGTAGCATCAATCTGTTATCACTGTTGGCTCTCCAGTTATAATTCGTTTTGAAAAAGGGCACTGCGTAAACGTGGCCCGGTCTACGCTACTTGTCAAGAGGAATCAACTCTACTACTGGATATGCAAATTATTATTTTTACTATTGTTGGTACTTTTGATGTTGTTAATGTTTTTCTCAATATTATTATTGAGTATTGATCGATAGAAATACAGATTTGACAGCTGTAAAATGATGAACTGAGGAAGTGCAGGAACAATTCATACAGTTTTGAAAATGGTAAAACATGAAATAAATGTTCAGAGATAATTCAGGAGGAGAAATTTGGATCATGTGTAATGAATGAAGTTTAAAACCTCAAACATGCCAAAAATTGCCTCAATCAGAAAGTTTCAACGCACTAAAACTGCTTTAAGAACTATAATTTTTGTATTGAAAAAAAAAAAAAAAAAAAAGTCGCGTCTAAGTTGAAACAGTTTACTTAAAATAATTAGTTCATTGAGTAAACAGCTTACTTTTTAAGCAATTATTTTCGTCAGCATCTTTATCCCCTTTCCTCTGGGTTATGCAAGAGCTACAGGGAGATTCCCTATAATGAGGACGGAGCTATTTACTTAACTCAGTTCGAAGACTCACATTAGAGGAACGATAGTAAAATCGATTCAGAATCATAATGGAAAATGGTCATTCCGTGGAAAATGGTCATTTTGTCCTACGCGTGACGCCTCTTATATTTCATTAAAAATAATACTTTAAAATTGTAAGGAACAAAGTTTTTATCTTTACTAATAATAAAGCTGAAAGTCTCTCTGTCCGGATCTCTGTCTGTCAGGATCTCTCTCTGGCCGGATCTCCGTCTGTCTGTCTGTCTAGATCTCTGTGACGTGCATAGCGCCTAGAGTCTAGGCGCTAGACCGTTCTGCCGATTTTCATGAAATTTGGCACAGAATTAGTTTGTAGCATGGGAGTGTGCACCTCGAAGTGATTTTTCGAAAATTCGATGTGGTTCTTTTTCTATTCCAATTTTAAGAACAGAATTATCATAAGATGGACGATTAGTTGGACGGAAATTACGAAATTATCATAAAGTGGAACCGTAACATGGGCACAACCAGTTGGCGAGATACGAAATTATCGTAACGTGGAACCGTAACATGGGTACAAGCCAATTGGCGAGAAGATTCACCATACATTATTTGTTAATATACAGGCGAACCAAAGGACATTTTAATTTTTCTATTACGGGCAAAGTTGTGCGGGTAGCAATAGTGCTTAGTAAAATAAAAACGTGTTTGTGATTTCTTAAGCAAAAAAAAAAAAAAAATCGTCGTTACCTTTTCAACTTATTACTTTTTAATGAAATATATGAACTATCACGTGCAGGACAAAATGGCTACTTTTTCGTGGAATGGCCCTAGACATAATTTTATCAACCGTGTTATTTATTATATCTCAACAAAAGAGATATGTTTCCTTTACTTTGGAACCTTTGCCTTCAAACCCTTTAATTTGTTTTGTCATTGCTATATTAATACAGAAAAAAATATTAACTAATTTATTTAGCAAATTACAAGAGGTTGACTTTGGATGTCCCGCACATGACGCATGTAAACAAAAAATATTTTAAATTACAAAATTATTTGAAATCAATATAACCGTGTCAGGAATATATTTTTATCAAATGTAAAGAATAAAAAATGAGCTTACTCCTATTTAATTAAAATATTAAAATCTATAAATAAATGATTGTGAAACTATAGCGTATGATTGTCCCGCACGTTAGGGTTAGCACGTAGTTTCTAAATATTTTCGCAATTGGGTTACTTCCCATTTTTTTTAAATATTTTTTTTTCTGAAAGAGCAAGGTAAAAACATGGGGTAAATTACTTTTTTTTCCTTCTTAGTTTTGACTATTGTTCTCTCTTAAAAAATAGTCTTATACGAAATTTAGCCGTTGTTTTCATTTTCGCTGCTGACGTCACAAGTGAGCAAATCGCTAGGGTTACCAGAATAAAGTTTCAGGACATTGCTGAAATTCACTGAATGAATATTTAATTTAACTAACAATTCTCGTTCAGCTAATAAATTGCTCGCGGTGAAAAAATCATTAAAAGGCGATCTCTTGCCAGAAAAGACAACCACGCGCTCCAATTCGAGGTGACTTTTATCACATGTGATGTCACACGATGAAATATTTTAGTTTAAAAATCAGACATTTTAAAAAATCAATAAAAATTAAATGTTGGGAAAATAAATAATGTTGGGTCCACATCATTTTTTTTTGCTCACTCTATCAATTTTATTGACTAAAAGTAGTACTTTTGACTGAAGTAAACAACCCCATTACTTTTTCAAAACATTGGGTCATATTATTCATTTATTTATCCATACGTTTTCAATAATTCACAAGCTTAAACGCATTATTATTTAGTTTTCCTTTTTTGTTCTCTAATACTTTATATATATATATATATATATATATATATATATATATATATATATATATATATATATATATATATATATATATATATATATATATACTAGTGGTACCCGCTCGACTTTTCCCGTAGTAGAAAAATTAAAAGGTCTTCTTGTTCGCTTGTATATTTACAAACAATGTATGGTGAATTTCTCGGCAATTGGCTTGTGCCCATGTTACGGTTCCACGTGATGATAATTTTGTAACTTACTCGTCCATCATTTTGTTCTTAAAATTGGAATAGAAAAAGAACCACATCGAATTTTGGCAAAATCGCTTCGAGGTGCACACCCCCATGCTACAAAATAATTCTTTGCCAAATTTCATGAAGATCGGCCGATTGGTCTAGGCGCTATGCGCGTCACAGAGATCCTGACATAGAGATACTGACAGACAGAGAGAGGGATCCGGACAGAGAGACATTCAGCTTTATTATTAGTAAAGATAAATAAACTGTAAATTTATCAAAGAAACAATTTTAGAGATCCTGCTTGAATCACATGTACTAAAAAATGCAATTCATTTCTTTAAAAAGCTTCAGTTTTTAACCTTCAACTTACTGATTAAGTCAAAATCTAATTTTAAACATATTTAATACATATTTCACGCCATGTCATTCCCTTGGGCAGAAATTCCTTTAATTCCCCCATTGAAAAGGCATTAAATATATTCATGGACTTCAACTTCAATTTGATGAAGATGATATTTTCCGCCTCTCGGTTTTGACATTAATTAACTTTAAAGAAAGGAGATTTATTTTTGGGAATATTGTTGATGATTTTAAACCGTGTGTTCGACACTTATATTTCCTTAACGTTACTTCTTCTTCTTGCTGAGTTCATTTATCACAATGATAATGCTGCGAATAGAATTCAGGTGTTTCGTTGTAAATGGAAATTTAGTGAAAAAGTGCTTTTGTTAGGTCTTTGCTTTTAATATTTAAGCAATGAATTTGTCAGTGATAAAATATTATGTGAATGTGAAACAAATTGGGCTAGGTGAGATTTAAGAAGGGTATTTTTGATAGTTTTGAAATTATGCCACAATATGAAACATATGTGAAATTTTTACTATTAATAAAGCTCAAAGTTTGTCGGGATATCTGTCCGGATCTCTGTCGGGATGTCTCTCTGTGACGCGCATAGCGCCTAAACCGTTCGGCCGATTTTCACGAAATTTGGCACAGAATTAGTTTGTAGCATAGGAGTGTGCACCTTGAAGCGATTTTTCGAAAATTCCATTTCGTTCTTTTTTCTATTCCAATTTTCAGAACATTTTCTCGAGCAAAATTATCATAAGATGGACGAGTAAATTAACAAGTTATCATAACGTGGAACGTATGATAACGTACTCAGAACGTATTTGTAAATATACAGGCGAACCAAGTGATCTTTTCATTTTCTACTACGGGCAGAGCCTTGCGGGTACCGCTAGTATAAAATAAATGTGATTAAGTGTTTTGAGAGAGGTGTTTCTTTTGCATTTATACTTTCATGCTACAAGGAAACTTGTAAGTGATACAAAATGAATGGGGTTAGTGAGACTTTTTAAAAGAGGTGTTTTGTTACAGTTATAGCTCTGATAAAACTCTATTCAAGGATAAGAGAAAATATTGGGTTAAAAGAGACATAAGAGAGATGAGTTACTGTAAATTTATGTTAGTATTAGACTTGTATGTAAAATAAAATGAATGAAGTAAGGGAGGTTTAGAAGAGGTGTTTCTGTTACGTTTATAATCTTCTGCTACATTTAAACTCTATGCAGTGTAAAATTATGTGAGTTAAGAGAGATATAAGAGAGATTATTAGGTTAAGAGAGATACAAGAGAGATTATAAGGTTAAGAGTGATATGAGATATTATTGTGTTAAGAGAGATATAAGAGATATTATTGTGTTGAAACAGATATAAGAGAGGCAATTGGGTTAAGAGAGATATAGGGGAGATTATTGGGTTAAGAAAGATGTAAGAGAGAAATTAAGGTTAAGAGAGATATAAGAGAGATTATTTGGTTATGAGTTAAGAGAGATATAATAGGGATTATTAGGTTAAGAGAGATATAAAAGAGATTATTAGGTTAAGAGAGGTATAATAGAGATTATTGGGTTAAGAGAGATATAAGAGAGGCACAAGAGAGGTTATTGGGTTAAGAGAGGCACAAGAGAGGTTATTAGGTTAAGAGAGATGCAAGAGAGAAAATGAGGTTAAGAGAGATATAAGAGAGATTAATGTGTTATAAGAGATTATTGTGTTAAGAGAGATATAAGAGATATTATTAGGTTAAGAGAGATATAAAAGAGATTATTAGGTTAAGAGAGATATAAGAGAGATTATTGGGTTAAGAGAGATAAAAGAGAGGCACAAGAGAGGTTATTGGGTTAAGAGAGGCACAAGAGAGGTTATTAGGTTAAGAGAGGTACACGACAGATTATTGGGTTAAGAGAGGTACAAGAGAGATTAATGGGTTAAGAGAGGTACAAGAGAGATTAATCGGTTAAGAGAGGTACAAGAGAGATTAATGGGTTAAGCGAGGTACAAGAGAGATTATTGGGTTAAGAGAGATATAAGAGAGATTAATGTGTTAAGAGAGATATAAGAGAGATTATTGGATTAAGAAAGATATAAGATAGATTATTAGATTAAGAGAGGTATAAGAGAGGCAGTTGGGTTAAGAGTGATATAAGAGAGATTATTGGGTTAAGATATATATAAGAAATATTATAGGAGAGATTATAGGGTCGAAAGACTGGAGTTATTATGAATTTTTGCTAGGATGAGAATTGTATGTAGTATAAAATGTATGAATATATATAAATGAAGCATGATGTAATATGAAATGATTTAAGTTAATAGAGACTTACAAAAGATAATTCTGCTGGTTATGAATGTATACTATGATGAAACTTGTAAGCGTATCAAATGAACGAAGCTAGATCAGTCTTAAAAGAGCTGTTTCTGTTACAATTCAAGTTTTATGATAAAATTTAAATGTAATATAAAGCGAATGAGGTTAAATAAAACTTAGCAGAGATGTTTCTATTGTTATTGCAGTTACGAATTTATGCTGCAATTAAACTGATATGTAATATAAAATAAATGAGGTTAAATGAGACTTAGGGGTATTTCTGTTACAGTAAGGATTTCAGGCTGGAACAAAAAGTGCACGAATGTAATGTTAAATTGAATGTAATGTTGGTGCACCAACCCACCACAGGTGGGTTTTTGAATACTTTCATTGAATTTGGATAATCTAGAGACGCCCAGTTTTTATTTAACATAAAATATTTTCTATTCAAAAAACGCCGCTTCGGTAAAATTCTAGCCGAACAAATGCCTGCAGTTTATTTCATTGTTATTGCCAACGTATCTAATTTTTTTAAACACCATTTCGATTATAATTTTAAAGCAATTTCAAATGTCGAATCTTTTAGCTTCTGATTCTTTCCCACGCTGTAACACGTTCTCCAAAAGAGATTTCAAACCAGTCGTGAACTGAATACAGATTGCAACACTTTCTTTCCGAAACGTGTAGAAGCTGTGAAGAGAATACCCATTATTTAAATAACCATCTCGAAATGTTCAATCCCCGATACCAGGACCCTACTTCCCAATAGGCAGAGTAGGCAGTTGCCTAGGGCGGTAACATTTTCAGGGGCGGCAAATTTTGCTTTAACCACACATTTTTACTTCCTTTTACAAAAAAAGAAGTATTGTATTCGCGAAAAAAAATTTCACTAAAAAATCGCCTTTATTTCTACTTTGCTCACCCCCGAATGAATGTTGGGTTTTTTTTTTCCGACTCGACCACACGTGGATATGTGCCTAGGAACGTACAGACACCCGAAATATCCATTTTGACGATCCCCGAGTTAATTACAGCGAGTTTTCTCGTGACGTCTGTATGTACGTATGTATGTGCGTATGTGTGTATGTATCTCGCATAACTCAAAAACGGTATGACCTAGAAAGTTTAAATTTGGTACGTGGACTCCTAGTGGGGTCTAGTTGTGCACCTTCCCTTTTGGTTGCATTCGGGTGTTTTTAATGGGGTCTTTTGCCCTTTTTTGTAGGGAAATCATTGTTAATTTCGATGTAAACTCAAGTGGTATAATTTGGCGGACACTTGGCGATATATCCCCGGTCTTTTGGTCGCCAAGTTTTGTCGCCAACTTGGCGACAAATTTGGCGATTTTTTTAAAAAAATCTGGTATCGATTCGGCCACTGTTGGTGATATTTAGAGAGTAAACTATTGAATCACATTAAAATTGCCAATAATGGGGAAATGACATTAAATTGGAGTAAAAGGAAGTGATGTGATGCACACATCAGCTCGTTTAAATGAATGTTTTTATTCTTGAAAGTAAAATATTAGCGTTCTTTAACTTTTCAGAGACAATTTTTTCATTTAATAATGATTACTTTCAGACATCTTATGAAAATCAAATGTTTTCCGATCATGGTAATAGAACAGCGTAAAATAGTAGGTGAAGACGAAAAACGGGTGTCGCTTTCAGAAAATGTCGTTGCGTTTTCCAGAAGTCGCAACAAGATTGGAGTTTGACTAAGATTTTAGAGCTATACTTAAGTTTATTCAGTACTGGTTTCTTGAGTGATTGACGTTTATTTTCTTTTTCCTATTCCTATTCAGAGTCACAACTGACTACAACTGTATTTATGTCGAGGACTGCATACTAAGTGCCTTGCCTCCATTATTTTATATACCGATAGATGGCAGCATCATCACCGGATCGAACAGTTAATGAGAATTTAGAACTAGTCCAGGAGCTAATAGCTACCTGGTGCTAGCACCCCCAGAGGTATCGTTTCACTTGGAGGACATTGAGACCACGAGCATATTTAACGTCGCCCAGTCCCCTTTAATGACGACGGTTATTTTCTTTTTGACGTTTATTTTTGTTTCTCTTATCTTTCCGTCAGTTCTAAACATAAACTTTTCTTTTGTATACACAAGTTCCAATTTAAATTTTACTCTTTAGAAAGGTTGTCCTCAGGGTTCCTGCCTTGCTCCAATTTTTTGGAATATTTTAGCAAATTCTTTTCTTCGTAAATCTTTTAGGGGGGAGGGGGCGGCCGATTTCAAACTGCCTAGGGGCAGCATGGGGCTAAATTCGGCCCTGCCCGGTACCCTTGAAAAATACATTTTTAAAAACTTCATCTCTTTGAACAATTCTTATGAAACGACGGCCAACGATTATGAAATTGGTGCGGGTACATCTCAGAAATTAATAAAATATTTATCTCTTGCAAAAATTATCATGTAAATTGAAATATGAGCCGCTTATTTTGAAAATGGAGCAAAGTCCATTTTTAAGGAACATGAAGGTGATGTTTAATGGAGATAATACTTAGGTGCATATTCAACTCAAACAGAATTCAATCGAATCGAATACGATCAATTATATCGACCAATAGCGCAACTAGAAATTTCCATCGTCCCACCCGAAAGGAAATTTTTTAGAAGATGGAATTCGATTGAATCGAACACAATGGAGTTCAATATGCCCCTTTGTACGATCTTTCTATCTGTAACTGTTTAGAGCTAAAAAATTAAAAACCCAAATATTTGGGAGATGGAAGATTTTGCTATTCATCAGCAAAATTGTTTTTTTTTAAATGAAATTTATTTTAGCATCTATCAATAACAAAAAGTGGACTTGCCCCACTTTCAAAATAAATGACCCATATGTTTCGCTGTATCTGATGGGATATTTTACCAAGATATTTATAATTCTAAACGACCTTCTTTTATGATATATTCTCATCCTTCGATTTCTTAGTACCGGGACTTAAGCTCTAAGTGTTCTAGAAAATGGAATTTGATGGAGAAGCTGAGATATTGTTGCCATTTTAAATATATTCTTAAGTTTTCCCCCCAATTTAATTTTTTTTTCAAAAATGAGAACAGTTTTAAAAGAATGGAAATCCTCCTCCACCCCGCCTTTTTGCACGAGAAAAAATAAATTGCAAAATGATAGATAACTTAAATAAAAAAAAAGAAGAAACCTCAGTAATATTTTCCTTTTTCGAAAAATGTCCGCCTAAATGCGTTTTCGAATGGCATTTATGGCGCAGATATTTCCCCCCCATTCCTTAGCACATTTAAATGAAAGCCTGATTTATGGAAATTGAAAGAGAGCCCCCCCCCCGTCCCCCCTCACTTTTCATTGCCATTTTCTTATTTTTTTGTTGTAATCACTGATGCAGAACTTCCTGCTCACAAAGGAATCATAAAGCGATAATAAATCACAGCTGCCATTCGTTTGGGAAGAATGCATTTTTAATTGTAAAGCTGAATTACATGTCGTTTCTCTTTTAATTTTGAGAAATGAATATTGGTGTCATTAACACGCATGGAGCGTGAAATTTAATCGCTCGGAACAATTCCGCGACATTTTCCTCAAATCTAACTTTTAAAAGTCTTCCGCTGAAGGATGCTGTTAGAAATTATAATTGACACGTGATCGATGCTGCTTTAAGTTCGATTAATCCTGCATGTATCGATAAATTTATAAGGAAAAATGAAAGACTGTGAAGCTTAATATTCAGCACGTGATTAAATCGTTTAGATTAGCTATCTTCTCAAAAATGCGGGTTACAATTTGGAGATTCAGTAAATTACCGCCCAATAGCCAGGGCTAAAGCAGAATTACATGAAATACACCGCCAGCTCAGTCATTTCCAGCCGAGGACTGCAGTTTCGTGCTTATTAGCACTCATCAGCCCGGCATGAAGAGGCCCGAAACTGCAGTCCTCGGCTGGAAATGACTGAGCTGGCGGTGTATTTCATGTATTTCTGCTTTAGCCCTGGCTATTGGGCGGTAATTTACTGAATATACCATGCCTTGCCTTCAATCTTCGAGTTGAACCGAACCATTGTTTCGGTCACTCGTCTGGTCTGCGCTAATTCTATTTTAGCTACCAGTTTGTTTGGTACTCTTGATTTCCTTAAGAGGTTTTCCATCTCCAGCTCAGTCACTTTCCTATGCCGGGTTGATGCGTGCTAATAAGACCGAAACTGCAGTCCTCGGCTGGAAATGACTGAGCTGGCGGTGTATTTCATGAATTTGGAGATTGTTAAGAAGTCTTTTGAGATATCAAGATACAGTGGACTCTCTCTATCTGAACACTCCCTAATGTGAACATCCCGATATTCTGAACACATTTTGATGGTCCCGACGAAACTCCAGTCTTAGCATAGGCTGACCTCTCTGTGCTCTGAACACCCCAGTAATATGAACGACTTTTTTTTTCTTTAACCCTGTTCGATTATTACCTCACTTTATACGGAATATGTTCAGAATCGGTACTCGGGAATTTCAATGAAATAAATTGGGAAGCCTAACATACATTCACAATTTTATTACAATGATTAAAGGGTACTTAGAGGAAGATGGAGATAGGAAGAGGAAAAAATATTTTCCTGGTACCACTACTCGACGCTAAATCCCGGTTATCACAAATTTCACATTTCAACTGCGATTGCGGACGGACTTGGCTGATTTCAAAAATCTTGCTAAAATTTATTACAAACATTTTGAATTTGGTAATAAATATGAGATAGATACAGATAAAAATTAGAAATCACAAAGTTTTCTCTGATTTAGTTTTTAGGCCTCGGTAAAGTTTGAATTTTGCGTCTTAATTATTAATGAATTCGGTGTCTGATTTGTATGTCCCTTTTCAGGACCAAATTTTTAACCTCAGAAGAGCGTACTAAAATTGCAGCATCACTTCTAATACAAAGCCGAACCCTCAACCTAAATAAAAAATGTATAATACTAAGTTGTTTACGCCTAACGTAAAATATCCGCAAAAGACGGATTTCTGTACTAATATTGCAATCACTTTTGAAGTACACAACGTGTTTTACATTTATGTTAAATAAATATTTCCAAACCAATAAATATTGAAGTTTTGTTTTTCTCTTAAGATTATCAGTTATTCATATCCGTAGTTTCATATAATATATCACGAAATCGCTGTGAAAATATTCTAATCGCATCATTAATTTGGTGGAACTCTCGCTCAGCCTAAATACAAACAAGCAACACGAAATCTTAAAACAGAAAGCCCAAAAAGCTAAGTCCGCGCGCAAGCGCAGTTGAAATGGCAAATTTGTGATAACCGGGATTTAACGTTTAGTGGTACCACTGCATCAGATCAAGTCATTCAGCTGAGCAATATGAGCTTGAATTTTCTGTCACTGAACTATATTTCAAGAGTCCAACCGTGGTATAGAGTAGTAATCAAGACCTTAAGATACGATTATCCTCAATTAAAATGCGGCTGAGAATAACCCGGAAACATTTTCACTTGGAAGATAACACGTACCTTGCATGAGAACACACAATATAACGAGCTGATGTGTGCATCACATGACTTCCTTTTACTCCAATTTAATGTCATTTTCTCATTATTGGCAGTTTTAATGTGATTCAATAGTTTACTCTCTAAATATCACCAACAGTGGCCAAATTGAAACCAGATAAAAAAAAAAAAATCGCCAGATTTGTCGCCAAGTTGGCGACAAAACTTGGCGACCAAAAGACTGGCGATATATCGCCAAGTGTAAGCCAAATTATAACACCACTTGAGTTTACATCGAAATTAACAATGATTTTCCCCCAAAAAGGGCCAAAAGACCCCCTTTGGAGCATCCGAACGCAAACAAAAAGGGAGGTGCACAACTAGATCCCACTAGGAGTCTAAGTACCAAATTTCAACTTTCTAGGACATTCCGTTCTTGAGTTATGCGACATACATACACACATACGTACATACAGACGTCACGAGTAAACTCGTTTTAATTAACTCGGGGATCGTCAAAATGGATATTTCGGGTGTCTGTACGTTCCTAGGCACATATCCACGTGTGGTCGGGTTGAAAAAAAAACTCAACATTCATTTGGGGGTGAGCAAAATGGAAATAAAGGCCGATTTTTGGGTGAAATTTTTTTCGCGAATACAATACTTCCTTTTTTGTAAAAGGAAATGAAAATAGACGTAAAATTACTCCTTTTTTTGTTCTGTACCAATCCAATAGCTGTATTGCAATATTTCATTGTTGAATGTTATGTAAAACTTTTTAAATCAAAGATGAAAGAAATAAATGCAAGAGTTTAGGTCTTATTAAGTTGAATTAGACAGCACTTCTATCTAGTAACTAGTATAGCTCCCTAGACAAAGTACTAAACATAGTCCCTTAACGCAATAGAATACATACACATGCATTACCCAGTCTCCCTCTATATTGAACAACCCCATAATCTGAACACTTTTGTTCAATACCATGAGTGTTCAGGTTAGAGAGAGTCCACTGTACCCGATGTCACTGCATTGTATTTAGTTGAAACTTACACGAACAGAAATCATTTATCTTTAAGAAATCATGAGAGTTTATTGTTTTTTTTTGCTTTGTAGTGTTGTGAAAATGGTGCATGCAGGACGGTCATTTCGATGTTTTCCAGCAGGGAGGGGGGGAGGAGGGAGACAAAGGGGTGCATAATCAAGGTCAATTTTATTGAAAAGCAACAAAAACCGTTTAGCTGGAAAACAACAGAAACCATGCCCTCTAAACATGTTTTCAAAGCCGGGGGGGAAGGGATATGATCCCCCAAAATGACAGGCTTAGGCCTTAGGCTTGGATGCAGATTTTAAATAAAAATCAATGTAAGAAATGCTTGTTTCTGTTTTTCTTTTTGTTCTTTTTAATTTTTTCTTTCTAAAACAAGAAGAAATGTTTAAAAAAAATCGATATTATCGGATTTAGATACAAAAATCATTCTTTTTTTAATCAGCTAAGCATAGAATCAGTCTTAACATGGGAAATGCTTGAGATATCTGCTTTCTTATATTTCTTCGATTAAATTAAAGTATATAATACATATAGATAAAAGTGTTTAATAAACAAAATTAAAATGTTGTTTTTTTTTTTTTTAATTCGAGAGAAAACTGACAGAAAAGTTGTCTTAAAATGAATTTAATTACACTTAGACTAATTTGAATATATTTTTTTTTTGTTTAAAGATCTCAGTTCGTACACATTCATATATCTTTCAATTGTGAGATAAATACGTTTGGGAATAATAAATCGACGTTTCTATGCGTAGAAAAAGTCATGCTCAGTTCTAGAAGAAATATTTCTGTACTGTGCTATTATCCATCTCTTCTGAACTTGCTACAGAATATTTAGTTATGTACCGGGTAAAGATGTCAACACATTACATTCTGTTTTTGATATTTTCATAATTTAACACTTCTGTAATTTATTTCCATTATCACCCTCATAAATTACATTTGTCTTGGGGGTTCTTATAGTAATACTAAAAAGTCGCCCGTCATGATATGACGGGTGGAAATTGCTTCTACATTTGAACGAAGCAATTGCCTGTTTGATGATATTTTGATGGTTGAAATTTTAACCCTAACCTCAGTGCATTAACCCTAAACTCTAGTAGATAGCGTCAATTCGCAACTCCAGAGCTCGAATACGCTACCTTGCGGTGATTAACAATACTACCGAAAAAAGGAAAACAGTCCATTCCACGTGTTTTCTTTGGGGTAAATTACAGGCTTCAGACAGTTTATGGTGTAGTGTCATTTCAGAAGAACAGAAAAGAAAGCTTCTCGCAAACACAATAAAAAATTACTGTCATTCACAAAGCGTCAAAGCAAGTTATAAGTTACGGCATTTGTTTGTTTTACCTTTTTCATCCGCCATTAGACTGGCTGCAGCGCCCTCTATAGTTTATTAGAGTTGCAAATTGTTTTGGTTCCTTCGTTTTTGTTAAAATGAGTCTTATCAGTAAAACAGTTAAGTTGCCGGATCGAGTTCAGCCTTGTCACAATAAAGCTTTTCCATGCATGTTAAACATTACCAAAACATATTATCAAATTATCATGCCGTGGCGCGAGTTTCATTGTTAAAACACGCGGGTTACTTTATCATCGGCTATTATTTGTATGAGGACTGCTGGTAGATCATTTCATTAACTTCTCAGGGTTAAATCGATATAAAACAGGTTAATAAACAAATAAATAAACGAGCTGATGTGTGCATCACATGACTTCCTTTTACACCAATTTAATGCTATTTCCCTATTATTGCAATTTTAATGGGATTCTCTCTCTAACTCTTTAAATATCACTAGCAATGGCCACATTGAAAGCAGATTTAAAAAAAAAAAAAAAAAATCGCCAAATTGTTCGCCAAGTTGGCGACAAAACTTGGCAACCAAAAGACTGGCGATATATCGCCAAGTGACCGCCAAATTATTACACCACTTGAGTTTGCATCGAAATTAACAATGATTTCCCCCCAAAAAGGTGCAAAAGACCCCTTTAGAAACACCCGAATGCAACCAAAATAGGAGGTGCACAACTAGACCCCACTACGAGTCTATGTACCAAATTTCAACTTTCTAGGACATACCATTTTTGAGTTATGCGAGATACATACGCACATACGCACATACGCACATACATACAGACGTCACGAGAAAAGTCGTTGTAATTACCTCGGTGATGGTCAAAATGGATATTTCGCGTGTCTATACATTCTTAGGCACTTTTCCGCATGTGGTCGAATCGAAAAAAAAACTCAACATTCATTTGAGGGTGAGCAAAATGGAAATTAAGGGCGATTTTTGAGTGAAAATTTTTTCGCGAATACAATACTTCCTTTTTTGTAAAAGGAAGTAAAAACAGGAAAATGCGGAAAGAAAGAGGACCATTTTTCCAAAAGTTGGCATAGAAAGTAAACAGATCCCAATACATTCTCAAAATGCAATATCTAACAAGATGAATATTTATGAATGTACTGACAAATTCTTTTCCGTTAGAGAACTTTAAAAAATTGTGTTCATAAATCTTTAGTTTTTGCTTATTCTCTTATAGAAGGAAAAAAAAATGTTTATTCAAAGAAAGAATCTTTGTTTTTGCGGAGAAATAAATGTATTTTACATAAAACCATTCGAATTTGGTTTCCAAAGTATGTTTTCGTATTTGTTCATAGGGAAAAGTTCTTTATTCATGAAGGATATAAATTCGATAAAATATTTGATCACTTTTTATCTGTAAGATGAAAACTTTTTTCTACCTCAAAAATTGTCTTAAATCTTTGTTTTATGAAAAACTAGCTGCGTTGCCCGGCTTTGCCCGGTCTACCTTGAAAATAAAAATTGTGTCAAGTGACGTATGTTCAACAATCAGGCATAAAAAATAAATTAAAAAAAAGATCATGATTTCCCTTCCAAACAATGACGACAGATATTAAAATACTTTTAAAAAATTAAATCCAGAAAGATGGATTTAAAATGCGCAACCATGGAAACACAAAATAAAATAAGTTTGGGGACTTAAAATACGAAAGAAAATGGTTCACAATTTGAATGGAATCGAGATTTCTTACACTTGATTTAAAAAGGCTTGTAACTTTTTTTCCTTTCGAGGTAAAAGCTTATTTTTTCGACCATAGGTCGAGTTAATTCTGGAGCAAAAAAGGTTGATTTTTCCAATGGCGTCAAAAAGAAAGCTGTGGGACAACTCCTTCACTTTTTATTGATTTATTTAATGAAGAAAGTAATACCTAAATTTCAGCTAAGCCTAAAAAAATTCGAGCGAAAAACGCAACTAACTCCCGCTGTAATAAAGTTAGAGCATTGGAACAAATAGCGTAGAAAGCGGAAAATTCTACCCTTTCGAACGATATGTAATATTAATATATGCAAGTAATTTTTCACTCCCATATTTGAGAATTTATGTGCAAATTGGACGTAAATTGGAATAAAAAAGAACTATTCATCGAATTTTATTCGAACTGGTCTGCAAACCTTTTCAGGACTTAAAGGAACGTACTGTGAAAATTTCAGCAAAATCGGCCGGGTAGTTTTCGAGTTTAGCGAGTTCAAACACACAGACGCTTTTTGGAGACTTCATTTTATACTATGTAGAGAAGAGATATCAGTGTCACCAGTTAGTTCATAAAACTATCAATTGTGAAATTGTTATTATGTTATTTTGTTTAAATGACCCAACTCCAAATCTCGATATTTATAAAACGAAAAAGATATCCTGAAGGAAATTGATATCACTTCGTATGATGTGACCTATAGTTTTTTTTTACCAAAGCGCCTAAGTATTACATGTTTAATGGACGAGATATTTCGTCATAAAATGCAAGGTGGTTAAATCGCTTTCCACGTGTGAAATGTAGGAAAAACGCCTATAAACGAAATCTGAGAAGATGGCTTTCGCCCTGCAGAAGGTGTTTTGTAACCTTCAATGAAACTTTCAGTCAGTGATACGTTCTTGTACTGGACCTTCCGCAGTTTCCGGACATTACTCCTGGTTACTTTTTTTTTTCGTTCAGGAAACAGGGTCGGATTCAACTCTGAAGGTAGGGGAAGCTAAGTCTCATTTCAAGGCCCCCACCTTTTGTTTTCAGTACATATTTTCTAAAAATTCTATGCACATAACTCAGTAATGCTATATGTATTTTTTCAAAAACTGCCAAGCAGACTTCCAATTAAAGTTTATTCTCCCCCTTCCCCCCCTTCAGATAAATGTGGTTAATTGTTGTTTCAGATTTATCACTTCCTAAAATTAATCAAGTGTGGTAAAAGTATATTGTAGCACGTTGGGGCAATTCCAATGTAAATAGCTTGCTACCACATTTTATGAACTGTTCCCTCACTTTTTCAAATTTTTCCAAAATTTTAGCTAGCAAGTTCGTATGTTTGAATACTTTTTAAAATACATTCAAAAGCAGAAACTGAAATTTTTAAGTCATTTACGGGCCCTCTGTTAATTCTGAGGGGAAGCTTAAGCTTCCTGAGCCTTTTGGGTAATCAGGTACTCTTGAGGGGATGCTTGATGGAACGTTTTGCAGTTCTCCACTAGCAATGATAACTTAAAGCATAAGTTATTACACGAAGTGGAATGAACCAATGGGATTATTTATTTCGTGTGCAGCACTTACTATATGCGCTTTTAAATGTGAATTGTAGAACTTTTAGAATGCTGTACCCCAAAAAGATACCGTGACTTTATTGCAGGACATTCAAACTAACAAAAAAGATTCGAAATTTATTTTCTTTTGAACTATTATAATTACAGAAACTAAACGTTGTATCAACCGCTTAACATTTTATTTGCAGCTTAAGCGCACTGAATTGCATGCAACAAGAAATTTATAACCATCAGAGCAGTCTTAACGTAAAAGGACATGATTTAAAGCGTAGATCGGTCGCATATATCTTTTCATATCCCGATCACACGAAAATAGTTCTGCTTTTCAGTTACAGTTACATAATGTTACATTACATTTGGTACAATCACCCGGAAAAATTAAGAGACACATACGCTCTTATGTGCCTCCTCTTAGTTTACAGCTTCGGAGTAGTTCTTCGAGTTTAAAAAAAAGTTTACCATGAAAATATGTCTTGTAAACTTTAACAACTGTCACCCTTAAAAAAAAGAAGCTGATATGAAAAATAACTGTGCTTAACAAATTTATATGAATCGAAACACGTATTTATTTTTTTATGAGTTTTTCCCAAGATTTGATGATCCATTAGTGTCAGAGAGGGAGGTTAGTATGGTGTAAAAAAAAAAAAAAGAAGCACTACACTTTTTGAAGAGGAAACGTGAAACTCTGTATTTTATTAGTATTATTTTTCTTTCGCACTTCTTTTTCATTTTTTTTATTCAAATTTTTTGGAAATCTCTAAACAGAACCAAAATGAGTAAATTTTCTTAAAACAGATTGATAACCTGTTTTGAAAATAACATTATGAAATTAACTTTACGAAGTAATTTTTTCATCAACCGGTTTTTCCTTACTGATTGCATCAGAAAAAATGCATTTCATCCCTATACCCAAGCACTGCATAATAATTACTGCTAACAAATTTTATCTAGCACAAACCATACTTCATACATAAATGAATAAAAAAACAAACCTTAACCATATTTTTTTAATCCTCACTAATGAAGTTGAGTCAAACTGGTGAGAATAATAAAATTATTTTCGCTCTAACTCGATCACCATGCTCAATCTGAGGGCACGTAAAATGCTTGCACTCCATTTTTCACCCAACTTGCTCGTTTATCTTTTCTTATGCAGCTAATTATGTACTCTTAGTTCTAATTAAGTTCTTTTCCTAATTTTGTTGTCTTTAATAATAACTTCCGCCGAGCCCGTCAATTTCTTTTGCAAAAACGGTAGGTTGGTTTTTACTGCATTAGCGTTTTCTTCCTCCCTAATGTAAGGGGAAGAAGTGGAAGTTTATAAGATGATTATATATTGTTTGATAAATGACACTTGAAAGCTGCTTTTACTGCCCTGACTCTTAGAAGAATAAAGATGATGGCAGCTAGAGGCTGTGCTCTTATTCCTAATATACTTTTTCTTAGCAAAATTAATCGTAATGCATTGCATTAATAGTTTAGCAGTTCTATATATAACTAACTACATGCCCAATTCTCAAAAGCTTGAAGTTTTGTTAATTTATTCACTTATTTTTGCAAAAAAAAAAAAAAAGAGGTAAGTGCATTAAATAAGGTCATGTACATAAATAAGGCAAACCATCCATTTTTCCATGCAGGATTGAAGAAAATCCTTCGATCGTGATTTTAATTTTTTTTAGT
The DNA here is from genome assembly GCF_026930045.1 of Uloborus diversus. Classification (NCBI taxonomy): domain Eukaryota; kingdom Metazoa; phylum Arthropoda; class Arachnida; order Araneae; family Uloboridae; genus Uloborus; species Uloborus diversus. The sequence goes on from NC_072731.1 coordinate 264,974,066, forward strand.
TGACTGGTACTTTTTGGCATTTTTTCAGAGTTGACCGTTGGGGACTTGTCTTAACGATGAGGATAGTTCGCCATTTTTTGTAAAACTGATGACAAAAATAATTTACACTTAAACTTTCGCATAGAATGATTTCTTATGATTGATCTGATGAATGTATAAAAATTGAGTTCAATCTTTACTAATAATAAAGCTCAAAGTCTCTTTGTCAGGATGTCTGGATGTCTGGATCTCTGTGACGCGCATAGCGCCTAGACTGTTAGGCCAATTTTCATGAAATTTGGCACAGAGTTAGTTTGTAGCATAGAAATGTGGAACTCGAAGCGATTTTTCGAAAATTCGATTTTGTTCTTTTTCTGTTTCAATTTTGAGAACATTTTCCGGAGAAAAATTATCAAAAGATGGACGAATAAATTACGAAATTATCATGGCGTGGAATGGGAGAGTGAATGAACATAGCCAATTGGCGAGAAATTCGACATCCATTATTTGTAAATATACAGGCGAATCAAATGACCTTTTAATTTTCTACTACGGGCAAAGCTGTGCGGGTACCACTAGTTAAATCATAAATGTGCAAGATATTAGGCTCTGAACATTAAAATTGACCTTATATGGCGCACTTATTTTTGTGTACGTAAAGTAAATGATTTGACAGATAAAATCCTACTATATATTGCACCCCGGCAAAGAAAGTGACTAAAAAATTGGAGAAAACGTACTAGCTATTGATTTAAAATCAATATTCAATGCTCTTTCCTGCCACAAAACTCCCACAAAGTTACCTGACGTCGTGAAGAAAAAAAAATGTTATGTTTTGACAAAGGGCGATGTTTTAAAGCTCTAAAGCTCTGCTTCATTTGAGAGGTTGTGTAGCCGATGTGAACTGGAGAGGGGGAGGGGGACATAAAAAGAAACCTTCGGTGCTCATACTCAGGGTTATGTTGATATAAAAACGTTTAACAATTCATCTGAAGGGATGTCTCCATGTTGCTATTGGCGTCAAGGCGTATCTGATAATGCTGAGTTGATTAATTTAATTGCAACTAGCTGCGTTGTCCGGCTTTGCCCAGTCTACCTTGAAAGTAAAAATTGTGTCAAGTGACGTATATTCAACAATCAGGCGTGAAAAATAAATAAAAAAAAACATCATGATTTCCCTTCCAAACAATGACGACAGATATTAAAATACTTTTAAGAAATTAAATCCGGAAAGATGGATTTAAAATGCTTAACCAAGGAAACAAAATAAAATAAGTTTAAGGAATTAAAATGCGAAAGAAAATGGTTCACAATTTGAATGGAATCGAGATTTCTTAAACTTGATTTAAAAAGGCTTGTAACTTTTTTCTTTTCGAGATAAAAGCTTATTTTTTCGACCATAGGTCGAGTTATATCTGGAGTAAAAAAGGTCACTTTTTCCAATGGCGTCAAAAAGAAAGCTGTGGGACAATTCCTTCACTTTTTATTAATTTAGTTAATGAAGAAAATAGTGCCTAAATTTAAGCTAAGCCTAAAAAAATTCGAGCTAAAAACGCAAATAACTCTCGCCGTAATAAAGTTAGATCCTTGAAACAAATTGCGTAGAACGCAGAAAATTCTACCCTTTCTAACGGTATGTAATATTACTATTTGCGAGTTATTTTTCACCCCCATATTCGGAAATTTATGTGAAAATTGGGCCTAAATTGGAATAAAAAAAAGAACTATTAATCGAATTGTTTTCGAACTGGTCTGCAAACCTTCTCAGGACTTAAAGGAACAAACTGAAAATTTCAGCGCAATCGGCCGGGTAGTTCTCGAGTTTTGCGAGTTCAAACACACAGACGCTTTTTGGAGACTTCATTTTATATTATGTAGAGATAACTGAAACTTAACTGTTGTTTCAATATACCTTGAACATAGCGAGCCTATGTGATTCAATAGAAGCATATATGAGGCAGTGAGAAGCAAAGGGATGCAAGCTGCAAAATTAAAAATTTGGAGATAACCAGTACACATGGTAGGTGAACCTCTCCTCTGTCTTGGGGCAAGAAATGGTAATAGTAACCCTGGTAGGTGCTGCTGTACAGCATGATTTAGAAAAAAATTGCTATGAAAGCCTACCTAGGATCTGATCTTCAAACGCGTTTTACTTGAAACTTAAAATAGTCCACTTGCCTCCCTTTGCTTCTTAATGCCCCCTATTCTGTTGACAAGTTCCGCTGCCGCTTTTTTTTTCGTTACTTTTGTGCAGATTGTTTACCGTTTGTAAAGAAAATTTTTGCTTCCAAAGAATACACAAGCAACCTCACCTTTTATTTTCTCTATTACTTTTTACCTCATCACATGCCTTTTTATTCGAAAAGATCGTTTTGGGATTACTTTCCTCTGAAAAAGTCATCGCATTCAAATCACAAACCCACAAATTTTATATTCTTTTTATTCTTCACTGGAGACCGAAACGAAATTGGTTAGTTAAAATCTACTCCTCGATGACAAGAAAGAGAAATGTCAAACGAAGGAACATCTTCATTTTTGTAGCCTATTCTCATCTCTCTTGAACCACAAATTTGCTGAAAGAGGCATTACTCTAAATTGAGATGCAAGACAATCTTGTCGATCTCGGGAAAGTTTAGATATTTTATTCCCTCAGCGGAAACTTGTAAATAACCATTCTTGACTGAACTTTTATTGGCATGGCATAGAGTTATTTATTGGAGTTCCATTAAGTAAAACACAAAGGGGAGTATACGAGGGTGTAAAGTGACATGGAAAATACTTTATTCTAGTTTAGCTTCAAATCTCGAGTTTTTATCCTAATTGATTCTTTGCTTCCCCTTGAGAAATAGTTATTGCGGAAACTCTCTAAAGGACTGAAATTTTGCATTGTGCTTCCTTAATGGTTACACTACACGTGCACATAGTACGTTAAATTGGATGGTTCCAAAAACCATTCTTTATTCTATTTAATTCTCAAAATGTGAATAATTGTGGTTTAATCAGTAGAATACTGAAATTTATTTTACATATGAAAATGGACTTATATATTACAAATACTAAAATGGATTGGCTAGTTACGAACCCCAAACCTTTAACTATTTCAAAAAAAAAAAAAAAAAAGAGTCAGACTATTATTAAATGCCAGACTGAATTCAATACATTTCAATGCTTTTTTGCAGCGAAATACAGTAAAACCTCTGTACAACGATACTGTTGGGGTCTAAAAAAATATTGTTATAGACATGTTATCGTTATACACAGTTTGATTATTTATGCTAAAATTTTGCTGGGACCAAGGAAAATATCGTTATAGACAAGTTTATTGTTATAGACAGTATTGTTATACACAGGTTTCACTGTATGTCAATCATGATTAGCGAAAGTTAATAACAAATACAGTGAAACTTGTGCATAACAATACTGTCTATAACAATAAACCTGTCTATAACAATACATTCCTTGGTCCCAGAAAAATGTTAGCATGAATAATCAAACTGTCCATACCGATAACCTGTCTATAACAATATTGTTTTAGGTATTTAAATGTCAGACTGAATTCAATACATTTTAATGCTTTTTCGCAGCGAAATACAGGAAAACATGTCTACAACGATACTGTTGGAACCTAAAAAAATATTGTTATAGAGAGGTTATCGTTATAGGCAGTATTGTTATACACAGATTTCCAACAGGTCCCCAGGTCACGAACCTGGTTTATCGTTATAGACAGTATTGTTATACACAGGTTTCCAACAGGTCCCCAGGTCACAGACCAGTTTTAGTGTTGTAGACAGTATTGTTATACACAGGTTTCCAACAGGTCCCCGAGTCACAGACCATGCTTTAGTGTTGTAGACAGCATTGTTATACACAGGTTTCCAACAGGTCCCCAGGTCACAGACCAGTTTTAGTGTTATAGACAGTATTGTTATACACAGGTTTCACTGTATAACCAATTGGCTTAACAGACAAGCAAACCCGAATCTTAGGCTTTATAACACTTAAATGCAATCAGTTTTTCAATGCATAAATTACCATCCAGATAATATAAAAAGCAGAAGAACTGTTTTTCTAATGGAATCCAGTCAAAACAACATAAAGCATGGTCAACAAATACGTAGAGAACCAGTTATCCGGGAAGTTCGGGACCATAGCTATCCCGGATATCTGAATTTCCCGGTTTTCTGGATCGCTAAAAAGAGCTTTTGGCCGATTGTTATGAAACTTAATTTAGTATAATAAATAGTAATACGTATTAAAATAAGAAGAAAACATTCCAGAAATGCTTATCAATATCAAACATTAAAAACTACTAGTGAGAGAATAATTCAAACATCAAAAACCTTAAGCTATTTAATACTAGTGGTACCCTCACGGCTTTGCCCGTAATAGATAAATTAAAAGGTCTTTTGGTTCGCCTGTATAACAAATAATGTATGATGAATTTTCTCGCCAATTGGCTAATACCCATGTTACGGTTCCACGTTATGATAATTTCGTATCTCGCCAATTGGCTTGTGCCCCTGTTACGGGTTCCACGTTATGATAATTTCGTAAATTACTCGTCCATCTTATAATATTTTTGTTCTTAAAATTGTAATAGAAAAAGAACCACATCGATTTTTCGAAAAATCGCTTCGAGGTGCACACCCCCATGCTACAAATTAACTTTGTGCCAAATTTCATGAAAATCGGCCGAACGGTCTAGGCGCTATGCGCGTCACAGACATCCAGAGAGACATCCTACAGACATCCTCCGGACAGAGAGACTTTCAGCTTTATTATTAGTAATAAAGAAGATAAAGATTCTTTCCCATTTTATTAAATTTCTGTGAAAAATGGGCTTAAAAGTGGAATAGAAAAAGAACAAAATCGAATTTTCGAAAAATCGCTTCGTGGTGCACACCCCCATGCTACAAACTAACTTTGTGCCAAATTTCATGAAAATCGGCCGAACGGTCTACACTGTTATAACCAGAGGTTCCAGACGGGTGAATATATTCCCCCTAAGGTGAAAGCATGGTGACCAAGGGTGCCATACTGGCCAGGAAGTAAAGCAGAGGTGCGAAAGTAGCAGACAGTCGTAGACAGGGGTGCCAAAACAGCAAGCAATCGCTAAATGACTTGCTGGCGCATGCGCTTCCGACATACATTCACCATTCAACCACTTCAATATGGCGGACGAATGATAGGTTGCACTACGCGTGGCTTCTACGTCTTTCACATTGAATGAAGTACACTATTGGATTAAATCTCAACTTTTGTAGGATAATTCTTTAAAATAACAAGTAAGTACAGCTTTTGATCACTTTGTAGCTTTTAGGGCTTTCAAACATAGTTAAAAGTACGTTTAATGCTTTTCAGTTAGCGTTAGTCCGTTACGATACCGTAGTACCGTTAGTTGTTTATTTTCAGGTTACCGTTACCTATCGTGAAAATTCCATCATTCACACAAAACGCTACTAAATGTATCTATCATTATTTTCTTGAGTACTCGATAAGCAACATTTAATCACCGAAATAGTAACCGCAATGATATTTTCAATAACCAACAAGTGAGAACCTAAATAAAAATGATTCTTGTGCTTCGTGTAGCGAACGTAAAAAATAAAAAAGAAATCTCTCTCCGTCTATCTTTTTCTTTTGCTTTTTCGTTCAAGTGTTTGAATCATTTCCTGTTAGCGGTTATTCGATAGTGTTAGGAGTTTCTTTAAATTTTTAACTGTCGAAAAATTTTATGCGCATTTTATTTTATTGTTATTTTGATTGAAATGTTGAACGTTTGAGAAACAATTTTGTTTTATCGTAACTTGAATTTTCCAGAATATTTTTGACTGTTCATGTAAATAATTCATAAGTACATCTACACTTTACTTTCGGTGCGGTTATTTCTCACAAATGATCATTAACTTAACTATGATTATTCAAATAATTACTCTCTTTAACTTTAAATATATTTGTGACAACTCTTTGATACCAAATAAAGTCTGTAGATATTTATTGTTTTATTCATCTTTAATATTACTTTGTAAAAAAAAAAAAAAACTCATCAGTACGCAGAATTTTTTCACAAGTTTTTTACCGCCCCGAGAGTTATTATAATTATTATTATTTATTTTATTTATTTTTAAGAAAAGGATAAAAATTTTACAGGTCCGCAATGTTTTGTTTTTACCGACCCGTGGGTCAAAAGAGGTTGAGAAACACTGATGTAGAGAACGATCAGATGAATTAAAGCAATGAGCACTTCTTAACTATGTTGAAAACTCTGAAATATGGTCAAATGCTGTAATTACAAGTTTTAAACATTTCCAGTACTGAATTCATGCAATGTGAAAAGTGTGCAAAACGTAGACTATCATGAATCAAAACAAAACTATTAAAAAAAGAAAAATACACAACTGTATTCAAAAACGCACACAATACGGGGGAGGGGGGAGGATCTACAGTAAGGGTGCCATTTCTCTCTCCGAAGGTTCATTCTTTTCACCCCGGCTGCCTACTTTTTGAAAGGTGCCTGTTTTTCACCCTAGTTAGAGGTGAAATTTCGGCTCCGTATTGGGTGCCGCTGGTGAACAAGCGTTTCACCCCTGAAAGGTGCCGAATGCAACCTGTAGTTTTAACAGTGTAGGCGCTATGCGCGTCACAAACATCCAACAGACATCCAGACATCCTCCGGACAGAGAGACTTTCAGCTTTATTACTAGTAAAGAGATCTAAGACTCTCACATTCATTTTGAAAAGGGGGGGAAAAACACCAATCTTCGATGTTTTAAAATGAAAGAGACTGAAGGAAAGGGCAAGAAACAAGTTTTTGAACGTAAATGTGCGATTCTTCTACTATAGTGTATAAGAAAATTTGCTTTCATGAAAAAGTTTTTTTTTTCACTTTTTTTGTAAAGGTTTGGCGTTAGCGATTATTGATAACTATTGCTTTTGCATTAAGTTAATACCAATTGAAATTTAATTTATGAGTTTCTGCAGTCTTATTACAGTCTTGCGTTAGACGATTTCTAGATTCGACCATCAACTATCCGGAAAACTCGAGAATCGCGGCGTTTCACGCACTTTTGCGACGTCACTTCCTCTCTAAACGGTTTTAATTAAAGGCCATTCAATAAAATATTGCATTATAATGTGACAATATTCATTTCTTTAGTTTTCAGTTGGAATAAAACACAAAAATTTCAGACTTACGTGTGTACTTTTTAGTTTAAGAAAATATTCCGGTAATTTTCCCTGCGTTAAAGACAACCCCTTGAAGTTCATTTTTGGAAACGTTTTCCGGAGTTATAGATGAGTAATATGGTATTTATTAAGAAACCGCTCATTTTCTTTTAGGTATTTCAAAAAAAAAAAAAAAACTTAGTTTTTCAAAAATTGCCGAAAATGCGTATTTTTAAAAAATGGCGGGAAAATCGGTCGAAGATTGCCGGTTCTCTGGTTTCCCGGTTTTTTGGTTCCCGGATAAAAGGTTCTGCACTGTAGTATCATGCTTAAAGGGGGACGGGGGACAAGTAATGTTGTGGCAATGAAGAGGGAGGGGTATTAAAGGTGACATCACACATTCTGGTTGAAATAAACGTACTTTTATACAACAACTAGCTGTACACGACGCGCGTTGCTACGCCAACAAAAAAATACATCATTATACTGATTTTCATGACAATCGGTTGAACGGGGCAGAAGTTTCTACTCTGCAGTGCCACCTGGTGGCGAGTGGCTTCCATGAGCATATGATGCACCTTCTCCGTGGAAAAATACATATATATATATAGCAATTTTCATAATAATCGGTCCAGGTATCCAGTGAAGCCGTGACTATACTCAAATTTTGTACTCACGCAAATTGCAAGATCAATCCATCGCTAAAAATATGAAATAGAAAAAGTTTTAAATCCCCCCGTTGCACGAAAAGCCATAAAACAATAAAGAAAGAATTTATTTGTTCAAACTCAAGAAAAATGGCAACAGCTAACTTCTTATCAATGAGATCTTTCACGCGAATTAATTTCTGCAGCCGATCATTTTATTCGTATTTATCCAATGGATTGTGACTTAAAAAAGGAACTATCGATCGGATTTTTTTCGAACTGGTCTATAAACATTCCCAGTACCAAAAATAACAAACGGTGAAAGTTTCAGCCAAATCTGCCGGGTAGTTTTTGAGTTCATGGATGACATACAGACAAACATTCATTTATATATATATATATATATAGATGTCAATGGAGTATTGAATGACATGTGACAGAGGAAGGGGAGGGGTTAAGATTAAATGTGACATTTTGAGACCAAGGAGAGAAAGGGAATCAAATATATGTCGAAAAAAAATGCGACATCATTTATGGAAACCTCTAAGTACATAGCTAATTTTGAAACAACTTTAACTTAATATAAAAGTTTAAAACAGCAGTGGCTGGAGACATAAGCCGAACAAGCAGGCGATCAAGAATATTCTTTCGTTCCGAATTGTTTAAATGGATTAACTTCCATCGAAAGTTAACGCTGTCAATGTGTAAACATAAACAGTTGACGAACCGTAAATAGATTCAATTATGGATCCGGCAACTAAGCGAAAATATTTTAAAACGTTGTCAACCTGAGAGGTTTTGGAGTCGGCTTAATAACTTTAGTGACGATAAAAGTGAAATGTTGTGTAAATAAATGATCTATTTAGAGAGCATGGCAAACAGGTGCAGTTAATTTCATGATGAGACATTAAATTTGGATCGTTTAAAACTTCTTGAATACCGGCGTTATTATTTTTTTTTGTTCAATTTATGGCAGAATCTTCTTTGAAAAGTAACTAACGTGATTTCAACAAATAGTTTTGGAAATCGCGATGGAAATAACTGTCACTTAAGTGTTTAAACTTGCGTCCTCTTGAAATGAGTGACAAAGCGTGTCCCAAAATTTACGCAGGCTTTGAACTAAATGGTAAACACTTTTTTAACACGCTTTTATTAGCTTCACCTGTATGCATGTATGTATGTATGTATGTATCTTGTAACGGAATCTTGCAGCTCAAATTTCGCCCACTTCCTGCGATCGGATTATTTTTGAAGTTTGGTACGTGACCTCAGACCCGATGACAATGCAATATTCTATAATGAAATTAATTAATTAACTCTTTTAATTGTTAGTTTCCTCCAATTTTAATCAATATTTTGGCACAAATCCAAAAATTTGAAAAAGGAAAATTTTCAAAAAATACATTAAAACTTGCTCGCAAAAATTATTTAAAAATATCTACGAAAACCTTTATTTTTTCTGCATCAGACAAAATTTGTTCCAATGTTACAAGGTAATTAGAGCATGAAATATAATTGTTTTTAACTAATTTCATGCCAAAATTTAGATGAGCCTTCAATTGGGAAATTCATTGCTGATCAGACCGTTGTTGAACAAAACTTTTATTCAAATGCATCTCAAATTTTCAAAGTAATATAACTATGATTTCCGTAAACTACATCGATGACTCAGTAGCTTCCCATTGGGGTGCCCTTGTTTTTACTTTAAGATATTACCTCGCACTCCTTTTATGAATAATTTCGTCGCCTGATAATTCTCCAACATAAAACTAAAAAACAGAAAAACAAAATAATAGTTTAGAAAACTAAAAAAACACGCTTTCGTAGCAAAATGAACTAAAAAGTGAAAAATAATCTTTGGATGATAGTAGTTGACCAATCAACTTAATTTTAATGTAATACAAAAAAGCGTGTGGGGCTTCTTATCAGTTGTCTTGAATTTCTACCCTTTGTTGTCCAAGCAAAAATGTAAATCGACAGCACCCCACGCTTTTTTGTATTACATTAAAATTAAGTGATTGGTCAACTACTATCATCCAAAGATTATTTTTCACTTTTTAGTTCATTTTGCTACGAAAGCGTGTTTTTTTAGTTTTTTAAATTATTATTTTTTCCAACTATAGTTTTGTTTATTGAAATGCAAAGTAAGGCCCATTGTTGTAAAATAAAACAAAATCCTAGTGTTTCAAATTTAGATTCTACTCTTTAAGTTGGATGAAGCTGAGAGAGAAAATTTTAATCATTGTGTTTGAGATTGAACAAAAATCCTGAAATTTTACGGTAAAAGTACTGGCCTGTATATTGCAGTCTACCGCATTGCGTTTGTCTATTGATTTTACGCCGTATAATAACTATTTTACAAGTCAACGACTTTCTAATTACTCAATATATAAAAATGTCTAAAACTTTTGTCCTGAAAGGAGGCTCACGAACTATCGATGACTGAAATAAGAAGAAAATTAGTTTCGGGCAATGAATTTTAAAAACAATGTGAGACTACTTATTACGCTTTTCTATTTTATGCGCTCTGAATACAAAGCTTTCTTGTAATTCGAGATCTGCTTTGAATCTCGTTTTAATTAGTCGAAGTAATTAGTCGAAAAGTGCAGAAAAATTCTTTCTTCGCCCAAAGGCGAGAAGCATTTTTTTTTACTGAGGAACTTTTCAAGTACTCTCTCAGGAAGGAATTTGTAAGCAAAGAGCGATACTTTAGAATGTTTGGTAATTTTACCTCAGGCTTTTGTTTGTGGGTTGCTTTTCTAACAGATATATTAGGATTTAACAAATTATTTCACTGTTTCTCACAGTTACTGTACAACTATTACTAAAAGATTACGGAAACTAAAAAGAAATGTAATAATAACAATAATTTTGTAATATGTTATGTATTTTTTGCCTTTAAACACAGAAAATTTGTCTCACAGGTGAGAAGTATGTAAATGGGGAAAACCTAATCGGGCAGTATCCTAATCACAGTATTACCAACGATTTGGTGTTACGACGCTGTCAGATTACGTTTACCCTAACTATAGATTCGTTACAATTTTGAATGTATGTAACTGTTATTTAGTTTTTATTAAATCTCTTACTATCACCGTTTATGTTTGCTTACTGAGTTATAGTTATTAAACGTTATTCAGTTTTTTTTTATCAGAAGCGATTCGGCCCCCAAAATGTGCTGCCTGTCTTAAAGCTTAACAGTGTAAAAGTTCTTTAGATTTCACCGAATTCAACTACATAAATGAAAAAAATACAACCTGGTGGTCTTGCAATTATTTTGTACTTAACAAAGATAACTTGACTCTCGTGGGAAGAAGTTTCCATATTTTCTCACAAAACTGCACTTACAAAAACTGAAACATGCTCTACAATGGACTACACACAGCAGAATGTTTTTTCTCCCAATTTTAAATTCCATTCCTTTTAGCATAAAAATATATCAACACGATAAGAGAGTAGAGAAAGTCTGTTCAACTGCTTGGTGTGCGGTCGCTTGTGCAAAATCTAAGGATTCTAACCACTGAATTGGATGAGACACTTAAACAAATAGGACAGCGAAGGGGGGGCGGGGAGGGGGCTTAACATTGTTGCCAATCCAAAAAGTAGTTTATACGTAAGCAAGGGCTGTTTCGACAACACCCACCCGCCAAAAGGTCAATTCTGTCTGCGTTACTGCCTCACATGAAATACTATCTTTGGTCCCAATGAGTTTTACAAATTTTATGAGTATTTAATAAAAATCATTGCACCAATATTGTCAATAACTTCATTAAATCCATTCAGTACTTCAAGTTATATTGAAATTCATGACTTCTTAGTCATCCCCTTAATGTACAATCGAATGCAAAATAGACAATTGTTCTGCACTTTTTTCTTCAATGAAAAATAAGGGAATTGCAGAAAAATTACCTTGATAGAAAATTATTTCTACTACAGAAATATTTATGTAAAACATAAGCAATAAATTAGTAAGCAGTGTTGACGCATTCGTAAATTCATGCAAAAATCAAATCAGTTTAATCTTTACTAATAATAAAGTTCAAAGTCTCTCTGTCTGGAGGATGTCTGTAGGGTGTCTGGATCTCTGTGACGCGCATAGCGCCTTAGACCGTTCGGCCGATTTTCATGAAATTTCACACGAAATTAGTTTGTAGCATGGGGGTGTGCACCTCGAAGCTATTTTTCAAAAATTCGATTTTGTTCTTTTTCAATTTTACGAACATTTTTCGGAGTAAAATTATCATAAGACGGACGAGTAAATTACGAAATTATCATGACGTGGAATGGGAGAGCGAATGAACATAGCCTTTTGGCGAGAAATTCGTCATCCATTATTTGTAAATATACAGGCGAGCCGAATAACCTTTTAATTTTCAACTACGGGCAAAACCGTGCGGGTTCTTCTAATAAACAAATAAAGAAAAACATCATGCAAAATTTCCCTCCCAAACAATGGCGACAGATATTAAAATAATTTTAAGAAATTAAATCGAGAAAGATGGTTTCTAAAAAGCGTAACCATAGAAACACAAAATAAATCAAGTTTAAGGAATTTTCAACTACGGCCAAAGCCGTGCGGATGCCACTAGTTTCCAGTAAAGTTCGTTGGTTTAGTCTTTGACTAGAAGTAGCTTTCATTTTTCTGCAAAAACTCCGCTTCAAGACAAAAAAAACCACATAGTTAATTATAGTTAGAAAGAGAAAAAAATTAAAAAAAAAAAAAAAAAAGAAAAATTAATTTGAATTTTGACATCTTGAATTCAAATTATGTTTTTCGCAATCACGAGTGTGTGTATGTAGGCGTGTGTGTTTGTGTGTGGGGGTATGTGTGTGTGTATGTGTGTGTAGGCATCTGTGTTTGTGTCTGTGGGGTGGGTTATGTGTATGTGTGTAGGCATATGTGTTTGTGTCTGTGTGCAGGCATGAATGTGTGGGTAGTTGTGTGTATGTTTTTGTGTGTGTGTGTATGTGTAGGTGTCTGTATGTATGCGTGTGTGTATGTGTGTAGGTGTACGTGTGTGTATGTGTTTCTGTGTGTGCGTATGTGTGTGTAGTTGTGTATGTATGCGCGTGTGTGTAGGACATGGATGCAACCTGGAGACGGCTTTCGCTAGAGGTGCAGCATCGTGAGGAGCCCGTGGACGGTGATGGTGCAGAGGGTGGCGGTGGGAAAATAAAATGATAGGACGCTAAAAACTGTCAAGTGAGAACAATAAGCAATCGTGATTGCTCAATAAGTAAGTAGCTAAAGCTCTAAATTTTCAAATGATGACATACACGCGTTTCGAGATAACCAGGCCCCTCTCTCATTGCAAACGAAATGATCATACGAGGCAAAGAGAAGCAAAGGGATGTAAATCCAATTTCAAGTTTTTGAGTAAAACACGTTCAAAGATTAGCTCCTAGGTAGACTTCCACTGAATTTTGTTTCTAAATCATGCTGTATAGCAGCACCTACCAGAGCTACTAGTACCATCTCTTGCCCCAAGACAGAGGAGAGGTTCACCTGCCATGTGAACTGGTTATCTCCAAATTTTTAATTTTGCCACTTGCATCCCTTTGGCTCTCACTACCTTATATGAACGAATTCAAAACGTCACACTGCAAACATTTTTAAAAAGCTGATTAAAGAGACAGTAAACCTTAAGTTTGGCGAAAATTGACTAAAAATACAAAATTTTGATTTTTGTGTTTTGTTGTACATCAAACATTTCGCTTCGTGACTCCGAAAACCGCTTAGAGATTGAGAATTTTTCACCAAAGTTACGACTGCTTAAAGTTTACACACAAAACGGTTTTTTATGATATACTGCTGTCAAACTCAGCTGATCAGATGTAAACGAAGCAGGAAAAGTTAAATTTTAATAATTTCTTCTATTATTTTAATTGAAATATTATCCTCTTTACTAATAATAAAGCTGAAAGTCTCTCTGTCCGGAGGATGTCTAGATGTCTGGATGTCTGGATGTCTGTGACGCGCATAGCGCCTAGGCCGTTCGGCCGATTTTCATGAAATTTGGCACAAAGTTAGTTTGTAGCTTGGAGGTGTGCACCTCGAAACGATTTTTGCAAAAATTCGATGTGGTTCTTTTTCTATTCCAATTTTAAGAACAAAATGATCATAAGATGGACGAGTAAACAACGAAATTATCATACCGTGGAACCGTAACATGGGCACAAGCCAATTGGCGAGATACGAAATTATCATAACGTGGAACCGTAACATGGGTACAAGCCAATTGGCGAGAAAAATCACCATATATTATTTGTAAATATACAGGCGAACCAAAAGATCTTTTAATTTTTCTATTACGGGCAAAGCCGTGCGGGTATCACTAGTTATACAATAAAGCTTGTTCTTGAAATCAAACATGCTTAAATATGTAACAACAAATAAAAGCCCTGAAAAAGAGGTTTTGCAAAGTAAATTTTAAAGGTAAGTGTAAAACTATACTTTAATTGCATTTTACTCGAAACGAAATTTCCTCGGTTTTTATACCTACAAAATACTCAATGCGACACATTTTTAGCTCAAATTATAAAAAATATTAAGCCTTAAAGCCAAATATATAAAAATATTAAGCCAAAATTTAGCCTTAAGTTTTACCAAATAATAAAACCTGGTATGCATTATAGAAACTAACTTCAGGAAGGTTTAAAAAAATTGACTAAAAATTACTAGCAGGAGAAATTTTGAGGAGATTTTATCAAAGTATTTTTAAAAAAATCTTGAAAATTTAGTTTTTAAGGAATTTACTAATTAATACCAATTTTTCTTTGTAATGATTTATTATGTAATAAAATGAGAAAATTAAACAAAATTGTAAAAATTTAAATCGCATGGAGCAAAGCATTTTAAATTTCTCAAGAAATATTTAATTGTTTTAAATTTTAAAATAAGTAACAGCTGGTTTTTCTTTGTTTTTGTGATATTCTATATGTTTATGCTTAAATAGATGTGCACACAAAGTTTTAAGTCTCCAGTGTGAAAACTGAAAAAAAAAAACTTAAAGTTAAGAGTAATCAACTTTATTTACTATGGATCAATTTTAGGGTCTTCGAAAAAGAAGGCTTCGAAATGTAAAGCAACCTTGCGTAAAATTTGTAACAGGAAAAAAAAAAAGAAGAAAAAGAAAAGTGCAGTTTATTAGGAAAGCAGTTGCTGTTTTAATTTAGGTCCTTGTAAACTTAGTTTTGTTTGTTGCTATGGTAAACAAATGCTACAGCTGTCGATTTCGGATTCGAGTTCTGGATCAATACGACACATTGTGTACTTATTTATTTTCAACATATTTTTATCTGATTATTGATTTCAAAAAATCAAATATTAGCGTCTTCCTTTACTTAGTTTTGCTTGTTAACTGCAATTTTATTCTGCTTCGGGATGGAAATTCCATTACGTAAAAATAAATAATTCATGTTTGGAGGAAACTTTCGAAAATGTTATTGGACTGTATTGGCGTTCAAAGTTTGTTAAGGATTCTGGGTATGACGTACAAGTTTTTTAAGGGTTTCTTGTGAGCATTTTAATGTTTTTGGAAGCTTAACGGGGAAGGTGAAAGTATTTTGAAACTTTCCCTTGAAGTAGCTGTAAAAAAAAACAGTATTATATAAACACTAGCTGCGTTGCCCGGCTTTACCCGGTCTATTTTGAAAACAAAATTTGTGTCAAGTGACGTATATTCAACAATCAGGCATGAATAAAAGAAAAAAAATCATCATGCAAAATTTCCCCTCCAAACAATGACGACAGATATTAAAATACTTTTAAGAAATTAAAATAAAATGAGAAAGATGTTATTTAAAAAGCGTAACCATGGAAAAACAAAAGAAAATAAGTTTCAGAATTGAAAATGAGAAAGATGGAAATAATGGATTCAAAAAGCGTTACCGTGGAAACGCAAAATAAAATGGTTAAAAACTTCAATAGAGAACTGATTTTTGAATTTCATTTAATTCGCTTGTAACTTTTTTTCTAATGGAGATAGGGCGTTAAACTTCCGACCATAGGTCGAGTTAGATCTGGAGTAAAAAAGGCAGGTTTTTTCAATAGTGTCAAAAAGAAGGACAATTCCTTCACTTTTTATTGATAAATTTAATGAAGAAAGTAGTGCCTAAATTTCAGCTAAGCCTAAACAAATTCGAGCTAAAAACGTAAATAACTCCCGCCGCAATTAAGTTAGAGCGTTGGGACAAATTGCGTAGAACGCGGTAAATTCTTCCCTTTCCAACGATATATAAAATTAGTAATCGCAAGTAATTTTTCACACCCATATTCGGGAATTTATGTGAAAATTGGGCATAATTGGAATAAAAAAAGAACTATTCATCGAATTGTTTTCGAACTGGTCTGCAAACCTTCTCAGGACTTAAAGGAACAAATTGTGAAAATTTCAGCGAAATCGGCCGGGCAGTTCTCGAGTTTTACGAGTTCAAACACACAGACGCTTTTTGAACACTTCATTTTATACTATGTAGAGATTACTTTGTAATCAGAATTAACCCTTAAAAGCCCGATTTTTACTTCCTTTTACGAAGTAAAGGAAGTATTGTATTCGCGATACAATTTTCACCTGAAAATCGGCTTTAATTTAAATTTTGCTCGCCCCCGAATGAATATTAAGTTTTTTTTTTCAACCCCACCACATGTGGCCTAAGAACGTATAGACACCCGAAATATCCATTTTGACGATCGGCGAATTAATTATAACGAGTTTTCTCGTGACGTTCGTATGATCCTATGTAAGTGCGTATGAGGGTATATGTGTTTGTGCGTATGTATCTCGCATTACTCAAAAACGGTATGTCCTAGAAAGTTGATATTTGGTACGTAGACTCCTAGTGTGGTCTAGTTGTGCACCTCCTCTTTTGGTTCAATTCGGATGTTTCAAAGTGGGTCTTTGACATCTTTTTGAGGGAAAATCATAGTTAATTTCAATGCAAACTCAAGTGATGTTATAATTTCGCAAGCACTTGGCAATATATCGCCAAGCTTATGATCGCCGTTTTCGACAAGTTGACCCTTTTTTTTAAAAAAATCTGGTTTCATTTTGGCCACTATTGGCGATATTTAGAGAGTTAACCATTGTATCACATTAAAATGTCCATTATCAGGAAAATTAATCCGTATAAAACGTTTTTTTGCTTCAGCTCGCAACAAACTTGGCGTAAAAGTATTTAAAGTTTTTCTTTGCTTACTTTAAGGCACTATTATCATTAAATTTGCGTAAAAGGAAGTCATGGGATGCTAACATCAGCTTGTTTATTAATACTTTAAAGTATGATTTTTTGTGTTTGCACTTCTGATCCAATCATGAAAAAGTAATTTTAAAAAAGTCGCAGTTTAAATTTGGCACGGTTTATGGTTAAACAACCACTTGGGAAGATGGAGATTTAGCTGAAAATTCAACAAAAAATTTACTATCAAAAATCCCAAAACCTTGACAAAATTGTAAATATTCCTTACTATTTAAGTACAAGTTTCAACTATCAAACTATCCCCGAACAGGCAATGACTTCGTTCAAATGTAGAAGTAATTTTCACCCGTCATACCTTGACGGGCGATTTTCTAGTCAAATAGATAGATCTAGTCATTATAGTCTAGTGATCAGCCATAATTGATAACTTATGGCTAACGCGCTACATGAACACAAAACCATAAACTGACGAATGCGAAACAGGTCGCAAACGTATTACACAAAGATAATTTTCCACAACTTTTTAGTTTTTAAGGCAGGTTAGAAGCGGTTTCTGAAAGTATGACCCTGAATACTAATCTTTTAAATCACAATTATCAGTTTTTTTTTTTTTTTTTTTTGAAAACAAATGATTAGAAAATTTATTTAATGTAAAATCAACGAATTGATAAAAAATCGCAATACCATTCCAGATGCTCCTAAATGTTTGAAAACTGTTTCTAAAGTATAAAAGCAATTTTAAACCCATTAAAGTTATGTGATATTAGTTTTAATTATTTCATTTTTATTACAATATTTTTAAAACTCAACAATAAAAAAAACTCTTCTCAATCGACGGGAAGCATAGCAAAAATAAAATTCAGACCGGTATCAAAAGTTTTTTTGAGCAATCACGATTGCTTATTGCTTTTATTTGACTGTTTTTGGGTGCTATGATTTTATTTCCCCCGCCTCCCTCTGCAGCATCACCGTCGACCGGCTGCTCACGATGCTGCTCCTATAGCGAAAGCCGTCTCCAGGTTGCATCCATGTCCTACACACACATACACACACACCACAACATACACACACATACACCTACATACACATACACAAACACACACATACACCTACACACACATACATCTACACATACTCACACGCATACATACAGACACCTACACATACACACAAAACATACACACACACATACATACAACTATCCACACATTCCTGTCTGCACACAGACACAAACACATATGCCTACACACACATACACCCCCTCACACACACGTTCATACACACAACTATCCATACATTCATGCCTGTGCACACAGACACAAACACATATACCTACATACACCCCCCACACACACGTTCATACACACAACTACCCACACACTTATGCCATCACACAGACACAAACACACACATACACATACCCCTACACACAAACATACATACCTCCCACTCACAAACACACACCCCTACATACACACACTCGTGATTGCGAAAAACATAATTTGAATTCAAGATGTCAAAATTCAAAATAATTTTTCTTTTCTTTTTCTTTTTTTTTCGAGGTAATGTGACTAACATTATGATATTGCAACAGCAAAAGAAGAGGCTCATTCAACATAAAATAATAACGCTAAGTAAATGTTTAAATAACACACAAAAATAATTTAATGGTATTCTTAAATCTTACGATACACAACTCATTTTGAAGCAAACGAAAATATCAGAAATTGTAGCAGCTTTCACTTCTGAGCTAGAAATGAGAAAGTAAATAATGAAATAACAAGAAAACGCATAAAAACCTTATCCTCGTGAAGATAAATGGATTCAAAAAGAGACAATTTCCCTTCCGTACATTAAATCGAAATGTGATCCTGGATTTGCAATTCATTTCCTTGCTGCCTAATGAAATTTTCTACTGCAAAACCATTGCTGCGGTTTTGCCATTTTTAAATCTATCGCTGATTGCGTTACGTCTCTTCGCTTTTGTTCCGTTCGGGGAGAAAAAACAGAAAGCATTTGAGTTTTGAAGTATTTATGTTTGTGTTTACTTTATTTTTTTTTAATGATGGCAATTTATGAGTTTCCTTAATCTATAACGTTTTTTTACTTCAGGTCATTTCAGAAGCAAGATTTTTTTTCTATTTTTTAAAGTATGTTTTGATGCAATGCATTTATTTTGATTTTCAATTTAACTCAGGGAAAATTCTTGCTTATAAATGATAAGATGAAGATTTGAATGCTGCATTTTTTTGTTAAAACTTTGTTGTTCTTTGCACTATATTTGAATCGCGCATTTCGCCTACTCTGATTCTTTTTCATCCTTAAATGCATCATTTGGGGACAGACCCAATGGAGTCGTTTCCAAAATTTTAAAAGTTTTTTTTTCTGAAAGAGAATGCTTAAAAACATCGGGTCTGACCATTTTTTTTTAAAATAATTTGCTTAAGTTTAATATTTTTAATAAAATTACTTTAATCGGTGCGCTTTCATTGTTTACGCTTCTGCCGATGACGTCACAAATGATGAAATGCTATTCGCTGTTGCCATTCATAGAGAAAAATATTTAATTCGCACCTTTACTCACGTGTATTGGCAACGATAGGGTTGATAGCAAGCGTAGAGCGCAATATTTAATTCGCTTTTTGATTAGTATAACGTGGAATCGCGGTAGAAAGATGCGGCAAAGTGCATTTGTGACGTCATCAAGACCACGCCTTGTTTGAAAAATCGGACATTTTAAAAAATTAATTAAAAAATAACAGTTGGGAAAATAAAAGTATTTTATGGGCCCATGTTTTATGTTTTTTTTTTTTTTTTTTTTTTTTTGCTTATTCTATCAATTTCAGTGACTAAAAGTAGTACTTTTAGTCGTATTTTAGTAGTACTTTAGTAGTTTTCATACTTTTGAATTTAACAGGGAAAAAGTTAGCGCACTCATTAGTTAACGATTCTGATGACGAAGTAGAAAATTGTGCTTGCACCTATTGTTTGAAAGCGCACAATCAATCCAAAAAAGGACACGACAGGGGTCAATGTCTTATATGTCAAAACGTGATCCCATGACAAGTATGCGTAAAGAAATACATTTTTTTTTGTTAGTAAAATCTAACAGTGATGAAGAACATGACTTGAAAGTTTCTGTTTTTAATTAACAGTAAGACCTATGATTTTAGCTCAGCATATAAAATTTTCTTTATCTATTTGTAGTTTTCCTATTTTCAAAGTGTTTTAAGAAAAATAAATTAGTTAAATTTGGATAAATGTCTATTTCACTTACACTTTGGCATCATTTTTAATTTGCGTAAACGTGCTCCACTCGATGCGTAAACTTGGAATACAAAAACATTTTTTTCACGGTTAAAAACACAAGCTGAACAATAACTGAATATACAAATTTTGACTTCATTAATTGCTTTATAAAACCACAATGTCTAAAATTTCCTAGGTTCAAACATAAAATAGGAAAAGTCATTAAAAAAATTGAAAAAAAAAAGGTGTGCGTAGGCGTGTGTGTATGTATGTGTGTGTAGGCGTATGTTTGTATGTGTGTATGGGTATGTGTGTATGTATGTATTTGTGTGTAGGCTTGTGTGTATGTATATGTGTGTAGGCGTGTGTGTTTGTGTCTGTTTGCAGGCATGAGTGTGTTGGTATGTGTGTGTGTGACAGTGTATGTATATATGCGAGTGTGTAGGTGTGCATGCATGCGTGTGCATTCAGGATATGAAAGCAGCCTAGAGGCGGGTTTCGCTAGAGGAGCAGCATCGGGACCGGCCGATCGACGGTGGTGCTGAAGAGGGAGGCGGGGGGGAAAGTAAAATCATAGGAACGCCAAAAACAGTGAGAACAATAAGCTATGTAAATGCTCAAAAAAATTAATTTGAATTTTTATCTCTTGAATTCAAATTATGTTTTTCGCAATCACGAGTGTGTAAGTAGGCGTGTGTGTTTTTGTATGTGTGGGGGGATGTGTGTGTAGGGGGTATGTGTATGTGTATAGGCATGTGTGTTTGTGTCTGTGTGCAGGTATGAGTGTGTGGGTAGTTGTGTGTATGAGTGTTTGTGTGTGGGGGGGGGAATGTGTATGTGTGTGTAGGCATATGTGTTTGTGTGTGTGTAGTTGTGTATGTATGCGCGGTTGTGTAGGACATGGATGCAACCTGGAGACTGCTTTCGCTATAGGAGCAGCATCGTGAGGAGCGGGTGGTGGTGCGGAGGGTGGCGGTGGGAAAATAAAATGATAGGACGCCAAAAACTGTCAACTGAGATTAATAAGCAACCGTTATTGCTCAAAAAAAAAACCAAATCATCATGCCTTGGCACGAGTTTCATTGTTGATGATGTCAGGAGCGTTACTCGATCATTGGCTATTATACATTCTGGCCTGTTTAGATACTTTTTATCATCTCAACCTTTTTCCCATGAGTTTTGAAACAATCTGGATTCCTTAAACTACCTTTATTATTACAATAAAACATCGCGGGTACAATTATTTACCCTTAAGTTTCAATTAATCGGGAATGCTCTCGTATCACGGAGATCATATCCACCTCACTCAAATTTCCACCAACTCAGAAGCAGCTATCAATCTCCAAGCATAAATGAAGTTTCTTTGTTCTCTAATGCAGTCGTTTATCACCATTTTGCGAGGCCGAATAGGCGAGAGAGAAAATCCAACTTCATTTGTTTTCAGCTCAGAACGTAATTGCGTCGCTTCAGATTGCTTATAGTTTTCGAACGTCATACACCTAATTTTTTTTTCACAGCTAATTTTTATTTTGATTTACTCTTTATTATTAGATTAATTTTTATTAGGTTAATATTCCATTACAGAATTATATGAAATGCCAATATTGCATTTTGTAATAAAAGAATTGCATTGAAACAAATTGATATACCCTTTTCTCCACATTTTATTTTTCAGTAAAAGAGATCTCACTGTTGAAACGAACTCATAGATTTAATGTGTTCAAAGCGAAGCAGCATATTTATGCGTCTACCGTTATTATACAACTTTTTTTTAAATAAAAAGTAGTAATTAAAACCTGTCCAATCAGGTAACGCCTTGTGCTTAATAAATGTATTTTTCAGTACATAGCCATTAATTTACGCTTGATTTGCATCTTTTTTTTTGAATTTTATGTTATTTTTTTTATCGCCTGAAGCAAAAAAAAAAAAAAAAAAATCAGAGATTTTTTTTCTATCATTTCCGTTCAAGAAAATCTTTAATTTTTAAATAAACAATGTTATGTTAATTTATTTCATTTGATTTATTTACTGATTCCGTACATATTGAACAATAATTGTTTAAAGTCAGTCTGCATATAATGAAACAAATATCTGCTCTGAATGAAACAATCAACGATCTTGCTCACAACAATAGGCTTATTAAAAAATTACAATAATGTTAACGAGAGCAGCAAATAACAGTAATAAAAAATGAGCAATAACAAAATAATCTTACTACAATTATATATGCGAAAGTTTGTCTGTATGGATGTATGGATGTTTGGATGTATGGATGTTTGTTACTCTTTCACGCAAAAACTACTGAACGGATTTTGATGAAACTTTACAATAATATAGCTTATGCATCAGAATAACACATAGGGTAGTTTTCGTCCCGTTATGGGGGGCAAAACCCCCCTTAGGGGAGCAATAAAATACGATTTTTGTATAAATTCTCTAATATAGGGATGAAAAAATACTTGCACATATTTACATTATATGTCCATCGAAAGCTCTGATTTTTCTGCTGAAGATGGCACTTATTCGAAATTTCTAAGTAGAATAAAAAACGAGTTATGAGCTTTTTAGTTCCGTGTTCGAAGGCTTTCCTAAACTCAATACAGTATTTAGTGTATCATCTCAACTCCCTGTCGATAGCGACTATTGTTGTATTGTTGACTATCTTTGCTTTTCGTGACTGTTCAAGGCTTTTCTCAAGTCAAATCTTGAAGCAAGATTTTTGCACAAGATTGGCAAATAATACATGATTTGGCTGATCATTTTCCATTTAAACGGAACTTTAATGTAATTAATGGTTTTTATTATTATTTATGCTGATTGAACATTTACTCATTATCCAATCAACCAGCAGATCGCCAAAATTTTTGCAGAAATATTTCCGTAGCTGATGCATTTGGCAGTTTTTTTCAATGTCGCTGTTTTTGAAGCCGAAGACTACGTCATAATGTTTCTCAGTTTTCACCATGTAAACAAAATATCGCCGATCAAAGAATCTTTAAAAAACTTTTTTTACTGTGTTAAATAATCCAGCAACTAAATTAGGCAAATCCATAAACAACACAAAAACTGCCATTAATTTTTCCTTTTTGCACAATGTCAAACAATCGCCAAATTTTACTACTTATTTTGGAAACATTTTGAATGAAACTCTTTAGCGCAATTTTATGGTGACCAAAAGTATCTCAGCACCTGGCGATAATATCTTTGTAACGAAAATTAATATATCGTTTTTACAAAGTAAGGAAAGAAGGAGGGAGCATCATCGAAGGTATCCCAAAACGATTCCCGCAAATTCGGTAAAATCGCACCAAGAGCCCACAATGATTGAAATTTCCCAAAATAACTAAAGCAAGTATAAGGGGATAACGAGCAACGTCAATAGCAATACAGAGAAGGTTTTAGACTCCATGTTAAAAAAAAAGTATCAACAGATTAATCTTTTTAAACATGAGAAGAATAATTTCATGTTTTGGAAATTTGTATATGCTTAAATATAGTGCTTTCGTTTCTAAATCAAAACTATTTTGTTCTTTATACTTATTGCTATTTTACTTTTATGGGTAAGGAAGAAACTCTACTTTTAATCATGTCAAAAAGATGTGTTTTAAATTCTTTCACTTAAAACAAAAAAAAAAGCAAGTAACGATTTTTTCTCATAATTATTACTGACCCAGGCAACGCCGGGTATTTTTGCTAGTAAACCATAAAAATAAAACTAAAGTATTTATAATGTTAATAATAATAATAACTATAATGATGATAATAATATAAATAATAATAACAACAATGATAATGTAAATAATAATAATAATAATAATATAAATAATAATGATAAGAAAACCAATAATAATAATAATCTTCAGATAAATATTAACCGATGTTGGAGTAACCCGCGTGTTTCAACAATGAAACTCGCGCCACGGCATGACAATTTGATATGTTTTAATAATGTTTGAAATGCAGGGAAGGCTTTATCATGACAAAGCTAAACTCGATCAGGTAACTTAACAATTTTACTGTTAAGACTTTCCTTTTAGAAAAACGTAGAAACCAAAACAATTAACGCTATGTGCTGGAGTTTAGGGTTAATCCACTGGTGTTAGGGTTAAAATTTCAACTGTTAAATATCTCTAAACAGACAATGGCTTCGTTCAAACGTAGAAACAATTCTCACCCGTCATACCATGACGGGCGATTTTCTAGAAGTCGTAATAGTAACAATAATAATATTAATCATATGCCAAACAAAGCTGCCTTATAGTAACAAAATCCTCATAATGTAATGAAATTGCCAGGTCAAAACAATATTATCCCATTAACAATTTAAAAAAAATCGTTTCAAATTTTCAAAATTAAATTTTTACTAATAATCGTCAAAAAAATTCAAAAGTTTTGTTTCTTGAAAAATTGTCAACACTTTTACGATTTTTCACTCTTATCACACATTCAAATGAAGAAATGACATAAAGAACTTTTGTAAAAAAAATGCCTTAATTAAGTACGAAACTTGGAGCAAAACATATCACGCGAATAAGTAGCCTCGGAAGAAACTTTTATAGAACTAATTGAAACACAAATATTTTAAAGATTAATTTATTTAGAAAAATCAAATTATAATTTTTACTTATATTAAAGCTGAAAGTCTGTCCCTGGATCTCTGTTACGCGCATAGCGCCTAGACTGTCGGCAGATTTTCGTGAAATTTGGCACAAAATTAGTTCGTAGCATAGGAGTGAGCACCTTGAAGCTATTTTTCGAAAATTCAATCTTGTTATTTTTCTAAGATTTTATTTTTGCCAACATTGTTGGATTTAATTCCTCTGCACCGAGCAAATTACCAAAACACGGACAGGTAAATTACCATAACATGGACGAGCAAATTACCATAACATGAACGAACAAATTGCCATTACATGGACAGGTAATTTACCATAACATGGACGAGCAAACTACAATAACATGGAAGAGCAAATTACCATAACATGGACGAGCAAACTACCATAACATGGACGAGCCAAATACCGTAACATGGACGAGCAAATTACCATAACATGGACGAGCAAATTACCATAACATGGACGAACAAATTACCATAACATGGACGAACAAATTACCATAACATGGACGAACAAATTACCATAACATGGACGAACAAATTACCATAACATGGACGGGAAAATTAACATAGCATATTGGCGACCAATTCATGCTGAGAAATTCATCATTCATTATTTATAAATATACAGGCGACCAAATTACCTTTTCATTTTTCTACTACGGGCAAAGCCGTGTGGGTATCGCTAGTTTTTTAAATAAAACTAATTATTAAATAATGAATGGTTTTTTTCCTTCCATACGTTTGTTAAATCGTAGATAGCTTCCGATATTTTAAGTAGCTCGTAATGAATCTATTTCAGCTTTCCCATGAAGAGAACCCTTTAATGAGCAACTTTAGAATCCCCCACATTTTCTTGGAACACAATGCAAATACACAAAAGAACAATAAACCCCACAAAAGGCACCTGGAGCAGAACCTGGCAGAACAGACAAACAAGTTCCTTTGAAGAGCTACAAGTGGCTTCCTCGCGTGTGGAAGACAAAGGTAAAAATTTATTGAAAAGGAGAAATGTTTTTACATTTTAAAACCACGTTCGAATGATAAGTCGGGAAACGGAATGGACATTTTGAAACGGAAGATTTATTGACGGTTATTTATAAAATGACTTTTGGGAGGCATTACTTTTCTGGATATTGCGTTTTTTAAAGATATTTCTCAAAAATAGGAATTTTTCTAAGCACGTTTCTTTCTCTTTTTGAATTTAGAGGGGGAGTCCGACGATAAATTTCCCTAATTGACTTTTGTCAAAGTTGTGCATAAAAGTCAAATAATTAGAATGAGGCGTCAAAGATAAGACAGACCTTTATTTTTTCATATAAGTAACAAGAACGTTAAGACATTTGTCAAACCGTTTGATAAGCTTCAAAAAGCCCTCTAGAAAAACTCAGGGATTAACACGGGAGAGCAGCTTCACCCGTCTTGCACCAATATTCTTCTTCAAAGTCGGAAACAGATAGAAGTCTCTTGGAGCGAGATCAGGACTGCAGGGTGAATAGTGTTGGTTCGCCCAACACAGAATCGCAGCATGGTTTTGCGTTGCCGTTCAACGCTTCGTCTATGTGCAAAGCTTTGATGTTTTCCATGAGGGCTTTTTGAAGCTTTTCAATTAGCATGACAAAATGTCTCAACATACTTGGTACTTTTGTTGACAAATAAAGTTGTGTCGTTTCTTTCATGTCTCTTTATATCGATATAGTGTTTGACTTTCATGCACACAACATTGCCCACATTTTACTTACTGTGGACTTATCTCTACATAGTATAAAATGAAGTCCCCAAAACGCGTCTGTGTGTTTGAACTCACAAAACTCGAGAACTACCCGGTCGATTCCGGTGAAACTTTCACAGTTTGATTCTTTAAGTCCTGAAAAGGTTTGCAGATCAGTTCGAAAAAAAATCGGCAAATAGTTCTTTTTTTATTCTAATTTAAGTCCACTTTTCTCATAAATTCCCGATGATGGGGGCGAAAAATTACTTGCATATATTAATACTATATATCGTTGGAAAGAATAGACTTTTCTGCGTTCTACGCAATTTATTTCAATGATCTAACTTAATTACGACTGGAGTTATTTGAGTTTTTAGCTCGAATTTGTTTAGGCTTAGCTGAAATTTATGCACTTCTTTCTTCATTAAATCTATCAATAAAAAGTGAAGGGATTGTCCCATAGTTTTCTTTTTAACACCACTGGAAAGAGCTGCTTTTTTTTTACTTCAGACGTAACTCGATCTGTGGTCGAAAGTTTAACCCTCTATCTCCATTAGAAAAAAAGTTACAAGCGAATTAAATGAAGTTCAAAAATCTGTTGTCTATACAAGTTTTTAATCATTTTATTTTCCGTTTCCACGGTAACGCTTTTTGAAACCATTGTTTATTTCCATCTTTCTCATTTTCAATTCTTAACCTTATTTTACTTTGTGTTTCCATGGTTACGCTTTTTAAATTCATCTTTCTCATTTAAATTTCTGAAAAGTATTTTAATATCTGTCATCATTGTTTGCAGGGGAAATTTTGCATGATGGTTTTTTTTTCTTTTATTTAAGCCTGATTGTTAAAGATATGTCACTTGACACAATTTTTATTTTCAAAGTAGACCGAGCAAAGCCGGACAACGCAGCTAGTTAACAACTAATTCATTTTCAAGAAATTAAACTTGAGAAGCGCAATTTGGTTTTAGTCTGAGCCTATAAGTTTCTCTTTTTCACAACATTTGCTTGCTACTGCACCACCAAACAACTGTACACACATGAAGACTGCAACAAGTACACTGTTAAAAATTTTCCGGAAAATTTACGGTAATTGTTACTGGCATCCATGTTGCCAGTAACTATTACCGTAAAAATCAAATGTTACTGTAAAATTTTACGGTTTCCTCGGTAGGTCACAGCAACCAGTTGGCGCTGGGATCGCTTATTTCTCCGGTATAAATTACCGTAAAAATCAGCGATGCGTCGGCGATGCAATTTTACAGTAACAATTACCAGAAAATCTTCCTGAATTTCTAACAGTGTATCTTTTTGTGTGTGATATTAATGTGAATGTATGCAATATACCCGGTTATCACATCCAGAAACTTTAGTAGCGTCCTTCTTATGGACGCATCAGTCTGGAATAAACAATAACCGACCTGGAGGCAGATGTCAGCTCACTGAAGCTCAGAGTGCCAACAAGTGGTAGCGAAATTAATTTTATCACACTAGCGAGGATCCTCAGCAAAGGCACGGCTCAACTCGTCAATTGATGGCAAAGCCTGGGTATTCACAGTAAGTTACCGCCCTTAATCCAGGGCTGCTTTCAGTTTGTAGCGCACTCAGTTTCAGTGACTTGAGATCTGCTTGCAGCTCAATTATTATCTATCCCAGACTCTAATGAGTACATAACAAGGACGAAACTTTAGTTTGGATAGCATAACCGGGCTGTTGGCATACAGTGGAGGTAATTTTTTATTTCTATTACCTTCCAGAATTGCACTCCACATTTGAGGCAGTCAGATTTTCTTACGTGAAAGGGGTGGACATAACAATCCTTTTATATGTTGCTCCCTAGGATTGGTATATACATTAAAACCAGGCGTACTTTACAGTGATGGTAAAAAAAATTGCATCACCCGCGAAGCAAAGGAGAGGAATATCATCGCGACTGCATTCAACACACAGTCGAGCATCCCGTATCCCAGATGATTGGGGGATGGATTTCTGATCAAGGAGTGGGTGGGCTTCACTTTGTGCAAGGAACAGTGAACGCTCAGGTGTGTATATTGGCATTTTGGAGGAGAAATGGCTTCCTACTATCCGGGATCGCTTTACTTCGGTTCCAAACGTCATTTTCCAGGATGATTCTGCTCCGTGCCAAAGAGCAAAACTGATAAGTAACCGTTTAAAAATCTTTATCCTGCCATTAGACTTAAATTGACATGGGGTTAAGTAATTTTCTTTCTCTTAACTCACACGCAGGTTCTGAAATGGAAAAATGAGCATGGGGTCAGCCGTTTGCCTTGGCCCGGAAACAGCCCCGATCTGCGTAAACAATGATCGGATTCCTGCTGTTAAATGTTTATTTCATAAGTTTTGCAGAATTTCACATACATTCATCGTTAATCGGTCGACCAAAACTTCTCACATAATCCCATTGTTGTGGAAATGCGAAGGTGATGCAATTTTTTTTTTTACCAGCACTGTATTACATGTTGTTCTGCCTCAGCCCTGGCATGACATGAGACACCCCGAAGTCCCTAAAATCTACCATTTTGACGGTTCATCTGTTTTAGATGTCAGGAAGTTCTCCCGCCAAATGGGATTTCAGGGACACCTTGGCCCTGACTTAAGGGCGGTACCTTATTGCTTAATAACCTTAATGATTAAGCAATCACAAACAATTGCAAGACCAGCTGTCCCATATGTCCCAAACTATAATGCTGTCCGTTACACAACTTTATTGAAACAAAACATATTACCCTCAAATTTTCGAGTATGATATAGTAATTATGTTTACAAATCACGCTTTTTCACGCTACTACGACTAGATTTAAAAAAAAAAAAAAAAAATTAAAATTAATTTAAATTCTGAAATTTTGAATCCAAATTATGTTTTCGCAATCACGAACTGAGACAGGACCCTACTCATTGGAGTTATTGTTTCTAGAAGCGGCTCCTGTCCCCCCCAAGCCCGCCTCTCCTCCTGGGCGGTTACGTGTGCATAGTTGTGTGTGTGCGTACACCTGTGTGTATGCACCTAGGCATGTGTGAGTGTATGTGTGTGAAGTAGTGTGTGTGTATGTGTGTGAACGTGCGTGTGTGTAGGACATGGACGCCTCCGACCAGGAGATCGGATAGCTCAAAACCGGAGCAGCCGCGCCAAGCCGCCAGCAGAGGACGGTGGGCGGTGGTGCTGCAAAGGCTTCTGGTTCAAGTTGAAAAAGGCACGGACACCAAAAACGGTCAAATGAGAACAATAAGCAATCGTGATTGCTCAAAAAAATGTTTTCCCTTTCGGCCCTATTACAATGGCACAATTCACTTCGTCGATTTGAAATCTAATAGTTTTAACATATTCTGTTTTACATTTCCATCTAGTGTCACATAAAGGTTTCCGTTGAATTTTTAACATGCTTTCATAATTTCTCATCGGTGGTTCCGAAAATGCATTTCCTGAACTATGCTGAAAATTGAAACCGCATTATTTTAAGGTTTAATCTTGTCCAAGTTAGATTTAAATCGTGGTAATCACAAGGAACAAAAATAGATTCGGGTTTAAATTAATCAAATGTAATGCATAATTAATGTTTTTACGAAACGATGTAAAAACGCTATGTTTTCAAATGTAATGTATAACATGTGTTTTCAAATGTAATGTTTAATTAATGTTTTAATCAAATGTAATGTATAATTAATGTTGAATCAAATGTAATGTAGTAATTAATGTTTTTTACGAGTACAATCTTTGAGACCTTACGCCAATACATGCTACTCTGGATATTTGTTTTTATGGTTAACTACGCTTTCTGTATTTAATAGACACATCTGAAAAGTTAAATACAGAGTTAGCATAAAAGAATATCCCGGTTTTAAAAATGTATATTTCATAAACCTCGTAAAAAATCACATGGGATAAATTTTGGGGATCTGGTTAGCCAAAGGGTAAATCATCATCACCTTCACGGCCAATCCAGCTTTGCGGAACGACAGTGTCGAAGCAAAGGGGGGGAGGGGAGGACACCCTCGAGGGGTCTTGTTTTTAACATTGTTGCCAATCCTAATACTGTAGCTAATACACGTGCTGTTATGACCAAAAAACCGCTCCAGGAGGAATTTCTGACTGCGCTAGTGCGGAACGTGCACGTTTAAGTAGTTACGTACGTTAAAAAAAACTTTTAGTTTCTTTTTTATGTATTTCTAGCTGCGTTGCCTGGCTTTGCACGGTCTACCTCAAAAATGAAAGTTTTTTCAAGTGACGCATGATCAACAATCAGGCTTCAATTAGAGAAAAAAAAAACTGTCACATTTTCCGTCAAAATAATCATTCTCAAAGAAAGAAAACGGCAAATCAAAAGTTCCCGAATAAATTAAACGCTACCCTCCATAAATACAACTAAAAACCCCAGAAAAAAAAAATATTTAGTCACAATCAAGGGAAGAAATGGATCAACCTTCTGAACGCTAATTTTAAATGAGATCGCGCTAACGATAATTTTCAGATTTAAAATTTTTGTTCCATTAGGTTTAGCAGTGCTTTTTAATTTTTCCCGGTGAATTTACAGCCTTTCTTTTTTGGAATTCGTCGAAACTGAGTAAACTCTATGGATATTTTTCGCGGGCTTTCGAACGGGACCTGAATTAAAGAAATCGGATAATTATTTCGGGTAGAAAGAGCGATTTAATGCCATTTTCGGCCTTTAAAATTAAAATTCGAACGGTGCGGCTCTGTTTTGACATTCGAAAAAAACCCTACATTCTCTCTCGGGGCCCAAGTACCTCCCTACCAAATTTGGTCCAGATTCGACGAAAACTGGATTTGTATAAGGAACATAAAAACATACACACCCACACATATTTGTTTTATTTATATAGATTTATTATATAGTGCTAAGTGAAATAATTTATGAAATATACATTTTTAAAACCGGGATCTTCTTTTATGCTAGCTCTGCATATTGTAAATAAGAAAAATTAAAATCTAAAAAAAAAACTGATTTAACTAATTGAATGAAAACGCAGAAGGAAAAGACGGATATAGTTTCCATTCTAATGATTTACGAATTTTATCAGTTTAAACTTGAACTAAATTCCGAAAAAAACTTGAAGGATAAGGCATCGTTTTTAAATTTTTACTTTTCACTAGCCTGGAGTGGTGTTGACAGCGAAACTGATATCTAAGCTACGAAGATAGAATTATCTTCACTTGGGAGAAAATTGCGTAAAACTTTCAAACTTTCTTTCCTACGCACAAAACGCGTTTCCTCGCAATTTGATTTACAAGATGAAAAAAAAACCTTTACTTTTTTTTTACACTTCTGAGGTTTTCGAAATTTTCTTATGACGAAATGTAGCGAAAATGTGATTTTTCGAAATAGTTTCATTGGGCATATTTTTAGAAATCTATCTAAATTTGAACGTTTATTTCTCACACGATCTTGAAGTTACACAATAAAGAAGAAGATACTGGAGCACATTTCTAAACGATAAGAATATTAATAATAGTAATAATAATAATATAATAATAATCTTTACTAATAATAAAGCTGAAAGTCTCTCTGTCCGGAGGATGTCTGGATGTCTGGATCTCTGTGACGCGCATAGCGTGTAGACCGTTCGGCTGATTTTCATGAAATTTAGCACAAAGTTAGTTTGTATCATGGGAGAGTGCACCTCGAAGCGATTGTTCGAAAATTCGATTTTGTTCTTTTTCTCTTCCAATTTTAAGCTCATTTTTGACAGAAATTTAATAAAATGGGAAAGAATTTGTTCTGAAAATTATCTTTCTTTATCTTCCTTTTCTTTACTTCTTTATCTTTTTCATTTCTTTCCTTTTTAAATAACAAACATGAAAGTCTCTCTGTATGGATGTTTGGATCTCTGTGACGCGCATAGCGCCTAGACCGTTCGGCCGATTTTCATGAAATTTGGCACAAAGTTAGTTTGTAGCACGGGGGTTGTGCACCTCGAAGCGATTTTTCGGAAATTCGATGTGGTTCTCTTTCTATTCCAATTTTAAGAACAAAAACTATAATAAGATAAACGTGAAAATTACGAAATTATCATAACGTGGAACCGTAACATGGGTACAAGCCAATTGGCGAGAAGATTCACCATACATTATTTGTAAATATACAGGCGAACCAAAAGACCTTTTAATTTTTCTATTACGGGCAAAGCCGTGCGGGTACCACTAGTAATAGTATAAATAAGCTGGGCTAACTAAAAGCACTAATAATGGGGCACTTCCCTAAAAAGCCACGGGCCACCCACGATTCGAATGAGAGCCCCTCTCCAAAATACGAAAATAATTCCTTACCCCCCCCCCCCTCCTTAAAATATCGATTGCGTTTTTGCTCGACGGACTCCCCTCATTTGTTCCCCCCCCCCCTGACTATAGGCATAACGTAATCAGTAAATTTTAGTTTTGCTTTTAACAACGCATTTGAACTCGGTTAATACGAAATGTCAAAAATCCAAGAATTTGTCCTTATTAAACGTTATTCCTAACAACCGTGAATGAATGGTACTGTGAAAAAACGAAGGAATACTTAGGGGAGACTGTTATACCTTGACCGTGGTGTACCTTGCGCCATGCCCTCCAATCAGCTAGCGCTTTTATCTGGTGAGGAATCATGGTACTATGTCAGCTATGACAGTCTCTTCACCTGCCACAGTGAGTTGTAGGTTGAAACTCCAGCTTCTATGTGGACAGTGATTGTTTTCTGCAAACAAAAGGAAATCATTCCAGTGTTACTGAAATGAAATTGGACTTTTAAAGACTAGTGTTACCCAACTGATTGACCGTTATATCTATTGCCTGTCTCTCGGTAAGTGTATTCAACATTTAGTCTTTACTTTTTACGTAGCTGTTAAGTTAGGGTGGCCACTTTTGTATAAACATGCACCCTCGTGTACCTTGAAACCAAGCTTCACCTTGTACCTTGAGCCACTGGATCTAGGTGAAATACTTATAATAGGTTGTAGTGATTGTTTTTTTACTCCCTTTTACAAAAAAGGAAGTAATGTATTCGCGAAAAAATTTTCATTCAAAAATCGGCCTTAATTTCCATTTTGTCACTCCCGAATGAATGTTGAGTTTATTTTTCAACCCGACCACACGTGGATATATGCCTAGGAACGTAGAGACACCCAAAATATCCATTTTGACGATCCCCGAGTTAATTACGACGAGTTTTCTCGTGACGTCTGTATGTACGTATGTATGTGTGTATGTGCCTATGTGTGTATGTATGTCGCATAAGTCAAGAATGGAATATCCTAGAAAGTTGAAATTTAGTACTTAGACTCCTAGTGGGGTCTAGTAGTGCACCTCCCGTTTTGGTTGCATTCGGATGCTCCAAATGGGGTCTTTTGCCCCTTTCTGAGGTTAAATCATTTTTAATTTCGATGTAAACTCAAGTGGTGTTATAATTTGGCGGACACTTGGCGATATATCGCCAGTCTTTTGGTCGCCAAAGTTTTGGCGCCAACTTGGCGACAAATTTGGCGATTTTTCTTTAATTTATTACTTTTTTTTAAATCTGATTTCAATTTGGCCATCGTTGGTGATATTTAGAGAGTAAACTATTGAATCACATTAAAACTGCCAATAATGTGAAAATGACATTAAATTGGAGTAAAAGGAAGTCATGTGATGCACACATCAGCTCGTTTAGGTAGGATTTCAGCATGCCTCGAAGTAAAACTGGAATCAAGAGGGATCCAGTAGATGTTGAGGCACTGCAAAATGCTATTGAAGCAGTAAGAAGTAATGATCCTGACAAAAAAAAATGACTTTTAGAGAGGCCGAAAAAGTATTCAAAGTGAGCAGGTGAACCATTACTAGGCATTTAAGAAAGTTGAATCAAAGTGGGTCCAGTAAACTTGAACACAACGTAAGTTATGCAGTTAAGCAAGTACAAGACATCTGTCTCAAGTCACACGAGCATCATGTACCATAGACCAAATTACATAAAATTTGTGAAAAATATACAAAAATAAAAAAAATATTTTTTTATAATCCGAAATATTTTTTTACTTATGCAAAAAGGCTTGAAGTTAAGTTTAAATAACTAAAAACCATAAAAATCACACATTCTTTTTTTTTTTTTTTTGAAAACCAAAAAGTTTTAGAAGTGGTAAAAGGTACGACAGTCTCCCATACCTATATTTAAAAAATATTACTATTAATACATACATTGTAATCTAAATATTACTGAATTCGGATAAAATTATTTTTTTTATAATCCGAAATATTTTTTTACTTATGCAAAAAGGCTTGAAATTAAGTTTTAATAACTAAAAACCATAAAAATCACACATTCTTTTTTTTTTGAAAACCAAAAAGTTTTAGAAGTGGTAAAAGGTACAATATTCTCCCTTACCTATATTTAAAAAATATTACTACTAATACATACATTGTAATTTAACTATTAGTGAATTCGGATAAAGTCATTTTTTCTTACAAACGAATGTTTTTGAAAAATATTGAAAGCGGTAGATGATAATTGACAATTGCGGAATAGGTTGTAATCCACAATGGAACATGAACAGTTTCATCATCGAGTAAATTGAAATGTCCACAGGTGAACAAATGTACCGGCTTTATTTTCGTAATATTATGTTTATGCGTAATCTATATATATATAAATGAATGTTTGTATGTCATCCATGAACTCAAAAACTACCCGGCAGATTTGGCTGAAACTTTCACCGTTTGTTGTTTTTGGTACTGGGAATGTTTACAGACCAGTTCGAAAAAAATCCGATCGATGGTTCCTTTTTTATTCCAATTTAAGTCACAATCCATTGGATAAATACGAATAAAATGATCGGCTGCAGAAATTAATTCGCGTGAAAGATCTCATTGATAAGAAGTTAGCTGTTGCCATTTTTCTTGAGTTTGAACAAATAAATTCTTTCTTTATTGTTTTATGGCTTTTCATGCAACGGGGGGATTTAAAACTTTTTCTATTTGATATTTTTAGCGATGGATTGATCTTGCAAACTGCGTGAGTACAAAATTTGAGTATAGTCACGGCTTCACTTGATACCTGGACCGATTATTATGAAAATTGCTATATATATGTATTTTTCTACGGAGAAGGTGCATAATGTGCTCATTGAAGCCACTCGCCACCAGGTGCCACTGCAGAGTAGCAACTTCTGCCCCGTTCAACCGATTATCATGAAAATCAGTATAATGATGTATTTTTTTGCTGGCGTAGCAACGCGCGTCGGGTACAGCTAGTATTTAATATTTCCTTCTCAATACACAATGGGACTTCTACTACCTAACATAATGATGAATAATTTCTAAAAAAGAAATTTACATTATTCAACCACAAACATTTTAGGTAAAGAGGGCAGAAATTTTTGTTCGTTTTAACCGATATTAGCAATTTAATGTACGTATTATACGTGAAATGTTTAGTGTAAATAGATAGCACACCAAACTTAACGAACAAAATGTTCGCTTTAACCGTGATTTCGTACTAAACGTGATCGCATTAAGAGAGTTCAACTGTATTTTACGATACATTAACCCTCTCTTTACGCTATTTCAGCTTTTAATTTGATAAACTAATTTTTTAGGAGAGTAATCTTTTACGGGAGAGTAAGCTAACTAGTTCGAGCAAAGTTTTAACCGAAATTTTAGCTCCGCATTCATTGCAAAAAATTTGTTCCTAAACTAGTCAATAGTTTACAACAGAATGAATTTATTCAGCGATATGAAAGAATGGATTTATTTTACGAGAAACTTAAATCGAAAATAATCTGTATTTTTATTGCTACTCTGGTATTTATTTTGTAAGAAATTTAATAATAACAGTTTTTGTTTTTAGAGATTTCAGGTTTTTTTCTTTTAATCTTTTTTTTTTTTGGAAATTAGGAGTTTGCATCTTTTATTCATTTGACTAGTGGTACCCACACGGCTTTGCCCGTAATAGAAAAATTAAAAGGTCTTTTGGTTCGCCTGCATATTTACAAATAATGGATGGTGAATTTTCTCGCCAATTGGCTTGTGCCTATGTTACGGTTCCACGTTATGATAATTTCGTATCTCGCCAATTGGCTTGTGCCCATGTTACGGTTCCACGTTATGATAATTTCGTAATTTACTCGTCCATCTTATGATAATTTTTGTTCTTAAAATTGGAATAGAAAAAGAACCACATCGAATTTTCGAAAAATCGCTTCGAGGTGCACACCCAGATGCTACAAACTAATTCTGTGACAAATGTCATGAAAAATCGGCCGAACAGTCTAGGCGCTATGCGCGTCACAGAGATCCTGACAGACAGACAGAGATTCGGACAGAGAGACTTTCAGCTTTATTATTAGTAAAGATTTCATTTGCTATTACAACTCATTGCCATTTAATTTGTTGAAAATTTTTTCACTGAATCCACTAATTTTCATTGTATCTTAGTCTGCTTTTAACCTTTTAATGCCCCACAATAACTTTATTTAGTGCAAAAAGTTATGTCAATGCATATCCCCACTAGATGGCGCTGGCGGTTACCAATACGTATTACCGGTAAGTATTCAGTGGGGCCATGGTCAATGCTGTTAACTAGCTACTTTCACGGCAATTGCAAGAAACGTTACAAGAGCACAAACATTTTGTACATTTTGAAAGCAAGACTTTATTTACAATTTTTATTTAACTAGAAATTCTTTTAAAGCAAAAAGTACATTTAATGATATCCTTCCCTAGGTACATATTTTGTACGGCAACATTTATTTTGCGACAAGATTCTCAAAGCCATTCTAATTGAAGTTTTATGTGAGTTCAAAGGAAAAAAGATCCCAATTTTGCGAAGAACGTTTCTACTTATCAATGCATTTTCAGATATACATTTCATTTTTTAAAAATTGGGTTCTTATTGGTCCCCAGCCCAAGTATTTATGCATTCTAAAAAGTAATGTCACCCATTCACAAAAAAAAGTACCAAAGACATTTACGTAGATATACGCTCATTTATAGAGTACTAACCCTACTCAAAAAATAGATATTTCTTATAAAAGATTATCTTTTATGAATTCTCCAAAGAAATGTTAAACCTTCTGAAATAAAAATGTTATAAGCCAGTAATTATTGCAATCTTTACTCTTTACTAATAATAAATCTGAAAGTCTCTCTGTCCGGAGGATGTCTGGATCACTGTGAAACGCATAGCGCCTAGGCTGTTCGGCCGATTTTCATGAAATTAGGCACAGAGTTAGTTTGTAGCATGGGGGTGTGCACCTCGAAGCTATTTTTCGAAAATCGATGTGGTTCTTTTTCTATTCCAGTTTTAAGAACAAAAATATCATAAGATGGACGAGTGAATTACGAAATTATCATAACGTAACACCGTAACATGGGCACAAGCCAATTGGCAAGATACGAAATTATCATAACGTGGAACCGTAACATGGGTACAAGCCAATTGGCGAGAAAATTCACCACACATTATATGTAAATATACAGGCGAACCAAAAGACTTATTAATTTTTCTATTACGGGCAAAGCCGTGCGGGTGCCACTAGTGTTTGTATAAAACCTTTACTTTATTTCTGTTGTTCTGTGTTTTAAAGCCTGTGCAAAAAAAAAACTTAAAATTGCTGAAGAATTGCTCTTTTAAGCTACATAGTAATTTTAAAACGACGTTTCTTCCATCATTTATAAAACCGTTCGCATTAGATTGATTCCGAAGTTGCTCTTGTTATTAAAGTACCAATAAACAGAATAACATTAGTTAATTGATTCAAATATTTCATACTTAAAATCGAGTAACTCTTATAATTTCAACTCTCATCAAAACATCCAAAAATGTCCAAACTCATCAAATCTTGGTTTTGGGAAATCTTTCCACATTCTGATGAACCATTGAACTTTAGCTACTGATCCTACTGCATTTCCGTACTGTTTTTCATTTTGGATTCTATTTTTATACTTTATTCTTGTTCACTGTCATTTGATGTTACTGGCATCTTTTCATCATTCGTAATTCTTGCTTTGTTATTTACATTTTCTTACTTTGATTTATTTTTTAACATTCTGCTTGCAGGTTTTGCTCTTTGATCAACTAATTTCAAATGCTTTTCCCTCATTCTAATTTTGACTATCTTTCTATCTTACATATGCTTCATTATACAATTTTTTCCAACAGTAAATTTATTCGCAACTTCAATACACTATAGGGGGCGCTGCAGCCACTGTCTAATGGCGGATGAAAAAGGTAAAACAAACAAATGC
Organism: Uloborus diversus; assembly: GCF_026930045.1. NCBI lineage: Eukaryota > Metazoa > Arthropoda > Arachnida > Araneae > Uloboridae > Uloborus > Uloborus diversus. Next base: position 265,012,863 of record NC_072731.1, read on the forward strand.
CGTAACTTATAACTTGCTTTGACGCTTAGTGAATGACAGTAAATTTTCATCGTGTTTGTGCGAAGCTTTCTTTTCCATTCTTCTGAAATTACATTACACCACAAACTATTTAAAGTCTGCAATTTACCCCAAAGAAAACACGTGGAATGGACTGTTTTACATTTTTCTTTAGTATTATTAATCACCGCAAGGTAGCGTATTCGAACTCTGGAGTTTCGTTTATCATACAAAATTTATTACTTTTGGACTTTTTTGATAATTTATAGCTTAATGGTTTTTCTTAATGAATATATATTAATAAAACAAAGAATATATAAATGTGTATATTCATATGTATGTTTATAAGTATGTATGTTTTCTATACAAATCTACAGTTTTCGTCGGATCTGCACCAAATTTGGCAGGGAGGTACTTGGGCCCCCGAGAAGGAGCGCAGGGGCGTTTTCGAAAGCCAAAAAAGGAACCGAACCGTTCTAATTTTAATTTTAGAACCCCAAAATGGCATTTAATGGATCTTTCTACCCGAAATAATTATCCGATTTCCTTAATTCAGGATCCGTTTCGAAAGCCCGCGAAAAACACCCTTAAAATACATTTAGTTTCTTCGAATTCAAAAAAAGGCTGTAAAATCACCGGGGAAAAATTTAAAAGCGTTACTAAACCTAATGGAACAGACATTTTATATCGGGAAAATTATCGTTTGCGCGATCTCATTTTAAATTAGCGTGAATAAAGTTTCAGAAGGTTGACACTTTTTTTTTGTCTCGACTATGACTAAATGAAATTTTGTGTTTGTTTCTAGGTAAAAATTTCCCCTTTTGATTATTATTTGGCGATTTACCTTCTTTCTTTTTTCTTAGAATTTTAGTTGTATTTATGGAGGGTTGTGTTTGATTTTTGAAATTTTTTTAAATTAAATATTCTAGAGTTTTGAAATTTTTTGCACTGATTCACGATTTATTTAATAAGCAAAATCACAACATAAATACTAAACATTTTTTAAAATTTAAATTTAATTTGTTTAAAAAAAGGGAGTTGTTTTAAATTGCTATAACTCAAAATATTCTTGGTCAATTTTCAATTTTTTTTTCAAAAAATTATGCACAAATATCTATGCTTAAATTTTTATTCGGCGATTTTAAAAATATTGATTCAATAAAAAATAGAAAATATTTGAAGAAAAATTTCGAAAAATTCGAAGATACTTTTTTTTTTAAAAACCAAATTTTTTGCAATAAACTCTTTTTTTTCAAATTCGCCGAATAAAAATTAAAGTAAACTGTTTTAAAAAGATATGCTCCAAGTTTCATTACTTTATCACTATCGGTTCCTGACTTATAAGTGTTTGAATGCAAGAAATCGGGAAAAATTGCATCATAGGAAAAACGCGTTTAAAGTTTTAAAGTTAAGTACACATTAGTCAGGTGCATGCAACAAAAATAATTATATCTTTCGTTCTGATTAAGATAGAAACAAGGTTCGGACGTCCTTTTAAGCAGATAAAAACGGAGTAATTTTTAAAATGATAAAAATGAACATACGCGTCACTTGGTATAACTTTTATTTTATAGGTAGACCGTGCAAAGCCGGGCAATGCAGCTAGTTCATATAATAAAACTCGGCTCTAGATTTATTTATTAACTTTTTCAATTGTTTTAGTCACCCATTTTTAGTATTTAAACTACCTTTTAGATCACCCCGTTGCTTTTTTCAGATGACTTAGCATCCCGAAGCTCATACATTTTTTTTCATTGAAGAAGGAGATTGCTTGAAACCCCGAAACAAGGGTCTGAAATCAATTGCTTGTCTATACTTTATCTACTTTGTAAAACCACTGCTACTTCAACCCTACCGGTTTTCATCTGCTACTAACTATTAATGTGTTTCAGTAGTCATTCCTTAACAGTCTAAAACTAGTACTCTTTACTAATGTTAAAGCTGAAAGTCTGTCTGTCTGTCAGGATGTCTCTATGTCCGGATCTCTATCTGTCTGTCAGGATCTCTGTGACGCGCATAGCGCCTAGACCGTTCGGCCGATTTTCATGAAATTTGGCACAAAGTTAGTTTGTAGCTTGGGGGTGTGCACCTCGAAGCTATTTTTCGAAAATCGATGTGGTTCTTTTTCTATTCCAATTTTAAGAACAAAATTATCATAAAATGGACAAGTAAATTACGAAAATATCATAACATGGAACCGTAACATGGGCACAAACCAATTGGCGAGATACGAAATTATCATAACGAGGAACCGTAACATGGGCACAAGCCAATTGGCGAGAAAATCCACCATACATTATTTGTAAATATACAGGCGAACCAAAAGACCTTTTAATTTTTCTATTACGGGCAAAGCCGTGCGGGTATCACTAGTTCTAAATAAACCTTAAGCACCAACACATAATAATATCCTTCCCCACCCCTAAAGAAGGAGCATTACTTTTCGACCTCTCTTGTGTATTCTTGTACTCATTACTTTCACCATATATTTTGCCTGAGTTTCAAAAAAGAAAAGTCTTGCTCACTTTTTTTGAATAAAATTGAATTAACGGTAATAATTTTCAGGCTCAATGAAAGGTGATCGATGAAGCCCAAGCCCTTAGAAATAAAAAGAGCCAAGTTCATTCATAAATTTGGAGCGTAACTCTAATTAACAGAATACTTCAATGGCCTCGCCTTCATTATTCATCACCGCATTATGACTTGATTCATCTGCGAAGAAAATGTGTTTGCATCAATCTTTCAGAAATAAAGAAATACAGCAGAAACACAAAACAGAAACGCGAAATGTCTGGGAAAAAAAATCTCGAAGCATTCTTTACTTATTTTCGTAAATTCACGCTCCATTTTTAAACGTCAAATATTTTTGTTCTTTATACACTATCACTTTTTTTTGGAGAAACTTTTTCTCAAGTTACCGGCTTGAAAAAAAAAATGGCTGGGATGAAGAACTAATGGCATTCTCTTTCGGTTTAAAGTTTTTGAGTAGTTTCATTCATTTTTGAGTTTCCTTGAATGAGAAAGAAAGAGTTCTTATCCTCAAAACGATTTTTGATAAGTAATTTAAAGTCAGATTCTTTTTTTTCTTTTTTGTTAATGAAACTTTTTCGAGGCGCGTTTGCAAGCTAAAAGTTGAGTGGCGTTCAGTTCACTTGTAGTGTATTCAATTCTAGTTTTTTTTTTTTGTTTTACTTTATCTTGTAGATATTTTATGAAATGTTGCTTTATGTTGTTGTTTTATGTATACACTAGTGATATCCGCATGGCATTGCCCGTAGTAGAAAATTAAAAGGTCATTTGCTTCGCTTGTATATTTACAAATAATGGATGAAGAATTTCTCGTCAATATGCTATTTTAATTTGCTCGTTCATGGTATGGTAATTTTCTCGTCTGTGTTATGGTAATTTGCTCGTCCGTGTTATGGTAATTCGCTCTCTATTGCTGCGGAAGAATTAAAGCAATCCAATCAAACATCAAACCAATGGTGGTTTAAAATTGGAATAGAAAAAAACAAAATCGAATTTTCGAAAAATCGCTTCGAGGTGCTCATCCCTATGCTAGGAACTAATTTTGTGCCAAATGTCATGAAAATCGGCCCAACGCTATGCACGTAACAGACAGAGATTCAGACATACAGACTTTCAGTTTTATTACTAGTAAAGAAATCACATTGCTTCAAATAGAAGCATTTTTTTTTTCTTTGAAAAGTTCATGTTGTTGGTGAAGTTGGATTATTTAGTACAGGAATCTTAAAAAAAAATGTAATGTTCAGCATGATCGCTTGTATAACAAATGAAAGATTAAAATGGTAGATTTGAGCTCACACAGTTGTAAGCGTATAGCGCGAACGTATGGGAAAGTAGGGGCTTCGAAGTTTCGAGAAGAAAGATATTTCACAATTTATCGAATAAATATCTGAATCTTACGAAACGAAAAAAAAAATAAAGCGTGCAATATTTTAGAATGAGATGATTTGATTCAAATGTTAATAAACTACCATCTCCAAATTTTTTTTAAATATAGATATTTCCTTCTTTTGTACAAAACGTTTGCAAAAAAAAAGGGTCTATTTTTATTAAAATTGTTACCTAGTTGTTATACCCCGGAAAATATGGAAACCGTTTAACATTTTTCACATTTTGTGAAATGCGCTTAGTTCTGAGTGTACTAAATGTCGATAAAATCCTTCTGCAACAATCTCTACATTTTCAGCTTGATCAAAAAGTATCTATATTTCTACATCAAATTTTGTAAGGCATATTTGGTTTTATTCCAGGGGTTATGTCTAGCCGGCTAATGGATTTACTGTTGCAGAGTTTTAAAAGTGTGCACTGTAAAAAAAATCCGTAAAATTTACGGAAAAAAACTGTCAGCCAGGACGCCAGTTTTCTTCCATTTATTTTACAGAAATCTTCCGTATTTTTATTATTTATTCAAGCTGATTTATTATTTTATGAAGATTAAAAAAATGAAACTATACTTTCATAAATCCATTGCAATATTTACTATACTTCTACGAAATACATGTATACAAAGGTAAATTTCCGAATGTGCCTCTGTAACAGATGAGAAAAAACATAATAATAAAATATTGATTAGGATGCAGTAAAATGGAAGTTGCAAACGATTTAAGACTTACTCGCTTTAAATAAATATAAGATCAAAAACTCGAGCACGAGAACCAAAATCCAAACACGCGGGCGAAATTTCGAAGATTCGAAGAAAACCAAAGTATAACCGGTTACAGATTCAAAAAAACAGAGAAATCCCGTATTTTATTACGAACAGTTTTTTTCTGTAAAAAATACGGATAACTTCTTCAAAATTTACAGTTTTTTTTTACAGTGTGGTCCGCGGCTCCCTGGGGTTTAAATAAGTGTCTGATTATTTGCAGTGTAGAAATGTGGAGGTTAACACTTTTGTTACAATGAGAACTGCAGGTCTTTAGTGTATGGGTCGGAGAATCTTAAGTTTTAAGAATGAAGTTCAACAGGACATTTGTTAGTGAAATATGAAAAATCCGGTTGTATTAAAGGATTTGTAAACGAGCTGGTGTGCGCATCACATGACTTCCTTTTACTCCAATTTAATGTGATTTCCCCATTACTGACAATTTTAATGTGATTCAATAGTTTACTTTCTAAATATCACCAACAATGTTAAAACTGAAACATATTAAAAAAAAATCGCCAAATTTGTCGCCAAGTTGGTGACAAAACTTTGCGACCAAAAGAGTGGCGATATATTGCCAAGTGTCCGCCAAATTGTAACACCACTTGAGTTTACATCGAAATTAACAATCATTCCAAAAGGGGGCAAAAGACCCCTTTAGAAACACTCGAATGCAACCAAAAGGGGTGGTGCACACCTAGAGTCCACTAGGGGTCTACGTACCAAGTTTCAACTTTCTAGGACATACCGTTCTTGAGTTATGCGACATACATACGCACTTCCGCGCATCCACACATACGCACATACATACATACGTACACACAGATGTCACGAGAAAACTCGTTGTAGCTAACTCGGGAATCGTCAAAATGGATATTTCGCGTGTCTATACGTTCTTAGGCACTTATCCACGTGTGTTCGAGTCGAAAAAAAAACTCAATATTCATTCGGGGGTGAGTAAAATGGAAATTAAGGTCGATTTTTGAGTGAAATTTTTTTTCGCGAGTGAAGCACCGTTTATACGTTTCTCTTTTATACGTTTTTATCAATTATACGTTTTTAAAATTCGTACCTGCCAAGTCTAATACACATTAACCTATACCTATTATACGTTTTTTCGTTTGTACGCTTTTTTCATATAGTCCCTTCGAAAACGTATAAACGGTGCTTCACTAGGAAGTAAAAACGCCTATGAGTTTATCGAAAAAATAGTCAGTTAAACATGCAATAGTAAAAAAAAAAAGATGTTTTATGACATTTATAAGTCTGGTTTCAAATTGAAAAAATAAGCCTAAAACTTTAAAGTTTCATTTACATTTTGGTGCAAGAATCGAAATTTAAAATACTTTTCTTAATTTTTCAATATATTCCTCTTCACCCTATTCTCGCAACAAAGCACAATCGATAAATAACAGGAATTATTTTGAAAATGAAACCTGTTTGAAAATCAACCACGAATACGACTTGATTCACTAATGAATTTAATGATTTAACCGTAAAAAATCATGAGTGCTGCATAAATCTTTCTTCTTACAAAAAGCGAGTTTAATGAAGTATAAAGGGGAAAAAACAACGGAAGAAATTAAGGTTTGAATATATGAATAAAAACAAATAGAAAAATCTAAAATTTATAAAAGAAAGTGAGTGTTTTGCTTCTTCTTTCGTAAATCATTCCTTTATTTGAAAGGATTATATTCCTTTTTCCACCAGAAGAGAAATAAGTAAATAAACAAGTTCCTTGGTAAACAATTTTCAGATTTCTTATCGTAAATATCGATAAACGTAAACATGCAAAAGCAATATTTAGCAATTTTTAAACATGAAGATCATTTACTATTGTTCGTTTGAAATGAGTGAAATATTTTCTTCTTTTGAAAAAAAAAATATTATTGCTAGAATTTTCTATACTGTTGAAAGATGATCTCCGGTATTTTGAATTTACGATTCAAAATGTTCACAGTTAAAAAAAAAAACATTCTTAGAAAAACAAAAAAGGAAACTTTATAAAAAAAAAAAGGTATTTTTTTCTCATATTCTTGAGGAATTTAAGTCCTAATATAAAAATGCTAGCCAGTAAAAGTATATAAGAAATTAATTACTGATTATACATTATCTTCTCCTTAACGAGTAAAATGGTTTAGTTGAAATCGCTAACTTCGAAACGTTAGTGATAAGGAATTTAAGTTGTCTAAATCCGAGAACTATTGCGTTAGTCACAAAAAAATTCATGAAATAATATTTTTATTGAATTTTTTATTGGTACACAACAAAACAAAATCGTATGAGCAATATATTTCCCCCAAAAAATAGAAGGTTTTGTTAAAAAATTGATCTTACATTTATTTCACTAACGATGCTTTTTTTTTTTTTCACTTCGTCTAAATGTTATCAAATGTGGCTAAAATCTGATACAAAAATATTTTAAACTCAAAATTGATGCTGAAATTGGAAAGAGCAGATATTTCTTTGTCCAAAAAAAAAAAGTTTTTTTTCTACACTATGTGAAAAAAAAAAAAAAAATGGTGTCTCAGGACCACTTTTTGTGAAATCAACCTTATCAAGACTTGTTTAATCTATGATTCATCGGAGTTTAAGTTATTAGAGCCAAACAGTAATTTTTTTATTTTTTCTCTTTTAATTGTAATTTTTATTTCTATTATCCAGAACTGCACTTCAAATTTAAGGCAGTCAGATTTTCTTACGGGAGAGGGGTAGACATAACAATCCTTTTATTTGTTGCTACTTAGGATTGGTACTATGCATTAAAACCAGACGTACTTTACAGCGGTGGTAAAAAAATTGCATCACCCGCACCGCAAAGGAGAGGAATATCATCCTAACTGCATTCAACACACAGTCAAGCATCCCGTATCCCAGATGATTTGGGGATGGATTTCTGATCAAGGAGTTGGCGGGCTTCACTTTGTGCAAGGCTCAGGTGCATATTGGCATTTTGGAGGAGAAATTGCTTCCTACTATCCGGGATCACTTTACCTCAGTTCCCAAACGTCATTCCCAAGGATGATTCTGCTCCGTGCCATAGGGCAAAACTGGTAAGTAACAACTCAAAAACCTTTATCCTGCAATTAGACTTGAATTGACATGGGGTTAAGTAATTTTCTTTTCTCTAAACTCACGAGCAGGTTCAGAAATGGAAAAATGAGCATGGGGTCAGCAGTTTGCCTTGGTCCGGAAACAGCCCCGATCTACGTAAACAATGATCGGATTCCTGCTGTTAAATGTTTATCTCATAAGTTTTGCAGAATTTCACATACATTCGCCGTTAATCGGTCGACCAAAATTTCTTGCATAATCCCATTGTTGTGAAAATACGAGGGTGATGCAATTTTTTTTTACCAGCACTGTAGAGAGTAGACTTCCAGAACCTTAACCACGGTTTGAATCAAAATGTCTCTCAGCGCAACAAAGGAAGAAGGTTTGGATGGTTAACCCCCGAAACCCCTCCTTCGTTGTGCCCCCGGCACTCAGCAACACCATTCTAAAAATGTTTAAAACAGACAAATAATATAATTTGAAATTAGAGCTTTAAGATAGCTAAAAATTTATCAAAGTACTCATATTACTGCATTTATGATTATGACAAATTTATTAATTACTTTTTTATAAACTGGATGAAGCCAGTTTTTTGCTTAGTTTTTTCTTATTTTTCTAAATTTATCGTTTACATAGAAGAAAAATACGACGACATTCACATAAAAGACATCTTTAATGTTTTTTGATTTTTTCAGTATTCAAAGCGTAACTTAATACCTTTTAGATAAAATTCAACCGTTTTCTCTTTTGAATTTTGCAGTGTCCAATTATTTTCTTCTGGTACGATTTTTCCCCCTTGAAGTCCATCTCAGGTTTCCTATTTGTTGAATTAAACCGCATTTTTTCCCCCTTTTCAACTTTTAGCAGAAATGCTTTTTTATTCTTAAAACAGGTTACAGATATTCGATACCAAATGTCAAGCGCTTATTATTTTACGAAATGTTGTTATTTTGTCGCTAGTTTTATGCTTCTTTGATTCTAAAGCATCGATTTTAGTGGAAAAATTCTTTAAAATAATCATTCCTGGGGAATTGAACAATTTAATGCTTACTTCGCGTTTGAATTGGAAAATATGACTTTTAATGGAAAATATTACCGTCTTGTTAAATAGAAAGTTTCTAAAGATTACTTAAATAAAGTACAAGGTATTTTGAATTCAATATTTTCGGATTTATTTTGGAGCTCAAAATCCAAAAACAACAAAATAGTTCAAGTGTTTAATGAAGAAAATTTGTTTTTTAATGTATTGTTGAAAAAAAAAAGATCATGCCAAAAAATAAATTGTACTTATTTCCTTAGGATTTTAAGTAAAATTAAGCTGCATAAATCCTCGAAATACTATTTATAAATGAAGTAGTAAAATGTAAAATCAAAAGCCATTATTTCATCTTGACAGCAAAATTTACTATTACGGTAACTTTGTTAATATTTATTGCGTAAAAGTTTTTTCTCGAAGGGAATTATGTAATAAATTTCGGCTGAGTCTCATTTTTTTTCTTATTTGTTTCTTTAACTTGCTATTTTTACTATTTTTAAGGTTACGAAAATCGTCAATGTTGCATTTGTTTTTATCATTTTAAAAACTACTCCGTTTTCTTCTGCCTAAACAGACAATTGAATCTTGTTTCTATTTTAGTTAGAACAAAAGATATAATTATTTTTGTTGCATGCATTTAACTAACATTGCTTTTAACTTAAAAACTTTAAACGCGTTTTTCTCCATAATGCAATTTTTCCCGATTTCTTGCATTCAAACTCTTATAAGTCAGGAACCGATAAACATAAAGAAATGAAATTTGGAGCATATCTTTTTTAAACAGTTTACGTTAATTTTTATTCGGCAAATTTGAAAAAAAAAAGAAGAAGTTTATTGCAAAAAATATGGTTAAGAAAAACCCTTCGAATTTTTCGAAATTTTTCTTCAAATATTTTTTTTATTGAATTAATATTTTTCAATCGCCGAATAAAATTAAAGCTTAGCTATTTGTGCATAATTTTTTGAAAAAAAAATTGAAAATTGACCGAGAATATTTTGAGTTATAGCAATTTAAAGCAACCTCATTTTTTAAAAACAAATTCAACTTAAATAAAAAAAATTTTAAAAATATTTATGTTAAGATTTTTCTTATTAAATAGATGGTGAATCAGTGCAAAAAATTCAAAACTCGAAAGAATTTAATTAAAAAAAAATTCAAAATGTGACCCCCTAAAGTTAGAATAGCAAGATGTCCATTTTCGTTGCATTTACTGGATGTCTTTACACTCAAAAGCTCACTATTTTGCCTTGAAAAAGGGGTTCCTTGAAACCTATAAGGCGGCAATCTACAAGTTTTATGCGATAAAATATTGTTTTTTTTCCTTCTTTTTCCGCACATAGGTTCCTATTCCTGTTCAGAGTCATAACTGACTACAACTGTACTTATGTCGAGGACTGCATACTAAGTGCCTTGCCTCCATTATTTTATATACCGATAGATGGCAGCACCATCACCGGATCGAACAGTTAATGAGAATTTAGAACTAGTCCAGGAGCTAATAGCTACCTGGTGCTAGCACCCCCAGAGGTATCGTTTCACTTGGAGGACATTGAGACCACGAGCATATTTAACGTCGCCCAGTCCCCTTGAATGACGACGGTGGGTCTTCGACCATCGAGGTTCGAACTCAGGACCCTCCGGCCCCGAATCCGAGACTCTACCGATCGGGCTACCACGGCCCCGCATATAGGTTAAAATTGCATTCTATTGGTGCATCATAATCTTAAAATTTGCAAAAACGAGCTGATGTGTGCATCACATGAATTCCTTTTACTCCAATTTAATGTCATTTCCTCATTATTGGCAGTTTTAATGTGATTCAATAGTTTACTCTCTAAATATCACCAAGAGTAGCTCAATTGAAACCAGATTAAAAAAAAAAAAAAAACGAGCTGATGTGTGCGTCACATGACTTCCTTTTACTCCAATTTTAATGTCATTTCCCCACCATTGCAATTTTAATGTGATTCAATAGTTAACTCTCTAAATATCACCAACAGCGGCCAACTTGAAACCAGATTTTAAAAAAAAATGTAAATAAAAAAAATTGCCAAATTTGCGACAAAACTTGGTGACCAAAAAATAGTGATATATCGCCAAGTGTCCTCCAAATTATAACACCACTTGAGTTTGCATCGAAATTAACAATGATTTACCCCCATAAAGGTGCAAAAGACCCTTTTAGAAACACCCGAACGCAACCGAAAGGGGAGTTTCACAACTAGACCCCACTAGGAGTCTACGTACCAAATTTCATCTTTCTAGGACATACCGTTCTTGAGTTATGCGACATACATACGCACATACATACATATGTACGAACATACAGACGTCGCGAGAAAATTCGTTATAATTAACTCGGGATTACGATTATTTTGCGTAATACATTACTAGTGGTATATACATATATTCGTTGCATATACATTACTAGTGGTGTCTAGTTGTCTAGACTAGTGGTGCCTAGTTGAACAACTAGGCCCCACTAGGAGTCTACGTACCAAATTTCAACTTTCTAGGACATACCGTTCTTGAGTTATGCGACATACATACACACATACAAATGAACATACAGACGTCACGAGAAAACTAGTTGTAATTAATTCGGGGATCGTCAAAATGAATATTTCGAGAGTCTATACGTTCTTTGGCACTTATCCTCGTGTGGCCGAGTCGAAAAAAAAAAAAAAAACTCAACATTCATTCGGGGATGAGTAAAATGGAAATTAAGGTCGATTTTTGAGTGAAAATTTTTTTCGCGAATGCAATACTTCCTTTTTTTGTAAAAGGAAGTAAAAAGCGGAAAAAAAGAGAGGGAATCGATATATTTTCCATCTATATTTTCAGTATTCTTCGGTTCTCCATTTTTCCAGCGCTTAGTGCTCGGTTGACATGACGACTGATCCAGTATTGAATATCCTCTTCATCTACTCGAGGTAAATAAAAATGCTTTTCAAAATATTTCTTCCCACGCGGCCAATTCCAAAACAAATTTTCAGACTGCCTGCAAATGAAACAGTAGGTGAAGAATCGTCTCAACCAGGTTACAAAACAGTTTGGTTGAGAGAATGAATTTTACAATTTCTGAAATCAGAAAGAAATGCATCAAACTTGTATCTGTTAATACAAAGAGCCTATTTAAATGATTAAAAAATATTTCAGTAAAAAAAAAAAGGTGTTTAGAGATAAGTAATAGTCTTCAAACTAAATATTAGGGGAATGGAAAATTATGTCGTCTTTTTTTCAAACAAATAAACATTAAAAAGATTTTATTTTTAATCAAATATGCAATTTACCTCGTTGTCAACTACTTTTTGTCGTCTAGTACACAAATTTTCAATCCCGGATAGATCCTCCCACGAAATTCCTATTCATGCGAGTTGTATTTAATGTCATTTTCCCATTAATAGTTTTTAATGTGATTCAATAATTTACTCTCTAAATATCACCAACAGTGGCCAAACTAAAACCAGATAAAAAAAAATCGCCAAATTTGTCGCCAAGTTGGCGACAAAACTCAAATTCTAACACCACTTGAGTTTACATCGAAATTAACAATGATTTCCCCCCCAAAAAAGGGTAAAAGGCCCCCTTAGAACCCACCCGAACGCAACCAAAAGGGGAGGTACACAACTAGACTCCACTAGGAGTCTATGTACCAAATTTCAACTTTCTAGGACATACCGTTCTTAAGTTATGCGACACACATATGCACATCCGCACAGATACATACATACGTACATACAGACGTTACGAGAAAACACGTTGTAACTAACCCGGGAATCGTCAAAATGGATATTTCGCGTGTCTATACGTTCTTAGGCACTTATCCACGTATAGTCGAGTCGAAAAAAAAAAAAAAAACAACATTCATTCGGGGGTGAGCAAAATGGAAATTAAGGTCGATTTTTGAGTGAAAATTTTTTCGCGAATACAGTACTTCCTTTTTTGTAAAAGGAAGTAAAAAAATTTGCTTATCACTGCTCGAATGATAAAGGTTGCCACTCGTTTCAAAAAGGTTTCTCTAAACATGTCGAGTTCACCAAATAACAAGATCCCCCGAAAGTTCTCTACAAAGGAGAAAAAACAAAAACGGGTGAAGAGAATTATTGTTAGGATGATTCAAACTTTCTGCCCTGAAGCTCACCAACAAAGAAGAATCATTATTTTTAATGGAAAAATTAATATTTTGCACAGAAGAAAAAAAAGCTGTTTAAATTCGTCGCAAGAAAAACTAGCTTTCGACAAAATCTTAAACTCAACAACGAGCTTAAAATACCCAAAGAGCTCTAGTAAACCTAACCCTCTGAAATGCCCTAATATCAAGTCAGAGGAAGACATTGAAATAACTCCAAATGTAATTTGATTACTTCTCTGAAATACGTAATTGTTTTACATATTTACGGTAAAAATTCCTTATAGAAAGTTGCACATATAAAATGTGATGATAGATTAAATATATTTTATTATTTGTGTTTCATTTCCTCTTTCTTTTTGTACTTTTATTTAAAAAAATAACCAAAAGTAACTAATCGGGTATTTTAATAAGATGCAATAAATTTCTGAAAAATGCAGATTGCTTTTTTATTGTTTAACAATGAGTTTTGATAGAGGCACCACAGCAAAATCAATTTTCTCATACCTCAAGCAGTTTTTTTTTTTTTTTGAAGAATGTATGACGACCTCTTTGCATTGTAAAATAGCATTATGATGGAAAATATCTGCTATTGTGTCAACATAAAAATAGCAGAAATTGGAGAAAAAAAAAGAACATATTTCTCTCAAAAACTCGTATGTTTTCTATTCAAAAAAAATTTATATGAGAATAAAATGTTTTTTCTTTTAAACATTATCACTTGAAAACATATTTTACACTCACACACAAAAATAATAAAAGGGAAGGAGTAGTTTTTTGACAAGAAACATCTCATATATTTTGGTATAACAATTCCTATGGATCTAGAGAATACTTAAGAAAACAATGTTTTCGGACACACAGGAGCTTGAAGGAGAATTTCAATAACAATGCGAAGAAAGGAGAAAATTTTAGTAAACGTAGACCTGAATATTTTTCAGTTTCGTGAACTTCAAACATAGGGTAGAAGTTCTGAAACCACTCATGTACCTAAATTCGGATATTGAGGCAATTGTTGGCATTTTTTCCCTCGAATTGGAGTCGTACTACTACACCATATTCGTTATGATAATATAGTATGCGGGTATGCGGGGCAAATGTTAAAACTACGCTCTTAAATAACTTGACTATTTCAAGGGTTTGCCACGGTATTTGCTAACAGTTCTGAGTATAAACAGATCTATAAACAAGTAAGGTAAACACATTAGTAGTGACTAGGGCCTCAGTAGTGCTCACGTCAAGGTTTATATTTAGAAAAATAGTATTCCAGGTTTCCCAATGGATTCAAAAGTGCATCAAACGTGCTGGAGGAACTACAGTGGTATCAAAAAAAAAAAAAAACAAAGCTAGTATGTTGTGGCCATTACGAAACTTTCTTCCATATCTTTCTTATAATTCTGATCCCTCACCATGCTTAACGAGGAAGCAATATTCCCAACAAAAGCAAAATTACACATACTCAAACTTGACGAAAATCCTAATTCCTGATTTATCTAAAAAGCAAAGCAAAGAATGAAAATTGAAAATTATTTTAAAAGCTTTGCTTGATCTAATTACAAATAATTTATTTGTTAATAAACATAAGATGGCAACAGTTAAAAATTTTAAATCATTGAGATAAAATTTCCGATCATTTCCATGCAATTAAAATCACGAGATAAACGCAACGACAGTCTATTACGATTTATCTTTCTTATTGTTGCAATTATATAAGTAGCTATTTTTATTCACGCAAATAAAAAAAAATCAGCCCCCCATGGAGCGATTGGCGCCAAAATTGAACCAACGCCTGTTTACATATGGATTCATATTTATTTCAAATTTCATCCAGAACGTAGCAATACTTCTTAAGATATGGCACTCACAATGGGAAAAAAAAACGTTCGATTGCGCCACCCCCTTGTCAGCTGTTGACGCCAAAATAGAATCATTTCTTATACCCTCGAAGGGCTACTTGTCGATAAATTTTTATTTGATTACATTCATTATTTCTTGAGATACAGCAGTCACAATTGACGACAAAAAACCTTCAATAGCTTAACCCCCGTTTGAGCTATTGACACCAAAACTGAATCAGGACCTGTACCTGTTAAGGGCAACATTTGAACCAAATTTTATTTCATTCCACCAGTTACTTTTTGGGGAATAGCAGTCACGCAAAACTTAGAAAACGTCCCATTGCTCCACCTCCCTTGGAGGAATTCGCGCCAAAAACCAATGGGCAAAAGTTCACACAGGGGCACATACGTGTACCAAATTTCGTTCGATTTCATGCGGTAGTTTTTGCTGTAGAGCGGCCACAAAAAACTGGTCACACGCATACGTAACACACACACGGACACACACAGACAGACATTTTCCAAAAATGGTCGAAATGGACTCGGCACACCTCAAAACGTTCGAATCCGTCAAAATTCGAAATTCGAAAATTTGCACGAATCCAACACTTTCTTCTATATATTAGATATAGAAGAAAGTAAAAAATTGCATCACCCGCGCCGAAAAGGAGAGAAATATCATCCCAACTGCATTCAACACACATAGTACGGTGCAAATAGACCAAAAAACGGCCTAACCTCAACATCCAAAGCAAAAGTTTCCCTCCAACTCCAAATTGTTCTATACAGTCCCCATATCGCTGGGTAAAAAGTTACACCGTTTTCAACGTCGGGTTTTGGGGGAGGGAGAGGGAGAAGTTAGTAAATTAGTAGTTTACTAACTTCTTTACTGCGCGGGCGATGCATTTTTTTTTTTTTTACCACCACTGTAAAGCTGTTACGTAATTTGGATCTGGTTAATGTAGAACTGGCTTAGCTTTGGTATATTTTTGATTCAGTCCTTCTATTGTCTTCTTTCTTCAGTTTCGTCACCGTTGCTGCATTATTGAAATTCACCTTCAAAGAATGTTTTTGACAAAAAAATAAAACAAATAAAAATAAATTAAAAATGGCAAGAGCAGTTTCAGCAACAAACTCACAAACTTCCCGTTACACATGAGAAGGGCTGCATTAGGGCTAAAGGAAAAACCTTTCAAAACCTTTTTTAAATTAAGGCTTTAAATCAAGAAAAGCTTCAAAACTCTGTGTTTTATTAAAAAGTTACAAAAGCCCAAAATACACTAATACAGTTGGCTTGCTTCGGTTCAGCCTTCAGATTAATTAGTTGACTTTATTACTTCATGATTATCTTATTCATTTTTACTTTCTTCTATATCTAATATATAGAAGAAAGTATTGGATTCGTGCAAATTTTCGAATTTCGAATTTTGACGGATTCGAACGTTTTGAGGTGTGCTGAGTCCATTTCGACTATTTTTGGAAAATGTCTGTCTGTGTGTATGTGTGTGTGTCACGTCTGTGTGTGACCAGTTTTTGTGACCGCTCTACATCAAAAACTACCTCATGAAATCAAACAAAATTTGGTACACGTCTGTGCCCCTATGTGAACTTGTGCCCATTGGGTTTTGGCGCGAATTCCTCCAAGGGGGGTGGAGCAATGGAACGTTTTTTGAGTTACGCGTGCTTGCTATTACTCAGGAAGTAACAGGCGGAATCAAACAAAATTTGGTCCATATATTGCCATCAACAGGAACAGGTGCTGATTCAATTTTGGTGTCAATAACTCAAACGGGGGTTGAGCTATGGAATGTTTTTTGTCGTCAATTGTGACTGCTGTATCTCAAGAAATAATGAACGGAATGAAAGACTAGTATGTTGTATCCATCACGAAACTTTCTTCTATATTTTTCCTTTTTCTGATCCCTCCCCATGCTTGACGAGGAAGCAATATTCCTAACAAAAACAAAATGACACATGCAAAAACTTGACGACCATCCCAATGTCTGAATTATTGTAAAAGCAAAGCAAAAAGCGAAAATTGAAAGTTACTTTAAAAGCCTTACTTGAATTAATTACAAATATTTTATTTATTAAAAACATAAGATGGCAACAGTTAAAAATTTTAATTCATTGAGATAATATTTCCGATCATTTCCATACAATTAAAATCACGAGAAATACGCAGACGACAATCTATTACGATTTATCTTTCTTATTGTTGCATTAATAAAACTATTTTTATTCGCAAAAAAAAAAAAAAAAAAATCAACACCTCTTGGAGCGATTGGAGTCAAAATTGAACCAAAGCCTGTTTACGTATGGATTCACATATATTCCAAATTTCAAACAGAACGTAGCATTACTTCTTGAGATAGGGCACTCACAATGGAAAAAAAGAACGGGCGATTGCGCTACCCCCCTTTTTAGCTGTTGACACCAAAATAAAATCAGCTCTTATACCCACTAAGGGCTACTTGTCAAAAAACTTTTGTTTGATTCCGTTCGTTATTTCTTGAGATACAGCAGTCACAATTCACGACAAAAAACGTTCTATAACTCAACCCCCGTTTGAGCTATTGACACCAAAATTAAATCAGCACCTGCTCCAGTTAGGGGCAACATATGGACCAAATTTTGTTTGATTCCGCCAGTTACTTCCTGAGGAATAGCAATCATGCATAACTCAAAAAACGTTCCATTGCTCCACCCCCCTTGGAGGAATTCGCGCCAAAAACCAATGGGCACAAGTTCACATAGGGTCACATATGTGTACCAAATTTCGTTCAATTTCATGCGATAGTTTTTGCTGTAGAGCGGCCACAAAAAACTGGTCACACACAGACGTGACACACACACACACACACATACATAAACACACACACACATACATACACACACACAGACAGACAGACATTTTCCAAAAATAGTCGAAATGGACTCAGCACACCTCAAAACGTTCGAATCCGTCAAAATTCGAAATTCGAAAATTTGCACGAATCCAATACTTTCTTCTATATATTAGATATAGAAGAAAGTAAAAAATGTATCGGCAGGTAGCCCTTAGTGGGTATAAGAGCTGAATTTATTTTGGTGTCTACAGCTAAAAAGGGGGTAGCGCAATCGGCCCGTTCTTTTTACTTTCTTCTATATCTAATATATAGAAGAAAGTATTGGATTCGTGCAAATTTTCGAATTTCGAATTTTGACGGATTCGAACGTTTTGAGGTGTGCTGAGTCCATTTCGACCATTTTTGGAAAATGTCTGTCTGTCTGTGTGTGTGTATGTATGTGTGTGTGTGTGTGTGTGTGTGTGTGTGTATGTATGTGTGTCACGTCTGTGTGTGACCAGTTTTTTGTGGCCGCTCTACAACAAAAACTACCGCATGAAATCGAACGAAATTTAGTACACATATGTGCCCCTATGTGAACTTGTGCCCATTAGTTTTTGGCGCGAATTCCTCCAAGGGGGGTGGAGCAATGGGACGTTTTTCGAGTTACGCGTGCTTGCTATTCCTCAGGAAGTTACTGGCGGAATCAAACAAAATTTGGTCCATATGTTGGTATTAACAGGAACAGGTGCTGATTCAATTTTGGTGTCAATAACTCAAACGGGTGTTGAGCTGTAGAACGTTTTTTGTCGTCAATTGTGACTGCTGTATCTCAAGAAATAATGAACGGAATGAAAGAAAAATTTATCGGCAAGTAGCCCTTAGTGGGTATAAGAACTGATTTTATTTTTGTGTCAACAGCTAAAAGGGGGGTAGCGCAATCACCCGTTCTTTTTTTCCATTTTGAGTGCCCTATCTCAAGAAGTAATGCTACGTTCTGGTTGAAATTTGGAATATATGTGAATCCGTATGTAAACAGGCTTTGGTTCAATTTTGACGCCAATCGCTCCAAGAGGTGTTGATTTTTTTTTTTTTTTTTTTTGCGAATAAAAATAGTTTTATTAATGCAACAATAAGAAAGATAAATCGTAATAGATTGTCGTCTGCGTATTTCTCGTGATTTTAATTGTATGGAAATGATCGGAAATATTATCTCAATGAATTAAAATTTTTAACTGTTGCCATCTTATGTTTTTAATAAATAAAATATTTGTAATTAATTCAAGTAAGGCTTTTAAAGTAACTTTCAATTTTCGCTTTTTGCTTTGCTTTTACAATAATTCAGACATTGGGATGGTCGTCAAGTTTTTGCATGTGTCATTTTGTTTTTGTTAGGAATATTGCTTCCTCGTCAAGCATGGGGAGGGATCAGAAAAAGGAAAAATATAGAAGAAAGTTTCGTGATGGATACAACATACTAGTCTTTCATTCCGTTCATTATTTCTTGAGATACAGCAGTCACAATTGACGACAAAAAACATTCCATAGCTCAACCCCCGTTTGAGTTATTGACACCAAAATTGAATCAGCACCTGTTCCTGTTGATGGCAACATATGGACCAAATTTTGTTTGATTCCGCCTGTTACTTCCTGAGTAATAGCAAGCACGCGTAACTCAAAAAACGTTCCATTGCTCCACCCCCCTTGGAGGAATTCGCGCCAAAACCCAATGGGCACAAGTTCACATAGGGGCAAGTTTTTGCATGTGTCATTTTGTTTTTGTTGGGAATATTGCTTCCTCGTCAAGCATAGGAAGGGATCAGGAAAAAAAAAGAGAAAAATATAGAAGAAAGTTTCGTGATGGCGACAACATACTAGTTGTTTTTGGCAGCGATTAAAAAGGGATGTAGTAAGTATAATAAACACTAATTAAATGAATGAGAAGATGTCGGTAAATGAGATTCTTGGAAGTATTTTCGTCGGTAGCGACACTGTTTAATGTTAAAGATTAAATTAGAGCTACAGCATTCTGGTATTTCTGTTATTGCTAAGATAAAAACTAATTGCTCAAAAGGGGACGATAGTAACAAAATATCAACCTTTAGAATTTTCCTTTAAACAAAGTGGGTGCTTCAAAGTGGGGTTTCCCAAGGGGATGCCGCAGGGAAAGGCCAGGGGTGCCTAGAAGTGTTACGCAGTAAAACCCCTCCTAACGGACACCCCTCAAAGGCGGACACCCCTTTCATGCGGACATTTTTTAATTCCCCAGTTCCAATGCAAATAACGTTATTAAACCCCTGTCCTACGGACTCCTTTCTATTGCAGGCAAAAAAATTGTCCCGTTAGTGTCCGCATTAGAGGGATTTTACTATATATATATATATATATATATATATATATATATATATATATATATATATATATATATATATATATATATATATATATATATATACTGCTTTGATAACGTAGCAGTTACTGCCCATTCTAATGTTCATATTGTTCAACTTCGCATAGTTTTACAACTTATATTGTTATTATTCTTATATGTTTCTTGTTGTTTTTGTTTCATACACTTGCTAGTGTACCACTTACGCGAGTGATACTTTAAATGAAATATATATAATATACATTTAACACTTTTTTATATATATATATATATATATATATATATATATATATATATATATATATATATATATATATATATATATATATATATATATATATATTGGTTTCAATTTTTTTTTTTACATTTTCATATATATAACAGAGATATACAGGGGTGCCGTGAAAAAATTCTATATCATGAAGAGGTGCCGCTAATAGGAAAAGTTCGGAAGTCCTTGCCTGAAAGAATTTGTAATCCCTTTGTGTATTAGTTGCGGATTAAGATTAACAGATCTTCACAATCGTGCCGCTACAAGTTTCTATATTCATTATTCTAAATGTTAATATAAAAGTTATGTTTTTAATTCATACAAATGGAGTCCACTGTGCTCGAACAAGAGGTAAAGTCGCCAAATAATAAGGCAACCTCCAAAATAATGCAACCCCCCCCCCCCCCCCCTGGTAACTTGGAACGTAGACTTTTAAGAAATATAATTCATTGACCCTTTTCTTATGCTTCGCGAAATTCACTGTGGCGAAAATAAAGAGCCCCAAATGAAAAAATACCAAGAAAATATCCTCATATAAATAATAGCCGATGATTGAGTAACCAGCGTGTTTCAACAATGAAACTCGCTCCGCGGCATGATAATTTGATTATAATTTTCGGTAATGTTTGACATGCAGGGAAAGGCTTTATCCTGACAAGGCTGAACTCGATCCGGTAACCGAACTGTTTTACTGGTAAGACTGCGTTTTTTCAGGGGAATGAAGAAACGAAAACAATGAACGCTATCTACCGGAGTTAAGAGTTCATCCCATAGACTAATAATAAGAGTAGACCGAGCTTTCCCAGACTGGCTGATGAAAAAATTGATTCATGGATGCATCATGTGACTGGTGGGAGGCTTGGCGAAAACTTTGGCAGCATGGTTGCTAAATGGCAACGTTATCTCTAGTCTGGCACTCGACATGTATTTTAAGACGTAATGTGTTTTCATTATAATTTTTTTCTAGGTGCAGAGATTGAACTGTTTTTCTTTTAGTTACGCATTATTTTGACATTAGTAATTAGTTTTTGATCACAGTTTTCAGTAACTTTTATTTCATTTGGAACTGCTACGTCAGCGTTGGCGTGAACGTAATGGCGTAAACGTTTTGCGTTAACGCAAACATGTACTAATCGGTATCTTAAATTAAAATTGTAGGTAAAAATCTTACCGTTTGCCGATTCTTCCTGGTCGCTTGCATCTTTTATTGCTTAGAGAGTTATTGAAATTGACTAAAGAAAATGCACAATACTATCTAAACGAAAAACTCACTATATTAACAAAATATTTACAACTTAGAATAGCAAATTTACAAATCGGACTCCATAAAAGATCATTCCATCAATTCTATTTATTTTATTTCTCGCGGCCGTTGATCGTCTGCTACGATCAACGCCCGCTGTTGCTAGGATATCCACCAGTCACATGGTTTGGTTTATGAGCAGCAAAAGAGTTGCCATAGCTCGGTCTACTCTTATTATTAGTCTATGGTTCATCCACTGGAGTTAGGGTTAAAATATCACCAAACAGGCAACGGCTTCGTTCGAATGTAAAAGCAATTTTCACCCGTCCTACCTTGACGGTCGGTTTTCTAGCATATAAAGATCAACTATCCTCAAATATTATTATTTAAAAAAAATTTTGAAAAAAAAAAAAATAGAACCGACTTCAAAATTGCTCTAAAAAGTGAAAAATAATTTTATTCTTTAAACACCATCGATAATACTTTGAAACATAATTTTTGAAGTTGGCGCAAAAACGATCGATAAAATCATTCACAGCCATAACTCAACTACAAGTATCAATTTAACCACGTCCAGTTTCTTCACTACCACATGCATTACGCATTGGTGAGAGCATATTTGAGTAACGATATAAATGTTTCGTTCCTAACTTTGGATGATTTTTTGATAAAAATATGAACGAAGCATGGTTACAATGGATTTTACTTTTTGTTTTTGCGCCAACTTCAAAAATTATGTTTAAAAGAATTATCGATGGTGTTTAAAGAATAAAATTATTTTTCACTTTTTAGAGCAATTTTGAAGTCGGTTCTATTTTTTTTTTTTTCAAAATTTTTTTATTTCATTCTTTTTAGTGTAAATGTAGATATTTCAGTAAAAGTAAGATGTTACCTAGTAAGAAGTGCGGCTCTATATCACTGTATTGCTTTAGAAAAGCCTTTATTCAAAATTATCATTACAATTACTATTAATGTTACAGTTATATGGCACCAAACTTTTATAACAATGAGTTTCATATTGTCGCGTAGATGAAGATAGCGAAGACAATGTGAAAGCCAAATGAAGCGAATGCTCGTTAGTCTCAACTCGAGATCTTTATTCAGAACCACGAATGAACGTTACATCTACTTATATACAACTTGAGAAAGTGCTGGAACTTTCCAGACTTGGAAAGATACAAAAATTAATAGAAGATTCGAGAAAATACGGGAAACAGTAGAAACGAAATTTTAGTAAAATTCACTGTGTCCTAGTCGGGATTTGAACCCGGGTCGCTCGTGTGGGAGACGAGAATTCTACCACTGAGCCACCGTTATCCACGGATGAAAAGTGCGAACTTCGCTACAATATCATTTTAATCATTTAATAGGGAAATTTACTGTTTTTTGCCCATAACTTTTTTTCTAAAGAACAAATATGGTCAAACAAAGTAATGGGACCTAAGTTGAGCCATCCCCTATCCATTAAAAAAAGAATCATCAAAATCGGTTCACTAGGTGGGACGCTATGAGTGGACAAACAAAAAAAAAACATACATACGGTATGAACTGATAACCGCTTCCTTTTTGAAGTCTGTTAAAAACTGATTGATTACAAGTGATTTACTATCTGGATTACTGTATGGTGAGATAGCTTAAAAAATGAATTTTCCAACTAGTATTGTGAAAAGAAACTGACAATGACAGTTTGCAGGCCATTTTTTAAAAATTTGTTCTTAGTCTCCCTTTTTTACTTCCTTTTATACAAAAAAAGAAGTATTATATTCGCGAAAAAATTTTCACTCAAAACTCGACCTTAATTTCCATTTTACTCACCCCTGAATGAATGATGAGTTTTTTTTTTTTTTTTTTTTGACTCGACCACACGTGGATAAGTGCCTAAGAACGTATATACATGCGAAATATCCATTTTGACGATTCCCGAGTTAATTACAACGGGTTTTCTCGTGACGTTTGTATGTAGGTATGTATTTATGTGCGGATCTGCGTATGTATGTCGCATAACTCAAGAACGGCATGTCCTAGAAAGTTGAAATTTGGTACGTAGACTCCTAGTGGGGTCTAGTTTTTCACCTCATCTTTTGGGTGCTCTCGGGTGATTCTAAAGGGGTCTTTTGCCCTTTTTTCGTGGGAAATCATTGTTAATTTCGATGTAAACTCAAGTGGTGTTACAATTTGGCGGACACTTGGAGATATATCGCCAGTATTTTGGTCGTCAAGTTTTGTCGCCAAATCGTCGACAAATCTGGCTTTTTTTTAAAAAAAAATCTGCTTTCAATTTGGCCACTGTTGGTGATATTTAGAGAGTAAGCTACTGAATCACATTAAAAATGCCAATAATGGGGAAATGACATTAAATTGGATTAGCTTACGGGTTCTGATTGTGAAAGTATATTGAAATAATTTCACTAGATCAGAACTCAACTATAACTTCAACATTTTCCGGACATTCAATAAGATACAAGAGCTGTTGACTTCTAATTCCCCATGTTAGTAAGAAGTCCACTTAAATTGTTCTCTTATAGTTTGTCTTATCATGCATTGTTGACGGATTACAACTCCCCAAAAGATTGATGATAACGCGAACATAAGAGGTAGCATAAGCTACGTCCGGAAATTGATAACCAGTTCGGAAATGACCGGATACCCGTGGGCGAGACAGAAAACGAAATCTTGATAAATGATTATTATGCGATCAAGGGAGCAGAAATTGTGTCAAAAGGAGCCAATCGAGCTGCTTGCTGCTACAGGAAATTTGGCCTTCCAACCATTTGTTGTTGTCTTTTTGTTGCGATTAAGCTTTTGTTTTCCGGATCATTCGTTGCAAGTGGTGTCAGGAAGAAATTATGCCAATGTGAAGTGATACGTCACTCGTGATTCGTTGTTTGATTTACTTCTCTTTTTCGAAACATTTGAAAAAAATATTTTTTTTTTTGCAAGTTTTATAACGTAATATAAAAAATGGAACATTCATTCTTCATTCACTTCGAAGAAAGGAGAGTAGTAGAATTTTTCAGATCTTTATATCTCATCTTCGAGAAAACTAACCAATGCATCTGAAATGCGTGAAAACGAAGCTATAGAAACCTAACAAGCGCAAGAGATTGAAGTAAAAGGAAAAGTAGAACCAGATTCTGATGAAAAACCTGGAAAAACAGCTCCCAAATAAGAAAAAAATACTTTCATTTCTCGTTTCATCTTATAATAAAGTAAAGGTTTTTAAAAAACTATCTGAATCAATTTAAAATTTATGTAAAAGAAACAGTAACGCTCAATTGCATAAATTCGCATAGAATTCCATACACGGTTTTTCGGGATTTCGAAGAAAAATCGTTTTTTTCCCCCATTTTCAATGCAAAATAGTGATATTTTGGAGGTAAAGATATCGGATTGGCTTTTATCGGATGTCTTCACATCGGATTGGCTTTTATCGGATGTTTTTACATCCAATTGACTTTTATTGGATGTTTTTACATCCGATTGGCTTTTATTGGATGTCTTCATTTCGTATTTGCTTTTATCGGATATCTTCACATCCGATTGGCTTTTATCGGATGTCTTTACATCCGATTGGCTTTTATTGGATGTCTTTACATCCGATTGGCTTTTATTGGAAGTCTTTACATCCGATTGGCTTTAATTTCACATCTTTACTTCGTATGTTGCTTTTATCGAATGTCTTTACATCCAAATGGCTTTTATCGGATGTCTTTACATCCAAATGACTTTTATTGGATGTTTTTACATCCGATTGGCTTTTATTGGATGTCTTTACTTCGTATTTACTTTTAATCGGATATCTTCACACCTGATTGGCTTTTATCGGATGTCTTTACATCCGATTGGCTTTAATTTGACATCTTTACTACGTATGTTGCTTTTATCGGATGTCTTTACATCCAAATGGCTTTTATCGGATGTCTTTACATCCAAATGACTTTTATTGGATGTTTTTACATCCGATTGGCTTTTATTGGATGTCTTTACTTCGTATTTACTTTTATCGGATATCTTCACACCTGATTGGCTTTTATCGGATGTCTTTACATCCGATTGGCTTTTATTGGATGTCTTTACATCCGATTGGCTTTAACTGAATGTCTTTACTTCGTATTTGCTTTTATCGGATGTCTTTACATCCGATTGGCATTTATCGGATATCTTTACACCCAAAAGCTCAGTGTTTTGCACTGAAAAAGGGGTCCCTCGAAACCCCGAAAAACGTGTATCAGTTCTATGCAAATTTGTGCGATTGAACAATGTTATTTTTTTTTCCTTTTATACACAACTAGTGGTACCCTTACGAATGTGCTCGTAATAGAAAAATTAAAAGGTCTTTTGGTTCGCCTGTATATTTACAAATAATGTATGGTGAATTTTCTCGCCAATTGGTTTGCGCCCATGTTACGGTTCCACGTTATGATAATTTCGTAATTTACTCGTCCATCTTATGATAGTTTTGTTTTTAAAATCGGAATAGAAAAAGAACCAAAGCGAATTTTCGAAAAATCGCCTCGAGGTGCATATCCGCATGCTACAAACTAACTGTGCCAAATTTCATGAAAATCGGCTGAACGGTCTAGGCGCTATGCACGTCACAGAGATCCTGACAGACAGAGAGACTTTCAGCTTTATTAT
The DNA here is from genome assembly GCF_026930045.1 of Uloborus diversus. Taxonomy (NCBI): domain Eukaryota; kingdom Metazoa; phylum Arthropoda; class Arachnida; order Araneae; family Uloboridae; genus Uloborus; species Uloborus diversus. Next base: position 265,038,962 of record NC_072731.1, read on the forward strand.
TAGTAAAGAAGATTTACGGACACGAAATTCGCGACGAGTTTCAAATGGCCGCGAATTAGTTCAATACAATATTGAGCAATTATCTCCTCATTAACTTTAAAAGAAAAAGAAGAGAAGCGAACTACTCAACGAGTCAGATCTCCCCCCATCACTAGCTCACAACCCTAACCTCTACGAAAACTAACCAAACGATTTCAAATGCGTGGTTAATGAGACTAACGAGAACTAACGAGTGCAAGTGACTGACGCAAAAAAAGTTGGAAGGGAAAAATAACTAGAGTGAGCATCTGTAGAAAAATCTGGAAAAAAGCACTCACAAAGAATAAAACACTTTTTGTTCCCTTTCTTCGTCCAATAATGAAATAAAGGTTTTTAAAAAAGACTAGCTGAGTCGACGTAAGATTTATGGCCGGAAAACCGCGACGTGACAGCGTTTACAAATAGCCGCGAATTCGTAAGCTAGCCGCAGATAAATTGCTGGACCGGGAGCTCTTCCCGATTTCACTGGGGAGAATGTTATTGTCTTTTTGGAGATTCATCCATTTTCACGTTGGGAAGTTTTCTCCATAATAACATTCTTTCACCTGCCCCCTCACCCCTCTCATTTTGCACACAATAAAATACGGAATGTTTTGTCTGGCCTTTTTTTTTTTCCTTTGAGCAAAATCTGCTGATTGACGTTACTTGGAGGGCATTAGATACTGCTGCGAATAAAATATCCGATAGGATTTTTTTCTTCGAAGGTTGTTGTCTGTTATTTAAGAGTGTAGGTCTCTATTGATGGGGGAAACCTAACCTGGCAGCGTTTGTTATTGGTTTTTGTAATCATCAGGATTGTTCCAGCGAGTGTCGCTCGTGATCTGTTCTGTTCCCCCCAGTCACCACATCCGGTTAAACCCTGACCGGGGTTGGTACGGTGGTGATTGGTGGGGTTTAAATAAATAAAATAGCCTGGCAGCGTCGTAATGCTATGATTAAGATCTGTGTAGCCATTACAATGCTGCCAGGTTAGGTTTTCTCCAACTACAGTGCTGATATTTGGGGAATCGAGGTTGAAAAGATTAAAAACAACTGTATCACAATCGAACAATAGAACATATATTCAGTAAATTATCGCCCATTAGCCAGGTACTGGTAGCTATTATAGAATAGCACAGACCAGACGAGTGACCGAAACAATGGCTCGGTTCAACTCGAAGATTGAAGGCAAGGCGAGGTATGATTAGCCAGAGCTAAAGCAGAAATACATGAAATACACCGCCAGCTCAGTCATTTCCAGCCAATGATTGCAGTTTCGAGCTTATTAGCACTCATCAGCTAGGCATAGGAAAGTGACTGAGCTGGAGATGGAAAACCTCTTAAAGAAGCCAAGAGTGTCAAACAAACTGGTAGCTAATATACAATTAGCAGACCAGACGAGTAACCGAAACAATGGTCCGGTTCAACTCGAAGATTGAACGCGAGGCAAGGTATATTCAGTAAATTACCGCCCATTAGCCAGGGCTAAAGCAGAAATACATGAAATACACCGCCAGCTCAGTCATTTCCAGCCAAGGACTGCAGTTTCGAGCTTATTAGCACTCATCAGCCCGGCATAGGAAAGTGACTGAGCTGGAGATGGAAAACCTCTTAAGGAAGCCAAGAGTGCCAAACAAACTGGTAGCTAATATAGAATGAGCACAGACCAGACGAGTGACCGAAGCAATGGTTCGGTTCAACTCGAAGATTGAAGGAAAGGCATGGTATGTTCAGTAAATTACACATTAAGTAGTAAACAGTAATTTCAAGTAATTTAATTTAATCTTCGAGTTGAACCGAACCATTGCTTCGGTCACTCGTCTGGTCAGTGCTAATTCTATATTAGCTACCAGTTTGTTTGGCAATCTTGGCTTCCTTAAGAGGTTTTCCATCTCCAGCTCAGTCACTTTCCTATGCCGGACTGATGAGTGCTAATAAGCACGAAACTGCAGTCCTCGGCTGGAAGTGACTGAGCTGGCGGTGTATTTCTTGTATTTCTGCCTTAGCCCTGGCTATAGGGCGGTAACTTAATGATGATACAAGATACAAAAGAAAATTTCCAAAAACGATGATTGATTAAACCCTTAAATATTGACTAGTTATTCATCATTTCCCGATATGCGACCCGAAATTATCACTCACATATCACTTCAAACAGAAATTTCTGTCGTAGCTAAACGCAAAATATTTAACGATGATTGATTAAACCTTTAAATATTGACTAGTTATTCATCATTTCCCGATGTGCGACCCCAAATCATCACTCACATATCGCATCAAACAAAACTTTCTGTCTTAGCTAAACGCAAAATATTTAACGATGATTGATTAAATCCTCAAATATTGACCAGTTATTAATCATTTCCCGATGTGCGACCCCAAATCATAACTCACATATCGCATCAAACAAAACTTTCTGTCTTAGCTAAACGCAAAATATTTAACGATGATTGATTAAATCCCCAAATATTGACCAGTTATTCATCATTTCCGATTTGCGACACCAAAATCATCACTCACATATCACTTCAAACAAAAATTTCTGTCTTGGCTAAACGCAAAATATTTAAGGATGATTGATTAAATCCTCAAACATTGACCAGTTATTCATCATTTCCCGATATGTGACCCAAAATCATCACTCACATATCACTTCAAACAAAAATTTCTGTCTTAGCTAAACGCAAAATATTTAACGATGATTGATTAAACCCTCAAATATTGACCAGTTATTCATCATTTCCCGATGTGCGACCCAAATCATCACTCACATATCGCATCAAACAAAAATTTCTGTCTTAGCTAAACGCAAAATATTTCAAGAATAAGTCCTTAAGCACGCTGTAATGCCAAAAATTAACTTTTAACATAATGCAACTTATTCCGGCGAAAATATATCTTCACGGAACTGTTATTTCTTAGGTGTTATTTTCTGAAACATGAGCATTAGCCGTGTCGTAATTGCTCGCGGGGGATTCCCTAAACCTCCTCAGTGTAATAAAAGTGAGCGGAGCGCATTAATTATTCTCTTCCCCGGAAAGATGTTTCATTTCTAAACCACTTTGGAAATGTATGTACTTTCGGAAAATAGGAAAGCTATTATTAACTCTTTTTTGAATTCAGCCCGCAGGAGAGTTTTAATTGGTTTTAATTCACATTAAGGATTGGTAACACATGAATCTGACTGAAAGTCGTGTTTTGGTCCAGTTAAGTCGGGACGAGCGAATTTTTGTGGGTTATTTAGCAAAGGATTTGTAGTCTCAAATTTGGAAAGGTCCTAATTGTAATTAATGCTCTCTTTCTCTCTCTCTGTCTTGTTCCGAAGTTTCTTCGTTCCATTTTGGAATAATTTTAGAATTTATGACTTTGCTCTAAGTGATGACTTGTTTTCTTTATTGGATGTTAAAAATAGTATGGTTTTCACATAAATAATGCCGGCTTTGTGCAATAAACAAAAGATTACTTGAGGTTTCCAGCGATGCATTGGCGCCGGAACGCTGTTTTGGTACCACTTTTCGGAATGTTTTTTCTTATTTTCGTAAAATACATTTGTTTTTAAGTCTTACTCTATTTTTTATTTTAACATTCAGTATTCATTGTTTCCCTCCCCCCTTTTATGTTCGTTCGACTGGACTGCTGTTAATAAACAAAAGATTACTTGAGGTTTTAACCGCTACTCTTTTCATATTATATCTGCAGTAATTCAGTGATGCATTGGCGCCGGAACGCCGTTTTGGTACCGCTTTTCGGAATAATTTTTCTTATTTCTGTAAAATACATTTGTTCCAAATGAGTTGTTTCAACCGATCAGGTGGAAAAGCGAAACTCCCTTTTAAAGCCCCCCCCCCTCATCTACTGTCCGTTCCGGAAAGCGAAAAGCTAGCACTCGAGATAGATTCCATTTTAAAAAGGGGCGAAAGGTTGAGGCTAGGCACTTACCGCTCGCACTTGGTATCTTCAACATGTCATTATGCACCTTTTAATTCTGGATTTCCCTCCCTATTTTGGGAAAATCAGAGCAGACCTGACGCATGCGCAAATTAGCGGAAGGTGTCGGCTAACGAAAACAGAGTGTATCAGTTTGCAGGAATGCCAGTTTGTCGTTACAGATGTGTGTTAGCCTCTAACTTAAGCAGAGTTACACTGATATGAACCAAACAAGCCATCAAGCATTTCCTTTCCCCCACTCTTTCAGATAGAATCGCCTAAACTGACCGCTTGCCAATTCATACAGTAAAGAAGTGAGGAATTAGAGTTGAATTAATATATCAATAGGATATTAAAATGAAAAAAAATTAATTTGAATTTTTACATCTGGAATTCAAATTATGTTTTTCGCAATCACGAGTGTGTGTGTATGTAGGCTTGTGTGTTTGGGGTGTGTGTGTGTGTGTATGTAGGCGCGTGTGTTTGGGGTGTGTGTGTGTGTATGTAGGCTTGTGTGTTTGGGGTGTGTGTGTGTGTATGTAGGCGCGTGTGTTTGGGGTGTGTGTGTATGTATGTAGGCTTGTGTGTTTGGGGTGTGTGTGTATGTATGTAGGCGTGTGTGTGTATGTGTGTGTAGGTGTATGTGTGTGTGTAGGTGTGTGTGTATGTTTGTGTGTATGTGGGTGTAGGTGTGTGTGTGTGTAGGTATGTGTGTATGTGTGTGTATGTAGGCGTGTGTGTGTGTATGTGTGTATGTTTGTGTGTATGTGTGTGTGTAGGTGTGTGTGTGTAGGCGTGTGTGTGTAGGATATGGACGCAACCTGGAGACGGTGCTCGCTGGAGGAGCAGTATTGGGAGGGGCCGGTCGACGGTGGTGCTGCAGAGGGAGATGAGGGGGGAAATAAAATCATAGGAATTCAAAACAGTCAAGTGAGAACAATAAGCAATGTGATTGCTAAAAAAAAAGACATGTTTTAAATGAAGCAGTCTTGTTTCAACTTAAACTGCTATATTTTTAAAGACTTTAATGCTTTTGAAAAAAAAAAAAAGTAGTTTAGAAACAAATTAGTTCCCGTTCAGGCTTTGCACTCTCAGAAATCATCCTCAAATCGCACGAAAGTTTTGTCATATTTAACAAAACTGGCTTCGTGAAAAATGCTCTGAATATACTTTTCGTCATTTTAAGTAAACGTTTTCCAACTGACGAAACGTGAATTTTGAGCATGGGTTTTCGATTCATCGAGGATGGAATCGTCGTAATCGACGAAGCGTGCGTGACGATTGAAGAAAGTGAGTGGTGCATTTCGGAGAATGTAGACAGTTTTCTTTTTGTTTAAAAGAAACAAAAGGTATAAACTATAAAGAAAGAAAAAAGACTTTGTCATGCATAACTATTTTAAGATCCGTTAATGTATGAAGTACCGGTGATTGGGTAAATGCTTAACTATTAATAGTTGTTCGTTAAAAAAATAAAATCATGTACAACACAGTACAGCCTGCACTGTATTGTAAACATCATCTCCTGAAATGGGATAAATATAATCCAGACTAAATCCTCTTGTACAAATCTTCTTCGTACAACTTAGCACATTAGATAAATTTCTCACATGAAAGGATTACGAGTGATTATTTATTTATCGTGAATCACCAGAATTAATGCGACCTAAGCCAGCTATTGATAAGTGGAGAAACAAAATGGACAACACTTCTTTCTGGGGATTGTTTCCCATAAATACATTAGTATGTTATGAATTGCTTAATTTAGCGGAAAATTAATTTCATTGCAAGAAAAGGAATGACAGTTAATAGTTGAAGCATGGAAAAACTGCTTTGATGGTACGGGAAAATTCTCTTTGCGTTTCGTTCTCATCAGTGTGTTACAAACAGTGCTCAATCCTTCAACAAAATGTGGTTGTTTCCTTCAGTCAAAAGTAGTAATTTTAGTCACTGAAATTGATAGAATTAAAAAAATAAGTAAATAAATAAATACAAAAACAATAATAATAATAATAATAAAATGGACCCAGAAAATTCTTTCATTTTCCCGAACAGTTATTTTTTAATTTATTTTTTAAAATTTCCGATTTTTCAAACAAGAGACGTGGTCTTGATTACATTACAAATGATACTCTTTGGCGCATCTTTGTACCTCGTTTCCACGTTATGATAATCACGAAGTGAATTCTATTCTATTCTATTCAAGAGTCACACTGACTACAACTGTATTTATGTCGAGGACTGCATACTAAGTGCCTTGCCTCCATTATTTTATACACCGATAGATGGCAGCACCATCACCGGATCGAACAGTTAATGAGAATTTAGAACTAGTCCAAGAGCTAATAGCTACCTGGTACTAGCACCCCCAGAGGTATCGTTTCACTTGGAGGACATTGAGACCACGAGCATATTTAACGTCGCCCAGTCCCCTTTAATGACGACGGTGGGTCTTCGACCAGCGGGGATCGAACCCGAGACCCTCCGGCCCCGAGTCCAATGCCCTACCGATCAGGCTACCACGGCCTCACGAAGTGAATTAAATATTGCGCTCTACGCTTGTTATCAACCATATCGTTGCCAATACACGTGAGTAAAGATGCGAATTAAATATTTTGCTCTGTGAATGACGACACAAATGATGTCATCGGCAAGAAATGTAAACAATGAAAGATCACCGATTTAAATTATACCGATTTAATTTTTAAAAAATATTAAACTTAAACAAATTATTTAAAAAATCGTTAGATTCTATGATTTTAAGCATGTTCTTTCAGAAAAAAATAGTTTTAAAATAATGAAAACAAACCCCATTACTTTTTAGTTGCATACTATTCATAGAAAAGGAGATCAAACGGATTTTTTTTTTTTTTTTTTGCAAACTGTCTGACCTCATTTGCGCAATGAAGTAACTGTCAAGCGACCAGTGATGACAGTTCTATGTGAATGAGGGGAGAAGAAAGAAAGTTTAACGTTCGTGTTTCATTCATTTCGATTGCGACTCTGCTTAATATATCGGCTTGCACACATCTATAATGGCGAATTGACATCCCTGCAAACTATTTGATGCGTTCATTTCTGCCTGTAAACGGGATGCAGTGTTGACAGATTGGGGGAAATTTCCCCATTTTGAGGAAATCTGGTGCTCTCTGGGGAAATTTTGGGGAAATGGGTTTTGAGGGGAATTCTTTGGGGAAAATTTTTTTCCTGGGGAAAAAAAACCTCGTGGAAAAAGATTTTTTTTTCGTATATAAGTATGCGTCAAGAAGTAGTGGGAACAATGTTTGTATCAAACAGCGTTGGGTTAGCTTTGCTCAACTTTATGGAATTCGCATTATGTGGAATATTATGCTATGGAATCCGCATTAATGTTCTGCGTAAGTGACTAGTTGATACGTGAAACAGGTAAAAATAAGTATGATGAAGAATGTTCTTGGATAAAATATACAAAAATCATAGTTTAAATATACATACAGAAGCAGAGTAGTAAATGCGAGTAGAAAAAAAATATTTGGTTATTTCTTATCTCTCGGTCAGGCGTTTGTATTTATGACTAGTGGCACTCGCACGGCTTTGCCCCGAGTAGAAAATTAAAAGGTCTTTTGATCCCCCTGTATATTTACAAATTATACATGATGAATTTCTCGGCTTGCCCACGTTACGGTTCCACGTAACTTGGTAATTTATTCGTCCGTCTTATGATAATTTTGCTCAGGAAAATGTTCTTAAAATTGGAATAGAAAAAGAACAAAATCAAATTTTCAAAAAAATCGCTTAAAGGTGTACACCCCCATGCTACAAACTAATTCTTTGCCAAATTTCATGAAAATCAGCCGAACGGTCTTGGCGCTATACGCGCGTTAGAGATCCCGACGGACAGAAAGAGATCCGGACAGAGAGATATCCAGACAGAGAGACTTTCAGCTTCATTATTAGTTCAGATAAAGAAAGATAAAGATAAAGAAGACAAAAAAAAAAAAAAAAAAAGTGAAAATGTAAAGGAAAAACATTTGGGGAATTTTATAAGAAAATTTGACTATTTGGGGAAAATTTTTTTTTCAAGAGACAAAAATATTAGAGGAAGTCGATTCATTTTATGAAAATATTAGTGGAAAAATAATTTTTGCATTTGGGGAATTTTGGTAGAAAACATCGGATTGAACGATTCCATTTGCTGAAATAGTGGTCAGGAGAAACGGCTGAAGGTCAAAAGGCTTGATGGTAGCCCAACTCTGCGCTTACAATTCCTCTTCCCATTGTACTGAATAACAAAAGGGTTTATCCAAAAATGACATGAAATAAACCGATTTTTTTTAAAGATAAAATACTTTTAGAATTTAATTAGAGGAAAAGTATCACGCATTGTTAACAGTACCACCGGCCTGCAAGAATTCAGAAAAGGTAGTTTCAACTGAATGAAAGTTGAGCACCAAAATGAGTTTCAGGCATATATAGAGACAATTCAATAGATGCATTAGATTTTATTATTATGACATTTGTTCATCCATTTTATGTTTGTTCACAATACGTTTTCATAATAATACAATTTTTGTACTAAAGTATGAAATGTGGCAACGAAACAATATGTTTTCGAGTATTTTTTGAGAAATTTCAAATACCGGTATTAATACCGGTATCCCGGTATCACATTTTAAAAATACCGAATACCGGTATTGAATTTTTGGTCCGGTATTGCAATCCCTAGTTAACCCAATACTAATGATAACCTTACACATTTTTTACAGTGTGTGTATAAATAAATACACGCAATTAACAAACTTGTTTTTTTTTCTACACACGATTTAATATAATCTATCGTTTTTATCTATCTTAATCATCACTTTCCAAAATCTACACTTAACCATTTAAGGACCAGTAAAGGACACACAAGTAACATAAGTTCGCGTTCATTAATTTTCATGTTATACAGACATCGAAATCTTAATTTCAGAAAACGGAAAAAGTTATTGTTGAAAAAATATCCTGCAATGTTGCTTTGAAAACAACGCCAACTGGACTATTCCTCTTCTGAGCTTATAATTTTTAAAGGGTTTTAACCCTTTAAAAACCAACCATATAGTTAGATACCATATAGTTTTATACCATATAGTCAACCATATATAGTTATAATTTTGAAAGTGTTTAAACTTTTGCATTCTGTAGGACTCATACTTTGCAATGTTTGATTTCAGCTGATTTGAACTGAATGTGATATCCATAGTTCGCATCAGTATTGAAAGATATACATTATACTATGCCTCTGGGTTCTTAATTCTTAGGTTTATACTTTAATACGTTAGTTTGTTTTTCAATGTCATACCGAAATCCAAATAGAGTTCGTACACGAACACACATCTGTTGTTGAACAAATCTTATTGAACTAGAATGCTTAAGTATTCAGTATCCTCAAGGCAAAGCGGTTATTTCAAAAATGTTTCTGTTTTACCTGTCATGTTCACACTTTCTTCCACAAACAAAGTAGTTAAATTATGCAGCTCTGTTCGTCGGAGGAACACATTGTTTCAATTTTATGGTAACAGTTCCTAATATCCTGCGGTTATTTTTCCATAGGGAATTTAGTTTCAGTTAATGTTACACTACAAAGGAATTGTTTGCTTTCTTTTTTAAGCATATTCTTTCGTTAGAATAACCCAAAAATATGAGGCAGTGAGAAGCAAAGGGATGTAAGTTTCGTAATTAAAAATTTGGAGATAACAAGTACACATGGTAGGAGAACCTCTCCTCTGTCTTGGGGCAAGAGACGGTACTAGTAGCCCTGGTAGTTGCTGCTATACAGCTTGATTTAGAAACAAAATTCAATGAAAGTATACTTCAATTTGAGAATTCAAGATCTCAAAATTGAAACTAATTTTTTTCAATTGAAATTGAAGGTAAGTAAGCAGCCGGGAATCACTTGGCGAAAATAAATAATAATTTTAATATTGACTCTAATAATTGGGTTGCTTTCGAATTTTTAAAATTGTTTTTTTTCTCTAAAAGAGCATGCTTAAAAACGTCGGATTTAACTAATTTTTAATAATTTGACAATGTTCAATATTTTTAACAATTATTTTAATTGGTGCGCAGATTCAATTTAATTTTTTTACGCTTCTGCACATGACATCACAATAGATGAAATACCATTCACTGATGCCATTAGCGCAGGGAGAAATATTTAATTCGCTTCTTTACTCACATGTATTGTCCGTTTTTCAGGAGAAAGCACTTCGCCACGCCTCCTCGAACGCAAAGTTTAATTTTAAGCGGGGGTGATCGGTACACTAAAAAAACGCTTTAAACGCGTTTTACTCGAAACTTAAAATAGTCCACTTGCATCCCTTTGCTTCTCACTGCCTCATATGTCGTTTGGGATGTCTTTAATAATTACCTCAAGGGCATTTTGCATTGTGGTTCTTATCTGAGAAAAAAAAATGTTTATTTAAAAACTCTAAAAATAGAAAAACAAATCTCAAGTGTCGCTACTAAACATTGCATTAACTACTAAAAAGTAAATCAACTTAATTACGTATACGAAATGGCGTCCTAAGAGTAGGTAAACTAAGTAGCTTTTCTTAGGAACTTCTCTTGTTTCGTACAAGAGTAAGCAAGAAGAGTTGAACACAGCAAAAACGGGAATTCATGGGGGGAAAAAAGCAAGCACATAATCTCTACATAGTATAAAATGAAGTCTCCAAAAAGCGTCTGTTTGTTTGAACTCGCAAAACTCGAGAACTACCCGGCCGATTTTGCTGAAATTTTCACAGTTTGTTCCTTTAAGTCATGAGAAGGTTTGCAGACCAGTTCGAAAAAAATTCGACGAGTATTTCTTATTTTATTCCAATTTAGGTCCAATTTTCACATAAATTCCCGAATATGGGGGTGAAAAATTACTTGCAAATAATAATATTATATATCGTTGGAAAGGGAAGAATTTTCCGCGTTCCACGCAAATTGTTCCAATGCTCTAACTTAATTGCCGCGGGAGTTTTTTACGTTTTTAGCTCGAATTTTTTAGGCTTAGCTGAAATTTAGGCACTACTTTCTTCATTAAATTTATCAATAAAAAGTGAAGGAATTGTCCCACAGCTTTCTTTTTGACGCCATTGGAGAAAGCGACCTTTTTTACTCCAGATCTAACTCGAGCTAAGGTCGAAAGTTTAACCCTGTATCTCCATTAGAATAAAAGTTACAAGCGAATTAAATGAAGTTCAAAAATCTGTTCTCTATTCAAGTTTTTAACCATTTTATTTTGCGTTTCCACGGTAACGCTTTTTGAATCCATTGTTTATTTTCATCTTTCTCATTTTCAATTCTTGAACTTATTTTATTTTAATTCCTTAAAAGTATTTTAGTATCTGTCGTCATTGTTTGGCGAGAAAATTTTGCATGATGGCTTTTATTCTTTCATTTAATCCTGGTTATTGAAGATACTTCACTTGACGCAATGGTTTTTTTCAAGGTCGACTGGGCAAAGCCGGGCAACGCAGCTAGTCAAAATACACAGAAATATGAAAAAACGACATTTCTCGCTATACAGGGTGTTGCAAGACAACTTCCTTTTTTGAAAACTCAATCGAACCCATTTTGCCAATCAGAATGTTATTATCATTATAATTATTATTATCATCATTTTAAAAAGATGTAATAGTGGCATATCTAAAGTTTTGTTTCATAAGGTTTTGAAAATCCCATCAGATAAGTGACGCCCCCCATTGCCATACACTGAAAAAGTTTCTTTTTCTCCGGCGATTTGAGGAATTTGACCCTGGTGGGGGGGGGGAGGGGTTGATTTAGAAGGTCATGAGAAATATAAGAAACTAGTGGTACCCGCATGGCTTTGCCCGTAATAGAAAATTAAAAGGTCTTTTGGTTCGCCAGTATATTTACAAATAATGTATGGTGAATTTACTCACCTGTTGACTTGTACCCATGTTACGGTTCCATGTCATGATAATTTCGTATCTCGCCAATTGGCTTGTGCCCATGTTACGGTTCCACGTTATGCTAATTTCGTAATTTATTCGTCCATCTTATGATAGTTTTGTTCTTAAAATTGGAATAGAAAAAGAACCGCATCGAAATTTCAAAAAATCGCTCGGAGGTGCACACTCCCATGCTACAAACTAACTTTGTGCCAAATTTCATGAAAATCGACCGAACGGTCTAGGCGCTATGCGCGTCACAGAGATCCAGACATCCAGACATCCTCCTGACATCCAGACAGAGATACTTTCAGCTTTATTATTAGTAAAGATTAACTTATTCAGTGAATAGACAATCGATCGGGAGCTTAACCAACCTTATGTGATATTAAAAACAGCTTGAAAACAAAACTATAGATATTTATCTACATTATTAAAAAAAACCAAAGCATTCTGATTCACAAATCGGGTTTGATTGAGTTTTGAAATAAGTGTGTTTTAAATAAGTTATCGCGCCACACCCTGTATATGTACCATCATCTCTCAACTGGATACAATTTAGAGAATAAAAAAATCATTCGCCAGTAAAGTTCTCACATCAATTCACTAAAACTTAGCACAAAAAATGTTGCATTAAACTATACTATGAATTTTTTACACACATTGAATTTGAAAAAAAGAATCGATTTTTCATAATAACGTAATATATTGGGGGAAAAGTCAAAACAAAAAATACACAACTTTACAGCGTCTTTTGACTCAACTTTAAAACATGTTCTTTTATACTAAAACAAGACTTCATGGGTAAGCAATCAATTTTCCCGCTTCATAAAACTGTTGAGGGGAAAAAAAAAAGTCCTGGAAAATGGCTTCTTCGGAGTACAGAACATAATTTGTAGGTAAGCAATAAATTGACGTTATTTTGCCATCAATTTTATGAAAGACTTTTTCTTCAACTTCAGCAATAAACTTTAATTAAACTTTTTGATAATATGCTCCCGTCGCTATGTTTTATAGTTGAATAACCGATATAAAATCCACATTTACTGTTCAGAATTTTTTTGATGAATCATGTTTATGTTTTAAAATCTTGTTAAAACTTATGAGCAGTATTCTTAATCATGAAAAAAAGACAAATCTTAATTTAGGAATTATTTTAACTAAAGCTTTGCTGGACATTTGAATACTTCAACAGAGTACTGTAGCCCCTTACTAGTACGTCGTAACCCACCATTTTATTTATTTTGAACTAGTGGTACCCGCACGGCTTTGCCCGTAGTAGAAAATTAAAAGCTCATTTGGTTTGCCTGTATATTTACAAATAATGGATGACAAATTTTTCTCCAATTGGCTATGTTCATTTGCTCGCCAATGTTACGGTTCCACGTTATGATAATTTCATAATTTACTCTTCCACGTTGTGATAATTTGCTCGGTAAATGTTTCTAAAAATTGGAATAGAAAAAGATCAAAATCGAATGTCCGAAACATCGCTTCGAGGTGCACACCCCCATGCTACAAGTTAACTTTGTGCCAAATTTCATGAAAATCGGCCGAACGGTCTAGGTGCTGTGCGCGTCACAGAGATCCAGACATCCAGACAGAGATCTAGATATCCAGACAGAGAGACTTTCAGCTTTATTATTGGTAAAGAAATTATTTTTAAAAGTTATTATAATTTCCATTAAAGCTAATCTTTGCTCAAAATATTTTCTATTGACTAGGATTTGAAGTAAAGGAACAAAGCTTGCCTATTGGATGCACATTTAGAATATTTTATATGTTTAATTTTGCAGTTAACATTTAAGATTTTAAGATTAGTTATACATTTTCTGAAAAGTCATAAAATATTGCAGTAAAAATGATATTTTTAATTTACTTTTTCAGAAGAGTAAAAACAAGTTTTCTAGAACCTCTTTAAAAAAAATATCAAAATATCCCTTTTTAAAGAAGAATAAAAAATCGAGTAGTGCTTAGGAAGACAAAAAAACAGTTTATCCCAGCAATAATCGTAGTAGTAAGTTCGTGTCAAAAGAACTTTTAGTATAGTATTTACGGGAAAGTTATTATAATTATTTTTTATTTTTATTTTAATTTTTAAATTTTGTAAAAATCTTTGAAGTTTTTTTTTTTTTTTTTTTTAAACAGTTAACTTAGTAGTCTGTGCCTTCATTAATGTAAAAATTAGAAGGAACTTTCTCAAACTACGACATTCAAACCTAATTGGGTTGTAAAACTTTTAATATTTGCTACATCATTTATACAGGTGAAATCATCAGACTTCATCAGAGATACATCATTTATAGGCACATATCTTTATTATTACTAAGAAGCTCTGCTTCTAGCTCGCTTCTCTCGCTAACCTCTGTGTATACTGCGCTGCCCAGCAATACACAAAGAGACCTTGGTGCGAAGAGGCTATGCACTCATTGCATTTGGCGACGATAGTTGTGACCATTTGGTGAGAATTCGCCAACATCTCACACCAGTTGACGCGAAATCGGACTGTCAGCCATTAAATGTCCAGAATGTTGAGACTGACCGAGTGCTAAACACAACAGGATAAATTTTATTGGTAGATAGTCGAAATAATATTGCCGCTACTTAAAGCTTTAGAGAAATGAGATCGGTCAGAATGACTCCCTTGGATTATTTTAAATTCACTGGTTCCGGCGTCGTGCCGTATGGACAGAAACACTGGAAAACACACATCCGTATTTTAAAATTAAAATAATTTTCTACATTCGCGAACGATTTAGATCCACACAGAAAACGTCATACGATTTGGTATGTAATCTACAAAAATGAGATACCGTGCTTTTTTTTTTTTCGAGTCACAGATTTTTTTTTTCGAGTCACAGATTTTTTTCTCTGCAGCGTTTTAAAGAGAGGAGGGTCCAATTGCGACTAACTAAGAGTAATGAGCATATTGCTCTGTATACATTAAAGAAAAGAAACATAAATATATATTTAAGTTTCTTACGTACTTGAAAACTGGACATAAATCTTCAATAAATTATGTACAATTTAATTATCGTATAGTGGAGTAACATTTAAAAATGTAAACAAGGAAACTAACAAGTGGTCGATCTTGAATTTTCATAGACACAGCGAACGAGTAAACAAGTAAAATATTTATCGACTCCAAATTAAAAATTTTTTTGCTGGTAGGTTTACCATAATGAAACTAAGGTTCGGTTGGAAAGCGGGTAGATAAAAAGACTAGGCTCAAAATAAATATCTCTTTAATGAATGGAGTTAGAAGGAATTATCTTTCCACTCTAATTTTTAATTTATTGCTGGCTGCTTCATAATGTTTATTGATTAACATCACTGAGGTGCTTTCAATTTTTCTTTAGGGCTCAACTTTTTCCTACACTGCTCAAAAAAAATTGAGGAGGACATGGTTTCAACAAAAATTAGAAAAATATTATTCCGTAAACTAATTTCCAATGAAGTCTCAATGTTTCAAGAAAACATGAGAATAAAACGCAAATTTTGGAAGCAAATCAATGTTTCTATAGTCGAAAAACAGAAAAAAGGATACAAGTGCAGAAATCGCGGTTTCGCAGAAGCTCATTTTTTCACTGTTTGAGAGGTAAAATTCAATCGTTTATTTTTTTTTTCGATTGAAAAATGCTACGACACTAATTTACCGGATTCCATGGCTTGACGTTTTATCGGGGGACTGGAATCGGGGCAAACACAAAGAACTCTAGCAGACGATGTTGGAGAGGCATATTTTCATGTTCGTTTCACTGTTCTAGAGAAATAACGTTCTCAGTCAAATGTTTTCTGCTGCATTGCCTCTTAATACAAGTGCATACTCCATTTCGTGGCTTTGCAACACTACCTCACATGAGTTTCTTCATTTTTTGTGTGCTCCGTGCTCCCCTAACTGGTTTGAGCATTTTTTTTTTTTTTTTTGAGCAATCACGATTGCTTATTGTTCTCATTTGACTGTTTTGATGTCCTATCATTTTATTTTCCCGCCAGCACCTCTGCAGCATCACCGTCGACCGGCTCCTCACGATGCTGCTCCTATAGCGAAAGCCGTCTCCAGGTTGCATCCATGTCCTACACACACGCGCATACATACACAACTACACACACACGCATGCACACACACACACACACACACACACAAACACATACACACACATACACAAACACATACACAACTACCCACACATTCATGCCTGCACACAGACACAAACACATGTGCCTACACACACCATACACATACCCCCCCCCACACATTCATACACACAACTACCCACACACTTATGCCTGCACACAGACACAAACACACATGCCTACATACACAAACACATACCCCTTACACACAAACACACATACCCCCCCACACACAAACACACACGCCTACATACACACACTCGTGATTGCGAAAAACATGATTTGAATTCAAGATGTCAAAATTCAAATTAATTTTTTTTAACAAATGTCTTGTTCAGGCTTTGGAACGAATGTCACACATTTTTAATGCAAGTTTTAGGATTCATGTTTTTGAAATGAAATATTTGTTAGTTTGCTTAAACATTTTTGTTACGTCCATGGATCATAACTATTCTGCTTCTGTTTGTTTATTTATAGTAATTGTGAAACATACGAGAAGAAAAAAAAATGGTACAAAGGAAGTTTCTTTTCATTCAATGTGTTACTATCCTTGCGTTCGACGATCCTCACCGGTCGACCGGTAAGTAATCGGTTACTAACCGCAGCGTTCTATCATCTTTCGGTTTCCTTACCGGTTACCATTTTAAGCTGTTGATTGGTTGAATGAAACATGTGATCAGTAGCTGTCACGTGATCGGTTAACCGGTAGCGACCGGTTAAGCTCGTCGAGCGCAAGCTAAGTTTAAGTAATAGTGTATGCTAATCGCATTAACACTGGAACGACTCTGTATACCCAGAAAGAATGAAGGGGCTAGTATGGCCCCTATCCATTTTTGGGGTGAATTCTTTTATAATTATTCCTGAGTGAGTTCACATGCCCGATTTTTATATATATATATATAAGATGACCTTCTTTCATCTATATATATATATATAAATGAATGTTTGTCTGTATGTCATCCATGAACTCAAAAACTACCCGGCAGATTTGGCTGAAACTCTCACCGTTTGTTATTTTTGGTACTGGGAATGTTTATAGACCAGTTCGAAAAAAATTCGATCGATAGTTCCTTTTTTATTCCAATTTAAGTCACAATCCATTGGATAAATACGAATAAAATGATCGGCTGCAGAAATTAATTCGCGTGAAAGATCTCATTGATAAGAAGTTAGCTGTTGCCATTTTTCTTGAGTTTGAACAAATAAATTCTTTCTTTATTGTTTTATGACTTTTCATGCAACGGGGGGATTTAATACTTTTTCTATTTGATATTTTTAGCGATTGATTGATCTTGCAAACTGCGTGAGTACAAAATTTGAGTATAGTCACGGCTTCACTTGATACCTGGACCGATTATTATGAAAATTGCTATATATATATATATATATATATATATGTATTTTTCCACGGAGAAGGTGGATAATATGCTCATTGAAGCCACTCGCCACCAGGTGGCACTGCAGAGTAGCAACTTCTGCCCCGTTCAACCGATTGTCATGAAAATCAGTATAATGATGTATTTTTTTGTTGGCGTAGCAACGCGCGTCGGGTACAGCTAGTTACTAAATAAAAACTTAGTACATAATTATTTTTAGTTTTTCTCTCTATACTGACCAAAAGGCTGAATTAGTTTTTCTTTCTAAGAGCAATGGCTACCGTTAGGCGCTGCATAAAGAGGAAGTTATAGGTCAAACTAGAATAAATGGCATTTTTTTATGCTACAAAATCAGGAGAAAGGGAAAAAAAAAATAAATTTTTAAATTGTAAAAAAGCTACGGGGCCTCTGTGGCCCCTCCCGTCTTTCTAGGTATAAGGATTAATATTAACATCACTATGAGGCGAATGATTAAATGATAAAACAAGCATTCGAATAGTGCCGTAGAATGAAAAGTCAGATAGTTCCGTTAAGTTCTGTTAGATATTATACGAGTTATTAAGCAACAAACTACGCGTGGGGCAACACAGGCCTCTCCGCCTCTCAAGTGTTAAGAAATTTCTATAGCTATTCCGCTATTCATATCAATTTTTATGTTGAATTAAAAATTTTTTTTCTAAATCGTTTAAATGTTTAAGTACTAAGAAATTGAACAAATAATTAGAAACATACTTCGTATTTAAAAAAATGAAAGTACAAATGAGAAAGCAATTTCCAATTCAAACTAATTTTTAGAAAATGCATCAAAATAGCTACATTTGTCGTGTTGCTAAGCAATCTATGGTATTTCTTCAAAACAATAATTTAATGAGGGAAACTCTCTGCTGGAAAGAACTAATTGTATGGTACGCACCTGAGTGTAAGAAACATACTTAAATGTAGGGTTATCACGAAACTTACACTCGCGTTCTGATAGATTCGAATTCTAGGAAACAATACTTGCATTTATTTTCTAATGGAACAGTGTTAAAAGTAATAATCCCGAATCCTTCTATTAAGATCAATAACTAAATCAGAGCTTAGATTTTATCTGATATTTAAAGTGACAGAAAAAAAGCACTTAAATAATTAAAATCAAAGAAAATAAAGGACTCGTCGAAACCAGCTAGAACTTTTTTGCAACTGAAAATACTTTTTGGCATTTTTAGAGGAGTGAAGCTTTTTTTGGAGCTGTAAAATATAAGAAAATGGTAAAGATAATAATAGTAATCGATTCCGTAAAAGAATAACAATCCTCATCTATATATATAAAAATGAATGTTTGTCTGTATGTCATCCATGAACTCAAAAACTACCCGGCAGATTTGGCTGAAACTTTCACCGTTTGTTATTTTTGGTACTGGGAATGTTTATAGACCAGTTCGAAAAAAATCCGATCGATAATTCCTTTTTTATTCCAATTTAAGTCACAATCCATTGGATAAATACGAATAAAATTATCGGCTGCAGAAATTAATTCGCGTGAAAGATCTCATTGATAAGAAGTTAGCTGTTGCCATTTTTCTTGAGTTTGAACAAATAAATTCTTTCTTTATTGTTTTCATGCAACAGGGGGATTTAAAACTTTTTCTATTTGATATTTTTAGCGATGGATTGATCTTGCAAACTGCGTGAGTACAAAATTTGAGTATAGTCACGGCTTCACTTGATACCTGGACCGATTATTATGAAAATTGCTATATATATATATATATATATATATGTATTTTTCCACGTAGAAGGTGCATAATATGCTCATTGAAGCCACTCGCCACCAGGTGGCACTGCAGAGTAGCAACTTCTGCCCCGTTCAACCGATTGTCATGAAAATCAGTATAATGATTTATTTTTTTTGTTGGCGTAGCAACGCGCGTCGGGTACAGCTAGTTTTATATGATTAAAAACTGAGCGTTAAGTACCTATACAGGGTGATTCTGAATTCATCATCAATATTTGTTGGGGAGGTAGGGAATAGGAAAAGAACACTATTTCACATAGGAAAGCATGGGCGCAGACGTCATGTAGTAGGGCAATATGAATCCGGTTAAATGATGGAAAGAAAACATAACAAGAAAGTGGTAAGAGAAAAAACATTTATTTGTGCATCTTTTGTACAGACTTACAAGAGGTGCTCGAAATTCTGACCATTTGCTAGATTACATGCCTCACAACGACGTTGCATGGACAACCGAACTTTCTGGAATATGCCTGGCGTTTCCCGGATGTTTGCGGCGGCAACCGATATGCGTGCTACAAGGTCCATATCACTGGCAACAGGGGTCTCGTACACCATGGTTTTCATGGCACCCCATACAAAGAAGTCTATTGGAGATAAATCCGGTGACCGTGGTGGCCAACAAACCGGTCCACCGCGACCAATCCATTGAGCTCCAAATTTTCTGGTCAGGTAACAACGCACATCATTTGCGAAATGTGCTGGAGCGCCGTCATGCTGGAACCACATTCGCCGGAGAATAACAGCAGGAACCTCGTTCATAAGACCCGGTAACACAGTCTGAAGAAATATGAGGTAGTTTGCGCAATCTAAACGGGATGGTAGTAAATACGGTCCCAGCAAACAGTCGCCGACGATCCCAGTCCACACATTGACGGCAAAGCGTTGTTGCGCAGCTCGAACTCTCGTACCGTGTGGATTCTGATTAGCCCACACATGCGAATTGTGTGTGTTGAAGACACCTTCACGAGTGAAGGACGCTTCATCTGTGAAAAGAACATACGTTGGGAAATTGGGATCAACGGCTGCTCTCTGCATGAACCACTGACAAAAAGTAACACGCTTGGGATAGTCTGCTTCCAGTAACTGCACTGTGTGCAAATGAAAAGGATGTAAACGTTCCTCGTGTAGTATCCGCCACACTGACGATTGTGAAACTCCAAACTGGCGAGCAATACCTCGTGTGCTAGAACTTGGCTGTTCTTCGATAGACTGTAGGACAGCTTCCTCGACTGAAACTGTCCGTGTTGATCGGCGCCTGCCTCGATCAACATTAATACCAGCAAATGATCCAGTTTCGCACAGTTGTCGATGCACACGTGAAAACATTTGATGCTGTGGCACGCGCCGGTTGGGGTAGCGCTCTGCATACATTTGCCTAGCTCTAAGACAGCTTTCTCCTGCGGCACCGTAAGTTAGATGCATATCTGCAAGTTCTTGAAACGTGTACCGGTTCATGTTACTTCTGCGAAGTCACCTTGTCGAATGACGACTGGCTGCACACGGCAGACAGCTATGCGCGTTCATGGGAGATGCGGACACACCGCCCTCTACACCGTCATGCGTTCGTTTGTGCCCATGCTTTCCTATGTGAAATAGTGTTCTTTTCCTATTCCCTACCTCCCCACCAAATATTGATGATGAATTCAGAATCACCCTGTATATGCAACTATGTACGTAACTATGTATGTATATATGTCTGAGTTACTTCTCCCGAACGACAGCGAACTGACCATCGAACCAGGTATCGATGGATTCGTAATCTTCCCGTCACCATGTTTGTCTATTTAACATAATCCTCCATTGATAATTAGCGGATATATTAATTAAAAACTATTAATTAGGACTTAGATTTCGACACAAAATCCCTATTTTTCGAACCCCACTAAAAAGGATCTCAAAAAAAACTTTAAAAAAAAGTTGAGAAAATCTGTAGGTATTTGGCCCACTTCATAACCCTACATCTTAAGAAAATCTGCAGACTGAAGATCTCTAGATTTTCTGTAGAATGTTCTGAAGTTGAGAAAATCTGAAGGTATTTGGCCCACTTTTAAACCTAAGTCTTAAGAAAATCTTCAAATTTTTATTCTCAAGGTTTTCTTAGAATATATAGGCTTAAAATGGGCCAAATAACTTAAGATTTTCTGAAGGTGGGCGTTTCTGAAGATTTTCTTTAAAAATTAATTTTTCAGAAATTTTATTTATTTATTTTGAAAAATACAGTAATTAAGAAAATCTTAGAACTCTTTCGGCTAAAACATAGTTCCAAATGATTTGAAACTCCCTAAAAATTGCATAATGATAATTTATTTAATCTAGATTTGATTATGTGCGTAGATCATCCAAATAAAAGTTTAAGAAGCATTTGAAATTTCAATCTACATACATGAGATGCTGTCATAACAAAAATTTCCTACCAGAAATAACTTTGAATGTAGTACTTAAAATTAGTTCAGAAGAATAAACCTAGAGTTTTTTTTTTTTCATTGTGCTTGGCAAAAACAGATACCTTGAAATAAGATTTTTTAATTTAGACTAAAATGTGTTCACCGTACTGATGCAGGACAGCGTATACAATGTTTTTAATTCATTGGTGTTATGAATAGGATACTTTTTTTATATCTTGTAGATGGTACTAATTTTTTTAGGATAATGGTCATAAGTCAAGTATTTCAAATATAAATTGACAACAGAAATCCCTTCTACTTCAAGTACAGTTAGTTATACTGTGGAAAATTTTGTTGTGAAAAGTATTTCATTGGCTATTTGAGAAGTGGTATGCACCTGAATATTTTTCCAATCAGAGTAGGAAGAATATAATTTAATGGGAAGATAGTAATAACCTTGAAATAATTTTATTTTTTTACATTATAATATATATTTGCTCTACTCTGATTTTGAAAATATATATACTGTCGGCCCTTCTTAATTGAATACTGTCAGTTCCAAGAAATATTATTTGATTAAGCGGGGAAATACTCTTTATCATACCAAATTGACAACATTTGTCTCAAAACGTAATAATAATGAATCAATAACTATATAATGGAAGTAATGTTTTTGGTAAAAATATATTGAAACAAGCTAAGTGAACGACAAAATAATAGGTATAATAATTTTAAATATATATTAGAAGGGCGCAAGGAAAAAAATGCAACTTACAACCTCATCTGTTGTATGCGAAAAATATAATTTAATATTTTTACATGAATAATTGTTCATACGTAATTAATTTTTAAATTATTTAAAAAACTTCTTAGTAAAATATTGTGAAAGCTGATCAATATTGTTCGATTAAGCGAGGATCTTTGACAATTCCTCAGTGGGGAAGTATTCAGTTCCAAAAGGTTTTATTCATATTTGGGGTATTTGTTTATCCGTTTACCCCTTTAAGCGGGGCTGGCAGTATATATAAGAATACACACACAATATAAATTTTTTGTTCTGATATGAGATATTTAGCATCAACTCTACACTTCTGAGACTTAATTGTGCAACAATTTCTTTATTCCTTAACACATTTAAATATATATTACTGTCAAAGCTTTAAATAAGAGAATGTTGACTTTCACCGTCTCATGTGGACAGTTGCCAGATATTTCAAACTTTTAGTTTCATGTAGAGTGAAACTTTGGAAACTCGACTTACAGATAACTCGACTAACCTGGTAGCTCAACATCTATTTTCCTTATGGTTTGCTCAATGCTAATTTCAATGGGCTAAAATCTCTCTAACTTGACGCACATTTTCAGGAACCCCTATAAGTCAACATCCAATTGCTATTCTAGTCCACAATTTTTTCTTTCAACATTCTTTCATACTGACCTTTTCTCAGAACCTTATGCAGTGATTTCTTGGTCAGTCAATACTTTTTTGGGAAGCTCTTTTAGAGAATTCCATTTTTATCCAGGGGAGTCAGCCACCACTCTGTGCTGTTAGTGCAATTCTAAAAGGCTAAGGTAAGATAAATGTCCTCTAGAGAAAGGTGGCACCGTGACATGTTTTTCAAACAAGGGTGAGCAGGACTTTATCTTAAGACGTGGCTGACAAGAATCTGTTTTATCTCTTTAAAAAAAATAATAGCGAATTTATTATGTACTTTTTAAAATTAGAAAATTCATTTACTGGAATAAACTTTCATAATGTGAATGTTAAGCATTTGTAAGTGACGAGGCTTCAGAGTAGAGGGAAAAAATGACCGGCCCCGACTCTGGGAATTTTAGATCCTTAGACTCCGACGCCACTAGCAGTGGCAGAGTTGCAGGTTTTGGGAGAAAATGACCGACTCAGACTCTTGAAGTTTTAAAACTTTGACTCCTTTGCCACAAAATATGTCAGTCATCGATTCCGCAGCCCTGGTAAGTGATACAGAAACTGTTTAGGAATTACAATTATGGAACCTCAGTAAGTTGACTTCCGCTTCAGTCGACATGTTTTCATGTTCCCTGGGGGTGTGAATTCAGACCTGACTGACAAGAATCTTTATTATCTCTTTTCAAAAATTATGGATTTATTATGTACTTTTCTAAATAAGAAAATTCATATACTGGAATTAGTTTCCATGATGTAAATGTTAAGCATTAGAAAGTGACAGGGCTGTGGTGTAGGGAGGGAAAATGACTGGCTCCGACTCTGGAAATTTCATACCCTTAGACTACGACTCCGCGAGCAGTGGCAGAGTTGCGGGCTTAGGGAGAAAATGACTGACGCTTGAAATTTTAAACCTTCGACTCCTGAATCTGACTCTTTTGTCCTAAAATCTGTCTGACTCTGCAGCCTTGGTAAGTAAAAGTGATACATAAACTCTTCAGGAATTAAAATTATGGAACCTCAGTAAGTTGACATCCGCTTGAATCAACATGTTTTTAATTTCCCTTGGGGTGACGAGTTATGAAGCTCCACTGTATATATATATATTCAGTGATGTTCCCATCAATTTTTCTGAGGTTATACTTCCAGTAATCCATTACCCACAATTGGTGTACATGATCATATACATAGTATATTACAATATGAAAATTTATGCAATTTGAGGGTATACTATACGTCTAAAAAATGTTTGTGAGTATACGGCATATATGAAGTATACCCTATGGGAACACCACTGTATATATTTCAGTAGCGTCACTACAAAGAGCAATGTTTAATCATTCAAATTTTAGCGAAAATAGAGCACTATATTGCAGGGAGGGAGAGGTTATTTTGCATGTGTATATACTTCCTTTAATCATAAACCTAAATTTTATCAAATTTTTAGATCAGACAAGATAAGCAATAATAATGTAGGGCAATCACATGTGTTTATGTATGCAGAGGCACTGAAAATCATGCAAGTGCAGGCTGCTACATTTAGAGTTTTGAAATCCATGACTTTAGTTGCAACTTTCCATGACTCATGAGTTACAATTTCGTAGAAAAAACATGCATTTTTCACAAGAATACCGAAATTTAGTATTTTGTGAAAAATAAAATTTCAACCACATGAGCTACAGTTAGCACATTAAATTAAAGCGAAATGTAATGAGCTGAACTACTATTATAACTAAAAAACAGAAATAATAAATTTCATGAACATTTTCTGGTTTTCAACAAATCATACAAAAATTAGGTAGGAATTTTCATGAAAGCAAATTTATTATTTTTTCCTTGAAATATCTGATATAATACACAATAATCTCTCAATTACTAAAAATACTGATTTTACAAAACAAAAGAACCTGCTAAACTGGTTTTATTTACTGCATTTTTTTTTTTTTTTTTGAAATTTATTTTTAAAAATATGTTATTTTAAGAACAGAGAAAGACGCTAAGATTTAATTCATTTGAAAGCTAGCAGTTTTCTTTTTTAAATGCGTGACTATCAATAATTTACTAATTACTAAAATCAAGTTCAGAATCAACCAAATGAAATAAATAATCAGAATAAAATAAACAATTAAATTAACTTACCAACTTGATCAACAAAATTTTAGGAAAACCTACAAATATTTGAAACATTCTTGATGTTGTGTAAACTACATTTCCACACTTATGAATAATTTTAGATAAGAATTACCCGAGCTTCCCATTTTCTATCAACATTTTTACATGTTCCAAACGGGCAAGTGGTAATGGTGTATTTTGACCCTATAATGAATATGCATAGATATTACAGAGGCACATGTTGTGCGCACATACATTTGCTGTAGATATGTGCATTGCCTGATAATTGTTAATTAATATCCATACCAAGTATTATCTTCAAGATAGGTAAATTAATGCAAAAAATTCCCCTTTTGCTGTCATGGATATATGATTGGAAAAAAAGCCAATGGGATTGTCATTTATTTTCATCTTTCAATTGCATATTGTTTTTCATTCCTGCAGATATTTTTGAATTTTCAGCGTGATGCTTGATGTGAATAAGTTCTTTTCTTACTGTAAGAATAAGTTCTTGGCTAATGTGAAATTTTTGAAAATCAACTCTTTTCGTGCTTTGAAAAAGAGTGGATAAATAAGATATTATGAAAGTAGAATCAGAATTAAAATTTTAACATTTTTTAGCAATATATTTTTACCTTTTAAAGCATAAAGTAGAAGCATTCATATGTAAAAGAGATACATTAGAGTCTCAGAACTGGATAACTTGGCAGAATCTCAGAAACACATCGAGTAGGGTGAAAATACTGTTGTTAAACCCCATTCCCGAATTCCTGGCATTTCCAAATTCGGCCACCGTTTACTCAACATTAGGGTAAGTTTTTTGACTCTGCTGCACACGGTACTTGCCGCAATTGTGTAAAATCTAGGAATGTAGTGATTTCATAAGCACTGTGTGCATTTTAGGAGCACTAATATAAAATAATTATCCCCTCACACAAGCTGATTAGAAAATCTTGTTTTTTTTTCTTATTTTAAATGCATTTTAACGCATTAGACAAAACAAAGCTTTCGTAGAACTTTCCAACTTAAAAGGAGTTTATTCGAGATATAGAGAACTTTGTATTGAAAAAACTAAATTATTTTAGGACTGAGTGAAATCCTCGAGATAAAGAAATATTCGAGTTGTAAGGCTTCGTGTTATCGAGAGTTGACTGAATAGGACACCTTTGATCATGCCTGGATTTGTAACCTTTGGGCCCCCTAACTGTCCACCAGAATATGCTATGGCACTAATGGCCACTGCCGTTTTAGAGGCCTGCCCCCCCCCTTCCCCACATGACAGGTACGTTAATTCGGGCCTGCCTTTGAAGACATTACGGTAAGGGACGGGGAGGGGGGGGGGGAGTACACTATTATGTAAGTTTTGAGGAATGGAAGTTAAAAATTTATCTGAGACGATCTTCCATGATGTTACAAGGCGGAGGTTTGCAAATTTATAAAAGGGTAAATATCTGAAATCAATCTATTCCTCCTTCTTCATTCGCACCTGCGGAGCACACAAATTAAAAAATTTGGGGCAGTCTCGAAAAGTTTCACAACAAGGTTGGATTAATCAAGTTGGAATTTAAACAAAGCATATCAACCTATACTTCTAGTCCGGCAAACTTAAATAATTTTTTAAAGCAAATGAAACAACATTAAAAGCACAAATGTGCAAGAGCACTGCAGACACGTCAGTGGCGACTCGTCACTATGGGCCGAGTCCACTCGGAAAAATTGTGCATAGTTAGATTATATAAAAATGTCTTTTTGTGTTTCAGTTTTAAATAAAATCAGGCATGAAACTGATTTTAAATTTTAGCACTCTGCTAATCGCTAATATAAGAAAAAAGTGTTCCTTTTCTGGTGACTAGCGACAGCGCTTTAAGAATGATCCTTCAGGCCATTTCAACAACGGCCCACAACTTAACCAACTGCGAGTATTACGAAAACGGCAAGCGACGTCACCCCGAACGATGTGTATGGGCCAGCTCCCTTCCTCTCCTTCGAAAAATATCTTCATCCAATAGCAATAGTAGAAGCAGTGGGAGGAATGTGTCTCGTCTCGCGTTGCTTATACAATGTTTCAGTGAGGCAAAGGGCAGAAATTTCGAAGCCCACCCCACGGGGAAAGGAAAAGTTCTCGCATTGCTTTCTCTCTTTTGATTTAATCCATTTTTTCCTTTTCTTAAATCTTAAACGGCTGTTACTATCAGGTATTGGGGTTTATAATATTTTGGGTTCCCACTCATTTAATTGCATGGAATACCTATTTTAATTTATTTATCTTTATGGAACTAAAAGCGCATTCTCGAAATTTCTGAATGGAGATTTTATTTTCGAAAAGGCGTTTGTCATTTTTTAAGTTTCAGTTTGAATTTAGGTTCAGTTGGTTTTCAGTGTCGGGATAGTATAATAAGAGTTAAGACTATTTTTTTGAATTAAAAGCTGTTCCTAAAATAGTCTTCATTGAGTGTGATTTTTTCAATTTTCTTTCAAGCTAGATATTTGGTTAAAGTAATAAGTCTTAATCGTGTTGGGCTTATTTTCATGCCTCTACTACGCTAGAGTATTCTAGCACTGAGCAAACCTAAATTACTCAATTAAAATTAAAAGTAATTTAATTTTCTTATAAAAATAACGTATTGGTAATTAAGTAAACTGCGCGTTTTTAGAAAAATTAGTTACCAGTTTCGTAATTTGATATAAACAAAGCATGTTAAAGTGAAAGTTAGTGCTGCTGCATGATCCCAGTCACAATCTAATTTTTGCTATCCTGCATGGGAAAAAGAGGGGGGGGGGTCTCATTGGTCTTCACTGCCCTATTATTTGGCATACTCACCTTAGTTCTCTTCATTTTATCTGTTTTCCTTTTTTTGTGAAAACTTTATACAATTGTCAGAGGCAACCCGAACTAAAACTTTTAGGAGGAGAGTGGTTAAGTTGTCAATTCACAAAATGAAACTCCGAACTTTACCAAATAATAAAATTGAGCATGCACATACTTAAACATAATTAGAAGATACTCTAGGCCTAAACAGCTATATGGACTCCAAATTTGCCAAATAAAGAATATTTTGGGAGGCCACAATGACTTCCATCGGGGTGCCCCTGATAACAGCGGGCCCACCCGCCAAATTAAGCCACGAGCCATCAAGATAAGTGTTTCTGTATTACAAGGAACATCTTTTTCAGTGCATAAAATGCGAGAATATGAATGCAAAAAAAAATCGGATATTTGTCGGATGTCTTTAAATTCGTAAGCTCACATTTTGTGCATTGAAAAAAGCATTCCTTTTAATGCCAAAACACGTGTTTGCAGTGTTCCTGCACATTCGTGCTTTTGACGTTGTTTTATTTTTTAAGAAAAGGTATTTTTATACTTATAACTAATTTTGGAAATGGCAAAAATCCATTTAATAATATAAACATTTCATATTTTCTGTACTTACCTTTTTTGTCCCCATTTTTAATAATTAAGTTTTATCAACTTTGGGGCTTTAAAATATAAGATTTACTCCATTGAAGCATAACAGACTTCATTATTCTCAAAATTTGAATTTTACTTGTAAGTTTGAATTGTAAATGATTGCGGTATTTTATATGCTTGTACTTTTTTATTAACTGTAAAATCCGGTTTGAACAATATTCAATTTTTTACAACTACTCGGTATCGGCCGAGTACCTCATCAAAATTTGGCCAAGTACCGAGTATTCGGCAAATTGTCCAAGTAAGCCGAAGTACCGAGTTCTCATATGTCTCTAATTTAAGCTATTTTTTTATACTTATTGACAAAAAATGAAAGACGTATGCAATAGGTTTCTGGCAAGGGGGACCGACCTGATAATAAATGCTTCAGCTATGGTGTATACGTCTGCCTTGCTACGCTTTCACTCATTCTCCGTTTTGTTCTTAATTTCGGGTTACTTATTAATTAGAAATTTTTTACTTACATTCAAGTTTTCATTTACATTTTTCACTATATAGTCAAGTAACATGCGTCTATCTTTAAACGCTTGTCTACTTGCACATTGCTCAATTTATTTTTAACTATACATTTGATATTTGAGTGTTATGTGAAATTCGTTTTTCTTTAGGTTACTTCTATACATTAAGTTACTCACAGTCAACTGTAGTTTCAATTTCTTGCAAATAACGCAATAAATAAAAATAATCATAATAAAAGTAAAAAGAAAAAACCCGAACATATCAAATAAAACGAACAATGTTTCAACTGCCAAAATACGCAATAAAAGCTGCACATGAACAAAAGTGATTTTTTCCCCCTCACATTAATATGAAAATTAAAGCACAGTAGGGACATCAAAGACTCAATTTGCATTAAACAAAAACAACGAAATAACGAAGCTGAAAATTAAGTATATATCTAAAGAATTAACTAGCAATTAAAGCACGTGTTTCACGTTAACAAGCCCAGCGATTTGGCGATATACGATAGTAAAGAAATCACATGACAACAAAAACCCTGTAGAAAAAAAAACCCGTAGCTCAATTAATATGAGCAAAAGCAGTTTAAAGACAAAATAAAGCTTAAAATTATAATAATAGCGAAAAAAAATTGAATGAGCGAAAGCATGGAAGAGGCAAACACGTAAACAAATCGCCGGTCGCCGGTAAAGCTGCAAGCAAGTTCTCTTCACTTCAAGCCCGAAACTGATTAGTAGTGTGGAGCAAAAAAAATATGAAAAAAAGTGGTTCATAAATCATTAAATTTAAAAAATCTACAACGAATTAAAAAAGAAAAAAAATGCAGCATTTTCGGACAAACTATCAGAATATGAACTAGTGTTGTATTAATTTTCATTGTCGTAAATTGCTTAGATTTTGCTGGACTCTAGATTTTGCTGTAGGACAGGAAAGTTATTGCGCAATCAAAGTTAATTTCATTTATAGATTGGTTCTTTTATGTCAATCGTATCTTGTTTTTATGGATAAAAATGTAGAAATATGTGTTCAATTAGTATAATTTTAGTTCAAAAAGTAAAAATCAAAATTATGATATCAGTTTTAAAAAAATAATTTAAATAAATACTTAATAAAGTAAATAAGTGTTTGCAAATTTCTAGTTTCAATCTTCAAAAACATGAAAATTGCATTGTACTATCACAGATTATGTACTTAAAACCTAAAGGACACCTATGTTCACAATAATTTCTTTAACATCGAAAAACTCCATTCGACATCAACATTTAATAAAAGAAAAAAAAGTGTAAAATTTCCCAAAGAGCTATTTTATGACTCAAAATTTAAATTTATATAACTTTGGATTTCTTACTTTTTTTTTTAGAATCTCAAAATTTCAGTCATTGTAAAAAAAAAAAAAAAAGTGTAAACATTCTGTTTCACAGATTTTCTGGCGAAACGCCCTGGAGGGTCTAACCCCCCCCCCCCAGCGCAAAGGGGTGAAAACCCCTCATGTAAACTCCTGAGCATTAAGAGGCTGTTATATATGTAGCAATGATCCGATGCAAACTGTGGATTAGTATTAAAAAAACTCCATGGGGGGCAACCCCCCCCCCGCCCCCCACATATGAGCGAAAATCCACCTATGCGAGTTCTTACTGATCAAAGGATTTCTGTGTCAAATTTGTGAAAGATCCGACGAAAACAGATATTGTACAAAGAAGACATCTTAATGAGGGGGGTCGCCCCCCCCCTCATTAAGGGTCCCCCCTCCCACACAAGTCGAGATTCCCCTTGCGTAAATTTCTGAGCATTGAACGACCTCTGTTCAAATTTAGCAAAGATCCGATGTAAACTGAATTTTTATAAGGCCCCCCCCCATGGGGGTCGACCCCCTACAGGGAGCAAAAACATCAATATGAGCTCCTCCTGATCAAAGGACCTTGGTGCCAAAATCCCTTTAGATCCGATGAAAACTGAATTTGAATAAGAAAAACCTTTTTCAATGGGCGGGGGGATAATCGACACTCCCTCCCCCCCCCAAACTATAGGAATGAGAGGAATCCCCCTCTGAATTCTTGAGCATCAAAGGACCTTCGCACAACATTTATAAAATGAATTTTCAAAAAAAAAAAAAAAAACTTTAAAATTTCGAAAAAGAAAATCGCAAAAATCGTTGTTCGTTCGATGTTAATGGTATCTGCAGATTTTTTTCAGATTTTACTTTAGCGCCAAATTGTTTTTAAATTTGTGTAGAAATTCTTGAGACAAATTTAGCAAGCTGTGAATGACTCTAAAATGGTTCAAAAAATTCTTGAGATATTTTTGAGGCAAAACAAAATCTTAAAAGTATCTTCAGATTTCTGCAGAATTTCTCAAGAAAGCGGCACTTTCTAGAGAAAATTTTGAGATCCTTTTTAGTGGGGAAGGCTTTCCTCCATTCAAATTATTATTAGTGCTTCATCTCAACTTTCCGCAACAATGCTTTTATTAAAATTCATACCGTGAAGAAAATCATTGAGACTGAAGATCTGTTGCCATTTTTTGTCTCGAATATGAGCAAATAAAATTCTGGGTTTTCTTTTAAAGGCTTCTCCTGTAATCGGAGGTTTCAAAATGTTTACTTTTCGGTTATTTTTCCGAAATCTGCCACAAAATTTTACTGATTTTTTTGTTTGTTTAAGCCTGATTGTTGAACACGCGTCACTTGACATAATTTTATTTTCGAGGTGGACCGTGCGAAGTCGGGCAACGCAGCTATGTATCATAGCCAATGTTCAAGTAACGCTGTCATCATTCACAATGAAACTCGTGCCACGGCATGATAATTTGATAAAATATTTTGGAAATATTTGACTTCGCTTTATTTTGACAAGGCTGAACTGGATCCGGCAACTTAAATTTTTTACCAGTAAGACTGATTTTAAACTGATTGATTTAATTTTTTTTTTGAAGACTGATTGATTATGAAGAAACGTAAAAATGGTCAACAATGAACGCTATCTACTGGACTTGAGGGTTAATCTACTGGAGTTAGGGTTAACATTTCAGCAATCAAAATACCACCAAACAGGCAATGGCTTCGTTCAAATGTAGAAGCAGTTTTCACCCGTCATATCTTGACGGACGATTTTCTAGTAGTAATAATAATAACAATAATAAAACCAATCAAATGGCTCAACTTGAAGTAAGTACTAGCCATATAAAGCAAGAATTTTTTTCAAGTTGCGATAAAACTTCTTAGCAATTTTAGAGGAGTGAAGCTTATTTCGGAGCAAAAAAATAAAAAGCGGTAAAGATCATAATAATAATCTATTTTATAAAAATTATTTTAAAAAACTTACTTCAATAGCTAATTTCGAAGTAAATAAAGGACTAGTGATAAACAGTTGGAATGTTTTTTCAAGGTGTGGAACTACTTCTTGGCGTTTTTAGAGGAGTAAAGATCATAGAGGAGTGATATCCCGTTATTTCTCTCGTCGACAATAGAGCTTAAGCTAAGAGCTCATTGCAATTAATTTTACATATAAAATCCGGCTCGGAACTAAAAAAAAATAACATGATGAAGTACTTAGCAATGAGTTACAGCCCTTGCCTCCAGCTCGGTTATTGACTATTCCAAACTGATGAGTTCTGATAAGAATGAAACTGCAGTCCTCGGCTGTGGATATGGTAACCGAGCTGTCTGGTATATTGCATGTTGTTGAAGTACGCTTGAAAAATATTTTTAAAAAAAGGAAAGACAAAAAAAAATTCTTTGAAGGGCATCCCTTCAACGGCTTTCAAAGCAATTTATGTGAAATTTCAGTTTAGAAAACTAATAACAAATAAATAAATAAATTTAAAAAAAAATTACATTGAAAAGATAAAAAAATCAAGGCTGCAGGTGTTTTGGGGTTTCTTGGACGTGCGTCCGACACATTCTTTGACAAGTTCTTTTACATTAACCTTTTTAATATATGAAAATAATTTATTTTAGTTAGATTTTTGAAATTCATGCTTTAGTTTTAATTTAAATCATAAGTTACTAGTAGCATAAAGTAATCATAAGTAAACTAGAAAAAAAAAAAAAAAAAAAAAACGACAAAAGTCACTATGAAAAATTAAGTGATAGGCATTTAGAGAGAAAATTATTAACGAAAACAATTATTATTCATCGCAGTAATGAGTAACAGTAATAAAAGAAACATTTATTACCAGGAACATTAATGTAAATTAGACACTCAGCTGTAAAAAAATTCGTAATCAAATAACAAATGAGGTAGTGAGAAGCAAAGGGATGCAAGTGGCAAAATTTAAAATTTGGAGATAACCAGTACAAATAGTAGGTGATCCTCTCCTCTGTCTTGGGGCAAGAGATGGTACTAGTAGCCCTGGTAGGTGCTGCTGTATAGCATGATTTAGAAAAAAAATTCAATGAAAACCTACCTAGGATCGGATCTTTAAACGGGTTTTGCTCGAAACTTAAAACAGTCCACTTGCACATCCCTTTGCTTATCACTGCCTCAAATATACTAACATTTTTAAAAAAAATTTCATAACGAAAATCATTTAATCTTTCAAAATATTTGCCTCCGCGTTAGGCATTTTTTTACGAATGTTGAAATTCTAATGAAAAAATGCAAACCAATTTTAATAGTTAAAAGAAAAGTCTTGTTTATGAGAAAAATGGGAATTGAGTCCATATAAAAGCAATCACAATCGCTTATGAATTCATTTTGCGTTCTTTGCATTCATTACAGGTTAGAAAAACACGAGATTATGACTTGATTTTTATTTTTTTATATTGTACTTGTTAGAAAAAATGTTCTTCTTTCGAAAATATTTACTGTCTAATGGAAAAAATGATAAGAGTTTGTTGGCAGTACTGAGCTCTCTTTTAGTAATGATTGTTTCATTTGGAAAACAAATTAAGTTAAATTGTAGTGCCAAACAATACATTTTTCATTAATTTCTTTTCTTTTCTTTTTTGCTAGAGGCAACTAATTTTCCTATAGAAATTAAAGTAAAATGTTGAAAAGAAGAGATGTGCCCATTTGCTAACGTCAGGCATCAGATAAAATAAGTTTTTAGAAACAACTTATTGTTTCTGTTCAGACAAAGGTCTCTGATTTTTTTTAAATTACCTAATTAAATAAAGTTTTGAATGCAAAATATTAATAGCATTTTGCTTATTTTTAATAGCTTATTTTAAATGAACTGCATTTTGGAGAGCTAATATTCGAGCATGTGCCCCAGGAGACATTTTATGCGATTGGTTCCAGAGCTCTTTCAAGAAGTAAAGTTATTAAACTCACACAGTTCAGAACTCACTGGAAGAAGCGCTTTTAGGAGGGACAAAGGAGGCCAAAACCAACGAGGATACCAACGTCGGTGACGCACAACCAAAAACGTTCACATTGAAAATTTTGAGCCATTCCTAAATAATAGAAATGATCTTGCTGATTTGTTAGTGAAGGAAGATTCTATCATGGAAATGATGCAAGTGCTCATGGATGCGGTAATGCTCTGCAGAGAATATACAGAGAAAAATTCTTAATGACTGCCAAAAGACTAACAAAGCCAGTTCCTCTTTATAAACAGGACACGAAATTAATTTACGTTTTCTTTATGCATGTTGTGCATAAAAGTCGATATAAGTACACATTAAACTTAAAATACAATTAGTCATCACTAGAATGAAGTATTTTGTTATCTACGGAACCAAACCCCTATTTTAACACTAGTATTAGATCTCAATTTACGCGTTTTTTATTCACCCGGCATCTCCGTGGAACATAACCTCCGCGTAAAACGAGGGTCAACTGTAGTTCCAATTAGTACGTTCCTACTGTAAAAGAAAAACGTCTTCTGGTTTCAATTGGCAAAAATACCTACTATTAATCTAATAAACAGAACCGATAAAACAAAGAATTCAAATTTGAAGTACTTAATTGTTTGGAAACACTAATTGTTGATAACCGAAATGATTATATAGACACACCAGTCGGAAATATAAAAAGCACGAGATAATGTTTTGTCATTTGAATACAAGAAAATACGTAAGCTGTTCAATAAAAAATAAGACTAATTTTACTGCCCCGAAATCCCTCATAGGAATGTTAATTTCTGTGGCATGAAAAATGTCTTTTGTCTGTATTAACAAAAGCTACCGATAGTTGGCGCGTACAGACTGATGTTCCTGAGTATCACGTGATTGAATTAAAGCCTGTTGGGGAGTGTCTACAAGACGCAGCCAGTAGTCAAAATTGAAGCGTCTTTAGAACAAAGTTATGCGATTCAAGTTTGTTTTCGTCTGTAAAAATCAGCATCGGATCGGACATTTGATATGATACGTGAAGTTTTCAACGATGAGGCAATGTTTCAGTCCTTTATTCTAGCATTAAGCTTTTAAGGAGGGCCGGAAAAATATGGAAGATATTTGAAGGTATAAAGATGCGCCAAAGAGCATCATTCGTGACGCTACGCCTTGTGACGCTACGCCTTTCAAAGCTACGCCTTGTTTGAAAAATCGGACATTTAAAAAAACTAATTAAAAAATAACTGTTTGGAAAATGAAAGTATTTTCTGGGTCCGTATTATTTTTTTCGCTTATTCTATCAATTTCACCGACTAAAAGTATTACTTTTTACTGAAGGAAGCAACCCCATTGGTTATGCTTTACCCATTAGGGTAATACATTACTTAGTCCTTCTGTATTTAATCTCTACACGACAAACCGCATGAACTTTGAACTTCACCTTGTATCTACTGTGTGAAAGTTATTCTAGTCTTGGGGATCGATTATCTTGAGAGATAGAGACTCCAAGTACCAAACTCTAAGAATAATCCTCGAACGAAATAATTTATGGATCGCAAATCTTGTTGATCGTTACTCTAAACGACTCCAGTCCCAGCGAACTGAGTGGAGGACTTGAAGGCTGTAAATGATTTTCTTGATCGAATTGGGAACTTATTTTAGAGGATATCTGAGGAATAGTAAGGAAAGAAGAGACTTAGACAATTTGTTATATTGTCTTTGCGTACAGTGCAAGGGCACCCATATAGGGGGACAAGTGGGGGGGCTCAAGCCCCCCCCCCTCCCTTAGAAATGAGAACTTCCTTGCTTTTAGTGCCTTTTTCTTTGCAAAAATGTAAAAATGTATAAAAATTTCTTTTCCAGGTTGTGATGAATAAGTTATTAAAATCTCTAATATGTACGGAATTATTGCTTATTTCAAAACTAAAAATTATTCCAATCACAAGGAAAAATATTAATCACTTTAGTTCAAATATTTAAAAAGTTATGAGTGGATTTAGGTCATGCTTGCTATGTGCTCTTATGTAAAAAAAAACTTGAAATTGCATTTAGCCGGTGATTTTTTTTTTTTTTTTTGAGTGTGTGTGTGTGTGTGTTTTCATGTTATTAAAATCCTTAAGGATTTTTTCTTTTAAAGATACAGTTTTAAAAAAATACTTTTTGCATTCAGGATAATATACTCAACAAAACCGTGCACTGGATAAAGCATTTTATAAATTGCTCAAATGGTAAGGACATGTTATATACCTTTAAAAACCAATTCTTTAAAACAAAATTAC
The DNA here is from genome assembly GCF_026930045.1 of Uloborus diversus. Classification (NCBI taxonomy): domain Eukaryota; kingdom Metazoa; phylum Arthropoda; class Arachnida; order Araneae; family Uloboridae; genus Uloborus; species Uloborus diversus. Next base: position 265,075,517 of record NC_072731.1, read on the forward strand.
GATTTTTTGAAATTTTATTATCTCTAATATGTACTGAAATCGGTTTCCATGGGGAAAATATCCTGCTAAACCAAGAAGAAAATTTCTGAGCCTCCCCCCCCCTTAAAATTTTGCATATAGGCGCCCTTGGTACAATGTGAAACTATTTCGTAGAAAATTACTCATTTTCAAGAAATTAATGTTCTTTACTTAATATTTTGCACAGTATTATCTTAATATACTAGTATACGATCTTAATATGTTTCAGATACTGCTGGAGGTTTTTTCAAAGCGTTAAAATTGTTCTTAACATATTTTAGTGGAGGGAAATTAATTTTGGAAGAGAGGAACGCAAAAACATTTTCTTCAAAGAAGTTAATTTTTTTCAAAACTTGAAAAAAGCTCTTAACATTTCTAGAGGAGTAAACTACACAAAAACAGTATAGATCATATAGTGATCATATCCATAAAAAAGATGACACTGAAGATTGGATACTTCAAATGTTTTAAGAAACATTTCTTTTAAACACGCATTTTTTAAGGGGTCACAGTAACTTCACGACATTTTTTTAAAATTTAAGTAAATTTTGTTTTTCTTTGAAACCATAACATGCACATTTGTTTCGCAATCAATTACTTATTTTCAAAAAATAAAATGTTACAAACATTTTTCAAAAATTCAGAAAATGTATAAACTTTTCATTTTCTTAAAATCTCTTAGACTTTATTGTTTTAGCACTTATTTAAAAAACGTTTTTTGCTAAGCGGTCACAATTATGTAAAAAATCGTAATTTTGTTTTAAAAAATTGGTTTTTAATGGTATATAACATGTCCTTAAAATTTGAGCAATTTATAAAATGCTTAATCCAGTGCACGGTTTTGTTGAGTATATTATCCTGAATGCAAAAAAGTATTACTTTAAAGCTGTATCTTTAATAGAAAAAAATCGACAAAATACAATTTCAAGTTTTTCTTTTTCGTAAGAGCACATAGCGAGCATGACCTAAATCCACTCATAACTTTTTAAATATTTGAACTAAAGCAATTAAACTTTTTCCCTGTTATTGGAATAATTTTTAGTTTTGAAATAAGCAATAATTTTTTTTTTTTTTGATCATTTGATCATTTTTGAGGTACTGGCGGGAACCTTAAGGCGGGAAAATACTCCGTAACAAATTTTTGAGGAGTGAAATTTACTTCGGTTGAGTGAAATATACGAAAACAGTAAAGATCCTAATAGTGAAACATTAAAAAAAAAAACTAGCTTTCTGAATTGAGATGGAAGAAGGTGGGGAAAGAAAATATGCGTCCTTTTTTGAGTTTTTAACCTTCTAAATGGTTCAGTTAAAAAAAGAAATAGATTTAATACTTTTAATATTCCATTTGCTCCCAATTTTTGACAATTCTAAATTTTTGTTCAAAATACAAAGCTTAAAAAGGCGCTTGAACAAATATTCGAGGTGAATTTTCGATGTTTAATGCATGAAATATCCTTGTACGGACCCTAGAAACCTTCCTGTTTACAAACAACGTTCAGTGGAAATATTCTATAAAAATTTTAACCGGAACTGAAGAACAAAATATTGAGAAAAAGATGCATCATTTTAATTGAATGAGAAAGGATATAAAGTAAAAGTAAGAATCCGATAATGAAATAAATTACTAAATTTAATTTTTTTCTCTTAATTAAAAAGCCCATCCAACGATAGGAATTCAACCCTAACAATTGAAAAATGTTATTTTTTAAAGATTTTTTTCTCATAAAAAATGCTGTAACAAAAGAAATCATTTGTAGAGTACGTTGTTATTAAATATAGTTTAGCCTTTCAAATTGCATGATTCTCGTTGTTACAGTCCGACCACTAATGACATGGAAAGGCAAACATCCGGGTTACTGGCGGAAATGGACACATCGATTAATTTTTAGGGATGATAGCTTTTGCAGATGTATGTTAAGCGTAATTCAGACATCGTCCACACTTCACGTTCGCCATGTAAAGCGGACAGACGTACGTTTTCCGAAAAGAGAGAAGCATTCATACATTGCGAACGCGAGTAAAGCACATGTCAGTACTCTCATCCAATAGAGAGAGCACGCTCATCTTGTGGAGACCAATGAAATGCGACTCCCAACTTTACGGACGTCAGATATCTGACTTCTAGTCACGTTGACGTGTCCCGTTCAATATGGCTTGCTGTCATAGCAACGCCGATCGAAAACTGGTTTTAGGGAGAAAAGAGTGGAGCTCACGTGCCGTACGGACGATGTCTGAATGTTGCTTTAGAATTTAGATTAAGCAGAGTCACATTGAAATTGACGGAGGACGCGCAACCATTTTGTACTTTCCCCCCTCATTCAGATAGAGTCGTATTCACTGGAAGTTTCCCAATTTCATATCATCTATGAACAGACTGTACTGCAAATAATTGTTTTAGTAAGTATATTAGAGACATCATTATCCTATGAAGCTGCTATTCGTTAGGTTTTAACTTGTTTTTACCCTGAACTGAAGCAGTTACAATGGTGGTAAAAAAAATCGCATCACCCGCGCCGCAAAGGAGAGGAATATCATTCCGACTGCATTCAACACACAGTCAAGCATCCCGTATCCCAGATGATTTGGGGATGGATTTCTGATCAAGGAGTTGGTGGGCTTCACTTTGTGCAAGGAACAGTAAACGCTCAGGTGTAGATTGGCATTTCGGTGGAGAAATTGCTTCCTACTATCCGTGATCACTTTACTTCAGTTCCGAACGTCATTTTCCAGGATGATTCTGCTCCGTGAAATAGGGCAAAACTGGTGAGTAACAATTTAAAAACCTTTATCCTGCCATTAGACTTAAATTGACATGGGGTTAAGTAATTTTTTTCCTCTCAACTCACACGCAGGTTCAGAAATGGAAAAATAAGCATGGGGTCAGCCGTTTGCCTTGACCCGGAAACAGCACCGATCTACTTAAACAATGATCGGATTTCTGCTCTTAAATGTTTATTTCATAAGTTTTGCAGAATTTCGCATACATTCATATTTAATCGGTAGGCCAAAATTTCTCACATAATCCCACTGTCGTGAAAATGCGAGGGTGATGCATTTTTTTTACCAGCACTGTAGTTAGACGCAAGTAGATGCAAGCTTAATTAATGAAGTTTTGAATAAATACCAAGTTCAAACCATTGGTAGACTTTCATTCAAAATCCTTTCTGTTTAATAATGTTGCATTGTAGCGCCTACCAAGGGCAATTTTGTCCCAAAACAGATAAGAAACTACCTCACCATTTGTACTAGTAATTTCGAAAATTTTAAATTTTGGTCTTCAACACTCTTTTGCTTTTAGGTAATAACAATGGTAAAAACTACCTGCTTCACTTCTTTTCCATTTCATTATTCACTCACAAATTGGCCGAATGAAAAATATTCCCATCATCATACTTCATAATCTTTACTAATAATAAAGCTGAAAGTCTCTCTGTCCGGAGGATGTCTGTAGGATGTCAGGATCTCTGTGACGCGCATAGCGCCAAGACCGTTCGGCCGTTTTTCATGAAATTTGGCACAAAGTTAGTTTGGAGCATTGGGGTGTGCACCTCGAAGCGATTTTTCGAAAATTCGATGTGGTTCTTTTTCTATTCCTATTTTAAGAACAAAAATATCATAAGATGGACGAGTAAATTACGAAATTATCAGAACGTGGAACCGTAACATGGGCACAAGACAATCGGCGTGATACGAAATTATCATAACGTGGAACCGTAACATGGGTACAAGCCAATTGGCGAGAAAACTCACCATACATTATTTGTAAATATACAGGCGAACCAAAAGACCTTTTAATTTTTCTATTACGGGCAAAGCCGTGCAGGTACTACTAGGACATAGTAAATCCTGAAATATGCATGGAAAATTTACAAATTACTCATGAACTGAATAAAACGATGCTAAAAGAAAAAAAAATGCATTTAAACCTTAAACGCTTATACTTAAAAGCATTTTTTAAAAAGCCATTTCTTTTATTTTTCTTTCTCATCTTTGCTTTTCTTTCCTTGTTACTATTAGCATACATTTATGCATAGGAACATTTTTCGTTTACTACAAAATGGTAACATAAAATGTTGAATAATATTCCTTTTTTAAAAACATTACTCATTAAACCCAAAGCAAAAACTGCTTTAACTTGTGAAAAGAAGCTAATGTAAATTAGCCGTCCGCTCTATTTCCAAATATATTTTACTTTTCTTTCGAAAATAAAATAACGAGGGGCAATTTAAAGCTTGCTTCTAGTTAAATGCCAGGCAGGAGTGCAATGAAAATGCTTCAGATGTTTCTTACGCGATAAACAGTTTCTTTAAATTGCGAAAAACGTTTTAACTTACATAAATTTTTAATGATTCTTTTTAATGTTTAAGATGACATAGAACTCATTTCAACTTGGAAACTAAATTTTTGGATCGCATTTTAATATGCTGCATTTAGGATTCTTAAGATTTCGTCTTTGAGGCTCCATTATAAAAGACTGAAGAATGTCGTGAAATTTTAGAAATAATATTCTTGGTAGCTGAATCATTCTTATAAGAAAAGTTCGATAAATGTATCATCTTTGGACATTTTATATGCAGATTAATAATCGAAACTAAACTACAAAGATATAATCAATTATCCAACGTTTTGAAGCACTGTGTTTCAAAACGTTGGATAATTTATTATTTTAATTTTTAGCTCAAAGATATTTCTTCGTGATTCGTTAAATTACAGTGGTTCTTTGTCTAATTTTCACTTTTTTATATATATATAATATTACAGTCGTGGAAATTTTCTGTGTATCAATTTCGATTATTTTACTCATTTTAAGGCTGCTGATGACTCCATCTTGACTATTTTTCGAAAAGTTTGCTTATTTGTTTGCGAGAAGAGTTTTTTTTTTGCGAGTGCTTCAACTTGCTAGATATATGCTATTTTTTACAAGCACACATGCTTGCAAAGATATTTCTTTTTTTTTGTCCCATTTTTTCGATTGCATCTAAGCAACAAATAAAAGGGAACAATTTGACTGCTAAACAAAGGTGTAGTTTGTTTATTTTTCCCAGATCACAAATGTGACATATAACTGTCGATTGTCCCCTCGATTGAAATATTATTAAAATTACTCAGAACAGCATAGACACTGGTGTTAAAAAAGCTAAGTTTAAAAAAAACAGGAAAAAAAAAGAGATCACATTAAGAAAATTAAAACATGTTTTTTTTTAACGTATGCACAAAGTGATATCGTTAGCTTAAAGTAGGTGAGCACCTTTATTTCCAAAAAAAAAAAATGAAAAGAAAGAAAGAAAAAGAAAAAAAACCCAATTTTATTATTTTGAGAAACGGAAAAGCTTCAATTTTCTTTTTTCTAAATATGCAGAAAAAAAATTCAGCCCATAAAGTACGAAGAAAAATGTACGAAATTTAATGAATGGTATGCGTTTCTTTTTAACATAAATCCATTTTTCTTTCTTGATTGTCTCGAAACCATATCGTCCAAGTTTTTACGAAGGCCAAACAGCTCTAGCCAAAAAAAAAAAAAAGTCTTTATTTGAAACTTTGTCAAAAGGGTAATTGATTATATTACCGCATAATGGTGTGCATGCAAAATAGCTTTTTTAAAATACGTATCTATGAAAAAAAAAACTGCTTTTTTTGTAGGAAATTTTGAACATTTGGCAAAATAAAATTCTCTATTTACAATTTTAGAAGTCCATCACATTATCTAGTAACAAACAAAGAGTTTACCATAAAAAGCGAGAAAATCAGAGAACATATGAAAACACAGGATTTGTTAAGATAACGAAATTTCGCATTAAAAACAAAGCTTTGCCAAAAATTATGACTCAAAAAGAATATTTTACAATAAAGAATCATTACATTTTTTGGATGCTCGCCTTCCGCCCTTATAATGTCATGTTCTCTAACTTTAAAAATGCTTCAAGGAACGAACTCTTGAAACTAAAGAGAAGCGAAGCACATTTCCTTATAAAATCATTTTTCCGCAACTTACCTCTAATTTATTCAGCAGTTTCTTTGTCAACATAGATAACTTTATCAAAACAGAGGCATTTTTCTTAAACAAAAAGGATCGTGTTACTCACATGCACGGCTCATACACCATCCGGATCATGAAAATTATATTGAAAGGCGTAATTCGTTTGGCGTTAATTTTGTATCTTTATTGAATTTGTTAATGCTTATGAGAGTTAGGTTACTCGGATCTGTCTTGTTTATGAGTCAGATCAATAAGAAGTTGATTTAATCATTTGTTCCCTCTCTTTCTTTCGTTTAATCATACAGTCGAATTCGCTTATTATGATCGCTAAGAAGCCGCGATGTTTGTTCGTTATAACTGAGTTCTCGTAAAAACGAGTTCGTGAAAAGAATCATAAAAATTCATCATAAATGATTGGGTTTTTTTCTTTTTAATCGCTGTGTACCAAAGAAGTGTTACTTTTAAGTGTCTGAATGTCTCTTTTTATTGTCATTGCTTTTGAAGAATATACGTACACACATACAGTGGCTCCTAAAAGTGTTCGTACACCTACGACTTTCAATGAAATAGGCCCCTATCCATTGGTTGAAACTAACATTTCGGAATAGCTATTTAATTATAAGATCTATGATCTATATTTAACAAAACTACATGAAGAAAAACGTATTTTTTAAAAAATCAAAAGTCAAAAAGTGCCGGAAATTTTATCTCATAAAAGTCTTCGTACACTTTAAAAAATGTCTATATAATATTGAATAATCAAACTTCTTATTAAGTTATTATTTAGTGGAATACTATTCAACATCCACATTAACATTTGAACATCTGCGAATAGATTTCAATGGTTTTTTTTTTTCGATTTTTTGTGCAATTTTTCTGTAAGTGTTCAACCATACTTCGAGTCTTACTCTTTCTAGCTCTTTTTTCCTTTCAAAGCTGTATTTTTGTAATCTAGCCTCCAGACATCTCTAAATATGTTACATTAAGTTGAACTCTTGCGGAGATATTTCTAAGCTTAAGGACAATTTCTGAGGCACCAGACGCAAACTTTGAAAACCGTGTGCTTTTTATTGTTATTTTGATTTTAAAAAAAAGTTGCTTCCGATAACCAAATTTTGGGCTAATAGTTTAAAATTGTTTTTATTCAAATATTTAAATAAACAGCGTGATTGATTATTTCATCAAAAAATTCCAAACTACTAAGTCCTGATGCTGATATGCACCTTCAGACAAAAACACCTTCACCGTCCTGATTAACTGATCTGACAAAGTTATTAGGATAAAATTCCTCATTTTTTTTTCTTCTATTTACAATTATACAACAATTTAACCAAAAATGTTGAATTTTAGGTGAAAATTAAACGTAAAATGTTTCATTCAATTCTGCAGAAACTTTTACAGCACTCAAATGTATACTTTTCATATTTTTTTTAGCTGTAAATCTCCGATCACGCTTTGTAAACTTTGACGGTTTTCCATCCGATTCTTTTGTTTAAAGCATGTTTTCAAACACTTCACTATAGAATGTTATGAATTAACTAATTTAGAGACATTTCAAACCAATTTACCCATAATGTGATGAAAAAAAAAATCAAATTTCGGTTGGTGTTTGTTGTTTTTTATGCATACCTACCATTTAAAAAAAAAACAGAATTTTAAAGAATAAATAAACAAAAAGTTAAAGCCGAATGACTTTACAGAGTCAACACAATGCAAAAATAATTGAAAAAAAAAAGACATGTGAAATTTTTAATCATGAGTTTATACGAAAATATTTCTGTGTACGATGACTTTTGTAGCATATATTTTCTCTATCTCTTCGTTTTTTGAAAAATTTTAAAAATAAAATTAGGCAATGTTTTGAAAAAAAAAACTACTGAGTTTTATTTAGAATAGCATAAGAATGATGTAAAAAAAAAATGGACTTCATATTCGAATTCAGTTTTGCGTTATTTTGGTTTTACTACAAAATTTCAAGGTGTACGACACTTTTGGGAGCCATTGTATGTATTTTTTGCTAGTGGTACCCGCGCGGCTTTGCCCGTAGTTGAAAATTAAAAGGTCATTCGGTTCGCCTGTATATTTACAAATAATGGATGTCGAATTTCTCTCCAATTGGGTGTGTTCTTTTCATCCAGAAGCTCACACTTCTTAGCATTGAAAAAGATGTTCCTTGTAACACCAAAACACGTGTCCGCAATAATTTTGCAATTTTTGTGCTTCATAACGTTGGATTACTAATTATTTTAACAAGTCACTTTATTAGTATTACGTTGGTATTGAACTTCCTGATGATGAGCAAAATCCCTACACTTTTGATATGAAGTTGTCTAACTTACGACCACAAATGCAAGAGAGAAATAGAGAGAGAGAGAGACAGATAAAGTCTCGTAATTACTCGCGTTGTCTTTCAGTGTTTCGTGCTATTTTTAAGTCTCAGTTGTACTCTGCTATCCGTATTCGAGAATTATCTTTACGCGAGAGTCGAAAACTTTATTAATTATTGTTGATGAGGCAGTACATAAGTTATGACGCTTGAGATGAAGGAAGCATAATCGCTCACTTGGGTGGTAACCGTTCTACTCGGGAGATACGGAAGGATCACCAGAGTGTTCCTGAGCGACTGATGTTTATTTAAAGCAATTCTCGTTCTGTTTGGAGATAAGTTTTCAGTAACTATAATGAGGTTTCAAAAGGAGCAGTTTGAACAAGAAATCTTTCAGTTCTCTTTTTCTTAAAAGAAGAGAAACACAAGAAGGAGCACACACACACACACACATATTATATATATATATATATATATATATATATATATATATATATATATATATATATATATTAGGGTGCATCATACGCCCCATCAATTTTTTTTTCGTTTACAAATGCTTTGTCCCTAAGCTACTTTTATTCTACATACAAAATTAATAATTTGTGTGAAATTTTTCCCATTTTGAACAATATCTATGTGTGCCACCTGACAATTGAAAGTTATGAAAACTCAGAAAAATAACACACTAAGCAATTTTCTACATTTATTTAATTATTGAAAGAATTATTTGATTTATTGAAGCCAATTTATTGTGTATTTCATAATATTACTTTGTTAAATATTAGAGTTTGGCTTAAAAGTTTGTTTTTAATCAATTTTTTTAATCAATTTTCCTCTTTTTGCGAAGATTTGGCAGTTGTTTTCGATCATGCTCAACTACTTGTAATATATTCTGGTAAGGATCTTCAGTTTTGACTGCCATTAAAAAGTCATTGGTCAGCTTTATTCCTCACTCAGCACAATCATTTACTACATTTATTCCTTTCAAATTTGTTTTTGAAGACTGATATGAAATACAATTTGGCCACTGTTTAACATCTTCCACCATGAATTCTGAATCTAACTTCAAAATTAAAAATAAAAACCAGGAATCAATGCCAACAAAATCAGACAGTGTTGAAGAAAAATGAATTTCTGTTGGAAACTGGTTTTCCAAATCCCATACCAAATCTGTGTTTTGGATTAGAAAGATTAGCTGGTCTAATGGCTAATATACTGTCAGCAAGAGCACGTCGGTCTGCTTCAAGCACTTTATCACTCCATAGTGCTAGAGGTACAGTTTCTTCTATCAGATACCAAAGGTGATTTTAAAAATATTAATTGCACTTCCAGAAATTTCCGAATTAATAATACTATATTTTATAAGTAAAATAAAGAATTGCAAGTCATTCCATGGTGCATCGAAGACAGAAGTGCACATCATCCACCATGAACTATATACCAAAGTGACAAAATTAACAAAATTTTGAAACTTGTTGATGTGTAGTTATTGTTCCAGTTGGTGGTTCTTGGATTTGATGTTGAAATAAGCAAATTTTGATTAAATAAATTAATTTTGCCATCTGCTTTATATAAAGCTCCTAGACATTTAAAGTCTGCTGCAGTTATCTCATTTGGATCGTTTACTGAGAATAAAAGACAAAGTTAAACAAATGCTAAGTAGTCACCTCTGCAAAACACAACATTTGATTTAGCTAATTTGATAACATTGTTTTTGCACTCGTGTGCTGGCGTCATTTCAAACGTGTTGCTAATGATATAACATCAGGTCGTTTTATAATATCATGTGGAATAAAAGCATATGTACCAGTTCGTATTGTACGATGATGATTTCTGGTATTATGAGCATTATAAATCTGATCTCTCGGATCTGTCTCATCACTTGTATCACTTACATCACTATTTTCATCTCTTTCAATTTCATCAATAATAGCTGAATTAAAACTTGTATTGAAGTTCCTTGTTTCCTTGACTATTTTTTCACAAAATGCTGCTTTTGATATTTCACGCATTTCCTGACACTTAATGTTTCAGTGTAATATTTTATCGTGTGAGCTAAAGGTTGCTAGATGATCACTTTTCATAGATTGAAGAAAAGCTAAATCTTCTGGATTTTTTATAAGGCATTCTACATTTTTAGGCCATAATAAAAATGTTTTAGCTAATTCTTCTTCCATTTTCTTTACTTTATTAATGGAATTTGTTGTATTTCTTCTTTGAAGAGGAATTGCTTTTAGTTTTGTGTTGTCTTCACGAAGTTTTAGTATTTTCTCACAGGATTTACTTTCAGTAATCATTGGAATGTTTGCTTTTGCATAGAAATCAGATATTTTTGACAAGGCAAGTTTTGAAGACTCCCATTTGGTAAGATTCTGATCGGCATCTTTCTCAATATGACACATCAAGCAGCGAAGCACTTGCAAGCTAGTGGGTGAACGTGAGCCCTTAAATTCCGAGTCCTCTTGAGTTATTCCAAGTCCAAATAAAATTGAAGATTGTCTGGTTTTGACTTTTACCTTTTGTACAGATGAACAAGGCTTTGTTTGTGGAGAAAATGTCACTGATTCAACAGCAGCTGATTTACTCATGTTTATTGAAAAATTTCACAATATGTTACTTTCGAAAATTCATGGACCTTATGAATTAAAATAGTATAGATCAACTTATTTAAGAGGTGTTTACAACACATTTGCATAGAATTACAAGAAGAAAACTTAAAAAACTGGCATTAGCAGTTGTGTGATAGAAGAAAATGGTAGAAAGTTGAAAACAAATAGTGAACCTAAACTAACAGTTACAAAAGATGTTATGGAAAGTTACTGTAAAAATGTTAACAGTTGAAGTTAACACAGGTAAAATGTAAATGAAATAATTTAAAAATTATTTCTGAGTATTGCACTTTGAGTCACTTTTGATGTTATAATTGTTCATTTATCTTAAAAAAGAAACTTTTTGCTTGAGGTGGGATACCTAAATCAATTTTGATTTTCATAAAAATTCACAGGAATACTATCTAGTGGTATGAGAACATTTTTAAATTAGGGACAAAACAATTTTAGACTAGTCGGGCAAATGATGCACCCTAAATATATATATATATAGTTACGAGTTCAGAGCACTTCAAACTTTCTTTAAATGACGACATAGTCCTTGAAAAAACACAGGAGATTTATTTACAACTAGCTTTTACCCGCGGCTTCGCTCACGCTGATGTAGTTTTTTTTTCAATCAATTCAAGTTAACAGTCAACACAGGCAGAGGTCAAATAGTTACCAAAAAAAAAAGTTTGTCTCCAGTTTCGCTGACATTTCAAATTGCCTGCCCCTTTAAATGTATCAAAAGGTATGATTAAAACTGAAAGTCAGGGGGATGGGGTAAATGAAATGTCGGCGAAACTGTGAAGACCCCCAAAAATTACACAAAATAAATCACGAAAACGTTTAGGAGTTCTAAAGAAGTTAGTTTGGGTAATTCTCAAAAAATCCAATTCGAGTGAGGTCAAATATTCTTAAATAAAGTGAAACAGTTCTCTACCCAATCTTCGTTAAATAATATCAAGCGCTACACCGGCTCATGATTATTTTCAAAAATCTTCATCAGTACAGGTCCGATAGTATAAAAAACAAATTAAAAAAAAATAAATAAAATAAAAGAAAGAAAGAAAGAACCATTTTCTCTATTGTCGCCATTAAAATAGGGACATTAATTCCACAAAATCCTAATTAGCATCATTAACCCTTAAAAATACACACACAAAAAAGAAAATGAAAAGTTTCATAAAAATTTTAAATAAATTCGCCAATGCACTATCGTAGTCGCCTGGTGAGACTGGAGATGAAAAATGAATTTGGTGGATTAATTTACATTTTAATAGTAGTTTTAATGTTATTTAAGAATGTTGTTTCACTAATTTGGCGAATTAATTTTAACTTCAATACCTTATAGTACTTAATGATCTTTTTACCATAATTAACTTGACGGAATTTTTACACACGGTGAAAACCGAGAAACAGTATTACGTACTCTTTAGCTTCACAAACAGCGACAGTTGAAAAAATTGCAAAATGCCTTAGCTATTGAAATGATTCCACAAAAAAAGTTTGGCTAGATTCCTGCTGATCGATTAAATACCCAGTCAACACAAATAAATTTAAAAAAAAAACTCATTAATTGCCTCAATGTTGCATTAAAATGGAAAATAATCAGCCAAACCCATGTAGTATTTGCGAATCTTGTGCAGAAATCTTACTTCAAGATTTGAGAAAAGCCTTGAACAGTCACGAAAAGCAAAGATAATCAACAATACAACAATTGTCGCTACCGACAGGGAGTTGAGATGATACACTAAATACCGTATTGAGTTGAGGAAAGCCTTCGAACATGGAACTAAAAAGTTCATAACTTGTTTTTTATTCTACTTAGAAATTTTGAACAGGTGCCATCTTCAGCAGAAAAATCAGAGCTTTCGATGGACATATAATGTAAATATGTGCAAGTATTTTTTCATCTCCTTATTAGAGAATTTATACGAAAATTGTGCTTTATTGCCCCCTAAGGGGGTTTTGCCTCCCATAACGGGGAGAAAACTACCTTATGTGTTATTCTGATGCATAAGCTATATTATTGTCAAGTTTCATCAAAATCCGTTCAGTAGTTTTTGCGTGAAAGAGTAACAAACATCCATACATCCATACAGACAAACTTTCGCATATATAATAGTAGTAAGACTATGTACAAGAAATTTAGTTAACAACTGCTAAATTAACCATATAAATTAGGCAAATATCAATTAGCACCATAAACTAAACGGTAACACTTATTCACATCAAAATACGCAAAAACACAGCGCAAAGGCTTTGCAACACAGAGCTAATACACTACACACTTTCCAGCGCGACGGCTCAGTCAAGACTCACTTTTTATTCCGCGGAGGCTATTTATAAATCCTTGAAAAGTTTCCACAGTATTCAATTGAGAAATTTCGATTACATTCTACCAATTTCTCGTATTTTCTTTTTATTCTATTCACAAATAATATCTTTCAGAAATGGAGGGACCATATACTTCATTCGAATGCAAGGGGTTTGTATATTTATTACAAGAAACTATTTACAGGTTACGTTACTAAGACAATTTTAGATGAAAGATAATGGAATAAACGCCAAATTTATCCGAATTACAACAAATTAATCATAAAAATTATTACTATTTATAGAATTTGTAACTATATATATATATATATATATATATATATATATATATATACTTTTAGTATACTTATTTTATACTTTTAGATGAATTTAATTCAATCTAAAAATTTTCTCTAAAATAATTACATACAGAACAAAAAAAAAGCATATGCATATCTCACAAGTTTACTTTATTTTTAAAATTTTTACTGAAATGATATTTTTCCCTTTTTCTTATATATATATATATATATATATATATATATATATATATATATATATATATATATATATATATATATATATATATATATATATTCAAAATAGGATACACCTCGAGTGAAAATGTCACTGAAGGAAAAATATCATTTCAGTAAAAATTTTAAAAATAAAGTAAACTTGTGAGATATGCATATGCTTTTTTTTTTGTTCTGTATGTAATTATTTGAGAGAAAATTTTTAGATTGAATTAAATTCATCTAAAAGTATGCAGTGGCTAATATCACTAATGTGATGTATAAAAACCAATGCAATACGTATATACATTTAAAGATGTGTTACGCATTCTAAAAATCTACTAATTTTGTGGACACTTGCATAAGCGGACAAATTAACCCTTTGAAAGCTTATGAAACTTGCATAGTATAAACTGAAGATATTCATACATAACTATAAAAATGAAATTGACTATATCTAACCCAAAAAACTCAAACATGGTAATCTAAAGCATTATGTTCTAGTTAATGCGTAGGAAACACTTCTCCCACGTGTCTATTTGGGCAGATTTTTATAAGATATTCAAGTAGGGGAAAAGAGTGGAGGGCAAATAGAAATAGCTACGGTATCTTTTTAAAAACAAACGAATCGGAAATTTGTGCTGAAGATTACAGTACATAAAGAAAATATAACCTATTTTGTAATAAACTTGCATTAATATATGTTTCCATTTTTGGCATTTGCTCTCTTCAAAAAAAAAAAAAAAAAGGGGGGGGGAGGGGATTTTTACATTCAAATTACACGGAGCAAAGTATGAAATAAAATATTTTGTTAATAAACTGTTTTCTGCTTAATTATTAAAAATATTGCTCATAAAAATAATGCAAATATAAACAAATTATTGAATAAATTAATGAAAATAAAACACTCAAAGAAAAATAAATTGATTAATCAATGAATATGAAAGAAAAAGTAAATGATTGGATAAAATAGTGAAAGAATTAAAAAAAAAAGCGAATGTTAGGATAAATGAGCAAATCAATAGATGAAGGAATGTAAAAAGGAATCAATTAAGAAATGAATACGTAAATGATGCAATAAATAAACGAATAAGTAAATGAGATGAACTATTTCACTTTGCCCTGCGTGTACTAACCAAATTCTATTAAACAAAAAAATCAAAACGTGTCAAACATCGATCAAATAAGTACTGCACTAGACATTATTACATCTCAAATTAAAATGTTGATTGCAAAAACTTTGTAATATTATTATAACAAAAATATTTTTGATAAGGCACAAAACATTACAATATGGGAAATTTTTTTTAAAAATGACTTGTATTAATTATAAATATACACATATTTTTTGACACTTATACACACTAATATTAGTATTACGGAGGGCATACATGAATTGTTCGCATGTGCTTCTAGATACACATACCCAATCATCTACCCTAGAACTAACTTGCAAAAAGAGTTAATACTTAATTTAATAAAAAAGTTAAATCTTGTCGTAGATTTACTTGAATGTTGATATAATGTTTTGCTATAATTAAGTTATCTTAGCATGCATACCTTGATTTTAAGGATTATTTATTTTTTGACTATCAACTATATGTTCAAGAACATATAGTTATTATATTAGCTACCAGTTTGGCACTCTTGGCTTCCTTAAGAGGTTTTCCACCTCCAGCTCAGTTAGTCCTATGCCGGGCTGATGAGTGCTAATAAGCACGAAACTGCAGTCCTCGGCTGGAAATGACTGAGCTGGCGGTGTATTTCATGAACATATAGCTAGTTGAAAAAAATGTATATTAAATTAATTTTTTTAATTAAATTTAAATATTTTTAAATAAGTGGCGATTCAAACTGCGATAATATTTTACCATTTCACTTTGCCCCACATTCCCCTTGTCAAATTATCAGCAATAGTCTTATAGAAAACAATTTTATTTTGACTAAAAGTAAAAATGGCCAACAAACAACATATCAAACACACAACGTAAAAACGAAACACGACACATCAAAAACAGGGAATAAACTATTACACTGAATTTGATTTGATTTATTGACAACATGCATTTCGAGTTTGTGTACTTGGACACGCAAGATCCGTTTATGAATTCACGTCCAATACGACCGATAGCACAATACAGGCACATAGTGTATGACAGAACTAAGAGCACAGAGAAGGATGTTACAACCAGGGCAATGGGCGGGAATCGAACCCACCACCTCGAGATTACTACAATGACGTGCTAACCAACTGCACGACCAAGGCCGCATTACACTTAATTTTCAAGAATGCAGCTCGTATACAAACTATAAGAGTGTTACCAAACTTAAATTCCGATAAAAACATTGTTAAGTAAAATTATGTTAAACTAGCTGTACCCGACGCGCGTTGCTACGCCAACAAAAAAATACATCATTATACTGATTTTCACGACAATCGGTTGAACGGGGCAGAAGTTGCTACTCTGCAGTGCCACCTGGTGGCGAGTGGCTTCAATGAGCATATTATGCACCTTCTCCGTGGAAAAATACATATATGTAGCAATTTTCATAATAATCGGTCCAGGTATCAAGTGAAGCCGTGACTCTACTCAAATTTTGTACTTACGCAGTTTGCAAGATCAATCAATCGCTAAAAATATCAAATAGAAAAAGTTTTAAATCCCCCCGTTGCATGAAAAGCCATAAAACAATAGAGAAAGAATTTATTTGTTCAAACTCTAGAAAAATGGCAACGGCTAACTTCTTATCAATGAAATCTTTCACGCGAATTAATTTCTGCAGCCGATCATTTTATTCGTATTTATCCAATGGATTGTGACTTAAATTGGAATAAAAAAGGAACTATCGATCGGATTTTTTTCGAACTGATCTTTAAAAATTCCCAGTTCCAAAATTAACAAACGGTGAAAGTTTCAGCCAAATCTGCCGGGTAGTTTTTGAGTTCATGGATGACATACAGACAAACATTCATTTTTATATATATAGATGAAGCTAATTGCTTTAAAATAAATTTAAAATCTTAAATCTAACAGCCTTAATATATTTTTAGCTTCTGGTGGGTTGGAAAAAGATGAAAAAATATTCTCTTCAATAGATGGGTCTGAATAAACATACATTTTATTTTTATCGTGCAGTTTTGAACCTCAAAACCTATAAGGAACGATAGAGATTGAAGAACATGGCTGTAGATTAAGCAAATGCATATTCATGTCTGATAGCTTAATGTGTCCTCTATGATGTGAATGATGTCCACGATGTTCGCCCCTTCAGGGAAGTATAATATCTAGAGCTGAATGCGTTACATACATGATTTATATATACCTGTAGCATAAGTTATTCTCATTACATTCTAGCGTCTCCGCTACTGCTCTAAAACGAAGCAACTATTGACAGATTGAAACTTTTTGCATTGAGTACATTGCTAAATGAAGAATGTAAAACTTTATGATCTAAAAGCGTCTTCGTCATTGCTCTGAAACGAAGCAACAATTGACAGATTCAATCTTTTTGCATTAGGTACATTGCTAAATGAAGAATGTAAAACTTTATGATCTAAAAGCGTCTTCGTCATTGCTCTGAAATGAAGCAACTATTGACAGATTGAATCTTTTTGCATTAGGCACATTGCTAAATGAAGAATGTAAAACTTTATGATCTAAAAAAAATATATTTTGAACGTAGAACTATGTACTTAAGTCGTTTTGGTACGCAGTTTAATTTGATTATGGACAAATTTCTTAGTAGATTGCGTATAACAAATGCATAAAGTTTTGGGAAAAATGCAGATGTTGTTAGAGCTTTTTAGATAAATAATTACAGATTACAAATACTTTCTTGAATATTGCTGGTAACATTTTTTTGTTTCAAATTAAAGTTAGTGTATCATGCTAGCTAGCAATAAACAATTTATGAATCGAAGGATGCGCTATGATTTTTTGAAGAAGAAATACTTTTGAATTGCTCTTTTTTTAAATGGGAAACTTACATAATGGTCAATTACTCATTTCTTCTATATTGGAAGAATACTCACATGAATGCTCAAAAATAACTTATGGTATTTCAGTGTTTCTGTGTAGAAAGTGTTTGCTAATTAGGAACAATATGCAACGCAAAATGAAATAAAGAAGCCTTTAAATACTTCTGCAGCAACAACGAACAAGCATGAAAGTAAAAAATTCAAGAAATAGTTTTAGCAAGTTTTGAATTCTAAGTGTACAGTCGACTCCCGCTACAACGCGATTCGACTTACGCGAAATGGCCATAACGCGAAATTTTTCGAATTTATATAGCTAACACGAATTTCTCGACCACAACACGAATTATTTTTGAAGGAAGTATCGGCTTCGTTATTGGCTACTAAATACTAATTTTGCGAATATTGTTACATACGTTTAGCATCACTGACAGCGAAAGTTCCCACACCAAACTAGTCTAACCGTCGCGTTGTTTAGTGCATCAAATAAATTACTCAGTATCTTTCATTTATCTTTTTTCCATTCTAAATATTAAAGTTCATGAAATATAATGCACTGTTAAAAATTTCACTGAAAAAATGGTTGAATAACAGTTTATTTTATTGTCATTTTACCGTATTCAGCCTCAACAGTCAAATAACCATAAAAAAAGGTTATTTTCAAACCATTAATCGAAAGAAAAACAGTATTTTCACCGTATTTTGCGAAAGTGGTTATTTCACCGTAAAGTTGAGCCAAATCGGATCGACTGACAGCCAATAGGAATTCAGCGCGCGCAACGCCATCTTATGCGGATCCGGAAATGGAAAAGCGAGGGTGATGATAGCAAGCATGGCGGCCTGTATTGGAAAGGTAAATACATTTTTCATTTATTAGATTTTTAGTTAGTTATTTGTTGTGTACTTAATGTTATCCCTACTAACACTTATTTTAAGAGCTAAAACGCACTTATAACATATAAATGAGTGCCACTGCACCTATTCTTTTCTTACTTTAGATTATACATATACGTAAGTAATGTTCAATCAATGGGCATCTTAGTGCGCTGTTTCATCTAAAGTTTGTAAAGATGGAAGGATAAACAAAGTTTCTGGCAAAAAAGGGTTAAGATTATCGATATGATTGAACAACTACCATACGCACCTTAAGTATATCATTTTTAATAAAACAGTTTTTTTTTTCCAAATACTGTAAAAGTTAGTTCTTTAGGTAAGAAACTAATTTACAGCTGAGGAATGCTTTAAAGCAGTTTGAGGGGTGTTTATAAGTGTCTAAAGGAATTTGGTATGCTTCTAAAAAAAATTTATATCTACATTTTTCCACAACGCGAAATTTCGACTTACGCGAGGAGTCTCGAAACGTATCCCTCGCGTAAGTCGGGACTCGACTGTACAGAGTATTTTAGTTGCGTAATACTGCCTTCACTTATATTTCGTCACCTCAGAGCAACAGTAAGATATCTCAGTGTTATTCCTGGGATTAGATATCTTACTGTTGCTCTGAGGCGACGATTTGATGTCGTGAAAAACATTTATTTCAGCTTGTCTATGAACTAGATAGTCGATTGGAGAAAACTATTGTATTTGAAATTCAAACGAGCTGATGTGTGCATCACATGACTTCCTTTTACTCCAATTTAATGTCATTTCCCCATTATTGGCAATTTTAATGTGATTCAATAGTTTACTCTCTAAATATCACCAACAGTGGACAAATTAAAACCAGATTTAAAAAAAAAAAATCGCCACATGTTTTGCCAAGTTAGTGACAAAACTTGGCGACCAAAAGACTGGCGATATATCGCCAAGTGTCCGCCAAATTATAACACCACTTGAGTTTACATCGAAATTATCAATGATTTCCCCCCAAAAAGGGGCAAAGACCCCTTTAGAAACACCCGAATACAACCAAAAGGGGAGGTGCACAACTAAGCCCCGCTAGGAGTCCACGTACCAAATTTCAACTTTCTAGGACATACCGCTCGAGTTATGCGACATACATAAGAACATACATACATACGTACATACAGACGTCTCGAGAAAACTTGTTGTAATTAACTCGGGAATCGTTAAAATGGATATTTCGCGTGTTTATACGTCCTTAGCCACTTATCCACGTGTGGTCGAGTAGAAAAAAAAATCAGCATTCATTCGGGGGGGGGGGGGGAATAAAATGGAAATTAAGATCGATTTTCGAGTGAAATGTTTTTCGAGAATACAATAATTCCTCTTTTTTAAAAGGGAGTAAAAAAATCAGCTAAGGAAATAAATTAAAAAAAAAAAAAAAACATGCACAAGAAATATTTAAGAAATCTAATGGTAAGTGTTTAAAATATTCTACAATTTTTATTCGCAAAGTAAATCATGTTATTACAATTATCGATGCGGCATGTGTATTTAAATTAAATTTACTTAACGGGATATTTTTTGTTAATTTTTATTTACATCAAGATGGTTGGTTCATCCCAGACTTCTGAAGAAATAAGAAATAAATAAATCTTATTTTTTTTAAGTAAAACAATTTTCTTACTTTTGAATTGTTTTTAATACATTTATTTAATTTATTCTGAGAATATAGCTAGTCATAACTTTAAATTGAATTGAGGGTCGATTTGACAGAATAAAACCCCGATTCTTTATGTTGTTAAAATTATTATCAAAGTAATAATTCGAATGAAATCAGAAGATAACCTGTACGAAATTACATACTCGGCTGTCATTTTGATTTATTGAATCGACACCGCCTTACACGTTCAGTATTTCTTATCATCGAGAAAATATCATGTTCAAGTCGGATTTATTTCCAGCAATTCGTTATTCAGTATCAGTCCCAAGAGGATTTTGCGTTAGGGAAAACTGCTGAGTATTCTTTTAGTTCAGAACTGAGCTCACATTTATAGCAATAAAAGAAATTAAAAAAAAGAAGTAAAGTCGTTGAGTTCATTACATGTTACAACACTTTTCGCATTAAACTTGTTAATCCTTATTCATCCCCTGTTAATCCGCACAAAAGGAAATTAGTACTTATAATCGATTTTTTATCTTCATAAGTTGTTTACTCGCTGCCCTATGAATTAGAAACCTTTGAAATTTGATATTAACTTATAAAATGTCGAAAAAAATGTTTTAAAAAAATTTAGATTCAGATCATAAGAATAAACTAGACGAACATGCATTAAAAGTTTTACGGAAATATATAAGAAACTTCTGACTACCAAACGGCACGAACTTGAGGGATTTGGATAAAATTCTAGATATAGGTCAAATCCCACTAGATATGAACCCCGGTAAAGCGGTTTGACTGCATAGGCCGTAGTTCGGCTGCAACGAAGGTCCAAAGTTGCTAATTTTAACCCAGAAATGCAATGGAGTTTCTTTTAGAATTACCATTTTTAATTCTTTTTTAGCTATTTTACTGCTGTATGAGCCATTTGCATGCACTTGCCTTTGAGTTAACTACGTGGAATACAAATTTTAATTAAGTAGTTCTCAAATTAAAATTGGATTGTTCTTTTAAACTCAATAACTTGAATGCCAAAATATTTCGATTCGTGTAATTTCATGACAAAAAAATTCATTTAATCTTATCTTCTTTACTAATAATAAAGCAGAAAGTCTCTCTGTCCGGAGGATGTCTGGATGTCTGTAGGATGTCTGTGACGCGCATAGCGCCTAAACCGTTCGGCCGATTTTCATGAAATTTGGCACAAAGTTAGTATGTAGCATGGGGGTGTGCACCTCGAAGCGATTTTTCGAAAATTCGATGTGGTTCCTTTTTTATTCCAGATTTAAGAAAAAAAACTATCATAAATTACGAAATTATCCTAACGTGGAAACGTAACATGGGCCCAAGCCAATTGGCGAGATACGAAATTATCATAACGTGGAACTGTAACGTCGGTACAAGCCAATTGGCGAGAAAATTCACCATACATTATTTGTAAATATACAAGCGAACCAAAAGACCTTTTGATTCTTCTTTTACGGGCGAAACCGTGCGGGTGCCACTAGTAATTTGAAATAAAGTGTTATTTAAAAACATTCATAACCAAGAACACCATAAATTGTAGAGAAAATGCAATGTACACAAAGGTGAAAAAAAGTTTTCCAAATGTACGAAGATTGTGAGAAAGGTGGTAAGCCACCAAATTACGATTGGAAAATCTGGAAAAGATGTCGGATGATGAAATATTTAACAGAAAAAAATTAATTTTTAGACTTTAGAGTTGAATAAATTATAAAATGTATCAAACTACACTAAAATTTCACCGCATATAATTTTTACAAGTGGAAAAAAGTTTCATCATTGAAATAGTGGTTTAAGCAAGCCAAACGCTTACACCAGTTACAGCGGCTAAAAAAAAAAGAAAAAAAGGATCGTCTGCTATAAAAAATATTTATCGTTTGTTGATAAAACATTTACTTTAACTGGATGTTTATCGTCTGCTATCAGAGATATTCCACAATGAAAAGCAAAAAATCAAAGAGGAAAAAAAGCACTGATTTATTGCGCATGGCAAAAAAGCAAACAAAATACAAGACCGTTTCGACCTTCCGAAAAACTTAAAAAATGCCTATAAATAAATACGCGTTCTCCCTTTCACTCGTTGTACTAACAAAAGATACACGTTTTTATACTGTCGTGAGATATCATGCACGCAAAATGGGAAACCTGAGAAAACGCAACCTGAGAAAAAGAAGCTAAAAGAACTGCGGTTAACATAAATCTCTATGGGGAAAGGTTACGCATTGTTTCGAGTTTTTTGCGTATGGTAATAAATAAGGTATCAAATTAAAAAGTCAGTAATCCAACGTTATTAAGCACAAAACTTGCAAATGATTGCAATCATTTGCAAGTTTTGTGCTTAATAACGTTGGATTACTGACTTTTTAATTTTTAGCACAAAGGTATTTATTCTTTATTCTTTATAAGGTATCAAATTGTTCAGAATTAAATTATTATCATATATTTTTCCAGAAAGTCGAAAAGTTTGAAGGTTAAGGGTCCTTAGCCCCCTTAAAGCTGCAGACATCTTAACTTCATTCGGACGTTTCAAGCAGCATTTTAATGCAAGTTTTACAGCCAAAAGTTTGATTTTTTTTTCTCTCTATCCCGATTTCATAAATAAAAGATAAGCAGCAAAAGGGAGAAAAGAGAATAGATGCCCGTCAAAATGAAAATGCTTTAATAAAAACGTCTTTTGTTGTGAATACGACAGTTTGCCCTTGACATGTGTTATCGAAAATTCTTTTCATTTCAAGCAAATGTGACATCTGTTTCAAACATTATTGCAAAATTCTACTCCATATAAACAAAACTAAATTCAATAAAGAATTCACTTTTGAACTCTTAGAGTAAAAGAAAACTATTTGACAATGGAATAAATCGCGAAATAAACGCAATTCAAAAGCAACGTGCGTGTTTCAGAAGAGAAAAATATGGGAATATTTTTTTTTTTTTTTTTTTAACAGATGAAATTTAGTGAATTTGCATTATTGATAAAAATTTTATTTATCATGGCTCGCTCACTTTATTAGCTCTTTCTTACCCAGTATCTTTCTACATTTACACACTATAAAGAGTTAAATATCAAGTTAAACGAAATTAGGTTTTCAATTTTTTACTTCCTTTCACAAAAAAGGAAGTATTGTATTCGCGAAAAAATTTTCACTCAAAAATCGGCCTTAACTTCCATTTTGCTCACCCCCAAATGAATGTTGAGTTTTTTTTTCAACCCGACCGCAAGTGGATAAGTGCCTAGGAACGTACAGACACCCGAAATATCCATTTTGACGATTCCCGAGTTAATTACAACGAGTTTTCTCGTTACGTCTGTATGTACGTATGTATGTGCGTATGTGTGTATGTATGTCGCATAACTCAAGAACGGAATGTCCTAGAAAGTTGAAATGACTTCTAGTGGGGTCTAGTTGTGCACCTTCCTTTTTGGTTGCATTTGTATGCTCCAAAGGAGGTCTTTTGCCCCTTCTTGGGGGGAAATCTTTGTTAATGTCGATGTAAACTCAAGTGGTGATATAATTTGGCGGACACTTGGCAATATTTCGCCAGTCTTTTGGTCGCCAAGTTTTGTCGCCAACTTGGTGATAAATTTGGCGATTTTTTTTCTTTTTACTTTCTTCTATATCTAATATATAGAAGAAAGTATTGGATTCGTGCAAATTTTCGAATTTCGAAGGATTCGAACGTTTTGAGGTCCATTTCGACTATTTTTGGAAAATGTCTGTCTGTCTGTGTGTATGTGTGTCACGTCTGTGTGTGACCAGTTTTTTGTGGCCTATCTACAGCAAAAACTACCGCATGAAATCGAACGAAATTTGGTACACATATGTGCCGCTATGTGAACTTGTGCCCATTGGTTTTTGGCGCGAATTCCTCCAAGGGGGGTGGAGCAATGGGACGTTTTTTGAGTTGCGCGTGCTTGCTATTCCTCAGGAAGTAACTGGCGGAATCAAAAAAAATTTGGTCCATGTGTTGCCATTAACAGGAACAGGTGCTGATTCAATTTTTGTGTCAATAACTCAAACGGGGGTTGAGCTATAGAACGTTTTTTGTCGTCAATTGTGACTGCTGTATCTCAAGAAATAATGAACGGAATGAAAGAAAAATTTATCGGCAATTAGCCCTTAGTGGATATAAGAGCTGATTTTATTTTGGTGTCAACAGCTAAAAGGGGGGTAGCGCAATCGCCCGTTCTTTTTTTCCATTGTGAGTGCCCTATCTCAATAAGTAATGCTACGTTCTGGTTGAAATTTGGAATATATGTTAATCCATATGTAAACAGGCTTCGGTTCAATTTTGACGCCAATCGCTCCAAGAGGTGTTGATTTTTTTTTTTTTTTTGCGAATAAAAATAGCTTTATTAATGCAACAATAAGAAAGATAAATCGTAATAGATTGTCGTCTGCGTATTTCTCGTGATTTTAATTGTATGGAAATGATCGGAAATATTATCTCAATGATTTAAAATTTTTAACTGTTGCCATCTTATGTTTGTTAACAAATAAAATATTTATACATAATTCAAGCAAGGCTTTTAAAATAACTTTCAATTTTCGCTCTTTGCTTTGCTTTTGCAATAATTCAGACATTGGGATGGTCGTCAAGTTTTTGCATGTGTAATTTTGCTTTTGTTGGGAATATTGCTTCCTCATCAAGCATGGGGAGGGATCAGAAATATATATATATATATATATATATATATATATATATATATATATATATATATATATATATATATATATATATGTATATATATATATATAGAAGAAAGTTTCGTAATGGCCACAACATACTAGTTTAAGTTTGGTTTCAATTTGGCCACTGTTCGTGATATTTAGCGAGTAAGCTGTTGAATCCCATTAAAATTGCCAATAATGAGGAAATGACGTTTAATTGGAGTAAAAGGAAGTCATGTGATGCACACATCAGCTCGTTTTCCTAATGTGAAGGTTTATAAATGTCATTAATGCAATAGCACGACGTTGATGGTCACTTTCAAAAGGGCACCTCTAGCTGAGAGGCCATCCTGGTCCCAAACACCGACATGCTATGCTTATAATGCAAGCGTTCATGTGCCTCGGAATTGAAATATTTATAAACAACCTTTTCGACTTTACTCGATGTAAAAAAATAATTTGAGAATTCAAAATCTCAAAATTCAAACTAATATTTTTTACAAGTTATTTTCACTGTAACAATATTATAGTGCTTCGTGATATTTGTAGAATACTACCTCTTTTCTTGTAATTTAGTTAAATATACAGTCAACTCGAGATAACTCGAAGTCCGATAACTCGAATATTATTATAACAGGAAGTTTTCATCGAGTCCCGACCCCTTTGTCTTTAATACCATGCTAATTATTCTCATTATCTCGAAGTTAACTTCCTTTAACTGAAAGTTTTTTCAAAGATGACGCGAAATTTATTTCGAAGGAAGGGACAAAAAAGAAACGAGTGACTATGAGAGAAAAATCCCGCTTTTTTTTGCAATTCCTGCACAATAGACCTCTAAAGCAACAAGAGCACCTGTTTAGCCAAAGTGCGGTAAAAGATTTACACGTGCGGAAATGAGTTCGCTTGTTTCTTTCTATTTGTTGTGCTATACTGTTTACACTTTGAACATGTTGCTGGACTACGAATTTGCTTTAAAGCTTTCAAGGTGTCAAATTCTTCTACCTTTAATTAAAGTCTGGCCTAAGTTAAAATGCGTTCCCCTGTATTCTTTAGTTCGATCATTTGCTGATAAGTTCCTGAGAGACAGAGTGAGTTTTCTTTACTATTAAAGATGTCTATGCAAGTATACTCTGTCAATGATCTTAAAAGAAAGATAAACTTCTAAAGCGCTAGAATCCATGAATGAATTTGAAACGAATGAAGATGTGTACCTTTCCTGAAGTAGAATCAGCTCTTTCAAGTGGTTCCAGTATCGAAATCAAAACCATGCTTTTAGTTTTTTTCTCTCATTATTTTTGATTAAACTGTGCATATTGTGCTTAAAAACTTTTATGTTCTGTAATTTTGTCTGTCATATGTACATGTTAAAGTATTCGATGATTTTCAATGTTTAATTATCGAAATCCGAAACTGGCGGTAAGTCGAACTTCCGACAAGTCGAAGTTTTTCGTCGGTCCCTTTAGATTCGAGTTATCGCGATCTGACTGTATTTTGAAGCATCAAGCTTTTTTTTTTCTATTTCTACAACAGAGTGAACACTGACTAACAATTCCATGGTGACATAAATAAAATATCCATTTATATCACGCACCATTTTGAATGTGTTTTATTACGTATGACACCAATGGTAAAAACAGAAAATGGCTCGTTAACTGCAGTAACAGGGTAGCTATAAAGCAGCTTTCTTCCATCCCGCGTATTCCATTTATCACATTTCGTTACTGTAATAAGGAATTATCTCAGTTATCTCGCAGGGGGAGCTGTAAAATATAAATTAAGTTTATCGTGCATCTAGATATAGCTCTCATTTCCTAACAGAGGAATAGAAAATCATTTTAAAAAAAGAGCAACAATATTTTGTAAATTTTATGGATCGAAAAATATTTACAGCTTTATGTTCTTGTTATTTGCCAAGGGAACATATTCTGACCCCTTACTTTGAGTTAAATTAAACCATAAATGAGTTTGATCAGTGCTGTTAAGCGTAAAATTGACAAATAATACAGCGATAATTTAAGTATTTACTTACGTTTTTAGTTTACTTACTAGAATAGAAGCAATATTAAAAAAGTAAGATAAATCAGTAGTGTAACTAAATACGTATGATGATTTCTCGGTTCAAGTAACACTTATTCTTGAGTCATTAAAAAATTTTAATTCCCTAAAAGCACATTTTCATGAACTTTAAAAATGAGCCAAATAATAAATAGTTACTGAATAGTGTCACGTTCTTATTTCAAGTGTCAAGACAAAAATTAAGAAACAAAAAAGTCGGAACTGGAATCAACGCTAACAAAATGAAACAAATTAGTGTATCTTTCTCTAACACTATCTACAGCTAAAGTTAAAGTTGTCCAGGGATCGAAACACTTCCTTTTAAAGTAATATTACACAGGAAGTAATTAGAGTGCCCTAATAGTTAAAAACAGTATAATAATGTGCGGTAATGATTATTTGCAACTCAAGTTGGTCGTTTTTTTTTTCTTCTTTTATTAAGGAAATTACATTTGTTCAATTTATATTAATTTCTTTCTTTGCAAAAATATCTTTATCTTTTTCGCCCTAAGAAAGAGAAACAAAAAATCGACTAAAAGCGAAATGCGTCATTTCAAGGATATGTTAGGAATTTTAACTAAAATATAGCGAATATTATTTTACATATGGATTCGTTAAACGTCCTTGACGTACATGACAAAGTACCTCGCAATATTCATTAAGAAGAGAAAGTCATAATTTGCATCAAACGTTCTCCTACCACGCAAAATATTTTTTTTAGCAATGACTAAAGCTTAATCCTAAGTCTGCTTCCTTTTTGATTTATATTCAGTTTTGCTGTTTAGCAAGGTTAATACCAGTAGCAAAAGCATGCATACGGTTATTTTTGGAGTTCACTTTGAATCATTTGATATCTTACTTCAAGTTACACAGTCGTGGAATTATTTTTACATGGTAAAAAAATTTAAAAGATTTACTGACAAAGTGAACCGTAAAAGCTCCATTCGGATCTGAATGGTGTTACAAAGACGAAATAACGATTCCAATACTAAGAATGGAATTAGTTATGTAAAGTGATCCAAATCTCAGCAAAAACAACCCTGTTGTAAAAATTTCCCGCCAATAAAACCTTTAACTCTTCCCCACAAAAAAGAAAGCCTTCATCCTAAACCCAAAACCCTCAGCCGGAAAAAGTCATGATATCTAGTTTGCCCGCCAAGTATCTGCCAAACTATCATCCTCCCTGTTCTCCTCTTTCATCACACCTACTTCCGTTAGAACCTCCTCCCTCCTTCAACTCCTCAGAAATATGGATAGATCCTTTAAATTGTTTATCTTGTTTGGCGGGAAGATTTTCTAATTGAGGTTTTTGCTTGGTGAGCGAAAAGCTCAACTCAATTTAATGTGACTAACAGTTCAGTTTCAAACATTACAAGTGTGGAAATAGATTTTGCTTCCATTTATACCACGTTTCCTTTCGCATCAACTGAATTTTAATGAATTATATCTGTGCACTTTCAAGTCAATAATGTCTTCAAATATCTACCGACTTATTTTGTGTGTGATCAAGTGAAAGTTTTCCAATAAATACAGAAAACGTCTTTAAATAAAATAAAACACTAAGAAAAAAAATAAATGAAACAAATGCTTTTTTGAAACTACGCCTCAATGAGTCGGAAAATAAATAATATGAGGCGATATCTTCAATTTCCAAGTGAAATATCGATTTCAACATCTTGATAGAAAAGTGGGCTGCTAAAGTGGGCTCTATTATTCTTTTCACCTTTGTTTATAAAAAGAGAGGGCTACCATAATGCGCCACCAGATGTCGCCTTGCGCTTATATGAATAGAATTCGCGATGGGGCCGCAGATGTTATCGGCAAAATGTCGTCTTGACACTCGGAGACATTTTTATTAAAACATTTGCTGATTTGTTGAGTATCCATTTCGATACGTTTCCCTCTCTCTCTCTTTCTAAAAATATAACTTTTATTTTGGGGAATGAAATTGAAAGGAATTCTTCTTTTCGTCAAAAAATGCTTGCTTTTCGCTTGAAGTGCATTTCTCACATAGTTTTGCAAATTTCGAGTTAAGAAAAAAAGTTAAAAGAACTGCATATAAATGTAACTTTAGAATATTTGAGCAAATTTTGACAGTTAACTTTTATAACTGGGAAGAAAAATAAAAGACGTTTTAAACAAGTTATAGAATCATTGCTCATGAAAAAAAAAAAAAAAAAAAAAACAAAGATTTAAAAGCAAAGGGGAATGCAAGTAATTAAATTAAAAATTTAGAGATATAACTAGTACAACATGTAGAAGATCGTGTCATCTGTTTTGGAGCAAGAGATAGTAAATGTCACTGGTTTTTACCACGCTTCTATTAGCTTCACTTGTATGTTTGTGAGTAACTCTCTTTTGGACTAAGAACAAGTTTTTATTACTGTTAGTACATTCCAACACTTAATGAGCGTTCGTAACCGAGCGGTCTAAGGCGCGGGTCTTCGCTGACGTCCACCTCCGGGAATCGTTGGGCGTGTGTTCTAATCCCGTCTACACCGAAATTAAATTTATAATCTTGCAACTCAATTTTCGCCCACTTTTTGTGATCAAATTCTTGTAAAATTTGGAATGCAACCTCAGACCCGATGACGTTGCAATGTTCTATAATCAGACTAATTTATTAACGATAAGTTATTAGTTATTCTAAATTAACACACTTTTATTAGCTTAACTTTTATGTTTGTGGGTCTAACTTTCTTTGGACAAATAGCCAGTGGCTTATTACAATGACTTACAACGTACAAATCAGAGCTGCGAAGTGTAACAATATTTGCACATGAATTTACCAGAAAGCATTCAAAATGTCTGATGCAAATAATGCAATAGAATACAGTGATCTCTCGCTTATACGCGACCTCTGTTATACGCGTTTTTCACTTATGCGCGTTTTTCTTACGGGCAAGGCCAGCGATACAGGAAAACAATGTTAACTCTTGTTCATTTATACGCGAAACCTAAAATGCACCTTTCAGTTATGCGCGATAAATTTTTTTCAAGTTTTAGTTAAATCGCCTATTCACGCTTTGCTTATCGGAAGATTTGTACCCTTCTTGATGTCTCTTGGAATGCTTTCACACACCTTTATTCCAATGTTCAAAATGTTTCCAAGAACGCGTTTTTTTTTCGCGCAAGTGTGCGATTGGGGGTGCAGTTAGTCTTGTGATTGACATCGAGAGGGGAGAACGGGTTACATGCGAAAAGGTTGACCTTCCTAAAAGTCGTGGTGAAGCGGAAAGCATTGACATAATAGCCTATCGAGGATCTTTTGTATCCTCACAGACTGACACTGATCACGCGACAGTTTTTAGATTTTGTGGAGTTCGCTTACACACTGTACAGTGTATAAAAAATGACAAAACGTGCAACTGCAAATTTTACATTTTTATTAAATTACAATGCATAAATAGAAATGATGTGCGTATTTATTCATTAGTATCAGTAGTGTACTATTAGTATTATTGTAACTGTTGATAACTTACTGTATTTAAGCTTATTTTTGGGGTTTTTCACTTATGCGCGAATCTCACTTGTGCGCGAAAATTTCGTTGTCCCCTTTGGTCGCGTATAAGTGAGAGGTCACTGTACTAAGATACATTCCATTGTGATAAAATAATAGCTTAAAAAAGTAAAAAAAACAAGTATGTAAAGTAATTGACCAAACACTTAATTTTACTGTAATAGAAAAAAAGCGTGGGGGCTGCCTATTTACATTTTTGCATGGATAACAAGTGGAAGAAATTTAAGACAACTGATAAGAAGCCCCCCCCCCCACGCTTTATTTCTATTACAGTAAAACTAAGTGTTTGGTCAATTACTTTATATACTTCTCAGCCAAAGATTATTTTTAACTTTTTTGTTCATTTTGCTACTAAAGCGTGTTTTTTTTAGTTTTTTAACCTATTATTTTATTGCTATAGAGCATGTTTTAGGAAAACTTTTCAATGAAAGCCTACAGTTTGAACTTTGCTCGCTTTACAAAAACTTCAAAAAGTTCACTTACACATTTTTCCTTCTCACTGCCAAAATTCATAAATGGTAATCCAGTACAAACTTCAGATGAGTCTAAGCTGATGACCGTTTTTTGAAAGAAAAATCTTGAAAAGAATTTTGGGAGCAGTTAGGGAAAAAAGGATGCCGGATAATAAAATGTAGCCGTAAAACACTAATAAAATTCAGAGTTCCTGAAGTAGTAAAAACGGAACTAAGATGGATTAGCAGGATTCAGGAGTGGAGACGAAAACTCGCTGAATAAAATAGCATTTAAAAACAAAAGGAAATGAAAAAGCACGAGATTGTTGACAATGTAGGGAAATTGTTGAAAATCATTGGTGTCAATAGAGGAAGGACAATATCATTAGATTGGTCATGTTGGGGTAAAATGACTAAACTAACCTAGGATGGCTGCAGTGCTTATGAAGAAGAATTCGGCACAAGTTGTAACCTTGTACGAATTACTCTTCTGACAATCTAAAGCTTTCTTCCATTAACTGTATTTTTTTTTTGCATGTGTGTGTTTCAAGAAATTTCAGAGTGCATATATTTTAGCAGAAGAGAAATATTGTTTTAGGAGCAAGGTCATCGTTTGATCGATATGCTAACCAGTGGGTCTATATCGGATTCTACGTGATCAATCTTCTGGAAAATTCCTAAGATTTTTTTTTTTTTTTTTCAATCAGTCTTGAATTTAAAAAAAAAAATATTTCTAGCAGTGCTTTTTACATTATAAATGATTTAAGTACTTCAGCATTTTTTCCACATATTTTTTCATGTGGTAACATCTATGAATTTTTCTTACTGTATAGATATTTTCAATTCCAAATGACAACAGCAATTGCTTTATGCATACTTTTGCATTCGTAACAAAAGCCAACCGATTTGCATTCAACCAATAAATACTTGGTCATACACTAGATAGTACAAATAACAAAAACTAGTTTAACTAGTTAGAATGAACTAGTTAAAAAGAGTTAGTTTCAGTGTTTTAAATGTAAACCATTCATAAAAATACCCACCAAGAATGCCAAACGTTATTCAGTTTTTCTTAAAACAAGATAAAAGGAAATAAATACTTTTATGCTAAAAAGTAAAATAAGAAAAAACAACGTCAAAAAGCACAAATATCTGAAAACTGCAGACACGTGTTTCGGCGTTATAAGGAACGCCTTTTTCAATGCAAAAGAAATTAGCTTCTGGATAAAAAGACATCCGACAAAAGCTTATTTTACTTATTTTATTTTTTCTTACAACGTTCCTTGCACCATGAAATCAATTTATGACATTTATGATACTCGAAAAAATCCCTGCATTTTTTTTCGGGAAATGTAGTGCCTTAACTTCTGATGACTCAGAAATACTTCAGTGGTTTCACTCAGTGCTCCCAACTGTTAGAAATTCTTTTCAGTATTCATTACATACGCTTTCACTACTAGGAGGTTTGGAAAGATTGTGTTGAAAATATTGGAGGAAAACCATTATAAAAACCACATGGAAATTTGGTGTGCCTCATTTCGTTTAGAAGCAACTTTAATCTTTAAATGGATGCAATATCAGTAAACGTTATGACTTAGGTTTCGACTCATTGGATGCTGCCTATGATGCTGAGTGCTTTCAAACGGATTTTCAACCTTATGTAAAATTTTTTGCCAGGGTAAGAAATAAGCTAATGAAAAGGAAAGTAAAATTAAAGAAAATGTTAAAATAGAAAACAAAATCCACATCAACTAACTTTCAAGAATACTTCAGAAATTATAGTTATAAATGTGCAGTAATTGAAGAAAATGATCCAAAGGGAAAATGTAGCATTAGAAGCAAGGTTGAATTAGAAGTTATTGTTCTGTGTTATCGCATGATACATAAGGAGAATAGTGAAACACAAAAACTGCACCAAATAAGTTTTGGCTCAGTTTCAAGTACAAAATAGTTCACTAAATAATTTCCAATTTTGTGAAACGTTAAAAGTGCTTTTCTCATTTTCGCTTTTATGTTATTATTTTTCATTAGTTTTAGGTTATATATATATATATATATATATATATATATATATATATATATATATATATATATATATATATATATATATATATTTTTAAAGGCAGTGAATAAAACTACTGTAAAACGTAAATTGACAATATTTCATATTTCAGATAATAATACAATATAAGAAACAAGTAAATACATTTGTGCTGAAAATTGAAAGATAATATTGCAAAGTTAGTGCAGATCTTTGCATGTAGTTAAAACTGTATTTAGATGTTACAAGAACTAAGCTTATGGATGAAAAGCAAAATATATTTGTCGTTTCACACCCATGTGAACAGAAGTTGGTGCCTGTTGTTGTACTTTTTCTATCTAGTAATAACAAATTTTAACGTATATTTAAATACAAAGCAAGAAAAATTATTTGTTTCAACTAATGTTCGTATATCGCTGGGATTGTCGATGAAGGAAATATTGTTGCCAGCTTCTAGAATTCACAATCAGTCCCGTTAAGATTAAAAAAATATATTATGATCTATAATTTACAGTCATTACAATATTCTATAAACTACATAGTGTTATTATGTAGAAGGAAGAGAAAGCAAGTTTTATAAATTTTCCTTTTAAAACGTGTTATAAATCGGAAGTTTCAAAAAGGGGAAATATTGCGGTACACTTTGTAACATTTGTAAAATAAATCTCCTCAATTTTCTTCAATACTTCTCTTCATGACAAATATCAGCATCAAGAATTAGTTAAATCATTCATTACTACGTTATACGTCAAATGTTTTGCAGAGAAAAAGTAATTGTTCAGAATTGTATGCTCAAGTATAAATTTTAAACTAAAGCTCTACGAAAAGCAAAAACATTCATCAAGTTGAAGTTAATCTTTTTTTTTTCTAACCACCAGAAGAAGACACAAATATAAACAGTAAAATGTGGAAAAAAGGATAGGTTTGCACTGTGAAGACATTTGTTGAAACTTGAAATTATTTCCAGTTCCTCTATTTTTTTTATAAATATTTGCGACGGATAACAATTTAATCAGAATAAATTTTTAAGGGGGTCCAGGACACAAAAACCGTCAAATTAAAAAAAAAAATTATTATTTAAAAAACTACTCCGTTTTTGTCTGCTTAAAAGGACATTTGAATCTTGTTTTTATCTTCATTAGAACGAACGATATAATTATTTTTGTGGCATGCATTCAACTAATATTGCATTTAACTTTAAAACTTTGAACGCGTTTTTCTCCATGATGCAATTTTTCCCAATCTCTTGCATTCAAACTCTATAAGTCAGGAACCGATAAAGATAATGTAATGAAATTTGGAGCATATCTTTTTCAAAGAGTTTAATTTTTATTCGGCGAATTTTAAAAAAGCGTTTACTGCCGAAAATATGATTTAAAAAAAAAAGATCTTCGAATTTTGTAAAAAAAATTTTTTCAAATATTTTTATTTTTTTATTAAATTAATATTTTTAAAATCGCCGAATAAAAATTAAAACTTAGATATTTGTGCATAATTTTTTGAAAAAAAATTGAAAATTGACCTAGAATATTTTGAGTTATTGCAATTTAAAGCAACCCCATTTTTTAAAAAAATACAAATTAAATTTAAATAATTTTTTTTATAAATATTTATGTTATGATTTTGCTTATTAAATAGATGGTGAATCAGTGCAAAAAATTGCAAAACTCTAAAGTATTTAATAAAAAAATTTTCAAAATGTGTTCCGGACCCCTTAATAGCCATGAGTTCGATCATTAGTACAATGATTTTATTAAAAATTTTTATTGAAAACACTTTTATTTTTGATGTTAAATTAAAGTAAATTCAATTTTCTGATATATATTAAAAATTGTCTTACTCCACACCAATGTTAACAAACACCATGTCATATTTAGAAATTAAACACTCAACTACACAAAAGAATCTCCCACCAGTAGACATATTACTTGAGATCGTATTTAAAGTTTTTTTTTTTATAATTTAGATGTATAAATTTATGAAAGAAGATTCCTCAAGAAATCGCTATATTTTCTCATTAAAGTGGTAACGAAACTCCATTTTTTTAAAGCTTACAAAAGCATAAATTGATGAAAAACATTTTAACACTTTAAACTTTTGGAATCTGTTCGCGAAAGTGGTAATCCAGAAGACGAATATAATGATTGTCTTTGAAAATTACGTTCAAAACAATACTGGATAAAAAATAAGTTTTAGAAACTAAATCACTGATTATTGAGTAAACGAAGCTTGTAAGAGCTAAAACAAATATTTTATGTTTTTTGCAGAGTTCAGTATATTTTTCCAAAACCTAAAACTTGACGTTTGACCAGTTTTAAGCCAGATTTAAACGGCTAAGAAGTTTCCCCATGAAGCTCACTGAAGAACTGAACGGGAAGTGAAAGTTTTTTACACCGGCATGACCATCTTGAGACACAAAAAACTGTTTTACAGAATGAATGAGTTGGCGGTAAAGCTGCATATTAGTGCATGAATCAAGCTTGCCATAGAAGAAAATTATCTCGCTTCCTCCGAGAAGTCTTGTTTTGCACCTTATATGATGAATGCAAATTTAGTGGGGGGGGGGGGCGAGTTCTGTGTTAAGAATATTGGTAAAATCAGTACTTATATCTTTTTTACTTCCTTTTACAAAAAAGGAAGTATTGTATTCGCGAAAAAATTTTCACTCAAAAATCGACCTTAATTTCCATTTTACTCGCCCCAAAATGAATGTTGAGTTTTTTTTAGACCCGACCTCACGTGGATATATGCCTAGGAACCTACAGACTCCCAAAATATCCATTTTGACAACCCGCGAGTTAATTACAACGAATTTTCTCGTGACGGCCGTATGTACGTGCGTATGTCTGTATGACAAAAATGGTATGTCCTATAAAGTTGAAATTTGGTACGTAGACTCCTAGTGGGGCCTAGTTGCACACCTTCCCTTTCTTCTTCCTAAGGGGGTCTTTTGCCCCTTTTCGGGGGGAAATCATTGTTAATTTCGATGTAAACTCAAGTGGTGTCATAATTTGTCGGACACTTGGTGATATATCGCCAGTCTATTGGTTGCCAAGTTTTGTCGCCAACTTGGCGACAAATTTGGAGACATTTTTTTTTTAATTTAAAATTTGGTTTCAATTTGACCACTGTGGGTGATATTTAGACAGTAAACAATTGAATCACATCAAAATTGCCAATAATGGGGAAATGACATTAAATTGGAGTAAATGGAAGTCATGTGATGCACACATCAGCTCGTTTCCGTTATGATCTTCTCTATATTATATATATATATATATATAAATATATATATCTTATGATATATATATATATATATATATATATATATATATATATATATATATATATATATATATATATATATATATATATATATATATATATATATATATATATATATATATATATATCGGTCGTACAGCTTTCAGAAACAACTCGTTTTCATATTTGTACTGTAACGAAAAAGATTAAATTAAAAGAAAAGCACGAATGCATTTTGGGTAAAATTCGCAATATTGACCAATATATAACTACCAGCCTTTTCAACATCTGAGTTCTCTTACGTTTGAGATTTGATAGATTAAATTTCAATTAAGACATTAGAGGGGAAAAATTACAGAATTTAAAGGGAGGGGAAGTTTTACAGTTTCAAAAAAAAAAAAAAAACGATTTTTTCTTCTTTTTTTTTGTTTTGTCTTGCAGATTAACATTTCAAAAATATATCAAAAATAAATTACTTTTTTAAAGGACTGTGTTCACTCGCATTTTAAAACCAATAAATCGATTCATTTCAAATTTAGTATACACATTCAGCACATAAAAAATCCCTCCCTTACGTTGAGTTAGAGTTTATTTGAGGGTTTTTTTTATGAGTTTTTTACTAACAAAAAAGTAGAATTTTTCGGGAGGAAAAAGGGTTTTTCAACTTCAAATGGCCGCTAAAAACTTTCAACCAAAAATAGATCTGAGAACGGGTGTGTGTGCGTGGGGGTGGGGGGGGGGAGGATTAATTAATAATTTGACTAAATTTAAATAGAATATAATTTCAGATAAATGTCAGCTCAGATACAGTGAACACGATATATTCTTAGAAGTAATAACTACATTTAAATCCCAACAGGTTTTAACAACATTAATCAAACCATTTTCTAAAAAAGAAATTCGCAAAAAAAGTGAATATTTTTACGCTAAAAACCCTACACCCCCTTAAGCATTTATATTTTTTCTAAAGTTTTAAATCCACTTTCGGTGTAACCCTCCAGATAGGTGTCCTCAGGGCGCCCACCTCCACCACACATTGGATAATACTATATATTAGGGTGGTTCAAAAATTTTTTTTCCAGCTAGAGTCCAGGATACCCACTATTATTTTTAGGCTTACTAATAGTATTATGCTGTAAAAGTTTTAGCTTCTTACTCAAATTTTAAGAGGGTGCTCAATGACCCCTTATTTTAACATTAGTCGTTGCACAAAAAATGTCACAAATTTAGAAACACTTAATTTCCCCAGCAGTTTTTATTTGTAAATATTTTTTTTGCAATGTATATGCATATTACTCGTGCATATTATATGTAGCATTGTTACTTCAGTTTAATGCATTTTTTAACCCCCCTTTCCATACTTATGATGTTTGGGGGAGGGGGTTCAGCACCCTCTTTCAGTAGAAATAAGAAGTTAAAATTCTTCCAGTATATTACTCTCTGTAAGTCTAAAAATATTGAGGGGTGTCCTGTTATTTAGGAGAGGTTTTTTTTGTTTTACATGCATTTTTGAACCACCCTACTGTATCTTCTTTATTACTAATAATAAAGCTAAAAGTCTCTCTGTCTGGATGTCCGGAGAATGTCTAGATGTCTGGATCTCTATGACGCGCATAGCGCCTAGGCCGTTCGGATGATTTTCATGAAATTTGGCACAAAGTTATTTTGTAGCATGAGGTTGTGCACCTCGAAGCGATTTTTCGAAAATTCGATGTGGTTCTTTTTCTATTCCAATTTTAAGAACAAAATTATCATAAGATGGATGAGTAAATTACGAAATTATCATAACATGGAACCGTAACATGGGAACAAGCCAATTGGCGAGAAAATTCACCATACATTATTTACGAAATTAGCATAACGTGGAACCGTAACATGGGCAAGCCAATTGGCAAGAAATTCACCATACATTATTTGTAAATATACAGGCGAACCAAAAGACCTTTTAATTTTTCTATTACAGGCAAAGCCGTGCGGGTACCACTAGTATTTTATAAAATGAGTGTAGCACGTGTGACGTATCACTTTTAACAACTGCTTAAAAAATTCTGAAAATCAAATTAAACTTCGTTGCTCGAGACAGAAAATTAAACTACGGAAAATTTCAGTTTTAAGAAACGTGAGAAATAATTTTAATTTCAGAGAGCTAACCTCTTCACATCATCGCGCTAAGACTTGATGCAGCCGATCACATCTTCCATGCATGAGCTCCCCGAAACTCATGTCATCCCCCCCCCCCCCAAAGATTGCTGTGGCGTTAAAACCCTAACATCCAGGTGATGGATAAAAGCACAATGGACGCGTGAAATATGAGGTGGAGTGAAAAATGAAAAATAAGGGCGGAATCGGGAAAATATGCCACCTCGTAGCTGATGGGGTCATAATTCTGCTGCCACTCTTCGATGATCATCCATAAAAGGATGATAGTGATGTTTCGGACAGAAGAAAATGCATTCGCTGGTTTTATGTACTGTACATAAAACTCCAGGGCTTGGGGTTCAATTCTGTAACCTCGTACATAAACATATCTGGTGCTGAAATTATTTTTCTTAGATTGAGATAAGAATGATAAAGCATTTTAGATATAGGGGCATTCCAAGGTATTTTTAACATTTATGTAGAGTCCGCAACGTGACCTTTTTTGTCATAACTTTTTAATTTACTGTTTGATTAGCATATTATTTTAATTTAATTTTTTACTACCAACGCACCAGCTAATATTAAAATAATTTGCAAATCAAACGGTAAATTAAAAAGTTATGGCAAAAAAGGTCACGTTACGGACTCTACATAATGTCAAAAATACCGTGGAATGCCCCTATATACTAGCGCGGTACCCACACGGCTTTGCTCGTAGTAGAATATTAAAAGGTCATTTGGTTCACCTGTATGTTTACAAATAATGGATGATGAATTTCTCGCCAATTTGTTATGTGAAATGGATCGCCCATGTTACGATTCCACATTAAGATAATTTCGTTATTTTCTCTTCCACGTTATGATTATTCGCGGGGTAAAATGTTCTTAAAATTGGAATATAAAAAGAAAAAAAAATCGAATTTTCGAAAAATCGCTTCGAGGTGCATATCCCCATGCTAAAAACTAACTTTGTGCCAAATTTCATGAAAATCGGCCGAACGGCCTCTGCGCTATACGTGTCACAGAGATCCAGACATCCAGACAGAGATCCAGATATCCAGACAGACTTTCAGCTTTATTATTAGTAAAAATTTTCGTTTTAGAGGGAAATCGCTAAAAAATGGCTCGAGGTTTTTAGATATCGTCTCCTTGATTGGTAAAATCGCATGGTATGAGCACATTTTTAGATGTTCCACGCGTTTTGTTATGAAAGTAAGTGTAACAGCTATTCATCCAACTTTTAAAGAGAAAAGTTTGTCAGAAAAAAGTGTAAACTGAAAATTCATGAAACTTCATCGTAAAATGAAAGTTGAATTTCTTCATAAATAATCTGTTGAAACGAGTTTAATTGATTCAATTAAATATGCAGACATAATTATTACAGAAACAATACCGTTTAAGGTTCACTTCCCAAGGCAAAAACTAACTTGCACATCAAACGGTATTCAAAAATTAATAAATAAATAAATAATTAAAATAAATAAGTGCGCAAAGGATGAATCTTTTTTTTTTATCTCCGTGTACATTTTTTTAAAAAAAAGATGGACCTGTTTTTGACACTAAACGTCTAATGCGTGTAATATTATTCTTTATTTAAAAATATTTTTTGTAAATACTGCTATTTTTGACACTCATACATTACAGATTGTATATTCAAATATGTAATAATTAATCTAAAAATGATTGGTACCTTTGTGCTATACGCCCACTATTCTGTGGGTGTGGGGGGGGGGCAGTCTCCCCGGGCACCGATGTTTCTTAGGCTGCTGAGTATATGTATAAGAAAAATCCACTATAGGGAGGTGCCCCATAAGGAGGTATGTAAAAGACTAATTAGGAGGAGGCCAAAAGTGTAAGGAGGATGAAATTTCTCTTATATAAATTACGGAGCATTAAAAAGGACCTCATTTCCAAAATTGGAAAAAATCAGACATAAACTGTAGATTAGCATATGGAGCACACACACAAAACCATCCATTTATATACAAAAATCTAGATTTGCACATATTTTTTTTTAAATACTCAAATGAGCAGAATTTCTACGGTACTCTTCATGTTACAGTAAAATCCCTCAAAACGGACACCCCTCTTATGCGGACAATTTTTAATTCCCCGATTCCAAGGCAAATAACATTATTAAACCCCTGCTCTGCGGACACCCCTCTATTGCGGACAAAAAAAATTTGTCCTGTTAGTGTCCACATAAGAGAGGATAAACTGTACTAATTTTTAAAAACTGGTAACAAAAAGTATCAAAGTCAAAAAAAAATCACAGAATACACAGTGTGTTTTGAATGAAACTAAACCTTTTTTTTTCCAAATATACCTTCCCGTTTCTAAGGAAATTTTCAGAGCATAACATTTGTAACATGGCAAACATATTATATATGAAATCAGAAATGAAAAATAAAACACGAAGCACCAAACGCAAAAAACAAGTAATTTATAAATATAATTTGAACATAAATGTTTAAAATGCACAAATAAACAGAAATACATTTTTACGGTTATCTGAATATCAACAAATTATTTTCTCATACAATGACAGGAGAAAATGCACGAAAATTGCTTTTGCCAAAAAAATACCGTATATTTTCTTCATTGCAATCACATTAGCCAATCGATTATGGACTACTTTGTGTTTCTCTCGTCTTGAAGAAAAAACACCGCTAATAACAAAGTCCCTTTTCCTCTTCCTCCCCGCCCCACGTGTTTACTTCACCTCCCTCCAGCTTTATTTGTTTGTTGCTTAGCAACAGACGATCATTTTCTTTCAAAACAATAATTTAAAAAATTGAAACGCTTCTCATACAAGCTTTTAATGGAAGAGATTTCCGTTTAATATTAATGATTCTGTAACAGTAATGCAGTTTTCCTGTTTGCATCGGTGGGCAAAATTGTTTATGTAACGGATACAAAGATATTTCGATGCAGCTGTCCACAAGCTATTAAGCATTTTTTTTCTTAAAAAAGCGAAACATATGGGAGAAATTAATTGCATAATTTTTTTTTCTTTTTTTTACAAAAGTAAAACTTAAACAGTATTGACTACAATTTAACTTTATCAAAATCAAAAATACTATAATCAAAATCATATGCTCTATTACTAATATTACTAGTCAACAAAAAAACAACTTTTTGTCTGCATCCTGGTTTTAAATAGTCCTACTAATTTTGGGTCGAAAAAAACGAATATAGTAATGGATTTTTTTTTAAATCAGCTCTTGTTTTCAAGATACACAAAAGTCCACCGGAGAAAGATGCACAACAACTACACATAGATTCGAAGGCAAGATTGAGTGGGGAAAAAATCCTGTGCAGTAAATGTTATTAAATAGGTCCTGTAGTATTAACCAATGTATGTTTTTCCAAAATCAGTGGTTTCTTTTGGCTTATTGCTGTAAATGTTTCATTTTCGATCGCTTTTTGTACGTCAAAGAAGGACCTCAAGTAATAGTTCAGCAGCACCTAGTGATCATTATTAACTCAGCCCAATGACCCTAATATCTGCGTTCCATTGTAAAGATATCTTCACAGTTTTTAAGTAAAATGTCCTGGAGGAAGTAAAAAAAATAGAGTTTCAGAGACATATTGTTCATCGATGGTCTTAGAACTTCCGTAGAGATTTTTCAAACAACTGTTTTTAGTTCTCATCTTCTCTGCTGCTTAGAAATACTTGTAATACACCGTTAAAGGTTTCGTAGGAGTTTTTTTCTTGCTCATTCAATGTTTTTCTTAAACAGTGATTTTCATAATTGCGTGTAGTTGAAGGGCCGTTAAAAATGCTCTACTTAACCTTAGCTTCAAAAACTCTTGGTAATTAAATTTGGCAATTTTCTTGGTATTGTAAAATTGTCTTTGTTCAGTTTCACGAAGTTCTTCATGAGGGCTTGAATGAGCATGGGTAGATGCAGAAATGGGTGGATCTACCTAGAACTCCAAATTTTGGCTGATTTGGGGCATTTTTCATCCCAGAATTTAAATTTCTTGCAGTCTATTTCGATTTTCGTGCAGTGAGATTTTCTACTCCAACCAGTGGTAGAAGTTTGGAAGTTAGTCTGTCCCATGGGGGACTGTTTCTATCTGCCAGGAAAAAAAAAACATTAGTGAGATTTCACTACCCTAGTTGGCTCTGTATCTTGAAAAGAAGAGCTAATCTGAACTTTTTATGGCGATTTTCGTGTTTAGCGAGGCAAAATACTTCAGAAATAGCTATTTTTTGAGCCGGATGCATTTCTGGTGTTAACTAATGTAATCGACGTAGTACAAAAAATGTTTTAACATCCTAGCTTGAAAAATTTCATTATTTAAAAGGTTGAAGAAAGAAAAACACTGAAATTTAAGTTGAAAATTCGATTGCCAATTGATAAACGTATGAAAAGAAACCATTCATAAAGAGCCTTCAAACGTATTGAAAAAATCAAATTATCATCGTTACAACTATTGACCAATGATTCAAAATTCAATCTAACGATAAGTTCGGAATTTTCCCCATAGGTCACGAGTTAGCACGCCTTACTAAAGTAAATGCATTTTTTCATAGATGAGGCGAAATCAAAAAAATTTTTACACGTAGTAGCAAAACATATAATTTAATGTCTTAAGAGAAAAAAAGAAAAGAATCCTCCTTTCATACCAAATTAAAATAAGCATAATAATAAAAACTAAATATCAGTGGATCATATAGTTTTACTAAAGATGCAAAACAAATGAAAAAAAAAAAAAACTTTTAAATTTGTATTCTTGAGAATTCTAACTTCTTGATGTTCTAAGACAATGAAAATAACTACTTGAGCTATCAGGTAAAGTTACAATATCTTACGATGTTCAGGACACTTAAATAATGTTTTTTTTTTGTCTGTTAAGATCAGGGTCTTTCCAAAAAGTGTTTTAACCATTAACTGTACCCGGAACTGCGATTTTTAACACACGTTGCCCATGATTTAAGCAAAAAATAAAAGCTAAAAAAATCCAAAAGATTTTAAAAGAAATCCGTCATCTAAGGGTTACGAAAGCAAAACACTCGTCACTTATCTATAGCAAACTATTTTAGTACAAGCCTATTTCAAGAATTTATTTTCTATTCTCACTCAATCAAGCAAAACAAATAAAATGAACACAAATCACAGCGAGACATGACCAAACTTTTCTCATATTGCCGCCTTTTAAAACTCAATCACCGATTTTTACTCCATTACCACTTCCGAAATCAAAACACACGCCGCTTATCTAAACCAACTCCAAATTTGACTTACGGAACTTGGACTTCTTTGATAATTCAAAGTCCAGACTTATTTAAAGAATCGCAAAGATCGTCATCAAGAGTGGAGAAGAGACTTAAGCTGTTTCTTGATGTACTTCATTAGGGTGTACTATGAAATCCTGGTGCCAAGTACGTAATGGCGTGCTCATGTCGGCAGAAATAATAGAAAGTGCCATTACGGAGCGAGCAGAAGCGCAGTTGAAAATGCAACATTCATTTCTAATTTTGCTAAGCTTATAGCAGTTC
This sequence comes from Uloborus diversus, assembly GCF_026930045.1. Classification (NCBI taxonomy): domain Eukaryota; kingdom Metazoa; phylum Arthropoda; class Arachnida; order Araneae; family Uloboridae; genus Uloborus; species Uloborus diversus. The sequence goes on from NC_072731.1 coordinate 265,119,419, forward strand.
TTGTTAATGCGTTCTTTAAACTTTGCTCGTGTGTCTTGTGTGAAGTTTTGTTGGATGGAAATCAAGGTCTGGGGAAGTGGCTCACCACGGTGATATGTGGAATATATTGTTCAGCTCATTTTTTGAAAATTAGTTATACAAAAGCATAAAAAAGTGGAATTAATCAAACATTTTTTCAAACCAAAGAATTTACAAATAGTCAAGCATATATCTGTTAAATTTTTGATACACAAACTAAGAAAAATACAAATAATCAAACGTACTTCTGTACTCCCCCCCCCCCCACACACAAACATACAAAAAAATATCAAGTAATCAAAGGTATTTCTACGACTACTAAAGTCCTGCACTCAAATCTAAAACAAAATACAAATAATCAAATATATATCTGCTAAAGTTATGACTTAGAAACTTTAAAAAAAAATACAACTTACCAAACATATAGTATCTGTTAAACTTGTGGTACACACACCTAAAAAAAATGCAAGTAATCAAACATATTTCACTTAAACTGAATGCAGACAAACTTTCCAAAAAACTCAAACATATTTCACTTAAACTAAAGGCAGACAAACTTTTAAAAAAACTCAAACATATTTCACTCAAACTAAAGGTAGACAAACTTTTCAAAAAAAAAAATCATACATATTTCTGTACCTTTGAGGTAAAGGGCACGTGTTACAAACAAGCAGATGTATCTACAGTTTCTTTTTTCGTAATTATTTGTTCATTGTATTTTTCAACAGAAAAGCTGTTTAGTATAATCTTTCGTATTTTCACTTATAGCAGTTTTTTTTAATCAAAATATTTTTATTTCGCTTTTCAAAATGGAGATTTTGTCCTTTACTTACAAGGTAGTATATCACTATATAAATATTCATTTAAATCTTAAGTTTTAGTAGATGCAGTCAAATATCTGGAATTTGACTGCTCACTTTTTAAAGATATTTTTTTAATGAAAAATCATCCAAAACTAGGCGTTGCTGATATTTTATAAAGTCAATATTTCGTAGAAACGAGCTGGTGTGTGCCTCGCATGACTTAATTTTACTCCAATTTAATGTCATTTCCCCATTACTGCCAATTTTATTGTGATTCAATAGATTACTCTCTAAATATCACTAATATGGATAAATTGAAAGCAGATTTTTAAAAAAAAATCGCCAAACTTGTCGCAAGTTGACGACAAAACTTGGCGACCAAAAGACTGGCGATATATCGCCAAGTGTCCGCCAAATTGTAACACCACTTGAGTTTACGTAAAAATTAACAATGATTTCTCCTCAAAAAGGAGCAGAAGACCCCCCCCTTAGAAAAACCCGAATGCAACCAAAAGAGAAGGTGCACAACTAGACCCCACTAGACCCCACTAGGAGTCTTCGTACTAAATTTAAACTTTCTAGGACATACCTTTCTTGAGTTATGCGACATACATCCGCACAAACAAACGTACATACAGACGTCACGAGAAAACTCGTAGTAACTAACTCGGGAATCGTCAAAATGGATATTTCGTGTTTCTATACGTTCTTAGGCCCTTATCCTTGTGTGGTCGGGTCGAAAAAAAAAAAAACTCAACATTCATTCGGGGGTGAACAAAATGGAAATTAAGGTCTATTTTTAGTGAAAAAATTTTCGCGAATACAATACTTCCTTTTTCGAAAAAGGAAGTAAAAACTTGAAAAAGGATAAGAAAGAAACATTTAGTTCCAAAATTACATTTTTAAGAAACAACGCAACACATTCCAAGAAAACACTTTCCGTGTCGCGAAAATTACAATTTAACAATGCCTTTAAAAGAATAAACTCTGTTCTAAAATTAAAATATGCCTCTGCACTTTCCGAAAAAAAATGCAAGTGTTGCAACTCCTTCCCAAAGAATGGAGAGATATGCCGAGTCATCAAATATCACGTTCCGCCCCTTAAGCACAATTGCAGACTTAAGATTTTCCCTTTTTATCCCCACGCCCTTCAGTTGTCCTGAGAAGAGGGAAATGCAAATCTCCGGGACTAAGCGAAATCGAAATCTTGGGCTCTTTTATGTGATCGAGGGAAGGAAAAGATAAGGATATATGTCTTAATAAGGTCCGTAAATTAAATTAAAAATCATTTCTTGTTCTCTTATTTGGGTGGATATTTCTCGTCGTGTTTAATTGAAAGCTTAGAGTATTTTGACTTGTTGATATAGGTTTTTACATGTCATCTAGAAAAAATTTTTACTTCTTTTTACAAAAAAGGAAGTATCGTATTCACGAAAAAAATTTCACTCAAAAATCAGCCTTAATTCCCATTTTACTCGCCCCCGAATGAATGTTGATTTTTTTTTTCAACCCGACCACACATGGATACATGCCTAAGAACGTATAGACACCTGAATAATCCATTTTGACGATCCCCCGAGTTAATTACAACGAGTTTTCTCGTGACGTCCGTATGTACGTATGTATGTGCGTATGTATCTCGCACAACTCAAGAACGGTATGCATTAGAAAGCTGAAATTTGGCACATAGACTCCAAGTGTGGTCTAGTTGTGCACCTTCTCTTTTGGTTGCATTCGGATGTTCCAAAGAGGGTCTTTTACACCTTTTTGGGGCAAAATCATTGTTAACTTCAATGTAAGCGCAAGCGGTGCTATAATTTGGCCAACACATGGCAATATATCGCCAAGTTTTGTCGCCAACTTGGCGACGAATTTGGCGGGTTTTTTTTTAAAGTTTAAATTTGGTTTCAGTTTGGCCACTGTTGGTGATATTCAGAAAGTAAACAATTGAATCACATTAAAATTGCCAATAATGGGGAAATGACATTAAATTGGAGTAAAAGGAAGTCATGTGATGCACACATTCAGCTCGTTTTATTTTAACACTTCGAACGAAACATACACGATGTCCGAAAAGTCCTTGACACATTTTAAAAACTCATGGAAAAGCAACACATTGTCCAGCGGTGCCCACACCCCCAAAAAGCAAGGGCGAACCCGCCCTAAATACCATGAAGACCCCCACCCCCCAAAAGCAAGAGCCCCCCCCTCCCAAATGAGAAAAATAGTCCTTAAAACGCCCCACCCCCTAAAATTGTGTTGTTGTTACTTATGCCACTTTGGAACTCAAGCCCGAGTAGCAATGCTACTAGATTTAAGGCACAGAGGTACGGTTTCCGTTTTAATCGAGCGCCTATTTCTAGGTGGAAGTCCGATTTGGCTCAGACAACACGATAGATGGCAGCACCATGTACGGACAGATCGATAATTTGGAACCATGCCAGAAGCCGATTAATTTTCTGGTCTAGCACCCCCAGAGGTATCGTTTCACTTGGAGGACATTGTGACCACGAGCATATTTAACGTCGCCCAGTCACCATTAATGACGACGGTGGATCTTCGACCAGCGAGGATCGAACCCGAGACCCTCCGGTCACAAGTCCGATGCCTTACCGATCAGGCCACCACGGCCCCCCTAAAATTGTCAATGACGCAGTCTGCGCCACGACCCCCCTAAGGAGACACCCCTGCATTGTCGAATGAATGTGTGGTCTGCACCATAATACTTTACAGGCTCACGAATATATTTATGACGTCGTTAAAACATATATAAGAAGAAATAAAAATAAAAAGATTTAAAAAAATGTGTTTAGAGTAACATTCACTGTAAGAAAAACAAACGTAATGTGAGGTGTTTAATCATATAATTAAAAGATAAAGTTCAATGTGTGCAAAGTTTACTGCTCGAACCTCATCTAACCGGTATTCAAGTTCATCCCATATCTACAAGCACACTTTACAGTTACAAGATTTTTTTTTCGGTTTATTTCAGTCAAATTGTGTAAAAAACGTATAATCCAAGTAGTAGAAACTATTCTGCAGTCCATGCTGGCTGTGATGGTTACTTTTAAGCAATTTTTAACTTCCTTTTACAAAAAAGAAAGTATTGTATTCGCGAAAAAATTTTCACTCAAAAATCGGCCTTAGTTTCCATTTTGCTCACCCCCGAATGAATGTTGAGTTTTTTTTTCAACTCGACCACACGTTGATATATGCCTAGGAACGTACAGGCACCCGAAATATCCATTTTGACGATCCCCGAGTTAATTACGACGAGTTTTCTCGTGACGTCTGTATGTGTGTATGTATGTCGCATAACTCAAGAACGGGATGTCCTAGAAAGTTGAAATTTGGTACGTAGACTCCTCGTGGGGTCTAGTTGTGCACCTCTCTTTTGGTTGCATTCGGATGCCCCAAAGTGGTCTTTTGTCCCTTTTTGGAGGGAAATCATTGTTAATTTTGATGTAAACTCAAGTGGTGTTACAATTTGGCGGACAGTTGGCGATATATCGACAGTCTTTTGGTCGCTAAATTTTGTCGCCAACTTGGCGACAAATTTGGCGATTTTTTGTTTAATCTGGTTTCAATTTGGCCACTGTTGGTGATATTTAGAGAGTAAACTATTGAATCACATTAAAATTGCCAATAATGGGAAAATGACATTAAATTGGAGTAAAAGGAAGTCATGTGATGCACACATCAGCTCGTTTTATTTTATAATTTTTTTACGATGTCATAAATTCGCTAGCCAGTGAAGTATGGCACAAACCTCAAATTCATTGTACGATTTTTTTCATTTTCTATGAATTTATAAAATACGTGAAGGACTTTTCGGACACCCTGTATTTTTTTCTGTTTTGATGGAGATTTGTCTCCGATGGAAGTAACTTTTCCTATCTAGAGTGTGAAGGCGGAGATTCCACTGCATCTACGAAATTCCTCCATGTTTATGCAGAATGATAAGTTTCACAAAAGAATGCGCATCTGTCGGCAAGGCAGCGAGATTGTTTACCCGACGTGCTATTTCGTACATACATAGCCCCATTGGACATTGTTGGATACATTGCCCATAGACCAATTGGGGAAAAAGAAACACTCCAGGTGAATGGAAACATTCTCCATTATACCACTCGTGGTAATTTTTACTTCCTTTTACAAAAAAGGAAGTATTGTATTCGCGAAAAAATTTTCACTCAAAAATCGGCCTTCATTTCCATTTTGCTCACCCCCGAATGGTCTAGTTGTGCACCTCCTTTGGTTGCATTCGGATGCTCCAAAGAGGGTCTTTTGCCTCTTTTTGGGGGGAATTCATTGTTAATTTCGATGTAAACTCAAGTGGTGTTATAATTTGGCGGACACTTGGCGATATATCGCCAGTCTTTTGGTCGCCAACTTTTGTCGCCAACTTGGCGACAAAATTTGGCGATTTTTTAAAATTTTATTTTAAATCTGGTTTTAATTTGGCCACCGTTGGTGATATTTAGAGAGTAAACTATTGAATCACATTAAAATTAACTCAAGAACGGTACGTCCTAGAAAGTTGAACTTTATTAAGTAGACTAGTAAAAGGGTCTAGTTGTGCACCTCACCTTTTGGTTGCATTCAGGTGTTTCTGAAGGGGTCTTTTTGGTGGGGAATCATTGTTAATTTCGATGTAAACCCAAGTGGTGTTATAATTTGTTGGAGACTTGGTGATATATCGCCAGTCTTTTGGTCGCCAAGCTTTGTGGCCAACTTGACGACAAATTTGGCGATTTTTTTTTAAGATTTGGTTTCAATTTGGCCACTGTTGGTGATTTTTAGAGAGTAAACTATTGAATCACATTAAAGCTGCCAATAATGGGGAAATGATATTAAATTGGAATAAAAGGAAGTCATGTGATGACCACATCAGCTCGTTGAAATTAAACTGCTGGTGAGTCAAGATTAGGTAACATACAGACAAGGACGGATCCAGAATTTTTTCAATGGCGGAGCAATTGCTTTTAAATTTTTTTCTTTTTACTAGGTATACTTATTTAAAATTATTGATCACAGAGGTTTCGGACTTCAATTCCTAAACAGTTCCGAAATAGGGTCCTAAACCAAACCTCCCTTCTCCCAACATCAATGAAACTCGTCTAAATTTGCACTTTTTGAACTTCATTTTTGAAAAATTATCAGTGGAGAGTACCTCAAGTGAGAGGCGATCGCCCCCATCGCGCCTCCCTTGTATTCGCCCCTGAATATAGAAGACATTCTGAGTTCCGCTTGTTTCCAAGCTTTGTGAAGGTGTCATCATTTTTGAAGACGACACTGTAAAAAAAAAAAAAAAAAAAAAAAAAAAAACCTGTTTTTTCAAGTTTAGACATTTTACTTTCCCTCTTCCGCAGATCTACAAATGCGAAGCAGCGGATTTCCCGTAGTTTCGTTTGTGCTTGGTTACTAAATATATTTATTAACTAGTTTCACCTGTCCTGCTATTTTGGATGTGCAATTTAGGTTTTCCCAATTATTTTAAACATACAGTACACTTTGTACATATAATCAACAAAGTTTTTATGTCACCCTTTTCTGTTTTTTTTGAAGATTAAATGTTGATGTAAATGATACTTTGTGGGTAATTTACAAATTTACATAAATTCAGCGCATATTTTAATTTTCCGTATGGGTTTTCTTCTTAAATGATTTCAGATTACATTTGAGGCTGCGAGAAGCAAAGGGATGTAAGTGGCAAAATTAAAAATTTGGAGACAAACAGTACAAATAGCAGGGGAGCCTCTCCTCTGTCTTGGAGAAAGAGATAGTACTAGTAGCAATGGTAGGAGCTGTTGTACAACATGATTAAAAAAAAACAGTGAAAGTCTACCTAGGACGTTATTTTTAAACTTGTTTTACGCAAAACTTGTAAATGACCACTTACATCCCTTTGCTTCTCACTGCCTCATTTGGGGATTTCAGCGAAGCAGCTGCAATCTACAGGCGACATACTAGTCTCTGGGGGTAAATGTAAACATGTGTTCATTCACTAACAAGCAGTCATAGTGGCAAATTTTTGTATCCTGTTACTCTCAGAGAGTGTAGTCTTGGGAAAATTGCTCAAAATTTTTTGTCTCAATTCTTGCAAAGGAGAAAGTAGAATTTTAAAGTTGAAACGTTTAAGGTCTCCTACGGTTTACCAAAAGTTATCCCATTTGCCACTATGTTTACACTGTTAATTCCCAGAATGCATTGGAAACACGTTGTGATATAAAATTTATTCCGAATGTGATACTTTAAAAAAAAAGTTTTCTGAAATGGGCTTCGAATCTGTCGCGAATGTTTCCCGTTCAGGATATTTATTTAATTTAAACTTTGAATCACATTTGAGAACAGACGGGGGGATGGGGGACTTTGAGAGCAGATTTGGAACACATTTGGAGCACACTTGGGAAGTTATCGGTTTATTTCCAATAAATATGATTTCAACATCCTATAACTGCTAGGCAATAGAACTTTTCAATATACTTCTAAAAATTTTGTCGCAATGATCTGCCATTAGGTGCTGTCAAAACAGATTTGGAACACATTTGGTGGACAATTTGGAAAATTATCGGTTTCTTTCCAATAAATATAATTTTAACAACTTCCTTTAACTGCGAGGCAATAGAATTTTTCAATATGATACTTCTAAAAATTTTGTTGCAATGATCTGCCGTCACGTGCTGTCAAAAAGGATCGCATTTCCCGCTCGAAGGCCGTCTATTACCTGACAGCGGTTGACAACTGAACCGCGAAATTGCTGTAAAATCAACAAACTCAGGAATAATGGTAAAATCAAGGGAGTGTTCCACTAATGTTGTAAAAAGTGTTTTACAAAAAGGGCATGTGACAGCGGTGAAAATTTTTTCTCAAATTCGTTCCCAAATGTGAGCTAAGCAAATAAGTTTCGTGAAACGTTTTCTGAGGGTTTTTTGTAAAACTGTTTTTTAAAAAAAATTTCAAAGTCTTCTAAAATATGGGCAATAGGGTGGTTCAAAAACTCATGTAAAAAAAAAAGTTTCTCCTAGATAACAGGAAACCCCTCAATATTTTTAGACTTACGGAGAGTAATATACTGGAAGAATTTTAGCTTCTTATTTCAACTGAAAGAGGGTGCTCAACCCGCTCCCCCAAACTTCATCAGCATGGGGAGGGGGGGGGGGTAAAAAATACATTGTCCTGTAAAAACAATGCTACATATCATGATAAACACTAGTAATATGTATATACATTGCTATAAAATAATTATTTACAAAAAACAACTGGGGAAATTAAATACTTCTAAATTTGTGGCATTTTCTATGCTACGGCTAATATTAAATTGAGGGATCATTGAGCACCCTCTTAAAGTTTGAGTAAGAAGCTAAACCTTTTACAGCATAATACTATTAGTAAATACAAAAAAAAAAAAAAAACTAGTACGTTGTGGCCATCACGAAACTTTCTTCTATATTTTTCCTTTTTCTGATCCCTTCCCATGCTTGACGAGGAAGCAATATTCCTACCAAAAACAAAATTACACATGCAAAAACTTGACGACCATCCCAATGTCTGAATTATTGTAAAAACAAAACAAAGAGCGAAAATTGAAAGTTACTTTAAAAGCCTTACTTGAATTAATTACAAATATTTTTTTTATTAACAAACATAAGATGGCAACAGTTAAAAATTTTAAATCATTGAGATAATATTTCCGATCATTTCCATACAATTAAAATCACGAGAAATATGCAGACGACAATCTATTACGATTTATCTTTCTTATTGTTGCATTAATAAAGCTATTTTTTTCGCAAAAAAAAAAAAAAAAAAAAAATCAACACCTCTTGAAGCGATTGGAGTCAAAATTGAACCAAAGCCTGTTTACGCATGGATTCACATATATTCCAAATTTCCATCAGAACGTAGCATTACTTCTTGAGATAGGGCACTCACAATAGAAAAAAAGAACGGGCGATTGCGCTACCCCCTTTTTAGCTGTTGACACCAAAATAAAATCAGCTCTTATACCCACTAAGGGCTACTTGTCAAAAAAATTTTTGTTTGATTCCGTTCGTTATTTCTTGAGATACAGCAGTCACAATCGACGACAAAAACCGTTCTATAACTCAACCCCCGTTTGAGCTATTGACACCAAAATTGAATCAGCACCTGCACCTGTTAAGGCCAACATATGGACCAAATTTTGTTTGATTCCGCCAGTTACTTCCTGAGGAATAGCAAGCACGCGTAACTCAAAAAACGTCCCATTGCTCCACCCCCCTTGGAGGAATTCGCGCCAAAAACCAATGGGCACAAGTTCACATAAGGGCACATATGTGTACCAAATTTCGTTCAATTTCATGCGGTAGTTTTTGCTGTAGAGCGGCCAAAAAAAACTGGTCACACACAGACGTGACACACACACATACACACACATACATACACACACACAGACAGACAGACATTTTCCAAAAATAGTCGAAATGGACTCAGCACACCTCAAAACGTTCGAATCCGTCAAAATTCGAAATTCGAAAATTTGCACGAATCCAATACTTTCTTCTATGTATTAAGTATAGAAGAAAGTAAAAATAAGGTGTGTCGTGGACTGTAGCTGAAAAAAAGTTTTTTTGACTCACCCTAATAGGCAAGTGTTCAAAAAGTAGTCAAAACTTATTCAAAATGTGTCAGAAGATTTGAAGGGCTCGGGACAGAAATGTGACAAGCCACAAGGATTGACTTTTCGATCAAAAATTTTGTTTCTCATAACTAATACTGAAACAAACATGATAATGGATTATGCCATTTGGAGAAAAACATATCTAGTTTTAGTAATGCAGAACATAGAATGAATGTATAATGCCTTTGAATAATTCTACAAATATTTTTTATAATGTAGAAATTGGCCTACTGAAAATTCACATCATGTGGCTTATCACATTTTTACCCCGAGCCCTTAATTTGTATTGTAGTCAAAGGGACTTTAAAACTACTTATTTGGTGATATATATCACTTATTTGTAGCTGTAAGTTATTTTTTAAAACAACAAACCATTAAACAAAAATAAAATCTCCACAAAATGCAAAAAAATCCGCCAAAAAATAATTCACAGATTATTCATTTGTGTGTTCTATATTTTAGCCATTTTTCTATTTCTTTATACTTACTTTTACTTCCTCCTTTTAAGACAGTAAAAAAACCTTGCTACTTTTATGCTTGAAAGTTTACTACCGTAATTTGAAACTTGATCGTGATAACTATACTTCCCAATTTAACATTAAAGACAGATAACTTTAACGTTAAAAGCTGCGTGCATTTTTTACTGGCAAAAGGGACAAGAAATCAGCTTTGGATCGTCGTGATAGATTTGGTTTATCGGACTTTTTCTAGTGCAATCTGCTGATAAGAGAAAAAGTTAGAAAGTAAAAAAAAAAGATGGTGGAGATTCAAGAAGCTTCAATATCTCTTTAGAAAAGAGATAAGTGAGAGAAGACGTTGAAAACATCGAAAGAGATCAAAAATAAGAAAACTGAGTCTTAAAATTTGAAAAAAATCACATTCTCGGGGTTTTTTTCTTTTTTTTTTTTTTCAAAGCTCATTTTTTTTTTTTTTTTGCACTAATAAGTTTTGTTGTACTACTAAAATTTCAACATATCTGAGTGTCTGCCTGTCACAGCATTTCCTTGAGAGGGGCTAGGAGTCCAAATTTGGGACAGGAATTGTAAGACTCGAAAAATTTCGAACAACGCGTTTTGATCGATCTCGAACTAACGTGATTATTACTAATTAATCAAAATATTAAGTAAATATCGCAACAATTACAAGTTTTTTCCTGAATTTGAAGACGGAAATTTACTTATTTTAATTGCATTACTCATTTAATAGGACTTATTTTCATGCATAAGATGATATTTGTTACAAGGATTAAAGTTGATTGAAACAGTACAGTATTACTGTTTATAAGTGGCATAAAAGTAATATGCAATTATCAATAAATTTTTATTGCATATATGCAATTTTCATTCCACGTACACAATTTCCATTAATTTTTCAATGGAAAAAATGTTTTTTTGCACAAGAATACTGCTTTCATTACATTTTTCATCGCAAATATGTGGTCTTTATTACAATTTTCGTTGCAAGTATTCAATTATTGTTACTCTTTTAATGACACGTATGCAATTTTCATTGCAACTTTTGGCAGAAGCATACTATTTCCATTACATTTTTCAACACAAATATACGATCTTTATTACAATTTTCGTTGCAAGTATTCAATTAACTAACATTTTTCTTTGCAAATGCAATCTCCATTACAACTTTCATTCCATGTTTCACTACAAATATGCAATTTTCGTTATAAATTTCATGCAGTTTTTGATACGTTTAGTAAGTTACCTCCCTATAGCCAGGGCTTAGGCAGAAATACATGAAATACACCGCCAGCTCAGTCAATTCCAGTCGAGGACTGCAGTTTCGAGCTTATTATCACTCATCAGCCCGGAATATTGAAGGCAAGGCAAGTATATCCAGCACTGAATATACCTTGCCTCGCGTTTAATCTTCGAGTTGAACCGAACCATTGCTTCGGTCACTCGTCTGGTCAGTGCTCATTCTGTATTAGCTACCAGTTTGTTTCGCACTCTTGGTTTCCTTAAGAGGTTTTCCACCTTCAGCTCAGTAACTCCTACGCCGCACAGTGGGGCGAAAACACCAAAAAGCGCTTATAAATGGATTTTGTTTCCTATACTAAACCAATTAAGGATTAATAAATTTGCACAGGCCTACCTCTTAGGCAATCAGAACTGGAATTTTAGAGCCCTTCGTCCACTACAAAGTTGAAGGGAGCCTTTAGAAAGATGAAGAACCATGAGTGCGGGTATTTACAAAAATTGCTTTTAAGCAGTCTGTATTTTTTTTTTCCTATTAAAGGGTATATTTAATTTCTCTCGTGTCCAACGATAGTAATAGGACGAAAAAAAATGAGTAATCGAATTCTCAAACCAAAAATCGGTTTTGATCAGCACCAAAAACTTCGGAATTCAAAGTTATTTTTTTCAAAATACTCTACAAAATAAATGTCCTCTTATGTTCTCTTAGAAATTAATATTGATTAGTCATAAATGGTCTGTAGGAAGACCATGAAAAGGAATTAGCTGCGTACACCAGTGAACTTTGGACTCTGAGCCCAAACAAATTGAAAAAAAACTCCATAATAACACGCCTGTGTAATCAAACAAGCGAGAGAGGTTTAAAAACACTTCTAAGCGCTTTTTGGCGTTTTTGTCCCACTGTGCGCCGGGTTTATGAGTGCTAATAAGCATGAAACTGCAGTCCTCCGCTGGAATTATCTGAGCTGGCGGTGTATTTCATGTATTTGATACGTTGTTTTTTTGTCAGTAAACATGTTTATATTGTTTCTAAACTGATACATTTCGAAAGCTTTGCGTATTAGTTACTGAACACATAGAGGAGTAAAATGCCGCAATTAACTTAAAATATAACTTTAATAAAACGTATCTGTGTAAATATTTATACGTGTATTGTCAAATCTTTAGTAACTCACCATAAATTCGGTACAAATTTCGACTCGACTGTCCACGCGTTTAATGTGAAATCCCCTACCTGTGGCATCAGATTCTCGGAAGAATTTCCAGTGAATTAATTCCGCGGTTCACTTCAAGTGAATTGTATTTCTAATATATTACCTCCATTATCGTTTCTATGGAAATTGCGCGAAACCCGTTTATCAAGATTTACCGCATTCCACCACTTAAAAGCATTCGTCTAAGATCGCGTCTTTGTAATCCAATTTTGCTTTAATAGAGTTCAAGCTTTCCAGTATTTACCTTTCAGGTTCCGAAGATGCAGAGACGTAATATTTCCAGTTAACAGTCGCATTATTTTGATGGGTAGTTTGTTTGCTGTGGAAACGATGCTTCAGTGCTTAACAATTCCACCGCAACAGACTAAAAATCACAAAGGAAAAATGGTTTTGCTGATTTGAAAAAGATTTAAATTGTAATGATGGCAGGAACGAGATAAAAAAAAAAACTTATTTTTTTACAAAATATTGAGTATCCTTAGTTGTAAAATACAAAGGATTGCCTAGCCGTAACCTACTGACACGAATAGGGCTGTTTCCATTCCGTCAAAAGTACTAATTTTAGTCCCTAAAGTTGATAGAATGAGTAAATAATATATATATTAATTTGAATTTTTACATCTGGAATTCAAATTATGTTTTTCGCAATCACGAGTGTGTGTGTGTGTGTGTAGGCGTGTGTGTTTGTGTCTATGTGAAGGCATGAGTGTGTGTATGTGTATTTGTGTGTAGGGGTGTGTGTGTGTGTGTAGGTGTGTGTGTATAGATGTGTGTGTAGGTGTGCGTATGTATGCATGTTTGGGTAGGTGTGTGTGTATGCATGTTTGTGTAGGTGTGTGTGTATGCATGTTTGTGTAGGTGTGTGTGTATGTATGTGTGTATGTGTAGGTATGTGTTTGTGTGTGTAGATGTGTGTATGTATGTGTGTGTGTGTATATGTATGCGCGTGTGTGTAGGATTTGGACGCGACCTGGAGACTTTTCGGTAGAGAAGCAGCATCGTGAGGTCGGTCAACGGTGGTGTTGCAGAGGGAGGCGGGGGGAAAATAGAATCATAGGAATTCAAAACAGCCAAATGAGAACAATAAGCAATGCGATTGCTCAAAAAAAACATGGAGCGGGGAAAATCTTTTAGTTTCAAAACGTTTAATTTTTACTTGATTTTTTAAAATATCCGATTTTTTGAACAAGGCATGGTCTTTATGACGTCACAAGTGATGAACTTTGGCGCGTACCCCACTGGCGTAGTAAATGCTGACACTTGCTGCCCACCGTGATTCCAGCTTGTGATAATTCAGAAGCAAATTAATATTGCGCTCTATGCTTGCTACCAACCAGTTCGTTGCCAATATATGTGAATAAAGATGTGAATTAAATATCGCGCTCTGCGCTAATGGTATCAGTGAATTGCCTTTCATGCCTTGTGATGTCATGCGCAGAAGTGTAAAAAATAAAATTGAATCAGTGCACTGATTAAAACATTTTTTGTAAAACTATTTTGTTAAATTCTTTTAAAAAATTTTCAAATCCTATGTTTTTAAGCATGCTCTTTCAAAATAAAAATACTTTTAAAATTTCGGAAACGACCCTATTACTTTGACATGAATTTCTTCAATACATCTTTATATAATAAATGGCTCTTTTGCACTAAATAAATGATAAAGCTTATTGAAAACAATAATTTCAATACTAAAGGGATTCTCTCACAAAACTGGGTCATTCTCATATGGTAAATGTAACGTAAAAGCAATTTTCTCTCGTAACATTTGATTATAAAACTAAGAATGCGAATTAACTGCCTTTAGTTGACGTATACATTTTTTTTAATTTCAAGTCTCTTTTGTCAAATAAATAGAACATATAGTTTGTGTACTAGGTAGCAAGATCTCTCAACCTAAGATACATGTGTCGATCCAGTCAAAAAAAGTTAACATTAGCTTATAATTGTCCAGAGTAAGAGAGAAATAATATCAGAATCTAAAACTTTTTTTTTGGGGGGGAGGGGTGAATTTGTGTATATAATCATACAGTAAAACCCCGATTTTGCGTTTATCAAGAAGCTAGTTTTGAAAAACGCAAAATACGGGAAAACCGTAAAATGCGGGAAATACATAGCAGCAAAACTGATGATGGGACCCAATGAAAAAATGTTAGATGCGAGTAAAACGTAGATTCGGGGGACGCAAAGTCGGGGTTTCACTGTATTAAAAGATTCAAAATAACAGTATCTTTGAAAATTTTATCAAACGTTTTGAGCTCTCGTCTTTAGACGATTTTGAAACTCTTACTTGGTCGCTGTAAACACATAATTAAAGCGTCAAATATTTATTAATTAATCTCAACATTTAACCAATTAAAAATAACTTGCAAGCGAGCTCTTTTATTATTTCATAAGAATAACCTAAGCGTAAAAATGAGGATGAGAAAAAATATTGATTATTTTAAAAACTTTTTCTTTATTTACATTGTGCCTATTAGCAACCAATTAGTAAAAGTAACGGAAATTTAAAAAAAAACAACATATTTAAAAAAAAAACGTATTTACTCATACTTTCTTTAAAAGTTTTTATTAAATTAAGAAAGTACATAAACTTTTTTTTACATTATATTAAATCGCTGCATTAAAAAAATATTCATAAAAAATCTCGAGAATGAAGAAAAATATTACTCGTTGGTTCTATTTCGAGAACTATTAATATCTATTTAGATTCAGACAATATATCGGATGAGCAAATCCAACTTAATAAAAACTTTTATTGTTCTTTTACGTTACCGCAAACATCAATTCCGTTTTCAGGTCGAAGTTTGTTCTTTCGCTGTTTGTGGAACAACAAAACGAGTTGGGAAATTTCTTTTGTTTTATAGAAATCCTAGAATGCTTTACGAGTCTCAGAAAATACTCATATGGGAACATTTACAGCAGAAAATATTTTTAAATTTCGCAAATTTATTTCTGTTTAACTTACTTCCCGTAAAAAATATTTTAACCTCTTCGCCCATTAGCTCGCTTCTTTTGTATTAAACGAGCTGATGTGTGCATCACATGACTTCCTTTTACTCCAATTTAATGTCATTTCCCCATTATAGGAACTTTTAATGTGATTCAATAGTTTACTCTCTAAATATCACCAACAGTGGCCAAATTGAAACCAGATTTAAAAAAAAAAAAAAAAAATTGCCAATTTTGTCGCCAAGTTGGTGACCAAAAGACTGGCGATATATCGCCAAGTGTCCGCCGAATAGGGAAGTTGCAACCTATTAAATGTTCATATTTTGGCTATTGGATATTGTTAATTGACTCTCAAAACTAAAAAATTCACCATCGCCGAATTTTAAAACACCGTGGTTGATTTTTAATTAATTTTTAAAAATCCACGCGCAAAAGTGCGCGCTTCTGAAACGTCACTAGCCTACGTCACAGGGCGCGAATGGGCAGCCTTCCGCCGAAGATCCTTTGTTTTCGCTAGGAACATTTTGAGCGCGCTGATATTTTTATTTTTTAAAAATTCAATAATCCTTTTGAACACACAATGGAGACCGGATTAGTTAAAGCACAATCTAAATAATTTCCTCATGTAACATCAATGAGGATATTCGAATATTTCCGAGAGGATGAGAGGTTTAATGTTCCAGAAACGCGAGGAGTTAAATGCGAGGAGATAAGCCTTTTACGTTTTGTTTTTGAAGTCGAATGCGTGACCTTCGGCTTCTCCCCTACCGGAAGGCGCATGACGTCACTTCCTATGCCATCTGACGTCACTGGCGCTTGAACTTTAAAAATTAATTTAAAAAAAACTACTTATCGTATCGCAAAAATTTTTCACCTATGATGTTCATACATGTTACTCTATCATATAAAAATAAAATTGAAAAATCGAAAACTTCCCTATTATAACACCACTTGAGTTAACATCGAAATTAACAATGATTTCCCCCCAAAAAGGGGTAAAAGACCCCTTATAAACACCCGAATGCAACCAAAAGAGGAGGTGCACAACTAGACCCCACTAGGAGTCTGCGTATCAAATTTCAACTTTCTAGGACATACCGTTCTTATATGATGCGACATACATACGCACATACACACATCAGCACATACATACATAGGGACGTCACGAGAAAACTCGTTGTAATTAACTCGGGGATTCAAAATGGATGTTTTTCGGGTCTGTACGTTCTTAGGCACTTATCCACTTGTGGTCGGGTTGAAAAAAAAAAACTCAACATTCATTCGGGGGTGAGCAAAATGAAAATTGAAGCCGATTTTTGAATGATTTTTTTTTTTTTTTTTTTTGCGAATACAATACTCTCTTTTTTGTAAAAGGAAGTAAAAAATGGGTTCTTTGTGATCCCGAAACGCGTGTATGCAGTTCTCTACAATTTGTGCAAATTAACGTTGTAATATTTGCCTATAACAATATGAGGCCTGGAAATTAAATGAACACAAACACAAACTAGTATGTTGTGGCCATCACGAAACTTTCTTCTATATTTTTCTTTTTTTTCTGATCCCTCCCCATGCTTGACGAGGAAACAATATTCCCAACAAAAACGAAATTACACATGCAAAAACTTGACGACCATCCTAATGTCTGAATTATTGCAAAAGCAAAGCAAAGAGCGAAAATTGAAAGTTATTTTAAAAGCCTTGCTTGAATTAATTACAAATATTTCACTTGTTAACAAACATAAGATGGCAACAGTTAAAAATTTTAAATCATTGAGATAATATTTCCGATCATTTCCATTCAATTAAAATCACGAGAAATACGCAGACGACAATCTATTACGATTTATCTTTCTTATTGTTGCATTAATAAAAATATTTTTATTCGCTAAAAAATAATGATAATAAAAATAAATCAGCACCTCTTGGCACGATTGGCGCCAAAATTGAACCAAAGCCTGTTTACATATGGATTCACATATATTCCAAATTTCAACCAGAACGTAGCATTACTTCTTGAGATAGGGCACTCACAATGGAAAAAAAGAACGGGCGTTTGCGCTACCCCCTTTTTAGCTGTTGACACCAAAACAAAATCAGCTCTTATACCTACTAAGGGCTACTTGCCGATAAATTTTTCTTTCATTCCGTTCATTATTTCTTGAGATACAGCAGTCACAATTGACGACAAAAAACGTTCTATAGTTCAACCCCCGTTTGAGTTATTGACACCAAAATTGAATCAGCACCTGTTCCTGTTAATGGCAACATATGGACCAAATTTTGTTTGATTCCGCCAGTTACTTCCTGAGGAATAGCAAGCACGCGTAACTCAAAAAACGTCCCATTGCTCCACCCCCCTTGTGAGGAATTCGCGCCAAAAATCAATGGGCACAAGTTCACATAGGGACACATATGTGTACCAAGTTTCGTTCGATTTCATGCGGTAGTTTTTGCTGTAGAGCGGCCACAAAAAACTGGTCACACACAGACGTGACACACATACACACACACACACACACACACATACACACACACATACACAGACAGACATTTTCCAAAAATAGTTGAAATGGACTCAGCACACCTCAAAACGTTCGAATCCGTCAAAATTCGAAATTCGAAAATTTGCACGAATCCAATACTTTCTTCTATATATTAGATATAGAAGAAAGTAAAAACGTTTAAATGGTTTTAAAATTTTCTAAAGCCTGTACTTAGAAGCCGTCAATGTTATCCTGGTTTCTGTACGACAAAACTTGTGAGCAAGGCAATATTTTTAAATCTTCCTTTCAACTGCAACCCAAATTTAAAAAAAAAAAAAAAGAAAAGAAAAGAAAAAGAAATTTTTTCGAATTGTTTGAAGAGTCGGGAAAAATGAACGCATCATGCTAATTAAACAAAGTAAAGTAGGTTATTAATGAATGGGTACAACAATTTAAACAACCTTAAAAGTATAATTTCAACAATTTCAGGGTCGTTAACACACTTGAAAATTACTTAGATTTTTTATATGGGTAAAAAAATTAGAATAATCAATTCATTTGATGTGAATTTGAAATGTAGTGAAAATATTTGCATACCTGCTGTGTAGGTTGCGACAAGTTTAAAGCTTGGTGGCCGGACAATTTTACGTTATTCTTTTGCTGAAATTGGGTCGTCTCCGTGATAAAATCGGAAAAAAGAAAGTTGATTGTTCTATCATTGTTTAAAGTTAGAAAAAAAAATGTATGCAGCTTTCCGGAGAATGTGTGCGTTTTTACATTGTTCCATATTTTACTTCTTTTTAGCCTACTTTCGCGGGAAAAGTCAGAGAAAGAAGATAAAAGCAACAAAGAAAGCTTAATTCATCTTAAAAATACCGCGAAAAACAAAAAAAAAGAGTCAAAAATAAATAAAATAATTAAATAAATGTCGGAAAATAAAAAATAGAAAGTAGGGTATTGAGTTGGGAAAAAAAATGTCTGTCGATCTGTCTGTCAAACCCCGCCCCCCCCCCCCTCACCCCAATAACTTCTGAGTTAATAGTCCGATTCAAACAATTTTTTTTTTTTGCTCGAAAAATCTCGGCGAGGACACTTCATTCCTAAATTTCATATTTTGATTTGAATAATTTTTTGTTCAATTTTGAACAGTTAAAAAATTCTTAACATTAGAGCCTACGGGGAAATTCAAGGCAATCCCGAATTTAGAGGTGAATTTACTTCAAAACACTTTCCAAGAAAAAACTTTTGATGAAGAACATGTATATAAAATATCTTTTTGATTTGAACAATTTTCCGTTCAATTTGTAACAGTTCAAATCTCTTAGCATTAGCGCCTACGGGAAAACTGGAAGTCAATATAGACTCAGAATTTAAAGGCGAATTTACTTCCCACAACTTTTGTCGGAAATTATTCTTGAGGAACAACTTCCGACTACGAATCCGAGAATTTTGGGGCACCTAACTCCGACGCCTGTTCCCGAAAATTCGTCGAACTCCGACTCCACGACTTCGACTCTGACTTCGTAGCTTTGGCAAAAATTTATACACGGAGGAAAAATGGCTGATTCTGACTTTTGAAAATTCGACTCCGGCTCCTTTATTTCAAAATAAGTCTGACTCCGCAAACATTGAAAGAGTTGAGATTTTAAGGTAAAATGACCAATTCCAACTCCGAGACTTAGACTTAAAAACCTTCGAATTCCGAAACTGACTCTTTTGTCCCAAAATGAAATTGACTCCGACTCCGCAGCCATGGGTTTTACTGAGAAATAATTATCCCTAATATGATTCTTTTTATCATCTCTCTAAAGTTTTAATTTATGTATTCAGTTTTCTTCGGATTAACTCAGAGTCCTTTATGTTTCAACATAAAGAAATGCGCAGACGATTTTTTTTTTTTTACAATGAAAATTATTTACGTTGACATTTTATTGTTTTTGTTTATTTTTAAAGAACATCAATTCATTTAAAAAACTACTTTTTTGCAACAGGGAAAAAACAAACGATTTTTGTTTTTTATATATGAAGTATTTATTTTAACTGCTTATTAATTTTAGTTCCTTTTTTTCCTTTTTGAAAGCGGTTAAAGAATTTTTTTAATGGAAAACAGTGTATTAGCCGCTCTGTTTAAAAGGTGCTACTATTTTATTTGTTCCTTTTTTTACGCATCTAATTCTTTGGATGAGTGAGGCATATTTTATTCATAGAAATCAGCTTAAAATATTAAAACAATATGCTCGAAACAATTTGTGATTTTAGCTATTTTTGAGAATATTGATCAGAAACTAGAAAGTAGATATTGGTATACAGGAAAGTAGGCTCGTTTAGTTTTAGACGGAACTTCTTTTCTACATCCATGTCTTGCCAAATACTATTCTCAAAAACAAAAGAATATTTTCAGGCGATCAGCCCTACACTAATGAAAACTTGTTCTCTCTTTTTCAGTATTTCCAAAGATTGCGGACGGGGATCTAAATACTCGAAGCACTAACAAGAGCACAATCCCTGGGAGCGCAATTGATTGGAGGATTTCGGAGCATGATCTTCATGTGATCCTTTTCTCCCTTTATGAACGCCTTTCATCAGAACGCGGCAGGGTATCTCGCTTCCAACAGTCATCGCTGCCGCACAGGAGGTGCTCCAGATGACAAATCATTATTTGTAACCAACAAAAGGGACGGTGGATACTTCGTATCAAATATTTTCTAGTAATTCGATCTTCTAATGTAAAAGTGGTCGTTATTCGTTTTTTATTCGGTGGCTACAAAGTGATAAAATGTGTGGCGGGATTAAAGCCGGTTTAGAGAAAATCCGGTTAAGGTAGGCAAACACTCAAATTTTCAAAAAAATATATTTTGGCAACAGGGGAAAAACAAACGGTTTCTTTTACATGAAGTATTTATTTTAAAGAGTTTATTGATTTAATTTTTTTTTTGAAAGCGGTTAAAGATTTTTTTTAATGGAACAAAGTGTATTAGCTGCATTGTGTAAAAAGGTGCTGCTATTTATTTTTTCGTTTATTTATTGATTTATTCATTTTTACGCATCTAATTCTTTAGATAAGTAATGCATATTTTATTCATAGAAATTAACTTACTATATTAAAACAATAGGCTTGAAACAATTTGCGATTTTAGTCATTTTTGAGAATATTGATCAGAAACTAGAAAGTAGATATTGGTATACAGGAAAGTAGGCTCGTTCAGTTCTAGATGGAACTTCTTTTTAACATCTATTTCTCGCCAAATACTCCCCAAATAGTATCTGCAAACGCAAACGAATATTTTCAGGTGCCCTACACTAATAAAAACTTGTTTCCTCCTTTTCAGTATTTCCAAAGATTGCGGACGGGGATCTAAATACTCGAAGCACTGACAAGAGCACAATCCCTGGGAGCGCAATTGATTGGAGGATTTCGGAGCATGATCTTCATGTGATCCTTTTCTCCCTTTATGAACGCCTTTCATCAGAACGCGGCAGGGTATCTCGCCTCCAACAGTCATCGCTGCAGCACAGGAGGTGCTCCAGATGACAAATCATTATTTGTAACCAACAAAAGGGACGGTTGATACTTGGTATCAAATATTTTCTAGTAATTCGATCTTCTAATGTAAAAGAGGCCGTTATTCGGTTTTTATTCGGTGGCCTTTTGCTACAAAGTGTTAAAATGTGTGGCGGGAATAAAGCCGGTTTAGAGAAAATCCGGTAGAGATATGCAAACACCCTAATTTTCGAAAAAAGTCGATTTTGAGATATTCAGAGAGTCCCAGTGTTCTTCTTTCTTAATCCGCAACTGTTTTTACTTCCTTTTACAAAAAAGGAAGTTTTGTACTCGCAAAAAAATTTTCACTCAAAAATTGACCTTAACTTCCATTTTACTCACCCCCGAATGAATATCGAGTTTTTTTCGACTCGACCACACGTGGATAAGTACCTAAGAACGTATAGACACGCGAAATATCCATAATGACGATTCCCAAATTAATTACAACGAATTTTCTCGTGACGTATGTATGTGCGTATGTGTGGATGTATGTCGCATAACTCAAGAACGATAATTCCTAGAAAGTTGAAATTTGGTACGTAGACTCCTAGTGGGGCCTAGTTGTACACCTTTCCCTTTTGGTTGCATTCGGGGGTTTCTAAAGGGATCTTTTGCCCCTTTTTAGGGGGAAATCAGTGTTAATTTCCATGTAAACTTAGGTGGTGTTATAATTTGGCGGACACTTGGCGATATATCGCCAGTCTTTTGGTCGCCAACTTAGCGACAAATTTGGCGATTTTTTTTAAAAATCTGTTTTAATTTGGCCAATGTTGGTGATATTTAGAGAGTAAACTATTGAATCACATTAAAATTGCCAGTAATGGGGAAATGACATTAAATTGGAGTAAAAGGAAGTCATGTGATGCACACATCAGCTCGTTTAAATCATGAATTATTGAGAAAACTAAAAGAAATTTACCCAACTCAATTGCACTGCTTATAACTGAAATTTACTTTTTCTTTTTTGATTTTCTCATAACTATGTTTTCAAGTTTTTTATTACGCGGACAGCTCTATCGAAATGAGTATCAACTCCAAAGATTTGAAAGTTTGCAAACATGGTAATTGAACGCATTACTGTGATATAAACCTTAATGTGCATGCAATATGTGGTTTTGAAATAATGATCAATTAAACTCAAAAAACGTTTTTCGGGGTAAATTTTGAAACATTTACCCATAAAATCTATTTTTAGTTAATAATTTCCAAATTGGAGAGTCGTATCACTCTCTGGTATCTCATGAAAAGATAAACACAAAAAATTTTAAAAATAATGAAAAAGTGAATGCACTGGAAGTGTTCTGGGAATAATAGTTTTTTGCTAAAAATATGGCTTTTTTATTAAAAAAAAAGGTTTATTTTTTTTTCAACAAATGAGTAGTCAAAATGTCTTATGTCATACTTTGTAATCGAATAAAGTTTTAGAAAGGTGCACTGAATATTGAAGAAAATATTTAGGGCGTTCGCCTAGACCGAGAAAGATCAAAATGTCAGTAATTGATATGATTTAAATATATAGAGGGCATGCAGCTTAATTTAAATACACATCAGATATAACATTTGGTTTAAATGTATAGCGAACGCACGTTTATATATATATATTTTTTATTTCACTATGCAGTTAGTTCTGAGTTGACCTAAACAAAAGGGTCGGATACTTCGATCTTTCGATATTTATTTAATTATTTTATTTATTTTTTACTTTTTTTGCGATATTTTTAAGATGCATTAAGCCTTCTCTCTTTTTTTCTGACTTTCATGGGAAAGTAAGCTAAATATGGCAAAATTATGTGGTATGAGGTCTGTACAAAATCGCAAAAATGAATGCAAACATGCTTCGAGTTCAAAGACTTTGTGACAAAAGGCCTGAGGGGATCAAGTTTCAAAAAAAAAAAAAAGTGACATTATTTACGGACAGCCCTTTTCTCTATCGAAATGTTGGAAAATTTCGACTCATAACTAAATAGTCTGTCCAGATATTATTTCAGTTGCAAAGGCGATCAACACGCATGGGTTTAAAATTCTAATACCTGGAATCAGCAAACTCTTACCAAGAAAACAATTGTCATAAAAATAACTTTATTACTGAATAATCTGACTCGCGATTAAATCATCTGATATTATTTGATTTTATCATCAAATTTTCACTTCACAATTTCCTTCATATTTCTGGGACGTAGCCCTGCGACCTTCAGGGCAAATAGAGAGAGCGTCGTCAAAATAAAACGACAATTTTCTAAGGAATTCGGAAAACTAATGGCTTGGAAAAACATTTTAACGACTTTTACACATTTCCACCAAATTGTCCACGAGGGAGTGTGAAGGATGGGGAAATAAAAGAAGTTGATGTTGTTTTCGTGACGAAACTGACTTTTTTTTTTGCTTATTTCGATTCTATTTCTGAAATGGTTTGAGGTATAAACATATCTGTCACGCACTTATTTATCGCAGAAGGGTTTGTTGTAATTTCTAGATCAATTTTGCAGAACAAACACTGCTTAACCTCCCTGCTGGATATTATAAGCAATAACTGATGCACAAGATGAAATCAATAAAATGTCAGATGATTTAAGTTTGCTTTGAAAAGAGTAACTGCAAGCAGGTTTGGTTTGCAAGTAGGAAAACCCAATCTAAGTTGAAAATTATTATAAAGACAAGTTAATATGACAAAAAACATCGCTTACTTCTTTTTTAGATTAATAGGAGTATCAGGTTTTTCCGGCTGATCTTTCATTAACCGACTTCAAAAAGGAGGCGGTTATCAGTTCATACGGTATGTTTTTTTTTTTTTTTTTTTGTTCACTCACAGCGTCTCACCTAGTGAACCGATTTTGGTGATTCCTCTTTTAATGGATAGCGGATGGCTCAACTTTGGTCCCATTACTTTGTTTGACCATATTTGTTCTTTAGAAAGAAGTTATGGTCAAAAAAACAGTAAATTTCTTCCCTATTAAATGATTAAATATAAAGCCCAATGTTTCAAAAATTTGGTGTTATACAACAATAATATTAACAGTAATTGTAATTTTGAATGAAGGCTTCTCTGAAGCAAGCATGAAGTTTATTCAGTGTCATTGCTCTATAGTGGGGGTAAACCTAACGTGGAAGCGAGGTGTATGCAGTGATTAGGATCTGCTTAGCATTCACAATGCTACTAAGTTAGGTTTGCTTCAACTATAGTAGTATTTTTATTGATATCATGTATGCCAATAACAGATGATCTAGGCTAAGTAAGGAGATACAGGATTGATTCACAAGCATCTTGTATGCTGTAAAATGTAAATTAGTTAGGGAAAACGTAATATTTAAATGGTTATAATTAAATTAGCACACAAATGAATTCCAGGGACGAACAAATATAAATTTTTATTGTCAATCGCTTAAAGTTAAAGGCGTGTTTTTTTTAGTATGGAGCATTTTTATGAAAGAAAAAAAGGATAAAGTTTTATTATAGTAACTTCTTAATATTTCTGAAATACATTTACGCTAAAAAGAATAAAATAAAAAAATTTTGAAAAAAAAAAAAAACTGACTTCAAAATTGCTTTAAAAAGTGAAAAATAATTTTATCCTTTAAACACCATCGATAATACTTTTAAACATAATTTTTGAAGTTGGCGCAAAAACGATCGATAAAATCATTCACAGACATGACTCAACTACAACTATAAATTTAACCAGCTCCAGTTTCTTCACTACCACATGCATTACGCATTGATGACAGCATAGTTGAGTAACGATATAAATGTTTCGTTCCTAACTTTGGATGATTTTTTGATAAAAATATGAACGAAGCATGGTTACAATGGATTTTACTTTTTGTTTTTGTGCCAACTTCAAAAATTATGTTTAAAAGTATTATCGATGGTGTTTAAAGAATAAAATTAATTTTCACTTTTTAGAGCAATTTTGAAGTCGGTTCTTTTTTTTTTCTTAAAAATTAATTTTTTCAATCTCTTTTCTTCTACATCGAAAAGGAGGTTCCTTTAAAACATGAAACACGTGTGGGCGAATTATAGCTTTTGCAATTCATCAATTCCGTTTTAACATACTTATACCGATGTTGTTTTAATTAGCAGAAATTTGCCTTCATGAGA
Organism: Uloborus diversus; assembly: GCF_026930045.1. NCBI lineage: Eukaryota > Metazoa > Arthropoda > Arachnida > Araneae > Uloboridae > Uloborus > Uloborus diversus. The sequence goes on from NC_072731.1 coordinate 265,144,900, forward strand.
ACAATTTGATCTTTTGCAGGTTTAAGGTTTCCTGCTTTGCTGTGTGCTGTTACCTCCTGCGAACTTTGAAAAATTAAACACCATTTTGAAAAGTAACAAAAAAAACGAAGCATCTAACTTTACTAATGTTGGAATATGTATTTTTTAAGTTACCCTTTAGGAAGAAAAAATATCTTTGCATATTTATTTTTTAATGTACATGCATTAATGTTTATTTATTTAATACTGTTTTCAAGTGTAGATAAAATCCTCAAGGAATATAAACATTTTAAACCAATTTTTTTTTCTTGTTTTTACATGCAAACGCATTAACCTTTTTGGGAAAACGTGGTGAATCTTCAACACGCAATTTCAGAGGGCCTAAAAAAGTTTTTTTCTCGAAAATATTTAATAATGTATGTTTCTATTTTTGAAAGTAATAATAATTTACTCTTTCAGAAAAAAAAACGTGATAACGCGTAATTTTACAAAGTGCTGGTCAAGTAAAATACGAGCAAAAAAAAAAAAAAAAAGAAAAAGAAAAAGAGTGCTAAAGCTGCGAAAAACTACTCCATCAGAATAAATGAGTGATTTATTGTTGTTTCACTGTCCCATGAGTATAATTGCAAAACTAAAAGGCTCTCCCATTAATGTACCTAATGAAAAACAAACTAAAAACGATCAGTTACAATTAAGATTAAATGATTTTTATCTATTATATTTTTGTATTAGTTCCATATTTGTGGAAATTGAAGCAAAAGTGATTTTGTTTTTATACATCATTCCTCGTAATTGGGAATTTTACAGTTGTGGAAAAAATTATAAAGACACGTTGAAAAATGAGAATTGTCTATTAAAGTAATCATCAACTACAAACAAAATCAGACATGGTTTACTACTAGTAAATGGAAAACATTAGGAACTTGTTAGTATAAAATTAACTAACAGTAAAATTAAATCACACACTAAGACACTTTTATTATGTGACACTTGCGAAAATGATAAGGACACTAACAAATATGTCCCGAAATAAATTAATATTCAACAAAATCATTTTTTTTTCAACTGCCCTTAATCGTCCAGTCATTGGCCCAGAAAATCCAGTTAAAGTTTGTTTCGAAATGTTTTCCAAAACCAATTCAATAAAAGTTGTCAGTTTGACTTTATTTGCATATTGCATAGCATCCTTAAACACTTCTATTGCTAAAATGCCTCACAGATTTTCTATGGGGTTTAAATCAAGGCTTCTTGCCAGCTAGTCCAGAAGTTTCACGGACTTGGAATCGAATTATGAACGTGATGTGTAAGACTCATGACAACTTGTATTGTTGAAACAAATAATCACCACCTGCGATAAGGGATGCTTCAGGCAATACAGTCAGCCAGTACATGAATATATGATTCTGAACTCAAAGCGATCTCGAATGGACACTATTGGTGTTGCTCCCTTGGCTGCAAAACCTGCCCAACCATCACAGAACCGTCGCCGAACTGGTATTTGGAAGAAAAAAAAGTTTTTTTTTTTACGATTCATACAAGAAATTGTTAAATGTGTCACAAAGTACGGCTAAAATTTTTAATTTGAATGTTTAGTTAATATGAACAGATGAATGCGTTTTAGGAGCGTCAATTAAATGAAATACATTTGCAAAAGTTAGTCTTTACTAATAATAAAGCTGAAAGTCTGTCTGGATCTCTATCTTTATCTCTGTGACGCGCATAGCACCTAGACCGTTCGGCCGATTTTCATGAAATTTGGCTAAATTAGTTTGCAACATGAGGGTGTGTACCTCGAAGCGATTTTTTGAAAATTCGATTTTGTTCTTTTTCTATTCCAATTTTAAGAACATTTTACCAAGCAAACTATCATAACGTGGGCGACTAAATTACGAAATTATCATAACGTAGAACCGTAACATTGGCAAGCAAATGAATATAGCAGATTGGCGAGAAAATCATCATCCATATTTGTAAATATAGAGGCGAACCAAATGATCTTTTAATTTTCTACTACGGGCAAAACCGTGCGGGTACCACTAGTTAATAGTAATAAAAATAAATAAATAAAACAAAACAAATAGATCAAAAGAAAGCCATATAAAAAAAAACTTGAAACTAGACTTGAAAAATTTGAAACTAGACTGCTTGAAAATGCATCCGTTTTATTTCAGAAAACAAACAAATGAAAATAAATGACAGGAGTGCTGTTGTATCAAAAGAAGGCGAAATTTGCTCGAGTTTGGGGAACTTTATTTCTAAACTCGATCAAGCGAAACGGAAATCCGATATCAGAAAAGTTCCAAAATTCGAAGGTTAACGAAGTTATCTCCTAGGAAACAAATTCGGAACAGATTTTGAAACAGAAATTATGTTTATAAAACTATACTATATTACTATTATTTAAAGATTTAAAAATTTTAAAAACATAGTGTTAAAAATGGTCAAACCGCACTCTTAAAGAAATGCACTCTTAAAATAATGGCACTCTCTTTTTATGGAGAATAGCTCCATTTTGTTAACACCAGTTCTAAAGATTAAAATATATTTTTAACTACTAACACACAGTGCTGGCCAAATTATTAGACTAAAGAGTTTTTTTTTTTGTTTTTCGTACACTATTTGTATTAAAATACTATTTATTTTACTGTTAAAGTACAGTACATACTGTACACGGATTATTACGTTTTTTTAGCATAATTTTTGCAGGTGGCAGCACTGTCTGCTTTGTTTATGTTCTTTGTTTATCTACCTACCAGGAACATAACCTCAATCAGCTTAAACAGTTTACTAGTTCTTTTTATTAGTGTGTTCTGTTATATTTAAAGTTAGTTTTAGGTAATTAGTGAGTATGTGCATTTGTGAGTATATATAATAGGGAGTATAAGCAATTCGTTACCTCCATTTTTAACAAGTTAAGAAATGGTGTAAATTTTGTGAAAAGTATGCCAAAAAGACTTAAAAAGCTCATCAAGAACAAGGGAATGCATACTAAACATTAGATAATTATTTCACTGTTCGTTAATGTGTCTGTAGTTATGCAATCAGTAAAGAATTTGCTTTTAAAACAGTCTTAGTCTAATAATTTGGCCAGCACTGTAAGGTTACTGGTCAATATTGGAAGTATTTAACTGACTATAACTTTTGCCATTTAGAAATTTCTAGACACCTTTCAAATTAGGATACCTACCTATTATTTTTTTTTATCTTGCAATATAGTCGAACTCTGAGATGTGAATGTTCAATTTATTTCACAAGTAAACTACATTTACATTAGAGGTGGGCAATTTCGTTCTTTTCAATAATCCGTTAATCAGAGGATCGTTCATTCTTTTGATCCGTTCGTTCAACTCGTTCATTTGAACGACTTCGTTCATTTAAAAAAGTTTCAGGTGAAATCTCTGCACGACATACTCACGTACATTCGATATGTTTCATTAAATCAGCAATATTCCTTAAAGGAAAAATAACTAAAATATTCTAAAAGTAAGAAAATATTCCTATGAAAAATGAACGAACCTTTATTTGATTTTAGATGTGTAAAAAAGCTATGGTTCATTTTGTAAGATATTTCTCAGTTGCCGAATCGTAAGATATGTTTTCCACTCCAAAAATGGCAGGTTTCATTTCAGCATGTCAAAAAATTCAGTTTTCCAATTAAAGAAAAATCAAATAAATTGTTTGTGACGTCAGAAAATTTTAAAATTGAACTTACGTGAAATAGTGCACTAATTTTTAGCAGAAATATCATATCTCTAACTGTAATATGGTCACAGATGAAAATAAAAAAAAGGTGTCGAAACTGACCTTTTTTGTCAGAAAACAAACACAGATGGTAGTTGATAGGGAAGTTATAGAAGACAAAAGATCGCCAGAAAAGTGATAAAAGGTATTTTTAGAAAAAAGAACCGTCGTTCATTTTTTAGGTGAACAAACAGATCCGTTCACTTTAAAGATTCGTTCTTTTTGACCCGTTCGTTCATGAACGACACCTCCCTAATTTCCATCTGTAGCTCTCATAGTTTCAGTAATCGGAAATAGAACTCTTCGTGAGCACTTTTACTGCTGCCATGTATTAGTTATTTCAAAAAAAAAAAAATAATAATAATAATAATAATTTGAATTTTGACATCTTGAATTCAAATTATGTTTTTCGCAATCACGAGTGTGTGTATGTGTGTGTGCATATGTGTGTGCAGGCATGTTTGTATGTATGTGTGTGTGTGTGTGTAGTCATGTGTGTTTGTGTATGTGTGTATTCATGTGTGTTTGTGTCTGTGTGCAGACATGAGTGTATTGGTATGTGTGTGCAGGCGCATATGTATGTGTGTGCGGGTATGGGCCTATGGGTGTGTGTATATGTATGTAGGCGTGTGTGTATGTATGTGTGTCGGTGTGTGTATGTGTAGGCGTTGTGTTTGCGTGGGTATGTGTGTGTATGTATAAGCGTTGTGTTTGTGTAGGTATGTGTGTGTGCTTATGTGTGTATGTATGTGTCTGTGTGCAGGCATGAGTTTGTTGGTATGTGTATGTGTGAAAGTGTATGTATATATGCGTGTGTGTGTGTAGGTGTTCATCGGGAGGGGCCAGTCGACGATGGTGCTGCACAGGGGGCGGGGTGGGGAAGAGGAAATAAAATCATAGGAACGCCAAAAACAGTCAAGTGAGAACAATAAGCAATGTGATTGCTCAAAAAAAAGGTGCCATAGTCCATTTAAAAATATCAGATATTTCATATCCAATAAACGTATCCTAGACAAAAACTCTGATTCGAAGTAAGAATGAAGGCTTTGCCGGTGTTAATAATGTTGAAAGACTCCGGACTGTTGTTACCCCAAACGTTTCGACCGCATCCGCAGCGGTCGTCTTCAGTGTTAACGTGGTCGAAGCTTCCCGGGAAGCGACTTCCTAGCAAATGAGTAATAATTCTAAGTCTCACGCTGACCTTTGGAAATCCTTTTATTTTCTATCTCGTTGACTACTCATTTCTGCGATCTAGTTTTCCATGGTCGCCCAATTTTTCGCTCCTTGGGAATGACAAAATAATTTGCGTTCAATCTGCGTTTTGAAAAAAGTTTAATAGCGTATGAAAAACTTTATTTAGAACTAGCGGTACCCGCACGGCTTTGTCCGTAGTAGAAAATTAAAAGGTCATTTGGTTCGCCTGTATATTTACAAATAATGGATGAAGAATTTCTCGCCAATTTGCTACATTCATTTGCTTGCCCATGTTACGGTTTCACGTTATGATAATTCCGTAATTTCTTCGTCCACGTTGTGATAATTTACTCGGTAAACTTTTATTTAAAATTGGAATATAAAAAGAACAAGTTCGAATTTTCGAAAAATCGTTTCGAGGTGCATACCCCATGCTACAAACTATTTTTGTGCCAAATTTCATGAAAATCGGGCCGAACGGTCTAGGAGTTATGCGCGTCACAGAGATCCTGACAGAGAGAGATCCAGACAGAGATACAAACATCCAGACATACTTTCAGCTTTATTAATAGTAAAGAAAATGCAAACTTTTTTCACTTATTTTTTTTTTCCACTTATATGTGCTTACCATAAGAGATGCAAAAAGTTGTAACTGCATTTGCGCACATGCATATAAAAAACCATGCTCCAGGATTATTATATATTCCGGAGTTTTGTCCGAAAATTTATGTATGCCTTTCAAAAAAGCACCAAGTTCAAGCCCAAATTGTATCTATTACGTTCATCCTTCATTGTAAATTACACAGTTCGTCTGACGTTCCAGATAAAAGAAAAGCGACAAATATTCCCCTTCCTTAGGATAGCGGCATTCCCACTCAAAACATTGACATTTCTGCTACCTAGTATCAGACGAAAATGGAAGAAGTCGGCGCGGATTAGCACTTTTCATTTCGTTGTCCTTTCTATCGTCGTAAAAGTGTCAACCTCGGAAGTAACGACCGGATTTTATTGGCTAGAATGGATGCTCTCATGTAGGCGAAAGGGTTTGCAGACGATTCTTTTTAAAATCTAAATTTGTCTCTGCACATTGATGTTAGTGTACATGAGAAACCAGTATATTTCGTCTGAAACTTTTTTGTGTGAAATACAAAGCTTTATTATTATTATACTAGTGGTACCCGCACGGCTTTGACCGTAATAGAAAATTTAAAAGGGCTTTTGGTTCGCCTGTATATTTACAGATAATGTATGGTGAATTTTCTCGCCACTTGTCTTTTATCCATGTTACGGTTCCACGTTATGATAATTTCGTATCACGTCTAATGGCTTGTGCCCGTGTTATGGCTCCACGTTATGATAATTAAGTAGTTTACTTGTTCACCTTATGATAATTTTGCTCTTAAAATTGGAATAGAAAAAGAACCACGTTGAATTTTCGAAACATCGCTTCGAGGTGCACACCCCCATGGTACAAACTAACTTCGTGCCGAATTTCATGAAAATCGGCCGAACGGTCTAGGTGCTATGCGCGTCACAGAGATCCGGACAGAGGGACATTCAGCTTTATTATTAGTAAAATAAAATAAAATAAAAGATAAAGATAAAGAAAATGCAAACTTTTTTTATTTATTATTATTATTATTTTACACATATGTGCTTACCATAAGAGATCAAAAACTTGCAACTGCATTTGCACACATGCATATAAAAAACCGTGCTCCAGGATTATTATATGATCCGGAGTTTTGTCGGAAAATGTATGTATTCCTTTCAAAAAAGCACCAAGTTCATACCAAACTGTATCTATTACGATCATCCTTCATTGAAAATTACACAGTTCGTCTGACGTTCCAGATAAAAGAAAAGCGACAAATATGCCCCTTCCTTAAGGTAGTGTCATTCCCTTTCAAAACATTGACATTTCTACTACCTAGTATCAGACAAAAATGGAAGAAGTCGGCGCGGATTAGCACTTTTCATTTCGTTGTCCTTTCTATCGTCGTAAAAGTGTCAACCTCGGAAGTAACGACCGGATTTTATTGGCTAGAATGGATGCTCTCATGTAGGCGAAAGGGTTTGCAGACGATTCTTTTTAAAAATCTAAATTTTGTCTCAGCACATTGATGTTAGTGTACATGGGCAACCAGTATATTTCGTCTGAAACTTTTTTATGTGGAATACAAAGCTCTATTATCATTATTTTGTATATATTTTTAGCAGATGTTTTTTAACATTGAAAAATTCATTGATTAAAGATTAATGTTATTTGAAATGGAAAATGTTGCAAGATAAAACATAAAGAGTTAAACTGTAAAAAGGTACAAAGATAAAATGTATCGAGCTGATGTGTGCATCACATGACTTCCTGTTACTCCAATTTAATGTCATTTCCCCATTATTGGCAATTTTAATGGGATTCCATTGTTTACTCTCTAAATATCGCCAACAGTGGCCAAATTGCAACCAAATTTAAAAAAAAATCGCAAAATTTGTCGCCATGTTGGCAACAAAATTTTGCGACCAAAAGACTGGCGATGTGTCACCAAGTGTCCGACAAATTATAACACCACTTGAGTTTACATCGAAATTAACAATGATTTCCCAACAAAAAGGGGCAAAAGACCCCCTTAGGAACATCCGAATGCAACCAAAAGATAAGGTGCACAACTAGGCCCCACTAGGAGTCTACGTATCGAGTTTCAACTTTCTAGGACATATCGTTTTTGAGTTATGTGAGATACATACACACATACATACGGACGTCACGAGAAAAGTCGTTGTAATTAACTGGGGGGTCGTCAAAATGAATATTTCGGGTGACTGTAGGTTCTTAGGTATATATCCACGTGTGGTCGGGTCGAAAAAAAAACTCAACATTCATTCGGGGGTGAGAAAAATGGAAATTAAGGCCGATTTTTTAATGAAATTTTTTTCGCGAATACAATACTTCCTTTTCCGTAAAAGGAAGTAAAATTGAAAAATTGTAAAAATATAAAATGCAAGCGGATAAAATGTTAAAACAGTAAGAAGTTAATAAGGTCAATAAGTCTATAGACCCTGTAGTTTTTCCCGCATCTGTCATACTTATTTTTGTGCTCTTCCGAGAGATCCCTGAGTTTTAAAACATCCATAACATAAGATTTTGAATCTAAATGTAAAGCTAAAAGGAGGATTATACAGGATATTTTCAAAGACTTGCAAAAGGTTTCGTATCAAAACAATTCATACCCATTTAGGTTAAGACAGTACAGTCACACCCGAGACGGGTACAAATTCTTTTTACTTCCTTTTACAAAAAAGGAAGTATTGTATTCACGAAAAAATTTTCACTCAAAAATCGACCTTAATTTCCATTGTACTCACCCCCGAATGAATGTTGAGTTTTTTTTTTTCGACTCGACCACTCGTGGATAAGTGCCTAAGAACGTATAGACACGCGAAATATCTATTTTGACGATTCCCGAGTTAATTACAACGACTTTTCTCGTGACGTCTGTATGTAGGTATGTGCGTTTGTATGTCGCATAACTCAAGAACGGTACGTCCTAGAAAGTTGAAATTTATTAAGTAGACTACTAAAAGGGTCTAGTTATGCACCTCCTCTTTTGGTTGCATTCGGGTGTTTCTGAAGGGGTCTTTTTTGGGGGGAATCATTGGTAATTTCGATGGAAACTCAAGTGGTGTTATAATTTGTCAAACACTTGCCAATATATCGAAAGTCTTTTGGTCGCCAAGTTTTGTTGCCAACTTGGCTACAAATTTGACGATTTTCCTAAATTTGATTTCAAATTGGCCACTGCTGGTGATATTTACAGAATAAACTATTGAATCACATTAAAATTGCCAATAATGTGGAAATGACATTAAATTGGAGTAAAAGGAAGTCATGTGATGCACACATCATCAACTCGTTTTTCTTTTTTTTTTCAATACAAAATTTTTTAAACAGATTATTAATATTTTATATTGTGATACATAATCGTTGCATTCATTTAATTAAACATGAAAATTAAAATCCAAAGTTTAATGTTCCCGGAATAAAGGGCAGTTATGCGATTATTTTCTTTTTGCAAACTCTATTTTATTGCATACTACAGAGAATAAAGAGAGAGCAAATTTTCCCCTTACTTTGATGCAATAAATGGGAGCGCGGTGTTTTTTCATGACTTTTTATTTTGTTAGGGAATATGATTGGTGGTTAGGTTACTATTAATAGAGACAGATGGGAAGACAAGTACTGATATGTAAAGAAAGATAGATATGTATAGATCGTAGAAATAAATAGATATGCATAGATCCTACAGATAGATAGATAAATATGTGTAGATGAGAAGTAAAAAATAGATAAAGAAAATGTTTTGTTCAAGTTTATATTTATATTAATAAATAGAGACAGATAAATACCGCTGGCAAATTTATTTAAACAGCTTCCGAGTGAGATGCTTTCAATCGATGCTTTCCAAAATAAAAGTAGGGGGATGTGAGGCAAAGTGAAAGAGTTACGAAAAATTACTTTTTTTTTCAGATTTGAAAAAAGATTTTAGTTAAAAGTTTGTTTTCAAACTTACAGAACATGCAGAAAGAACAATGCATTTTACAATTAAACTTGCATTGAAGCATTATTTTTAGTAGTAAATTTGCATCTTCAAAAAGAAATGGAAACTTTTCACTGTTTTTTTTCACGGGGCAAAGGGAGGAATACAATATTTTTCTAATGTACTGTATTCTATTTCAGCATTAAAAATATTTTTGATCAAATCTATGAGTAAATAAAAGAAAGAATGAATAAATAATGTGACAAAACAACCTAATAAAAGAAGTCAATTGATAAATTAATATATCAGAAACGAGCTGATGTGTGCATCACATGAGTTCCTTTTACTCCAATTTAATGTCATTTTCCCGTTATTGGCCATTTTAATGTGATTCAATTTTTTACTTTCTAAATATCACCAACAGTGGCCAAATTGAAACCAAATTTAAAATAAAAAGAAAAAAAAAATCACCAAATTCGTCGCCAAGTTGGCGACAAAATTTGGCGAGCAAAAGACTGGCGATATATCGCCAAGTGTCCGACAAAGTATAACACCACTTGAGTTTTACATCGAAATTAATGATTTCCCCCCAAAAAGGGGGCAAAAACCCCCTTAAGAGCATCTGAATGCACCCGAAAGGTAAGGTGCACAACTAGGCCCCACTAGGAGTCTACGTACTAAATTTCAACTTTCTAGGACATACCGTTTTTTAGTTATACGAGATACATACACACATACGCACATACATATTACGTACACACGGACGTCACGAGAAAATTCGTTATAATTAACTCGGGAGTCGTCAAAATGGATATTTCGGGTGTCTGTAGGTTCCTACGCATACATCCACGTGTGGTCGGGTTGAAAAAAAAAAACAACATTCATTCGGGGGTGAGAAAAATGGAAATTAAGCCGATTTTTGAGTGAAAATTTTTTCGCGAATACAATACTTCCTTTTTTGGAAAAGGAAGTAAAAAGTTAAATTATTTATACTGAATTATTTTTTTTTATAAATAAGTAGGAGTACAAGGGCACAAGTTCACATAGGGGCACATATGTGTACTTAAATTTCGTTCGATTTCATGCTGTAGTTTTTGCTGTAGAGCGGCCACAAAAAACTGGTCACACACAGACGTGACACACACACACACATACATACACACACACATACATACATACACACACACAGACAGACAGACATTTTCCAAAAATAGTCGAAATGGACTCAGCACACCTCAAAACGTTCGAATCCGTCAAAATTCGAAATTCGAAAATTTGCACGAATCCAATACTTTCTTCTATGTATTAGATATAGAAGAAAGTAAAAAGTTAAATTATTTACACTTAAATTTTTTTTTTAATAAGTAGGAGTATGTTTCATGAAACATTGAAATCTTAAGGTGCCCACATTGATGAATAGCCCAAAACATAAATTCTCCGGAATATTTCCTTACATTTTCGCAGCCCCCTCATTTAAGAAATAGACGTTCCTTCCGTACAGCTGGAATTGGAAAAGTCCACAAAGATCCGAAATTTCTTTATTTATATGTCATGTTATTCCGTCGTAAAACTGTCAGGCTTGGCCTTAACGACCAGTTCTCCTGGACAGAATGAATGTCGGGAGGGAAGGGCTGATTGTGATCGCAGACGATACTTATTTTTCCTCCTTCCAGGGAGCATGTCCACTTATTTTGGTCGAGACGTTAAGGTCCTGGCAGCCGATAGATATGACATATCTCGAAGGACGTTGGAAATAAGAGTCTCGGAGAAATCCTCTTATTACTGAGTGGTGCAATTCTGGCCGATGGTTAATGGGTTACGTGGTTTGAGGTCATACTTGTACAGATAGTATGTGAGGAAATACGATCGCTTGACTATTGGTGTCCTGTTTATTGGTTATCAATGTTTGTGAGAGAGAGGTGTCACAAAAAAACGAGTTAATGTGTGCATCACATGACTTCCTTTTACACCAATTTAATGTTATTTCCCCATCATTGCAATTTTAATGGGATTCTCTCTCTAACTCTTTAAATATCACTAGCAATGGCCACATTGAAAGCAGATTTAAAAAATTAAAAAAAAAATCGCCAAATTTTTCGCCAAGTTGGCGACAAAACTTGGCAACCAAAAGACTGGCGATATATCGCCAAGTGACCGCCAAATTATAACACCACTTGAGTTTGCATCGAAATTAACAATGATTTCCCCCCAAAAAGGTGCAAAAGACCCCTTTAGAAACACCCGAATGCAACCAAAATAGGAGGTGCACAACTAGACCCCACTACGAGTCTATGTACCAAATTTCAACTTTCTAGGACATACCATTTTTGAGTTATGCGAGATACATACGCACATACGCACATACATACAGACGTCACGAGAAAAGTCGTTGTAATTACCTCGGTGATGGTCAAAATGGATATTTCGCGTGTCTATACATTCTTAGGCACTTTTCCGCATGTGGTCGAATCGAAAAAAAAACTCAACATTCATTTGGGGGTGAGCAAAATGGAAATTAAGGGCGATTTTTGAGTGAAAATTTTTTCGCGAATACAATACTTCCTTTTTTGTAAAAGGAAGTAAAAAAACGAGCTGATGTGTGCATCATATGACTTCCTTTTACTCCAATTTAATGTCATTTTCTCATTATTGGCAGTATTAATGTGATTCAATAGTTTACTCTCTAAATATCACCAACAGTGGTCAAATTGAAACCAGATTTTAAAAAGTAAATAAATAAATAAAAATCGCAAAATTTGTCGCCAAGCTGGGAACAAAACTTGGCGACCAAAAGACTGGCGATATATCGCCAAGTGTCCGCCAAATTATAACACCACTTGAGCTTACATCGAAACTAACAGTGATTTCCCCCCCCCCCCCAAAAAAATTGTCAAGAGACCCCCTTTGGAGCATCCGGACGCAACCAAAATGGGAGGTGCACAACTAGACCCCACTAGGATTCTAAGTACCAAATTTCTCTTTTCTAGGATATTCCGTTCTTGAGTTTTGCGACTTACATACACACATACGTACATGCATACGTACATACAGACGTCACGAGAAAATTCGTTGTAATTAACTCGGGGGGTCGTCAAAATGGATATTTCGGGTGTCTGTACGTTCCTAGGCATATATCCACGTGTGGTCGGGTTGAAAAATAAACTCAACATGCATTCGTGGGTGAGTAAAATCGAAATTAAGGCCGATTTTTGAGTGAAATTTTTTTCGCAAATACAATACTTCCTTTTTTGTAAAAGGAAGTAAAAAGACGTTTCTGTAGGTCGATACAAAAGTGAAGGAAGAGGTTCGCGATAATGAGGTAACATAACGAACCGGCTGAAACCAGTTAAATAGAACTGAACCTTGGTTATAACGAAAGAAATAAACTATATAGCGTATTGCTTCATTCCCAAATAAGAGCATAATAAGTCAAGTTGGGCATAAAGGCTCAGAGTGAAATTTTCTACATGGATAAACACGATGAAATGATCTTATATATCGAAATCTGACCATACCTATCTACAGGTATAGGACAAAATTATAGGAACACCCAGTTAAAACTGAGTCTTTCTTCCACCGTCCAATAAACGACTGCCACGTGTTGCAATAGTTTGTGGAGGTGTAGAAACGGTATCAACCAAGCATTTGGATGAGGGTTCCATGGACAATTTCTGCATGTAGCAAAGTGATAATGTCCGATCTCTCCAACGTAAAAGGATGCATGATAACTGGAACTCGTTTCGCTGGAGCGTCAGTGTCCAGATCAGCCAGTCTTGTGGATGTTTCGAAGACCTCTGTACCGAGGGTTAGACTATACCTAAATACCTCTGTCGAAAAGACCTCTGTACCGAGGGTTAGAGTATGCGAAAAAACCTCTGTACCGAGGGTTAGAGTATGCGAAAAGACCTCTGTACCGAGGGTTAGACTATGCGAAAGGACCTCTGTACCGTGGGTTAGACTATGCGAAAGGACCTCTGTACCGAGGGTTAGACTATGCGAAAAGACCTCTGTACCGAGGGTTAGAGTATGCGAAAGGACCTCTGTACCGTGGGTTAGACTATGCGAAAGGACCTCTGTACCGAGGGTTAGACTATACAAAAAGACCTCTGTACTGAAGATTAGACTATACAAAAAGACCTCTGTACCGAGGGTTAGACTATACGAAAAGACCTCTGTACCGAGTGTTAGACTATACGAAAAGACCTCTGCACCGAGGGTTAGACCATACAAAAAGACCTCTGTACCAAGGGTTAGACTATACAAATCTGGGTAAGGTATCTCCTGCGAAGCACAACAGTGGGATGTTTCGAAGGGGGAACTTGTGGATGTTTCGAAGACCTCTGTACCGAGGGTTAGACTATACGAAAAGATCTCTGTCGAAAAGACCTCTGTACCGAGGGTTAGACTATGCGAAAAGACCTCTGTACCGAGGGTTAGACTATGCGAAAGGATCTCTGTACCGAGGGTTAAACCATACGAAAAGACCTCTGTACCGAAGGTTAGACCATACGAAAAGACCTCTGTACCGAGGGTTAGACCATACAAAAAGACCTCTGTACTGAGGGTTAGACCATACAAAAAGACCTCTGTACCGAGGGTTAGACCATACAAAGACCTCTGTACTGAAGGTTAGACTATACAAAAAGACCTCTGTACCGAGGGTTAGACTATACAAAAAGACCTCTGTACCGAAAGTTAGACTATACGAAAAAACCTCTGTACCGAGGGTTAGACCATACGAAAAGACCTCTGTACCGATGGTTATACCATACAAAAAGACCTCTGTACCGAGGGTTAGACTATACGAAAAGACCTCTGTACCGAGGGTTAGACCATACGAAAAGACCTCTGTACCGAGGGTTAGACCATACAAAAAGACCTCTGTACCGAGGGTTAGACCATACAAAAGACCTCTGTACTGAAGGTTAGACTACACAAAAAGACCTCTGTACCGAGGGTTAGACTATACGAAAAGACCTCTGTACCGAGGGTTAGACCATACGAAAAGACCTCTGTACCGAGGGTTAGACTATACGAAAAGACCTCTGTACCGAGGGTTAGACCATACGAAAAGACCTCTGTACCGAGGGTTTGACCATACAAAAAAACCTCTGTACCGAGTGTTAGACGATACGAAAAGACCTCTGTACCGAGGGTTAGCCTATACAAATCTGGGTAAGGTATGTCCTGCGAAGCACAACAGTGGGCTTAAGTCGTAGTTGAAGGATCGTGGTAGACGAGTGTTGAAGAGGATTGTCTCCCGAAAACGCAAGACTACACTGTCTCAGATAACGTCCGAAATGAGTACCCACCTTCACAGCCCCGTATCCATGAAAAATATTCAACGGGAGGTGCATGCTGCGCACATTCATGGCAGAGTAGCTATTCCCGACCACATGCCTAGGAACCTATAGACTCTCGAAATATTTATTTTGACGACCTCCGAGTTAATTACAACGAATTTTCTCGTGACTTCCGTATGTATGTGTGTGCGAGTGTATCTTGCATAACTCAAAAACGGTATGTCCTAGAAAGTTGAAATTTGGTACGTAGACTCCTAGTGGGGCCTAGTTGGGCACCTTTTGATTGCATTCGGATGTTTCTAAGGGGGTCTTTTGTCCCTTTTTGGGGGGAAATCATTGTTAATTTCGATGTAAACAATTGGTATTATAGTTTGTCAGACACTTGGCGATATATCGCCAATCTTTTGGCCGCCAAGTTTTGTCTACCCATTTGGCGACACATTTTATTTTGCGATTTTTTTTTAATTTTGAATTTAAATTCCATTTGGCCACTGTTGGTGATATTTAGAGAATAAACAATTGAATCACATTAAAATTGTCAATAATGAGGAAGTGACATTAAATTGGAGTAAAATAAAGTCATGTGATGCACACATCAGTTCGCTTTTTTTTTTGCTTTGTTTTCTTCTGCTAAATAAACATTTTGTATATCTCTGTTATTGATCGAACTCCTTGTTGGGGCTAACTTTCTTCCCTCGCAATTGAAAGAGAGATCGAATTTAATTTTGAGAATCTATTCCCTACCGCATATTGCTTCAATATTCCACTTCTGCAAATAATATATCAGTACTTGTATGTTATAAGCTTCTACAGAAAAATTTTAACTGTCTGCATCAACTTAAGTTGTCCATGTATGCGTAAAAATAACGAAGGAAGATCAATTTTGAGGCGAGTTAATTAAAATAATGTCTTTGCGTTTAGCAGATCGGTATTTTTTCCTAGAAAAATATTTTTATTAAAGTGCAAACGATCTGAGAAAAAGAAACTACTGTTTTTTTGATAAAGAGAGTGTATTTTTCGACTATATAAATAAGGGGTTTTTTAATTCTCAAAGAGACCTTTTAGTCATTTTATGCAAACGAAAGATTAAGTTTTTTTCTTTGCCTCTAACTTTTTTTAAAATGTTTTTAAAGAAAATTACAGAATGATTTTTTTTAAACTGTGCGGGGGAGGGGGGTAGTATTTGAAAATGAAATTGCGATCAACCGAATATCCCGAGACACATGCAAATTATACGTGAAGATAATCGCGCCAAAAACTCAATGTTCTAGAAGAAATTACAAAAGATGGCCAGGGCCTGATTACCGCACAGGCCTACTAGGCTTGGGCCTGGAGCCCCTTCTTCCTAAGTTGTCCCAAAATACTTAAAGAATTATGCATAGCATTAAAACTATGCAAACGAGCTTATGCGTGCATCACATGACTTCCTTTTACCTTCCAATTTAATGTCATTTCCTCATTATTGGCAATTTTAATGTGATTCAACTGTTTACTCTCTAAATATCCCCAACAGTGGCCATATTGAAACCAAACTTTAAAAAAAAAAAAAATTAAAAAAAAAAATCGCAAAATTTGTCGCCAAGTTGGCGACAAAACTTGGCGACCAAAAGACTGGCGACATATCGCCAAGTGTGCGACAAATTATAACTCTACTTGAGTTTACATCGAAATAATTAATGATTTCTCCCCAAAAAAAAGGGGCAGAAGACCCCCTTAGGAACATCCGAATGCAACCAAAATTGAGGGTGCACAACTAGACCCCACTAGGAATCTACGTACCAAATTTCAACTTTCTAGGACATACCGTTTTTGAGTTATGCGAGATACATACACACATACGCACATACATACGTACATACAGACGTCACGAGAAAATTCGTTGTAATTAACTCGGGGGTCGTCAAAATGGATATTTCGGGTGTCTGTAGGTTTCTAGGCATATATCCACGTATCGTGCGGTCGAATAAAAAACTCAACATTCATTCGGGGGTGAGAAAAATGGAAATTAATATCGATTTTTGAGTGAATATTTTTTCGCGAATACAATACTTCCTTTTTTGAAAAAGGAAGTAAAAATACACACATTTTTAAAATAATAGCCTTCAGTGGGCCTTAAAATTATTGTGGGCCTCGGGCCTCACTTTTAGTTAGTCGGACTCTGAAGATGGCTTTTGCAGCGATTATAATTTCATTCAAATGAACTTTATGATGAACTAATAGATGTTGCTTCTAAGCCTCTCGTGAATATAATGCAAGAGAAAAAAAGGGAGAAATATTAGCAGTAAGAGTTATAACCAAGAAAACCACAACTCACTTTCAGTAGTTAAGTTAATTTATGTAACTTAACAATAATTGAAAGAAATATGAAAACGTACAAAAAAATATCTAACCCGAAAGAAATTGCCAAACTATTAATAAATAAAATTCAAACAAGAAACTAAACTATGTACGTTTATATGCGGGTAAAGCAGACGAAGGCACAGTTTTTTGTGTGAAAATGTTAGCTTCCATAAATGTGTCATGTACTTGCAATAGATCTTGTGACTCGCTATTTGGATATTATATAGTTAATAAAAGAGGGCAACACGCCAGAAGATGGTAAAGAGAAATTAATGAGTTATCTTGATTGCTTAAAAAATTAGTAAGATTTTTGGCGATTGAAAATGCTATTTAAGGGGGTCCGGGACACTTTTTGAATTTTTTTTTATTATGTACTTTAGAGTTTTGAAATTTTTTGAACTGATTCATCATTTATTTAATAATCAAAATGACAACATAAATATGAAAAAAAAATTTTTTTATTTAAATTTAATTAGTTTTTTTCAAAAAAAATGGGGTTGCTTTAAATTGCTATAACGCAAAATATTGTTGGTCAATTTTCAATTTTTTTTCAAAAAAGTATGCACAAATATCTAAGCTTTAATTTTTATTCGGCGATTTTAAAAATATTGATTCAATAAAAAATAAAAAATATTTGAAAAAATTTTTCGAAAAATTCGAAGATACTTTTTTTTAAAAAATCATAATTTTTGCAATAAACGTTTTTTTTTTCAAATTCGCCGAATAAAAATTAAAGTAAATTGCTTGAAAAAGATATGCTCCAAGTTTCATTACTTTATCTCTATCGGTTCCTGACTTATAAGAGTTTGAATGCAAGAAATCGGGAAAAATTGCATCATGGAGAAAAACGCGTTTAAAGTTTTAAAGTTATGTACACATTCGTTAGATGCATGCAACAAAAATAACTATAACTTTCGTTCTGTTTAAGGTAGAAACAAGATTCAAACGTCCTCTTAAGCAGAAAAAAATGGAGCAATTTTTCAAATTATAAAAAAAATTGCAAAATTTGAGGATTTTTGTGTCCCGGACCCCCTTAAAGGGGGAAAATAAATGCTGCATTCTACACAGGATTAAAGCTTTGGTCCTAACAATAACGGGCTTAAAATGGGTTAAAATTACATGGATGCAATCGTTTTTGTTGCGAAAATGTAATACTACTGTCTTTAAAATTAAGTTATTAAATGGTGCAGGCATAGATAAGACGTTCCAAGATTATTTGGTGGCAATGAACTGACGACTAAAGTATATTTTTTAAAGATGAGCTTAATTTACAAAAAAAGATCATTGATAAAACCTTGTAACCAAATATCACATAAATCTGTATAGCAAATTTGAATTTACTCACTGATTAAACTTGTTAACTGGATGAATCCCGATTGTTGTACATTGTTATCATGCGAAGTTCTCCCTTTCCTTTTTTTCAGTTCCAATCATATCTTTTGTTACATTAAAGAGGAGAAGAAATATTAAAAGTCGGCGGAATTTCTCG
This sequence comes from Uloborus diversus, assembly GCF_026930045.1. Classification (NCBI taxonomy): domain Eukaryota; kingdom Metazoa; phylum Arthropoda; class Arachnida; order Araneae; family Uloboridae; genus Uloborus; species Uloborus diversus. The sequence goes on from NC_072731.1 coordinate 265,163,481, forward strand.
GCGGTTCATTTCTCTTCTTTTTTAATCCGCTTCATCCATATAATGATGGAAAACTGTCACAATTAATTTTAATTCTATTGCTCAAATGATTCCAACTCAATTGTGACATTGTCTGTTAAGGTAAAACTTCAAAGATTTGCGCGCTATTTACCAGACTAGTAAAAAAAAACTCTAGTTGCTAGTGATTTGCTAAATTATTCATCTATAAGTGCAAGATCATTTGTTTGTGATGTATTTTCCTTACTATTTTGTTGTGATACTTTCATTTAACGCAACAGTTGTAAAATAACCAGTATGGTATTTGTCCATGCGCAATCTGTCCTTGTAGGGTCAGAGGTATTGCTGGAGGAGAGATTGTTTTAAAAAACAACTATACAATTAAATAGTTTTTTTTTCCCCAATGCAGTAGGCGATACAGACATTTTCCTTACGCAACAATTAAATTGTTAATAGCAATTATTACACTTAAAATAAAATTATTGCAAGGGTTTTTTTTTTGTATACAAGCGTTATTATAGAAATATTATTATAGTACGTACCTTAAATTGATTTGATATCAACTGAATTATTTTTTACTAAATTATTTTTCATCAGATCAATTAATTACCGAAAACAATGTCTTTTGAACTTAAGGTATTAATTGACAAGATTGTAAAAAAAATCATTTCATATGTTTTAGACACGATTTGTCATCTACGCAAAGTAATCAAGGGCCCGTTTCCATGGAAATTTTTGACCCCGGAAAAAAACCTGCTTTTCACCGCATTCCGGTTATTTGCGGGGTATATGTGGAATTTTTCTCCTCCTGCTTTCTTTTGGAGTGAAAGCGTAGTTTTTACCCAAAATGCATTACGCGAAACATGCTCGTCTACTAGCCGCTAAGGATGCTGGGTAAAACCGCTTTCTCTGGTACAATGGGAAACTTCTTCTTTATATATAAAAATGAATGTTTGTCTGTATGTCATCCATGAACTCAAAAACTACCCGGCAGATTTGGCTGAAACTTTCACCGTTTGTTATTTTTGGTATTGGGAATGTTTATAGACCAGTTCGAAAAAAAAATCCGATCGATAGTTCCTTTTCTATTCCAATTTAAGTCACAATCCATTGGATAAATACGAATAAAATTATCGGCTGCAGAAATGAATTCGCGTGAAAGATCGCATTCATAAGAAGTTAGCTGTTGCCATCTTTCTTGAGTTTGAACAAATAAATTATTTCGTTATTGTTTTATGGCTTTTCATGCAACGGGGGGATTTAAAACTTTTTCTATTTGATATTTTTAGCGATGGATTGATCTTGCAAACTGCGTGAATACAAAATTTGAGTATAGTCACGGCTTCACTTGATACCTGGACCGATTATTATGAAAATTGCTATATATATGTATTTTTCCACGGAGAAAATATGGGAAAACGGAAGGTGCATAATATGCTCATTCAGTATAATGATGTATTTTTTGTTGGCATGGCAACGCGCGTCGGGTACAGCTAGTTTTACATAAAAACGGGGAATTTTTCAATCGGTATTTTGTGGAGCCGGAGCGGGTGGAAAAGTTTGTTGTGAACGCGGCTAATGAGTTGCGTAATCTCTTCTTCTACGTAAACGAATGACAGTGCGCCGTTTCTTCTAAGCAGCAGATAAGAGAGCATTCCTATTTCGGCAGGAGATATTGCACGGTCTATTAATTAAACAAGGCCACTGGTGCTAGAAAGAACTACTGGTGCTCACAATGTTCGTCTAGGGAAATACCTTTATGATAAACCGTTTAAATCAAAATTATTTTCCTTTATTGATCTTCTATCTTTACTAATCATAAAGTTGAAAGTCTCTCTGTCTGGATCTGTCTTTGTCTGGATATCTGTCAGGATCTCTGTGACGTGCATAGCACCAAAACTGTTAGGCCGATTCTCATGAAATGTGGCACACAATTATTTTACAGCATGGGGTGTGCACCTCGAAGCGATTTTTCGAAAATTCGATTTTGTTCTTTTTCTATTCCAATTTTAAGAACATTTTACCGAGCAAATTATCACAACGGGGTAGAGTAAATTACCAAATTATCATAACGTGGAACCGTAACATGGGCAAGCAAATGAACACAGCCAATTGGCGAGAAATTCATCATCCATTATTTGTAAATATACAGGCGAACCAAATGACCTTTTAATTTTCTACTACGGGGAAAGCCGTGCGGATACCACTAGTTATTACTAATAATAAAGCTCAAAGTCTGTCTGGATATCGGGATTTCTGTCTATCTGTCTAGATCTCTGTCACGCACACTGCGCCTCGACTGTTCGGCCGATTTTCATGAAATTTGGCACACAATTAGTTTATAGCATGGGGGTGTGCACCTCGAAGCGATTTTTCGAAAATTCGATGTGGTTCTTTTTCTATTCCAATTTTAAGAAAATTTTACCGAGCAAATTATCCTAACGTGGACGAATAAATTACCAAATTATCATAACGTGGAACCGTAACAAGGGCGAGCAAATAGCCATAGCCAATTGGCGAGAAATTCACCATCCATTATTTGCAAATATACAAGAGAACCAAATGAAATTTTAATTTTCTACTACGGGCAAAGCCGTGCAGGTACCACAATAAAAAATAAAGAAAGAGGAATGAAAATTCATGCACTGAGCTCGGTTAAAAAAAAGCTAAGTATCGTTAGTTTATCACTAACGCTCTGAATAGCCAGCATACACTTTCATCTGCACACTCGAATACTGCTCTTGTACAGCAAGAGAAAGCTTCTGCACACTTAGTCAACTCCCAACCGCGCCCTCCCCCCCAACACAATTTTGTCCATTACCCTTTTAAGGGGTCTAAGGACCCTTAAACTTCAAAATTTTCAGTTTTCTGGAAAAAATATATGTTATGCATAATTTAATTCTGAACAATTTGATACCTAATTTATTGCCCTGCGCAAAAAACTTTTCAAGTTATCGTGAAAATGCGTAAACTTTCCCCATAGAGATTTATGCTTACAGCAGCTGTTTAAGCCTCTTTTTCTCAGGTGCCGGTTTCTTCGGTTTTCTCGTTTTGCGCGCATGATATCTTAGAAAGTTTCTTATGTATTTCCGTAAAACTTTTCATGCATGTTTGTCTGGTTTATTATTATGATCTGAACCTAAATTTTAACTAAAAGTAAAAGTTAATATCAAAAAATATATATATTTAACCCGAAAATTTTGATATTAACTTATAAAATTTCATAAAAAAAATAAACAATTTTTAAAAAATAAATAAATTTAGGTTCAGATCATAAAAATAAACCAGACAAACATTCACAAAAAGTTTTATCGAAATATATATGAAGCTTTTTGAGATGCGCGCAAAACGAGAAACCTGAGAAAACGCAACCCGAGAAAAAGAGATTTAAACAGCTGCTGTTAACATAAATCTCTATGGGGAAAGAATACACATTTTTTCGATAACTTGAAACATTTTTTGAGTATGGTAATAAATAAGGTACCAAATTGTTCAGAATTAAACCAGGTATAGTATATATTTTTTCCAGAAAATTGAACATTTTGAAGGTTAAGGATCCTTAGACTTCTTAAATAATTATTTTAAATTACATATTTGAGTCGCCATTTTTGGTTTAAAATGAATTTTCCATGGAATGGCCCTTATTAGGAAATTATTTCAGCAGAATGCGGCCATGCCTTCTAATTCAGCAGCTTAATTAAAATTAATGTTTTACTTGCTAAACTGAACACATTACTATCACTTCATTGCTTAAAATCTACCACGTTAGAAACTGGTAAAGACTTTTACTTCAGAAAAAAAATCTAAGTTTTTTTCCCCGAACATTTTCTTTGCTCTCTATTTTTATTCCATCGGCATTTTTTTCCTTCTATTTTCATTTTTATACTTCCTTTTTTTTTACCTTAGTTTCAATCCCCAATTTGCCGAACTCATCCAAAAGCTTGAGTAGTCAATAAAAGAATTAAAAAGAAATCAGAACTTTCCTAATCATCTCTTTTGTGTAGAAAAGATTACTTTTTGAAAAGCAAAGTTTTTTTTTTCGTCCTACATCTAGTTCAAAGAAAATGTATCCATTGAAATATATGACAATTTTTCGTTGGAGAAATTTGTTGCAAATTCACATTTTTTAATACGTAATATATGAAAAGGAGGAATTAATAAAAGCAAATAAATTGTTCCAGATATAAATTAGTTTTTATCACTTTTTAGTTTTACTTTAGAGTATTTTATTGCTTTTCAGTAAGTTACCGCCCTACAGCCAGAGCTAAGGCAGAAATACATGAAATACACCACCATCTTAGTCATTCCAGCCGAGGACTGCAGTTTCGTGCTTATTAGCACTCATCATCCCGGCATAGGAAGTGACTGAGCTGGAGGTGGAAAACCTCTTAAGGAAGCCAAGAGTGCCAAACAAACTGGTAGCTAATATAGAATTAGCACTGGCCAGAAGAGTGACCATAGCAATTTTTTGGTTCAACTCGAAGATTGAACGTATGTTATTTTTAGTTATTTACCACCCTACAGTTACCAGTTTGTTGGGCACTCTGTTGTTTGGCCAGATATATTTTTATTTATATAAAAAAAAACGTATTAAAAAAAGCTGGTAAGTAATCAGCACTGACTTCGTTAAGTGAAACAAAGTCCACCAACCATAACATCTACTCCATGAAAAGAGAGATTAGACCCCAGTATTTTGTTCCTACCACAGCGTTACTTACGCAACAGCAGATTAGTGTACAGTTAGGTTAGTTTAGAAACATTGTAATATCGTTTTTGAAGCTGATATTGAAAATTGCCAGACTAAATGAAAACTCATTTCAAACCAATCCTAAGTAAATTTAGAAGTCCGGCTGCATAATTAATTCGATTTTATTTTAAAGTAAAAAAAAAGGACAGACTAAAATCGAACTAATCGCACAGTATTATTCCGGGTAGAAAGAGACAATTAATGCCATTTTCGGGTCATAAAGTTAAAATTCACACGGTTCGGTACTTTGTAGGCGTTTGAAAACTCCTCTACGTTCCTTCTCGGGTGCCCAAGTACCTCTCTGCCAAATTTGGTCAAGATCCGACGTAAACTGCGAATTTGCATAACATACAAACACACACACACACACACACATTATATATATATATATATATATATATATATATATATATATATATATATATATATATATATATATATATATATATATATATAATGCCCCAGGATATTTTGGATTTTTTCGTTCTTTTAAAAAAAATTTTCCTTTTTGTTCAATCCTTATATTGCTATCAAATTTGTTGTCTACCTATGGCGCCTATTGAACTGAGTAGTGAAGTTCATTTACTCCTTAGCGCTTTAGAAACTGATGTCAGAGTAATACAAAAGCATCAATTGGCCATCTCTTTCATTTTTTAAGCAGCCCGTGCAACGCCAGGCACGCAGCTAGTAGATAGAAATAAAAAATGAGGGCATGCTTAACTGAGTGGGACTGAGTTTAAGACTCAGAATTAGAAACTCGCAGAACTAGCTCAGACAGAGCAGTTCAACTGCTTGGTTTTGCTGATGACATTGATATTAATGGGTGATCCCAGCAAGCCATTATTGACGCTTTTATCTCACTTGAGAATGCAGAAGATAAGATTGGTCTAACCATCAATGAAAATAAAACTGAATTCATAATTGCAACAAACAGAAATGTAGATACAGCCCCTCTGAAGAACTAATGTTTCAGTACGTCATGAAAAAAAATTCGATAACAGAACGAGGGGTTTAGGAAAATTGGAGAAAATGCATCGAGATAGTAAGGGATCTATTTTGTTATATTCAAATTTAAAATAGATGGATAACATTGCAATTTTTACAACCATTCAAAACATGCTCCAGACAAATATATCGTTTCTAAGAAAGCAAAAGGATAATCCACTAAAATAACATGGGGAACGAAGAGGAATACATCGATCAATTTGAATTTTGCTGTGAAGATAAATATTCGAAACGGAGTTGGATGATTTTCTGCTTGTAATCAATTTAACTTGAAATCCAAAATTAATAGCATTTTGCATGCTATTATTCTTCTACCTAATCCAGTAGAAATACCTTGTAAATAAACAAGTATGGCTAACGAAAACAAAACTCAAAAAAAAAAAAAAAAAAATGAATTTTGACATCTTGAATTCAAATTATGTTTTTCGCAATCACGAGTGTGTGTATGTAGGCGTGTGTGTTTGTGTGTGGGGTATGTGTGTCGTGTGTAGGGGTATGTGTGTTGTGTGTGGGAGTATGTGTGTTGTGTGTAGGGGTATGTGTGTTGTGTGTAGGGGTATGTGTGTTGTGTGTAGGGGTATGTGTGTTGTGTGTAGGGGTATGTGTGTTGTGTGTAGGAGTATGTGTGTTGTGTGTAGGAGTATATGTGTTGTGTGTAGGGGTATGTGTGTTGTGTGTAGGGGTATGTGTGTTGTGTGTAGGGGTATGTGTATGTGTGTAGGGGTATGTGTATGTGTGTGTAGGCATGTGTGTGTCTGTGTGCAGGCATAAGTGCGTGAGTAGTTGTGTGTATGAATATGTGTGTAGGCATGTGTGTGTGTGTCTGTGTGCAGGCATAAGTGTGTGAGTAGTTGTGTGTATGAATATTTGCGTCTAGGCATATGTGATTACGTCTGCGTGCAGGCATGAATGTGTGGGTAGTTGTTTGTATGCGTGTGTAGTTGTCTGTATGGTATTTATGTGTGTATGTGTTTGTGTGTGTAGGTGTATGTGTTTCTCTATATATGTGTGTGCGTGTGTGTAGTTGTGTATGCATACGCGCGTGTGTGTAATTGTGTATGTATGCGCGTGTGTGTAGGACGTGGATGCAACCTGGAGACGGCTTTCGCTATAGGAGCAGCATCGTGAGGAGCCGGTCGACGGTGATGGTGCGGAGGGTGGCGGTGGGAAAATAAAATGATAGCACATCAAAACAGTCAAGTGAGAACAATAAGCAATCGTGATTGCTCAATAAGACCTATCTAGAAAATGTAAGATTTAAAAAAATTATTAGTATGTAGTCAGTGGTATCGTTACGGGAGATGATAATTTTGCCGAATATGACTCAAAATTTCGCCGAATGATGACAATTGTGAGGAATGGTACTCCAAATATTGGCAAAAAAATATTTTACGAATCTTTAGATAATATTTGCTGATTAAGGACATTTTTGGCATGTCATGGTGACCCCCCATCGGGACGTCCCCATCTACAATCTACTTTTCCGCGTTACCAAATCACAAGAAGAAAATGATAGTTCACAACAACATAATTTTTTTTAAACTAGTAAACTACTATGAACCAGCATAAACAAAAATTACGTTAAAATAAAATCAGGAAAGTTTGACAACGCTCTTTTGGAATATCATTTTCGACAGTGTTGCTTGGTGATTAAAAACTGCTTGTTGATGACGATTAAGTATCGATGTGGCGAATGTTAGCATTACCAAAAAATGGTGAGGATGGTCTCTACATGGCCTTATTCGGTCACCCACAGATGTTAGCTATTTTTGTTTTTATTATTGTTATTATTTTAGATTTCAGTGTAAGATATTTTGTATTAAAAAATGATTTAGTGTAACATTTAAGATTACTAATTTATTGTCCCTAATTTCTGCAAAGTTAAATTTTTGTTTTAGATATAAAGCGTGTAAACACGCTTAAAGGCTGTCAATAAATGATGTGACTATTTTTTCAACATTTTTGACCCCCTCTCCTTAGTCACAAAGTGTCACACTTCACCTAACCCCACCTCCCATTTAGTGCAACGTTTTAAAATTACCAGTTCATTGTCTCCTAATTTCCGCAATGTTAAAATTTTGTTCAAGACACTAAGCGCGAAAACACGCTTAAAGGCTGTACATAAATGATGTCACCATTTTTTCAACATTTTTGACCCCCTCCCCGTTAGTCACAAAGTGTCACACTTCACCTAACCCCACCTCCCATTTAGTGCAACGTTTTAAAATTACCAGTTCATTGTCTCCTAATTTCCGCAATGTTAAAATTTTGTTCAAGACACAAAGCGTGAAAACACGCTTAAAGGCTGTACATAAATGATGTCACTATTTTTTGAACATTTTTGACCCCTCCCCGTTAGTCACAAAGTGTCACGCTTCACCTAACCCATCTCTCATGCCTTTTTGCAAAAACTATCACAATTTCACGGACCCCCCCCCCCCCCCCCTAAAGCGTGACATCATTTGTAGAGAGTCCCTTAAATATAGTTCTGAAGCATATCCAATAATTAATATGTCAAATACGCTTGCAGAGTCTTAAAAAACATCTCTGGCTAAGACGGATATAGCTTCATTCAATTACCACTCTCGATAACTCGAAGTCCCAAGGAACCGGCAGAAATGTTCAAATAATCGGAAGTTCCTCCCTCAGCATTTTTAAGAAAAAAATTGTGCTTTCTTTTTCAAGAATAGAGCATAGTACACTGGTCAAAACAATTAGGAGAGCAATCACACAAAAGTGAAGAAACTGTTGTGTGTCCATTTTATTCCTTGCAAATAAGGTATAAAATGGGGTATACATGTGTATTAAGATGCAATACGGCAAAAATGAAACAGAAAACATTTGACTGGGAACTTGACTCCTCTAGAGCAGTGAAACGAACATGAAATTATTCCTTTCCGACATCGTCTGCTATAGTTCTTTGTGTTTGTCCGGATTCCAGTCCCCCGGTAAAACGTCAAGCCATGAAATCCGGTAAATTACAATGTAGCGGCAATTTCCAATAAAAAAATGAATGGTTGAATTTTACCGCTCCCCCACCCAGTGAAAAAATAAGCTTCTGTCAAATCGCGATTTCTGCGCTTGTATCCTTTTTCTGCTTTTCGACAACAGAAACGTTGATTTCCTTCCAAAATTTGCGTTTTATTCTCATGTTTTCTGATAAAAATTAAGGCTTCATTGGAAGTTAGAGTTTCCGAAATAATATTTTTCTCAATTTTGTTAAAACCATGCGCTCCCTTAATTTTTTGAGCAATATAGATAGCGTAATAGACAATAACACTTTTAGTTTGGAGGACGTTTGTTTGCGAAGAATATATTTTACTAACCTACTTTAAAAATGGAAGTTATTTTTTATTGCTTATTTCTTTTCCTATCGCATCTTAAAACATCATTTCGTAAACACAATTCGACTTATCCACGTGCTTGGATTTTTCCAGGTACTGCAGTAAAATATTCGCAATCTCTTATGCTTGTTGATTAGGAGGAGTTGGTAAATATCCTTCATCGTTGTCTTCATCAGACAAGCAGACTCTGCACGAACAGCTTGCACAATTTCTTCGTAAAACAAGGGTTCACACGTTGTTACATTACCCTCAATATTCAAGTAATCATTCATTCCTGTACCTTTCACATCAACAAAGATTTCAAAAGGATTGCATTCGTCCTTGACTCGTTGTTGAAGTAGTTTCTACTACTGTTTCTGAAGTAGATTGGAATTTTCCAGGTACTGCACTAAAGTATTCGCAATCTCTGATGCTTGTTGATTTGAGAGAGATGGTAAAAATACTTCATCGTTGTCTTCACCAGACAAGCAGACTCTGCACGAATAGCTTGCACAATTACTTCGTAGAACAAGGTTTGTTACATACCCCCAATATATTCAAGTAATCTTTCGTTTCTGAACCTTTCACATCAACAAAGATTTCAAAACGATCCCATTCGTCGTTGACTCGTTGTTGAAGCAGTTTCTACCACTGTTTCTGTAGTAGATTGGAATTTTCCAGGTACTGCAGTAAAATATTCGCAATCTCTGATGCTTGTTGATTTGAGAGAGATGGTAAAAATACTTCATCGTTGTCTTCATCAGACGAGCAAACTCTGCACGAACAGCTTGCACAATTACTTCGTAGAACACAAGTTGTTTCATTACCCCCAATATTCAAGTAATTTTTCATTCCTGTACCTTTCACATCAACAAAGATTTCAAAAGGATTGCATTCGTCGTTGACTCGTTGTTGAAGCAGTTTCTACCACTGTTTCAGTAGTAGATTGGTATTTTTTTGGTACTGCACTTAAATATTCGCAATCTCTGATGCTTGTTGATTTGGAGGAGGTGGTAAAAATTCTTCATCGTTGTCTTCATCAGACAAGCAGACTCTGCACGAACAGCTTGCACAATTACTTCGTAGAACAAGGTTTGTTACATACCCCCAATATATTCAAGTAATCTTTCATTGCTGAACCTTTCACATCAACAAAGATTTCAAAAGGATTGCATTCGTCGTTGACTCGTTGTTGAAGCAGTTTCTACCACTGTTTCAGTAGTAGATTGGTATTTTTTTGGTACTGCACTTAAATATTCGCAATCTCTGATGCTTGTTGATTTGGAGGAGGTGGTAAAAATTCTTCATCGTTGTCTTCATCAGACAAGCAGACTCTGCACGAACAGCTTGCATAATGACTTCGTAGAACAAGGATTGTTACCTTACCCCCAATATTCAAGTAATTTTTCATTCTTGTACTTTTCACATCAACAAAGGATTTAAAATGATCCCATTTGTCGTTCACTAGTTGTTGAAGCAGTTTCACCACTGTTTCTGTAGTAGATCTTTGCTTCAGTTCGCAGAGCTTCTAAATTTCTTTTGATCCTAACTAGTGGTACCCACACGGCTTTGCCCGAGGTGGAAAAATTAAAAGGTCATTTGGTCCGCCTATATTAACAAATAATGGATGATGACTTTCTCGCCAATTTGCTATGTTAAATGGCTCTCCCATGTTACGGTTCCACGTTATGATAATTTGGCAATTTACTCGCCCACGTCGTGATAATTTGCTCGGTGAAAAGTTCTTAAAATTGGAATAGAAAAAGAACAAAATCGAATTTTCGAAAAATCGCTTCATGCTATAAACTAATTCTGTGCCAAATTTCATGAAAATCGGCCGAACGGTCTAGGCGCTATTCGCGTCACAGAGATGCTGACAGAGACCCAGACAGACTTTCAGCTTTATAATTAGTACAGAAAGCTCATTTATTTAAGTCCAAGAAATAAACTTTTTTCAGTTTTTGCCAAAATTTTAATTTTTTCAGAGATTTTCCAGCAAGGAAATTTAAGTCGTCAGCCAATAATAGTTTAATCCACAGATTTTCACGCAATTTTGCAACACTGTCCGCAATTTGGAACACTATTGGAAATGAACTCATGTTCCCAACAACTGTATTTATATTTCCATGTTTTTAAGTTCGATCGATTAAAAGTTCCTTATTTCTTCTTGAGAATATATTTTGAAGTATCTAAAACAAGGGGAATTTTTTAACAAAAGAAAAAACTTAACAAAAGCAGCCTAATTAACTTTTTTAAACGGTGGATAAAAACTTTTTTCTTGGTTTTTTTAGTCTTTTTCAATTGCAAAATTTTTTCGGTGCATTTTTTAATTTATTGTCGCATTAATTTGAGTTCATTCACTTAGATTTATTCGTTTTTCTTCTTTTTCATCTGCTGTTTCAGAGTTTTTAAGTATTTTATCATTTTGTAATACAAAGTGAAACGATTCTGCTTAAAGGGTTACAGCACCTCAAAAATGATCAAAAAAAATTTATTACTTATTTCAAAACTAAAAATTATTCCTAACACAGGAAAAAAATCATCGCTTTAGTTCAAATATTTAAAAAATTATGAGTGGTTTTAAGTCATGTTCGCTACGTCCTCTTATAGGAAAGAAATACTTTAAATTGTTGGGTTTTTTTTTTTGGTGATCGTTTGTTGGTGTTTTCATGTCATTAGAATCCCTAAGGATTTTTTTCTATTAAAGATACAGTTTTAAAGTAATACTTTTTACAGTCAGGATAACATATTCAACAAAATTGTGCATTGGCAAAGCATTTTATAAATTACTCAAATGTTTAGAGCATGTTATACCTTTAAAAACAAATTGCGGTGTTTTACATAATTGCACACAGAAAAATTTCTAATAAATATATAAGCAAATGAATGCGCAGATTTTTAGACATGATTATTGTGATCGCTTAGCGAGAAACTTTTTAATAAGTGCAAAAACAAAAAAGCCTTAAGGATTTTAAAAAAGTAGAAAGTTTCTACATTTTTTGAATTTTTAAAAAAATTTGACAAATATTTAAAATTTTTGAAAATAAATTATTGATTGCGAAATAAGTGTGCAGGTTATGGTTTCAAAGAAAATCAAAACTTACTTAAATTTAAAAAAGAAAATGTTTTGAAGATAATATGACCCCTTAAGTGTTTTATACAAGCTCTACATATACTTGCTAAGAGTTTTAAAAAAACCGAACTGAAGCAAAAATAATAAGAATGATAATACTCGGATTTCATTAGCTCCAAATGCTATTCTTTTTTTTTAACTGTATTCATTCTTATTATTTATTATTATTTATTTTGTGTGCGTTATCACTTTCAAAACATGACCAAATGATATGAAGGTCATGATCAGAGCTGCCGAGTCGGGCTGATTTCGGGGTCAAAGAGTTGTAGTCGGAATGATTTGAGTAAATTTGTCGGAGTAGGACTGATCTTTACTAATAATAAAGCTGAAAGTCTCGCTGTCTGGATCTCTTTCTCTCAGGATCTGCGACGCGCATAGCGCCTAGACCGTTCTGCCGATTTTCATAAAATTTGGAACAAAATTAGTTTGTAGCATGGGGGTGTGCACTTCGAAGCGACTTTTCGGAAATTCGATATTGTTTTTTTTTTCTATTCCAATTTTAAGAACATTTTCCCGAGAAAAATTATCATAAGATGGACGAGTAAATTACCAAGTTATCATAACGTAGAACCGTAACATGGGCAAGCCAATTGGCGAGAAATTCACCAGACTTTATTCGTGAACATTCAGGCGAACCAAAAGACCTTTTAATATTCTACTACGGGCAAAGCCGTGCGGGTGCTACTAGTTTTGGAATAAATTAGTTAAAGAGTTGGACTGATTTTGTAGTAAAGGTTTCGAAGTCAGATTCAAATGCTCTAAAGCTCCCGGAGTTGGAGACTGACTCGGTCATTTTTCTTCAGACTCTGCAGCCTTGGTTACCATCAGGTGATAACCTGAGGCGACAGATCACCCGGGGGACCAAAAAAAAGTGAGAAAAGAACATGCCTTGCCAGCTATCCCTTTTAGAACAAGCGAAACTATTCTACTGCGATTTTTTTTAATATGCCAAATTTTTATTCTTTCTTCTGTAATCAACATTCAAATTCAAGATTTATTGTAGTTAAATAATAAAGTTAGATTTTTCATCAGCAATATTTTCTAATTATCTTTTAAACAAATTAAGGTCCGTTCTACATAATAATTAGGGTAATAAATTATGGTACAAATACACAATATCATAAACACATGGTAAATTACACAGTATTTATATTTTGAAGATGCGTTACTAAATTAACCCTCTATGTGCTCATTGAAAATATCTTTTCTAACTCAATCAACAGGTAATGCTTTTTTTATGCTCTATACTTTTATTAACAAAATATAAAAAGGAAGGTATATTTTCACTCCCCAGTTTTTAATACTATTATTTTACACCAGTGTTGGAATGAAATAATGTAGATAATGTTGAACAACAGAATATAAACATATACTGCAAAATATCTATGCCCAAAAATAAAGAAAACATATTCAAGAAAAGAAAGATAATTTGTAATCATATTAGGATTCATCGAAAGAATATTAATTTTTAAACGTTTCTATAAATCCGCTTCTATGATTTTACAGACCATCATTTAAATCTAGAAAATACTTCATAATCTTATTCTCTTCAACAATAATGAAAATCTATCAAACAGTAATTAATCAATCCAACAAGCTTTGCTTTCAAAACGAACATTCTAGAAAGAAAAATTTTGCTATGGACATGATTAATTGATGTATATTGAATTCAATATTTCCCCTTCACTCAACATTAATCTTGAAGTTTCAGTGTCTTGACATCTAATTCAATTTAACCTGAATAACAATAGCGTCAAAAGTTGAAGTTGTAGTAGACTTGGTTTCGGTAATAAATAACGAATTTCGGGGTTGAGGAAGCTGAAATTATGTTTCAATTACGCTGTTAAAATTTATTCTGATGATAAAGTTGTATAAAATTACATGTATTTTGCACATGCATGTGGTTTCGATTTTTCATTTTGCTACTAGCTGTACCCGACGCGCGTTGCTACGCCAACAAAAAAATACATCATTATACTGATTTTCATGACAATCGGTTGAACGGGGCAGAAGTTCCTACTCTGCAGTGCCACCTGGTGGCGAGTGGCTTCAAAGAGCACCTTCTCCGTGGAAAAATACATATATATAGCAATTTTCATAATAATCGGTCCAGGTATCAAGTGAAGCCGTGCCTATACTCAAATTTTGTACTCACGCAGTTTGCAAGATCAATCCATCGCTAAAAATATCAAATAGAAAAAGTTTTAAATCCCCCCGTTGCATGAAAAGCCATAAAACAATAAAGAAAGAATTTATTTGTTCAAACTCAAGAAAAATGGCAACAGCTAACTTCTTATCAATGAAATCTTTCACGCGAGTTAATTTCTGCAGCCGATCATTTTATTCGTATTTATCCAATGGATTGTGATTTAAATAGGAATAAAAAAGGAACTATCGATCGGATTTTTTTCAAACTGCTCTATAAACATTCCCAGTACCAAAAATAACAAACGGTGAAAGTTTCAGCCTAATCTGCCGGGTAGTTTTTGAGTTCATGGATGACATACAGACAAACATTCATTTATATATATATATATAGATAAACAAGCTTTGAATAAATATGTGTCAATGACATACCCTTTTCTCGGTTCTGTCATCTTCTAACAAGAAAATTGACTAAGGCTGTGCAGCATTGACATCTTTTTAACCAACATTCCCGTAAAAGTAAAATAAAGAAGAAGAAAAATAATGAAAGAAGGCTTAACGCATCCCAAAAATATTGCTAAATACAAAAAAAAAAAGGAAAAAGTAAATGAAATAATTCAATAAATATCGAAAAACTAAAAATTATAAAGTAGGGCTTTGAGTTAGGGAAAATGTCTGCTGTCTGTCTGTTTACCCTCCAGCCCCCTAAAAACTTTTGAATGAGTAGTCTGATATTATTATTTTTTTTTTTTTTAAGTGAAAGAAAGAAGAAAACAAATCTTGAAAAAAGGCTTAATGCATCTGAAAAATATCGTTAAATACAAAAAAAAAAGTAAAAGTAAATGTAATAATTCAATAAATATCGAAAAAGTAAAAATTTGGGTTTTGAGATGGGGAAAATGTCTGTCTATCTGTCTGTATGTTTTTCTGTGTTTTTTAGACAAAGATCTCGGCAAGTTAGCCTCATTCCCATAGTTCATATATTTCATGAAAACATGAAATATGGACATTAATGGACATTTTATGATTTATTTCTTTTTTAAAGTATATTTATGACTTTTTTATTTTTATTTATTTATTTATTTATTTAGCAACGGGAGAAAAAATAAAATCCGAGTCGCTTCATTTTATCTGGAGGAAAGAGTTTTAGAAACGATTTCATTTTATTTCTTTTGATCCGTATTTATTTTAATGAGCTTATTAGTTTAAATTCTTTGTTTTTTCTCTTTGGAAGCGCGATTATAATTTTTTTTTAATGAAAAAGAATATAGTTGTTGCTTTGTTTAAAAGTTGCGATTACTTTATTTGTTCGTTTACTTATTTCTTACGTATCTATTTCATCAGTATGTGAGGCATATTTTGTTTCTAGAAATCAGCTTAAAAACCCAAACTTTTGAGAACACTCAATAATTAAAATTAATTTCATCTCTTTTCGTTTCAGAATTTAAATCTCCACGTATTAACGCGGTAAAATCCTTCGTGCTTCGTTCAAGGTGAAAAAAGAGTGATATTTATCTTATGGGGAAAAAAAAAAGTTCAAACTTTCAAAGAATTAAAACAACAGCATTAGCAGGAAAGGGAAAAAATCAATATACGTGATAATTTCAACTGTTTTCTTCTTTTCTTTTTTAACCTTTGAGAAAATCCTCCTTTATTGCAACCTCATATAATAAAATTTAATACCTCTGTTGTTTAGTTATTTTTAGTACAAAGATGTTTGGTTGATTCAAAAACTTAAACTGCTATTATACTATTAATTCTTGAATAAAATTAAAATCAGAGCTTATAAATAACATCTGTGCACAGTTGCTATTATATCGGCAAACGGCAAGAAAATCTGAATGAGGGGGAATAGAAAAAAAAATGCTCTTGTTTCCTTCATTTCAACGTGACTCAGTTTAATTTAAAGGCAATACATATAAGAGCTGGCACCCTTATAAACTAATAAATGAGTCCATTTCCACTTATAAACCGGATGTTTGCCTATTTACATCATTAGCGATCAGAGAGTAGGTATGTACATTTTATAAACGCAAACATTCAAATTTTACTTTACATTGGTTTGATTGTTTGGAAAATAGCAATTTCTCAAAGAACATTTATCATTCATATTCCTGTTTAAGTGTTCAAAACCCTTATTATTTCGCATTCATAAACTAAATAAAAGATTACGTTTCACTCGCTTTATCGTAATTAATATGCTTTACTTAGAATACAGATAAATAACAAGGAATTAGTTAAACTAGATTGGACTGAAACTGTACTTAATAGATCTTAAAATAGGTAATATTTCTCAGGTTTAAAATAGTTTCAGGGGATTGCTTTTACGTGATCATGTTTTCCTTTTTTAAGGTGCAAGCTCCACCGTGTGCAAAATCACTTTCCATCTTTTAGCATTTTAATTCTAAACTACACTTTTTCATAAAATCAAAATGTAACGCACTGTAAAAGAAAATTGATGGAGTTTTTTATTTAGTGTTACTTTTCTGCTCTTTCTCTCTCTCTCTTTCACAAATTTGCTCTTTATAAGTTGGACAGTCGAGACTTAAAGCAAAACATAGTTGAAAAAACTACATAACTGAGCTTGTTTTTAGTAAATACACGACGCTTAAACTATTGATGAAAAAAATAATAAAAAACAATTTCACTTAATCTGTTTTATAAATAAAAAATAACTGTTCATTGGATTATAAAAACTTAATTGTGTGCAGCAATAAGATTAATGTTTTTTAAATTAGTAAATATATTGTGATGATAAAGTTGCATAAAATTACATGGATTTTGCGCATGCATGTAGTTTCCATTTTTCATTCTACTATAAACAAGCTTTGAATAAAGTTCTGTCAATGACATACCCTTTCTTCGGTTCTGTCATCTACTAACACGAAAACTAACTAAGACTGAGCAGCATTGACATCTTTTTTGCCTACTTTCCCGTAAAAGTGAAAGAAAGAAGAAAAAAAACATGAAAGAAGGCGTAATGCGTCTCAAAAATATCGCTAAATACAAAAAAAAAAGTAAATGAAATAATTCAATACATATCGAAAAAATAAAAATTATAAAGTACGGCTTTAAGTTAGGAAAAATGTATGCTGTCTGCCTGGCTGTTGGTCTGTCTGTCTACCCTCTGGTCCCCTAAAAACTTTTGAATGACTAGTCTGATCTTAACGTTTTTTTTGTACGAAAGATCTCGACAAGTGCACCTAAAGAGGTCGTCCGTATCCTCACACATTTAATCGTCTTAAACTTGCTGCAAAATCTTATATAATTAAAAACTGAGCGTATGTATCTATGTATGTACCTATGTATCTATGTCCAAGTTTCTTCCCCCAAACGACAGTGTACTGACCATCGAACCAGATATCGTTGGATTCGTCATCTTCCCGTCTTTATGTTTGGCTATTTAACATAATCCTCCTATAATAATTAGCGGAGATATCAATTTAAAACTATTAATTATGACACTTAGACTTCAACATAAAATCCTTATTTTTCGAAGGCTTTCCTCCATTCAAATTATTATTCAGTACTTCATCTCAACTTTCCGTAACAATGTTTTTATTAAAATTTGTAGCGTGAAGAAAATCATTGAGACGAAAGATCTGTTGCTATTTTTTGTCTCGAATATAAGCAAATAAAACTCTGGGTTATGTTTTAAAGGTTTCTCCTGTAATCAGGGGATTTAAAATGTTTCCTTTTTGGTTATTTTTCTGAAATCTGCCGCAACATTTTACTGATTTTTTTTTTTTTTTTTTTTGTTCAAGCCTGAATGTTGAACACGCGTCACTTGATATAACTTTTATTTTCGAGAGAGACCGTGCAAAGCCGGGCGACGTAGCTAGTAACAACTGATTTTTTTGAACGGGCATGATAATGATGCTATGAAATTTCTCGAATTGTTGTAAAAAAAAAAAAAAAAGAAAACTAATTGCGACATTATATGAAAAATTATCATATAAACTTTGTGCTACAATATGATTAAAGTGAAAAACAACGTAAATAAAGCACAGATATTGGAGAAGATTATCTTCTCCAATATTTGTGCTTTATTTAAGTTGTTTTTCACTTTAATCATAATTGCGACATGCAAAACTTTCTCTTCCACTATCTCGAACTTCCGTAAAATGCAACAACATAAAGGTCACGATCGAAGTGAAAAAATACCGAAAAAAAAAATCTCCATTATCCGGCCCATTCCGTCCGGACAGTCAGGCCCCTTCGTTTCCAGCATCGAGCCACCCTAATCCTCGGGCCGTGTGCAGGACGCGTGCGCAGGATTAGCGGGGAAGCTCGCCCGAGCCACTGCCGGGCGAAGAGCCGGCGGGAGAAGACGCCACGCAGGAATTCCCACTTTCCCGCCATACACCGGGCTGCACTCCCTCGCCGGGCCGGAGCAAGGTAAGAGTTCCTTCTCTTCCTCCCCCGAATCGTCCTCATCCCTCTCCCGATCTGAGATTCGGTCTGAATTTGACGAATCCGACATCTGGTTGATGTGTGTCCGAAACGGGAGGGATTAGAACGTTGTTTCGTGGAGTTGGAGTAAAGTTGAGGGGATTCGGGTAACATCCGAAACGGGGCAGTGCGTGTTGATGTGCGGAATTCTGGTGGTAGGGAAATGAACTTTAAAGTTACTCCCCGATTTATTTTTATCGTCTGCTGTGCTTTGAATTTATTATTAACCAATTTATTGCCAATCTGCTGCGCTTTTAATTTATTATTTTTTACTTTATACTCTGCAATGTTTTATATTTCTTTGGAATAATTTACTTTTGTTTCGTCTGCGCAATTTATTGTCTTTCTCTAGGAATTATCCGAAAAGAGGAAATGCTAGCTGATATGTGTGTAACGTTCCGGTTCGAAATAAAACACAATTGATCACTTACAAACAGGGCTGGCAAGTTTCTGCCGGAGTGGTTAAAACCACTGGTAGAAACCGGTTAAAACCGGCATGGCAAAAACCACTTTCTGCCACATTTTCTGCAGAAACTGGCAAAAACTCTCAAAATGACAAAAAAAAAAAACTATTGATAGACAGTAGAAAATGCATGGAAAAAATAATTAATTGTTAACCAAAGCACAGTTGAATTTACAATATTATTACAATTCAGAATCAAATGTTACATTTTTTGGACCCTGCAGTTGCTTCTTGGAAAAGGTGGTTCCAAAAATCTAAATAGTTTCTCAATTTAATATGCATGAATGAGAAACTTTAGAATATTCTTGCAACAAAAGAGCCAGCAGGCAATGAATCAAGGAACAAGCAATATTCATAAAACTTTCAAATTGTATATATTTTTTAAACTGGTCCATCATGTAGTAACTAAGGTAGTGGTAAAAATTCGACTGGAAAAAATGAGTTTCGAGAAGTGGGGCCAATTTGTTTTGCAAAGCTGTGATATTAGGTACAAAATCTAGATTAATATTAGGAAGTAAAATTTGACACTTTCTTCTTGAAGCACATGATAATTTCAATCACAAGCAACTTAGATGAAGCTTATTTGCGAGAAAATTACAAACAGTAATGCCAGTGTAATTCTGTACGTCATTCCTCTATTCTAAGAACCCATATGATTTTCGTCCTTCGTTAGATTAATCCAAATATTACGAGCATCAGCAATTGAAAAGTTCCCTTTCTGAACTAAATCATGGGCACTAGCATAACATTTCATTTTTTACAATGATGAAATGAAGTTTAATTTTTTAGTTTAAACAAATATCATTTAGTAATTACTTTAGTTTTTTAAAATGATTTTAAGTTTTTGCCAGTTTCTGCCGGTTTTTACCCGTTATAACCAGTTTCTGCCACTGGCACGGCAAAAACTAGTTTCTGCCGGCAGAAAGTCAACCCTGCTTACAAAACACAATGTGGACTGTATCAAAGTTAGTAAACACGATTTATTAAATTTGAAGCCACTACTCCTAATTATCCATTCACATGAAGCCACTACTTCGAACAAAACAACACATGAATCCACTACTTTATTATATGCACAACATTTTGCAGAAAGAAAAAACACAAGAATTTTAACAACTGTTGCCATTAAAAAACAATTAAAATTACACTTTTTAAGGAGGTTAACATTTCTTGGAGGAAATACCGAACAATATGGAATGCTGTGGTAGAGAGATGAACTTTAAAGCATACGTTACTCCTATTTAAATTTATTATTAACTAACTTATTCCCGTCTGTGCTGCCTTAAATTTATTGCTAACTGCAATGCTTTATATTTCTCTGCAATAATTAATTTAACTTACGTCTGCGCTATTTATTGTTTTGTTTGGGGAACTATTCGAAAAGAGGAAATGGTTACTGATGCGTGGAATGCTGCTTTAGAGAGATGAACTTTAAAGCATAGACTAATAATAAGAGTAGACCGAGCTATGGCAACCCTTTTGCTGCTCATAAACCAAACCATGTGACTGGTAGATATCCTAGCAACAGCGGGCGTTCAACGCCCGCGAGAAATAAAATAAATAGAATTGATGGAACACGGAAGAATGATCTTTTATGGAGTCCGATTTGTAAATTTGTTATTCTAAGTTGTAAATATTTTGTTAATATAGTGAGTTTTCCGTTTAGACAGTACTGTACATTTTCTTTTGTCAATTTCAATAACTCTCTAAGCAATTAAAGATGCAAGCGCCCAAAAAGAATCGACAAACGGTAAGGCTTTTACCTACAATATCAATTTAAGGTACCGATTAGTACATTTTTGCGTTCACGCAAAACGTTTACGCCGTTATGTTCACGCCAACGGTGACGTAGCAGTTCCAAATGAAATAAAAGTTACTGAAAACGGTGATCAAAAACTAATTACTAACGTCAAAATAATGCATAACTAAAAGAAAAACAATTCAATCTCTGCAACTGGAAAAAAAAATTATAATACAAACACATTACGTCTAAAATACATGTCGAGTGTCAAACTATAGATAATGTTGCCATCTAGCAACCATGCCGCCAAAGTTTTCGCCAAGCCTTCCACCAGTCACATGATGTATCCATGAACCAATTTTTTCATCAGCAAGTTTGGGGAAGCTCGGTCTACTCTTATTATTAGTCTATGCTTTAAAGTCTATGTTACTCCTATTTAAACGTATCGTCTGCTGTGCTTCAAATTTGATATTCATCAATTTATTACCGCCAGCAACGTTTTTTATCTCTTTGCATTATTTAATTTGACTATCGCCTGAGCTATTTATTATTTTACGGCAACGACAAAAAGAAATAGAGTAGTTCAAAAGTTTTAACAGAATTTGAATGTTCTTTTCCTTGCCCATTGACAGTGGAGAATATAGTTTTATATTTCATGTAAATGTGCTATAAAAAGTTTTTTTTTTAAACAATAATTGAAGAATTTTATTTTATTTACTTAAGAGCAGAAATTAGTTTAAGATTCCAAAAAATATGGAATAGAAAAAAAGCCTCGTTTTTCATTATATAGTTTGTTGGAGACGAAGTAAACGTCGTTCTTCATTTCTTGTTCACGTTCACTGTGCAGCATTTTGAACGGGTTGTTATTAGGAGTCAAGTCACCTCACGGAGTATTTACAAGGAGAATAAATTATACGGAGTATGTTTATTTAATTATACTTCAAGAAATTTCATGCTGTTCTTTCGTCAAATTTGAATAATTGAGAGAAAAGGAGAAAAAATGCTCTGTGCAGTAACTCTCCGAAGTAGTCAAATTTTCATAAGGAAATATTTTCTGTAGAGAAAAATCATTAAAATAACTGTATTTCATAACCAGTCTTGAACTCTGCTTTCAATTTATTGCCAACTGCAATGTTTTATAATTCTTTGCAATAATTAATTTAACTTGCATCTGCGCTATTTATTGTTTTGGACAGATGAATGTTAAAGTCTATGTTACTCCTATTTAAATGTATCGTCTGCTGTGCTTCCAATTTGATATTCATCAATTTATTACCGCCAGCAACATTTTTTATCTCTTTGCATTATTTAATTTGACTATCGTCTGAGCTATTTATTGTTTTATTAAAACGACTTAAAGAATTAAAGTAGTTGAAAAGTTTTCACAGAATGTGAATGTTCTTTTCCTTGCCCATTGACGGTGGAGAATATAGTTTTACATTTCATGTAAATGTGCTATAAAAAGTTTTTTTAAACAATAATTGAAGAATTTTATTTTATTTACTTAAAAGCAGAAATTAGTTTATTTTAGAATGCCAAAAAAATGGAATAGAAATAAAAGCCTCGGTTTTCATTATATAATTTGTTGGAGTCGAAGTAAACGTCGTTCTTCATTTCTTGTTCACGTTAACTGCGTAGCATTTTGAACGGGGGGTTATTAGGAGTCAATTCACCACACGGAGTATTTACAAGGAGAATAAATTACACGGAGTATGTTTATTTAATTATACTTCAAGCATTTTCATGCTGTTCTTTCATCAAATTTGAATAATTTGAGAGAAAAGGAGAAAAAATGCTCTGTGCAGTAACTCCCCGAATTAGTTGAATTTTCATAAGGGAATATTTTCTGGAGAAAAAAATTATTAAAATAAATACATTTCATAACCACTCTTAAACTCAGCAAATCAATTTGTAACTCAAATTATATCAGTTCTAAAACTTGTATTGAACGTGTTTACGCAATTATGGGAAACTTTCGAATATTTTAAAGCATTTACGCAATGAAAAATGAATTTGGTAGCGAAAAGTGCTTTTTCCAACATTCTGCATTTATAAAGCTTGGAGAGATTCAGAGAATGTTTCGTAAACATACAGAGGGTGGTCGAAGTACTATTCTCAAACAAACTTTTCTGTATTATTATTTTTTTTTTTATTTTGTTCATTAGTTTTAATATTCGAACACATTTTAAAGTTTATTTAAAACATGAATTAAGCATTTTAAACGTCAAGTACCTTCTGATCAATACTATAAATAGTTTAAAAATAATAGTTTAATCTTTAGTAATTCCGTCTTTTGCTGTTGTCACGGCTTAGATGAGGTAAGGCATGCTTTCAGTGCATGATATGGCTACTTGAGTTACCCAGTATTATATATCAAATCGTAATTTTTTTTTCGAAAAATCCCTCACAGGAAGAAGCTTGTAATTTAAAATTTTAGGAATTACTGACGTCAGTCGCATTTAAAAAATTAAAAAAACAAAACAAAAATTAAAGTGTTTACTAGAATAAACTTTAAACTTTTAAATAAACTTCGTGTGTGTTCAAATAATGAAACTATGCATCAACAATAAAAATGCAATAAAGTTTGTTTGAGTATAATAACTTGGTCACCCTCTGTTCTTGTTTAGCTCAAAAAATTGATGGAAATCCTTCAAATCCAAGAAATAATCTGTAGTTTCGTAATTTATTCGGTACCAATTTTTTTGAGTGGGACGTGAAAAATATAAAATTATTAAATTAGAGTTGAGAAAACTTAAAGTAATCAATTTAAGTAATTAAGTTTTGAGTTTTTTCATAAAGGTTTTAAACTGCTAAAACCATCGTAACTCACTCTACATTATTCGTTTAGGCAATTATAAAAATTAACAATTAGATCTAATATAATAATTAAATTCACTGAAAACATACTGATTTTTTAAATGTAAATTTGAGTTCTCTTGTTCTCTTCAGTTTATTTCTTTTTTTAACCACCATCGATTAAAATTTTTTAAACATTTTAAACGTTTCTGCAATACTTTGTTGGTTTCATGAAGAAATACAAAATTCTGACAAATCTAGATTTCAAACATAAAATTAAACATGTCAGAGAGTTATTTCAAAGCCATATCTCTTAAAGGTCTTTTTATTCTTTTGTTTACATTTTTTCAGTTACTTCTGATATTTATTTGTTTATTTATTGATTAATTTACTTAATTTTCTTTCTTCATTTATTTAGTTATTTATTTATTTGTTGATTAATTTACCTTATTTTTTTCTTTCATTTATTTATTTAATTATTTATTGATTAATTTATTTTATTGTTTTCTTCATTTATTTATTTATTTATTTATTTATTCATTCATTTATTATTTCCGTAAGTGAACTCAAATATCAAACTTCAATATGAAAAATGTGATGTGAGTTTGTCTAAAACCAAGTCCAACTATTTTTATTCATTTATTATTAATGTAATTATTACACTTCTACATTTGCTCGTAAATTCCAACCATTGATCTTATTTTCCACAACGACAGCAAATCGTCAATGGGCTACAATGTGACGAACTTCGTTCGTTTCGTGATATTTTTCTGAGCGAAAGAAAAGTTTGAAATGTTGTATTAGTGACATTTTTGAAGATACATTGTACGCTTACATAGGGGGGCAAATGGGGGCTCAAGCCTCCCTTAAAATGAGAACTTCCTTGTTTTCAGGGCTTTTATCTTTACAAAAATGTATAAAAATTTCTTTTCCAGGCATTAACGAAAGAGTTATTAAAAATGTCAAATTTTAACATCTCTAATCTGTACTGAAACCGGTTTACATGGGAAAAATATTCTGTAAAATCATGGGGAAATTTTTTGAGCCCCCCCCCCCTTAAAATTTTGCATGTGGGCGCCCTTGATAGTAGGTGTTTTTTTTTTAGAAAAAACTTTAAATTGCTACGCTATTAAATTAAATGGAGTATTTTTACTCAAGCATGCTTCTAACAATTTAATGCTGCCTCACTATCCAATTCTAACAAGAATGATAAGAATATAAGAACTACAAGAATGTAAGAGAATGCAACGAAGAGTATCAAGAATGTAAAAATGATAAGAAAACAAAAGTAACAAGAATACAAAGAACAAAAATATACGATAACAGGAATAATTATTACATGAATGTTCAAATAATAAGATAGAAAACCTTTCCATACAATCATTCCTTGAATTGGTCAAATTTAACAATCGGGATAATTTCGCAAAGAAAAATGCACTGAATAAAATTAATTCCAGAACCATTTTTTAATCCTGCAAAAGATAAACAAATAAATTTTGAAACTTGGAGAAAACCTTATATGCTAATTTGGGAAACTTTACAGAATTAAAGAAAAAATCACATGACGAAAACTCCATCTCGGAACTTAACATAAAATAGGTTCTAGAATAAAATGCACGCTTTGTTATTCATTCAACTTACCATCTGGAGTTCACCACCACAGTTACTTCCCCTGAATTTAAAATAGACAGAAATAGTTGCTTCACACGGGACTTTTAAGAGATTGCAGACAGAAAGACTGCATTCACATTCAAATTTTTTTGTAGCCACAAAAGGAGTCATAGGCTTAAAAACAACACACATTACTTTCTGCATGCTAGTGCTGTACTGTTAATTTCCAAACCTATGTCGTGGCACAAAGTTGGCGCAATGGGGTCGTTGCCAAAACTTTAAAAGCATTTTTTTTTCTGAAAGAGCATGCTTAAAAACATAGGATCTGACCATTTTTAAAATAATTTATTTAGGTTTGATATTTTTAAAAAAATTACTAAAATCGGTACGCTTTCATTGTTTAAGAATCTTGCCGATGACATCACAAATGATGAAATGCTATTATTGCCATTCACATAGCAAAATATCAGGGTTCATACACTTTTGGTTAAAAAAAGTTCCCTGACTTTTCCAGGTTTTCCAGGTTGTTTTTTAGAAAATTCCAGGTTACTCGCTTCATTCAAAATTTAAGTTTAAATAGTAATATTTTCAAAATAATTAAAATTGTTTAAAGTAGCAATGCAGAAGAACTGAAACTTCTCCCCTTAGATTTAAAAAAAAAAAAAAAAAAAAAAACTTGGACCTTTTTTTTTCCTTTGTTTTCTCTGTCAAAATTTTAAGTTTTTTTTAAACATTTTGTTCAAAATTGTTTTAATTTGTTTACTATTTCTTGAAAACAGAGTAGTTTCAACTTATTTTAGCGTTTCTTTGATGTCACGTGGCACGCGTAATATTATAGCGTTTTGCTGTAGTCCTGCAGCAACCTTTTAGCATCCGCTTTTGGTTTACAATACTTCTTTTATTTTCTTATTAGTAGGTTACACAAAACATATTGAGCAAAATGCAAAGCTAAATTTCAGTATAAATATGATTAACTTGTTGCATCGATCAGCATACCATGTAATGCATAGTAACAAAAATCAACATCTGTCGATCATAGGCCAATGCAAATAATCTTTTTTTTTTTTTTTTTTTTTTTTTTTTTCACATATTAAAGGACGCTTACGTTAAAATTTCAAATTTTCTTTTCCAGAAAGTAATAGTTAATTTTTAAAAATTCATAACTTTTTGCACATTTAATGTTATTTTCAATAGTTCACGCTGATATAAACATCCAATTCCGTTTCTGGATGTTTAAGTCTACTTCCATTGTGCAAATGATCAAATATGGCGACAAAGTGAAAAATTTAAAATAATAAGTAGATTTTTGGATTTGTAGTATAAAAGTAGTAATAAATAGTTAATAATCCTTAAAAAACTACAATAAAAGCAAAATAGTCATTATTTAGCACATAAGAGTTTAAATCAATTAAAACAAAAAAACGTTATGAAGATTAAATTTTGCATTTTTCCAGAAAATAATTACAAATTATCCGGAAAAAAGGCACAATTTGTGTTGTTTTCAATAGTTTGCATTGCAATTAACATCCAATGCCGTTTTCGGGAACTTAGGAACTTAAAAAGTTTTGTATACTTAAATCTTGGGAATGACCAAATATGGCGGCTATGCCCAAAAATAAGAAATAACTTTTTTATTTTGTCACATGAAGACAATTAAAAAATAATAAATCTTCATGAAACTACAATTCATTGAAAAGTTTTTATCACATTTGCGTCCAAGGCAGTGAGGATAAGATTAAGTTTTAAGAACAAAATTTTTCGTTTCTCAAGAAAATTACTTTAAATAGTAATAATAATAAAAAAACAATTTGCAGACCATTTTTTGTTATTTTCATCAGTTTTCAATTAAAGAAAACATCCAATTCTGCTTTGTTTTTAGAAACTTAAACATTTTAGGATCGTATCCACTTCCATCTTGTGAATGACCAAAGATGGCGACTACGTTTCACACGAAGCTGAAATGATTTTCCGATCAAAAAAAAAAAAAAAAAGATTTTCCCCGAACGACCCTCCAATCTACAGGTTGTGCTTCCGAAGCAGTAAATTGTCTTCTCTCCAGTTGAGTTTGCGCATAATTCCTGTTCACCTGATTTTTTTCCCCTTGGGAACTACTGAGAGCCAAAAATGGCGGCTGCTGAAGATTTTTTGGGTCGCCACTTTTTTCATTGCTTTAAAATTGTTACAATTTCTTTTAAATACATCGATAAAAATGAAGATTAGATCTCATAAAACAAAATTCCCTGGGAAAAAAATGGGAAAAGAAAAATTTTGGGGACACATTTGGAAAATTCATTGACATTTTTGACTATGTCATTTTCCCTGATTATTCCAGGTTTTCCCGGAGCGTACGAACCCTGAACGAACAGAATGTTGTGGCAACCCATCTAAAACTTTAGGCAGTAGAAAGAAATGCGTTCCCCTCACTGACTCCATGCAAGAAAATCTTCGCTCTTTTGGCGCATTTTTCGTTGCCAAAAAAAAGTTCATTTTTCGATTGCAGTTTTTGAGTGTCAGCGTCGGTTTAGATAAAAATTTACAATTTTTTTCGTGAAATCACAATAAAAACGAAGACTAGACTCATGGTACTTAATTCCTTGGGAAAAAAATGGAAAAAAAAAATTTTGAAAGACAAAATTTGAAAACTCCCTGACTTTTCCCTGACATTTTTGACAGTGTCATTTTCCCTGACAATTCCCGGTTTTCCCGGAATTCCCGGAGCGTACGAACCCTGAATATTTAATTCGCATCTTTACTCACGTGTGTTGGTAACGATAGGGTTGATAGCTAGCGTAGAGCGCAATATTCGCTTGTTGGTTATCATAACGTGGAAACGTGGTAGAAAGATGCGCCAAAAGTGCATCATTTGTGACGTCATAAAGACCACGCCCTGTTTGAAAAATCGGACATTTTAAAAAATTAATTAAAATATAACTGTTGGAAAATGAAAGTATTTTCTGGGTCCATGTTATTTATTTAATTCTTTTATTTATTTATTTATTTTTTTGCTTATTCTATTAGTTTCAATGATTAAAAGTAGTACTTTTGACTGAAGGAAACAACCTCATCGACAGACGGATCCATTTACCCTTGGCAACTTATTTACTTCCTATCTTGGCGAAAAGAGTTGAATACCTATTTACTGTCTTCATGTTTGGTTCGCTACTATAATTTTACATTTTAGTGAAACTTTTATTGACTTGAAGGATTTTTTTGCGCATTATTTTATATTTTAGTAGTCTTTTCATAAAGTTAGTTTGCAGATAATCTTACATTTAAATGAACTTTTATTGCTACTACTAGTAATGTGTTGTGTTTGGCGTACTAATTTGCATTTTACTGGCTTTAACAACTTAATTTACTTATTTATCTAATCGAACTTTTAACTTCGTTCACTAATTTGTTTTATTTAAAAGTGACTTAAAAAGATAAAAAAATTGCATGCCATCCGGAATTGTCACTTCCCATATCACGTCGACCAGCCTTGGCAGCCAGTACTAGGATTGTCATAATGTTGTGATAGATCATCACCTAAGTAGTCCCAAGTTTTACTTCCAACTGTCACTTCCCATATCACTTTGACCAACCGTGGCAGTCAATACTAGGATTGTCATAATTTTGTGGAACATCAAAGTAGTCCCAAGTTGCCACTTCCCATTGTCACTTCCAACTGTCACTTCCCATATCACTTTGACCAACCGTGGCAGCCAATACGAGGATTATCATAATGTTGCGGAACACATCAGCTAAGTAGTCCCTAGTCGTCACTTCCCATTGTTACTTCCAACTGTCACTTCCTATGGCACTTTGACCAATCTTGGTAGACAATACTAGGATTGTCATAATGTTGTGAAACATCATAAACAAAGTAGCATTTAGATGCCAATATCACTTAAATTTATTGCTCTACATTCTTGCAGTTCAACCATATAATATTTTTTCCGTAAATATCACAATTTTACTTTATTAATTAAAAAAAAATTCAAACAAAGCAGAAGAGTAAGCAGCCAGAATTTTCATTTGCTTTGAAAAATAATTGTTTGGAAATGTGGATAATACAGTTAAAAAACGGAGATGTGGTATTACAACATTTAAACTGAAATTGTTCCAGATACCTGAACCTCAGTAGGCATCAGGAAAAGAAATCTTTACTAATAATAAAGCTGAAAGTCTCTGTCTGTCATGATCCCTCTCTGTCCGGATCTCTGTCTGTCAGGATCTCTGTGACGCTCACAGCGCCGTTCGGACAATTTTCATGTAATTTCGCGCAAAGTTGCTTAGCAGCATAGGGGTGTGCACCTCAAAGCGATTTTTCGAAAATTCAATGTGGTTCTTTTTCTATTCCAATTTTAAGAACAAAATTATCATAAGATGGGCGAGTAAATTACGAAATTGTCATGACGTGGAACCGTAACATGGGCAAGCCAATTGGCGAGAAATTCATCATACATTATTTGTAAATATACAGGCGAACCAAAAGACCTTTTAATTTTTCAACTACGAGCAAATCCGTGCGGGTGCCAGTAGTTTGTAATAAATTAGCAATAAATACAGTAACGCAATTAAATCAGACAGAAAAAGAATTTTAACTATATTTAATATTAGATCACCATTAGAATAATATTTATTTACATACGAACGGATAAATGGTAAAATAAATAGACAAGCAGATGCAGCATGAAAGGCGACTTTCTCTTATAATAAATTCATAAACTCAAATCAAAAAGAGGATTATATTAGCAAGACAATTCAAACAAACCGGAAAACATAAAGCCAAATTCCTTCAGATCTGATCTCAGAAATCAATGACTTGTTCAGAGAAAATGTTCTTTGTTTAAGCATGGAAATGTTTTTCACAATACCGTTATTGGTAGTGTGGAAAAATCCAGCGTCTCCTTAAATTTTCCGAATGGCTCTCCATTTTTTTTTTTTTTTTTTATGCTCCGGAGTAAATTCTTTCTTTCCCTGCAGTGGAAAAGGGCACTCTTGAGGCATGAAAAACACACTCTGACGGGGACTTCAGTCAAACTGTTTGAAACGGATGAATAGAATTCCATGCAAATGGACTAGCAATAAAATGGATTTTTTTTTATTCTCCCGAAATTGATGGGATAAACTAGGTGTGTCGTTTGGAGAGATATGTTGCTGAATATGAGTTTCGGGAAGAGGATCAGTGTTCATGGAATGACTGAGTTTTCTTTTGAAAATTACAAGACATTTACTACAACTTCTATCTGTAGTCAAAAGAAACAAATTATCTAAAAAATGCATAAATATGAGCAATGGCGGCACAATTGGAAAATAGTGTCTTCTCTACTTATTTCTTTTATTATACACCCGTAAATGAAAAATGTAACGTAAGGTGTTATAAAGCGCTAAAATTGATGTAGAAACGAAAACGGTTTATCTGTAAACATTTGGTATATTTTTTTAATAAATATAATGGAAAAGAGCGACAATATTCATAACGATATTCGCAACTCCAATAAACTATAGGGGGCGCTGCAGCCTCTGCCTAATGGCGATGAAAAAGCTAAAACAAACAAATTCCGAAACTTATAACTTGCATCTACGCTTGGTGAATGGCAGTAATGTTTCATCGTGTTTGCGGGAAGCTTTCATTTCTATTCTTCTGAAATTACATTACACCGCAAACTGTCAGAAGTCTGTAATTTACTCCAAAGAAAACACGTGAAATGGAAAGTTTTACCTTTTTCTTTAGTATTGTTAACCACCGCAAGGTAGCGTATTCGAGCTCTGGAGCTGCGAATAGTTTAATGCGTTTCAAACACTGAATGATGAAATATAGAAAAAGGCTGAAATAATTTTGTCGCAAAAAATAGCAGTAATTATGTATTTGTAAATATGCATATAGTTATTAAAAATTATTGAGAACGTATTATTATGTAGAGGAAAGTAGGGCAAAGTGAAATAACAAAATATTTACTCTGCTTTTAGCGCCACCTATCTAGTACAATCATAACTTTGTAGTAACACATGTAGTCTATTCTAGTAAGGAAAAACTACCTCTGAAAATTTAAAGAATATGATAACAAGCCATAATGTCAAAAACCATTTTTGTTATTATTAAATGATGAACTTGTTATTATCATTTTAAATATTAATCGAGACCTACAAATATTCAGTGCAGTTAATTTTTTTTTTCACATTAGGCTTATTTGTATTTGTAATGCTCTGTAGCGCTATTCGAGTAGGCAGAGTGGATGGGACATACGCAAGTTTAATGCCAAAAATAAAAAATAACGTTTTAACGCAAGTTTGATTTAAAAAATATTGTTCTTTCTTTATGTACCGTAAATTTCTGAGCAAACTTCCAACTTGTTCATTTTGGAAAAAGTAATTTATCTTAACTATTTCAATTTGACCCACATTCTCATACTTATGTTGTGTTTTACTATTTAAAATTATTATATTATTTAAAAATTTATTTAATAATTTACTTTATGCCTTGAAAAGTTTCAGCTATATTAGCAATAGTAAAAAAGTGTTAAAATTTTTTTGGAATATTCTAGCAATATGTCTTCACATAAAAAATTTTCTTTTTTAAAAATAACTTGCCTTGGCTCTTTTTTAATTACCCTTATTATGTATCTTTTTATTATGTACAGTTGGAAAAGTGATATAACAAAATATTCACACCCCGACAACACAGCGCTCGGACGTGTATTACAGTGCTGGTAAAAAAAAAAAAAAATGCATCACCCTCGCATTTTTACAACAATGGGATTATGTGAGAAGTTTTGGTCGATCGATTAAAGATGAATGTGTGTGAAGTTCTGCAAAATTTATGATATCAACATTTAACAGCAGGAATCCGATACTTGTTTACGTAGATCGGGGCTGTTTCCGGGCCAAGGCAAATCGCTGACCCCATGCTCATTTTTCCATTTCTGAACCTGCGTGTGAATTTAGAGAAAAAAAAATTACTTAACCCCATGTCAATTTAAGTCTAATGGCAGGATAAAGGTTTTTGAATTGTTACTTACCAGTTTTGCCCTATGGCACGGAAGCAGAATTATCCTGGAAAAATGACGTTTGGAACTGAAGTAAAGTGATCCCGGATAATAGGAAGCAATTTCTCCTCCAGAATGCCGATATACACATGAGCGTTGACTGTTCCTTGCACAGAGTGAAGCCCACCAACTCCTTGATCAGAAATCCATCCCCAAATCATCTGGGATACGGGATGCTTGACTTTGTGTTTGATGCAGTCGGGATGATATTCCTCTCCTTTGCGGCGCGGGTGTTGCAATTTTTTTTTACAACCACTGTATGTTGAAAATTTAGAAAAAAGTTAAAACGGTGCTGTCTCAATGATAATTTCAACGAAAATTAAAATCTTTTGCTGTTCTTATTCTTAAGCATTAATTAGAACAACAAACGACTGTTATTCTCAAGCCTGAAAATCGAAATACTTTAAATGTTTTCAATATTGAATCGATAATGGGGTTGTTTCCTTCAGTCAACAATAGTACTTTTTGTCACTGAAATAGTTAGAATAAGCAAATAATAATAATAATAATTACATGAACCCAGAAAATACTTTCATTTTCACAACAGTTTTTTTTTTAAATTCATTTTTTAAAATGTCCGATTTTTCAAACAAGGCGTGGTCTTGATGACGTCACAAATGATGCAATTTGCCGCATCTTTCTACCACGATTCCACGTTATGATGATCAAGAAGCGAATTAAAATTCTGCTCTACGCTTGCTATCAACCCTATCGTGAGTAAAGATGGGAATTAAATATTTTGCTCTGTGAATGGCAACACAGAATGGCATTTCACCATTTGTGATGTCATCGGACAGAAGCATAAGCATTGAAAATGAGCCGATTTGAATATTTTTTAAAAAATATTAAACCTAAAATATTTAAAAAAGGGTCAGATCCTATGTTTTTAAGCATGCTCTTTCAGAAAAAAATACTTTTAAAATTTTGGAAACGACCCCATTATATGAAGAGATTATGACACCGAAACTAAAGCGTCCCGAACAAAATCGTAAGCATAAAACATTTGAGCAGTGAGAAGGAAAACGGATGTAAGCGTCAAAATTTAAAATTCGTAGATAATCAAAACAATAAGGTAGGGGAACCCCTTCTCTGATTTAGGGTTGGAGTAGCTCTACTTGTAGCTCTGGTGGGTGCTGCTATCCTGCACGCTTAGATTTTTCCATTTTCTTCCGTTTCCATTTCCAACCCATAAGAAGGTCTCCTTTGTCCAAAGAAAAAATAGCTTTCATTAGGCCCAAAAACTTTACTAGATTTGAATAAATTTTTCTAGCTGTCGAAACCGTAAGAACACCTCTGTCCCATGTCTGTTTTTAGCTTCTCTCACTTTTTACTCTTAGCTTTCTCTCACTTGTATTCGCGAAAAAATTTTCACTCAAAAATCGGCCTTAATTTCCATTTTGCTCACCCTCAAATGAAGGTTGAGTTTTTTTTCAACCCGACCACACGTGGATGCATGCCTAAGAACATATAGGTACCTGAAGAATCCATTTTGACTATCCCCGAGTTAATTACAACGAGTTTTCTCGTGACGTATATGTACGTATGTATGTGCGTATGTATCTCGCATAACTCAAGAACGGTCTGTCCTAGAAAGTTGAAATTTGGTACATAGACTCCAAGTGGGATCTAGTTGTGCACCTTCTCTTTTGGTTGCATTCGGATGTTCTAAAGGGGGTCTTTTACTCCTTTTTGGGGTAAAATCATTGTTAATTTCAAAGTAAACTCAAGCAGTGCTATAATTTGGCAAACACTTGGCAATATATCGCCAAACTTTTGGTCGCCAAGTTTTGTCGCCGAATTGGCGACGAATTTGGCGGTTTTTTTTTTTTTTAATCTGGTTTCAATTTGGCCATATTTAGAGATTTAACCACTGAATCACATTAAAACTGTATAAAACGTTTTCTTTGCTTCGGTTCGCAACAAACTTGGGGTGAAAATATTTAAAGTATTTCTTTGCTCACTCCGGGGCTTTAAATTTTAGTAAAAGGAAGTCATGTGATGCACACATCAGCCCGTTTATTAGTATAACCCGTGGTACATTATAGGCTCGGGGTGCTTTCTCAAATCCCATTTCTTCACTCATTATGGATTCACTTTCATGTTGCATCGATTCTCGGGACCTGATCCCCTATTCGTCTTCCCTTTCTTTATTTTAAGAAATCTAAGAGGAATAAAAAACGCATTGCAATATATGTGGGGTAAGATGAGATAGTTTTCCATCATGCCCGTCCTATAATATCTCGTCTTGCCCCACTGACGCCATTTGGCATGTTCACTGTCTACTCAAGTTTTGGTTATAACTAGACCAAATTTCTCCCTATTAGATTAAGGAAAAAATTTCAATTGGCGAGATACGAAATTATCATAACGTGGAACCGTAACATGGGTACAAGCCAATTGGCGAGAAAATTTACCATACATTATTTGTAAATATACAGGCGAACCAAAAGACCTTTTAATTTTTCTATTACGGTCAAAGCCGTGCGGGTACCACTAGTATATGAATAAAGTTGAATGTTACCATGAATATCAAATATATATATAAATTTAAATCCGTGCTTCCAGTTCTCCGTAACCCCAGCAATTAAAATATACTCTCTACCTAGACATATCTGCCAACATATTAAAAGTTGGTAGACATGTCTAGGTAACGTAAATCAGTTAATGTAAAGTAAATCATTAGGGGTCTAAGGATCCTTAACCTTCAAAATTTTCCACTCTCTGGAAAAAATATATGTTACGCATATTTTAATTCTGAACAATTTGATACCTTATTTATTAACATACGCCAAAAATTTTTCAAGTTATTGTAAAAATGCGTAAACTTTCCCCATAGAGATTAATGTTAACAGCAGTTGTTTAAGCTTCTTTTTCTCAGGTGCCGGTTTCTTCGGTTTTCTCGTTTTGCGCGCATAATATCTCACAAAGTTTCTTATATATTTCCGTAAAATTTTTCATACTTGTTTGTCTGGCTTATATTTATGACCTGAACCTAAATTTGTTTTATTTTTTTAAAATTATGTATTTATTTTTTGAAATTTTACAAGTCATAATCAAAATTTTCCAAAATTTTGGGCAAAAAAAATATATTTTTTAATATTACCTTTCATTTTTAGTTAAAATTTAGGTTCAAATCATAAATATATACCAGACAAACATGTATAAAAAGTTTTACGGAAATATATAAGAAACTTTTTGAGATATCACGCACACAAAACGAGAAAACCGAAGAAACCGATACCTGAGAAAAAGAGGCTTAAACAGCTGCTATTAACATAAATCTCTATGGGGAAAGTTAACGCATTTTTACGATAACTTGAAACGTTTTTGGCGTATGGTAAAAAATAAGGTATCAAATTGTTCAGAATCAAATTATGCATAACATATATTTTTTCCAGAAAGTCGAAAATTTTGAAGGTTAAAGGTCCTTAGACCCCTTAATTTTTCCAACTTCTGCGCTGACTTCAAGATTTATGTTGAAAAATTGCATGAAAAATCTGATGGATTCCAATCTAAATTGCCAAACTTTATGCACTGTTCAAAAAGAAAAAAAAAAAAAACGATTGGTCTAAGCATTCAAAACGTTTTTCCTTCAATACTGCTGTTGGTAGTCCAGAGATATACGAAATCTCCATAAATTTTCGGAATTGCCTTTCTTTTTATGATCCCCAACGCGAATTCGTTTTCCTTTCAGTGGAGAAGAGAGGGATTTGGAGAATAAAAACACGCTTTGACAGGACCTTCCGTCAAGCGTTTTAAAAAGAATGAATAGAGCTCTGCTCAATGAAAACGGACTCGAGATAAACGGA
Source organism: Uloborus diversus (assembly GCF_026930045.1). Taxonomy (NCBI): domain Eukaryota; kingdom Metazoa; phylum Arthropoda; class Arachnida; order Araneae; family Uloboridae; genus Uloborus; species Uloborus diversus. Next base: position 265,199,734 of record NC_072731.1, read on the forward strand.
TTATTTTATTTCCCTTTCTTTCCGACAGAATGAACGGAGGTAAACTAAAATAAAGAAACGTCTTTGTGCAGAATTTTTTTTTTTTTTTTTTTAAATATCACGACATTGAAAAGAACCTTAGACACGAGTTTCGGGGGGACAAGGAACCCTCTTTTCAACGCGAATGAGGTGAGATCTTCGATGAAAAGACATTGAAAAACGAGCTTATTCGTGCATCACTTGACTTCCTTTTACGCAAATTTAATGTTATTTCCCCATTATTGCAATTTTAATGTGATTCAAGAGTTAACTCTCTAAATATCACCAACAATGGCCACATTGAAACCAGATTTAAAAAAAAAAAAATCCGCCAAATTTTTCGCCAAATTTGCGACAAATTTTGGCGATCAAAAGACTGGCGATATATCGCCAAGCGTCCAAGAATTATAACACCACTTGAGTTTTCATCTAAATTTAACAATGATTTCCCCCGAAAAAGGTGCAAAAGACCCCTTTAGAAACACCCGAATGCAACCAAAAGGGGAGGTGCACAACGAGACCCCACTAGGAGTCTACGTACCTAATTTCAACTTTAAAGGACATACCGTTCTTGAGTTATGCGACATACATACACACATACATACGTCACGAGAAAAACAGTTGTAATTAACTCGGGAAACGTCAAAATAGATATTTCGGGCGTCTATACGTTCTTAGGTACCTATGCACGTGTGGTCGGGTCGAAAAAAAAAAACTCAGCATTCATTTGGGGTTGAGCAAAATGGAAACTAAGGCCGATTTTTGAGTGAAAATTTTTTCGCGAATACAATACTTCCTTTTTTGTAAAAGGAAGTAAAAAGCGAAATTGATTTTAAAAGTTGGGTGTTTGGTTATGTGGGGCCTTGTCGTTGGTGTTGTTGTTGTTGCTTATCCTCGCTGTCTGAAGGAGTCACATAAGATCCACGATCCTGTTGACTGTAAGGAAGGGCCGTGGTAGCCTGATCGGTAGAGTGTCGGATTCGGGGCCGGAGGGTCCTGGGTTCGAACCTCGATGGTCGAAGACCCACCGTCGTCATTAAAGGGGACTGGGCGACGTTAAATATGCTCGTGGTCTCAATGTCCTCCAAGTGAAACGATACCTCTGGGGATGCTAACACTAGGTAGCTATTAGCTCCTGAACTAGTTCTAAATTCTCATTAACTGTTCGATCCGGTGATGGTGCTGCCATCTATCGGTATATAAAATAATGGAGGCAAGGCACTTAGTATGCAGTCCTCGACATAAATACAGTTGTAGTTAATTGTGACACTGAATAGGAATAGGACTGAAGTCAATGACCAAAAGGTGATTGCTAAGGAGATTCTCCCTAGATAGTCCCATGCAATCCAAAATGTGAACTGGAGAAGCCTGATGACTTGGTGCAGGTGACGAAAGGTTTCCTACCCTTGTTGAAAGTGAGACACTCGATATGACCAATAGCAAGTCTTGCGAGAGCAGTCCTGGTACGTCTGTCACACGGGAAGCCAAGGGAAAAACCCGGTTTTGATTAATTGTACCAATGATTTCGCCTTGTCGTGATTGAAATGATGTATGCAATAATAATTTGAACAGATATTAAAAAAAATACTATAATCAATTTTAAATGTATTTAGAGAGCATAGAATAAAATGTTAATCTGACAAAAGTAAAAACCCATCTTAGTTTGTGAAATGAAAAAATGTGCACAAGCTGGGAGCGGAACAATCGAGTGTCTAAGTTTCCGTAAGGAAAATAGATTGAATTGCGGAATGTTAATTCAGTTCAGATCTGAGATCGTGTAACTGTGTTTTATAAATCGATTCACATGCATTGCCCCCAACGGACAACGCATTTGCATATTGGCGTACGCAGTCTCACTTATCAGCAAGTCTATCAGGCTGGGGTTCATCTAGCTCTTGGTCCCCCAAAATTTTTTGGTCAATGTATTAAAGAACTAGAAAAAAACTTTTTTTAATGAAAATTAAGTGACATTATCAGAAAAAAAAATCTTATGAATCCAATTTGTTTTTCATGAATGTACAGATTCGGGCCCAAGTGAAATAAAAATACCATTTATGAATACAAATTTCGGTTTAAAGGTATAGTGCTAGTAAAAAAAAATTGCATCACCCTCGCATTTTTGCAACAATGGGATTATGCGAGAAGTTTTGGTCGAACGATTAACGATGAATGTATGTGAAATGCTGCAAAACTTATGAAATAAACATTTAACAGCAGGAATCCGATTATTATTTACGTAGATCGAGGCTGTTTCTGGGCCAAGGCAAACTACTGACCCCATGCTCATTTTTCCATTTCTGCACCTGCGTGTGAGTTTAGAGAAAAAAAATTACTTAACCCCACGTCAATTTAAGTTTAATGGCAGGATAAAGGTTTTTGAATTGCTCTTTACCAGTTTTGCTCTATGGCACGGAGCAGAATCATCCTGGAGAAGGACGTTTGGAACTGAAGTAAAGGGATCCCGGATAGTAGGAAGCAATTTCTCCTCCAAAATGCCAGTGTACACCTGAGCGTTTACTGTTCCTCGCACAAAGTGAAGCCCACCAACTCCTTTATCAGAAAAACATCCCCAAACCATCTGGGATATAGGAAGCTTGACTGTGTGTTTAATGCAGTTAGGATGATATTCCTCTCCTTTGCGGCGCGGGTGATGCAATTTTTTTTACCACCACTGTCATTAGCCGCATTCAATCCGTATCTCACAGTATGCATGCCTTCTTGAAGGTCGCATTAACCATCGACTAGTAAGGTGTGGTTTTATTTATTCATTTATTTAGGTTAGTTAAAGTTTATGCTCTACAGATTTGTGTACTGTACAAAATTTAGTTGTGATGGCACACAAGGTTAATATTTGCAGAAACTAAATTGCTACATGAAGTTTATTTTTAACTCAGCAGTAACAAAACAGTTCCATATCTTTCCAAGGAAAGACAAAAAAGTTTCAAGTTACGAAGTTTACTAAAATCCCCAGCTCAGTGTTAAAATATAAAGATCTATTGATCCATTTTTAAGCGTTGTTTAAGGACCGGCATCTTACGGGCGAAGAAAAAGATTTCCCTCTTGAATTACGAAAGGACAAAGCTCTTCAGTCACGTGGTGCTTTTGTGTCAGCGTTCTTCTAAATATCAGCTGAGTGTGGGATATCCTTTCTAACTATGTCTATCAGAAGGACATTTATCTTTGAAGCATAAGACGTTTTAATTTTCTTCCTTTAGAAGGATATTGTTCGATATTGCAGCGGTCAAAAAGATTGATAATGGAAAAGTTTGAGGTGTGAAGATAAATTAAAATAAGTGTTTAATTATTTTGTTTTTCTTTTCATGCATGCGATTTGTTTTTGAAAGTGTTGTCGACAACACTTACACCTTTTGGGTGCACCACTATGACAACAAATTGACTTCTCTGAAAAACAGATGATAAGGTTAACTTAAAAATTTCGGGGATTTTTTTTTCTGAAAGGTTAGGCGTTTCTAATGACAAAAAAAGCTCAAGACTTTTCAAAAATAAATAAATAAATAAATAAGTAAATAAATAAATAAATAAATAATAATTTCGTAATTTGGTACTTCTTGGTCGATACTATTACGCTACAAAGTGATCTATAATAAATCCCTCTCAATCAGGTAAAAAACCGTTTTGGAAATTTTCCTCTCTTAAGCTGAAAACTATAATAATACCTACGACTCATTTGAGAACAAAGGAAAAAGGTTTTTAACATTTACTTTGAGTAAAAAATCATATTTTTATGATTTAGATTACGGAAGCTTTGTCAGTATATATGAGCAAAATTATATTTACAAAAGGAATAAAACTTTAATGGATCAAAACTTATCGTGAAACTGATCATCATCTGTTCCTGACCTTTCACGAAATTCTGCTGTGGCAATGTTTCGGCTTTTAATCAGACACGATTGTTTAATTACCAATCTTTTAAAGTAAGAAAAACAACGTAGCACAAACAAAATAGCACAAATTTGTCAATTACGGCATAAATTGCTGTAATTGGCAAATTTGTGCTATTTTTAACGTTGTTTTTCTTACTTTACTGTTCAGTGTTCAGCACAAAGGTATTTATTTATCTTACCATTCTTTTATTTGCTAATAATAAAGCTGAAAGTCTGTCTGGATATCTGGATCTCTGTCTGGATGTCTGTGACGCGAATATGGCCTAGACCGTTCCGCCGATTTTCATGAAATTTAACACAAAGTTAGTTTGTAGCGGGGGGGGGGGAGTCGAAGGGTCTCGAAGCGATTTTTTGAAAATTCGATTTTGTTATTTTTCTATTCCAATTTTAAGAACATTTTACCTAGCAAATTATCACACCATGGAAGAGTAAATTACGGAATTATCATAACGTGGAACATGGGCAAGTAAATGAACTGATTGACGAGAAATTCATCCATTATTTGTAAATATACAGGCGAACCAAATGACCTTTTATCTTTCTACTACGGGCAAAGCCGTGCGGGTAGTAATAGTCTATACTAAGATAGGACTTAACGGCTCACACGCTAGCAGCCTATGCAATTCTGAACTCTCAATGAACAGTTATCATTTAGACATACGCATTGCACTTAAAGATTTTAATTGTATTGTGCAGAAGTATTGTGAAGCCAGAAGGCAAAAAACACAAGTGTTCATGCCAGACATTTGTATAAAACAAAGTGATGTTGGTCAAACCATTGATGTAGAAATTTGAAAGATTACAAAATTATTTAGACTTCATTATTTCTGTCCAATCTTTCAGACGCAGTAAAAAATAATATTGTGAAATATAGTGAAATGTACTTGCTTGATTTATTATAGACAAAATAAGGGAATTACGAACCTGTGCAAAATACCAAAATGTCGAAAACAATTCTCTTCGACTGAAACAGCTGTCGCCATTTTTACTCCTGGCATTTTAACTTTATACATTAATGGACCTTTTCATGTTGATGCCTTTTATTATATGGCAGATTATTTTACATTTTAATGGCTTCCTTTGTTTATTTGGCAGAACGTATTGCATTTAATGTAACTTTTGCTGGTGTTTAAAAACGTATTTGGTTCAAAAAATAAACATGATAACTTTAGTTCTAAAATTTTCAACGTTCGACAAGCAGATACGTGCTTTGTTTTGACTAGTTTTCTGGAATATTTTTAAAACGCGTCTAGTGTACTACGTTGAAATAATACCCTCCTCCCCTCCCATCCAAAAAAGAAAAATTCATATTTGAAAACCAAATATAATATTGTATTTAACATGTTTTTGTCTAGTTTACGATTACTTTTCGCAGAAACAACTTTTACCCATTCTGCTTTCAGAAGCTGGCGACGTTAGCAAATATTTAAGTGCTTAATAAATGCAAGCAAAGTATTAAAAAAAATCCCTTTGCTTTGAAACCTTTCTGAGCGATCCGGGCTTGTACAATTTATTATCACTACTATCTATTCATGCTAGTTTCGGGTCGTGGAAAATACAAATTATCGCCCGGAGTGATTGAAAAAAATATGTGTTTTCAAAGAAATTCAGTCCAGAAAAGTTATGTATTAAACTTCTAAACTTAAAGTCAGCATGCAACTTCATTAAATAAACATATTTGAGCAGGCGGTAACTCGCGTTACCTTCTGTTACGGAAAAAAACGGGAAATTTTTGAATAATGCATGTTATGCTTGCGCAACGACATTCTTCGCTGGAGGGAAATTAATGCACAAATTAATTAAGAGTAAATTTTCAGCCGTTAATTACAATATTGGATTTTCTTGTTATGCAGAGTACATGTCATTAACAATGTACAAGAGTTTGTAAATTTTCGTTTTGTTTCAGAAGAGATTACTTAAAGCAATGCACGTAAAATTTTGCTCTATTTTCGATGGATTATGTTTCCGGCGGAAATATAAATGTGTCTTGAAAATGTGTGAACATATCCCAAGGTGTGGAGTTGTTACATTAAAAATTTTAAATGCAGGAAAAACCCGTTACAACGAATTTGAAGGTACAGGAAATTTTCTTCTCAATACTGGGAATTTCGTTGTAAGGGAATTCAAGTTACATAATGGAAATAGGAACGGGTATTGAAAATTTATTTCGCTGAAACGGATGGGCTATTCCACCGTCACGTGCGGGAATAAAATACGCTTAAATTTCATTAAAATTTCGTCACATCTCTTAATATTTTAATGAAATAGAGATTAGCAATTCTTTTAATCTTTACATGTGATACAAAGATACTCCTGACACAATTATATTTTTATTAAACAATTTTGTTATTTAAAATAAATTTTATTTACATGCGTCACGTGCGGGACATCCAAAGTTCAACTCCGGTATCTTGCTTATGAATAAGCTAATATTTCTGCTCTGTTAATACAGCAATGACGAAACAAATTGTAGATTTTGAAAGCTATGGTTCCAACGTAAAGGAAACATATCTCATTAGTTTAGAAATAATTATTTAAACCATTGAAAAAAACATGTTTTTGCCCATTCCATTGAAAATGGTCAGTTTGTCCCGCACGTGACGGTTCCCATATTTTATAAAAAAGAAATGATTTTTCAAGAAAGTTTTTGCTTAAGAAATCACACATGCGTTTGTGATTTCTCAAGCAACAAAATTTTGTTCATTATCCTTTTACATTATTATATTTTATGAAATGCACGAAGCGTCACGTGCGGGACAAATTTAACATTTTCCGTGGAATGGCCCGATGTTTCGTTGTATTTGTATTCGTTGTAACAGGATTTCACTGTATTGCGAATTAAGCACTAATATAGAGATATAACTCAAGATCGAAAGATGAACTAGATAGTTCTGTCATCTGAAAAAATCATCTTAGATAACACAATATCGACAAATGTTTTGTGCAAAAAACGCCAGGTGCCTCAGGTTTATTGAAAATCTCCGCATTTAGCGCAGGCAGCATTTTTGCTTCTTTTTTTATTGCTAGGGGCCCCACCCTCTGCTCGTTGACGCTCACCAACCCCCGAAGATTGCTTCACAAGCTTATTTGATTCGCAAAGAGTTAAACCGTCAATTAAAAAGAAACAGATTAAAAACGCATTATGAACTTCCCTTGGATCCAAACGCACAGGTTTCAAAATAACTTGCAGCAACTTGCAGAGTCGTAAAGGCTAAGGGGCTCCTGAGCATTGCAAAACCGAAGTTTTGTAAGTTTGAAAAGTCGCTTTCATATTCATGGTCTCTAGCAATATATTTTGCTCTTTAGCTCGGAGCTTGAATTCAGTTGAGCCTAAGATTTTCCGTTAAAACTGAAACCCTTAAAATGTGTGAATAAGAAAGAAACTAACGAATCTAAAAGACGTAACTATGCCAACGCCAAATAAAACATCAATAATTTGAATGGAGATGAGATTTTTCGAACTTGATTAAAACGGCTTGTTTTTTTTTTTCCTTTGGAGGTAAAAACTTAGTTTTTCGACCACAGGTTGCGTTACATCTGGAGAAAAACACGTCGCTCTTTCCAGTGGTGTCAAAAAAAAAAAAGAAAAGAAAAGAAAAAGAAAGCTGTGGGACAATTTCTTCACTTTTTACCGATAGATTTAATGAAGAAAGTAGTGCCTAAATGTCAGAAATGCCTGAAACATTTGAGCTAAAAATGCAAATAACTCCCGCCGTAGTTAAGTTAGAGCATTAAAACAAATTGCGTAGAACACAGAAAATTCCACTCTTTCCAACGATATATAATATTAATATCTGCAAGTAATTTTCACCTCTTTAATAGGCAATTTACTCGAAATTTGAGCTTGAAAAATTAATTACAAAAACACTAATTCGAATTTTAAAAAAACAAAACCCCATGTGCAAACCACCGCGGCTCGAAGTAATTTTGTACGAAATTTCAAAGCTGTAGGGTTCTATGGGGTCTCCTGGAGGCAATCCCGCCACAGACTTCCTTCCAGAATTTTATTGACCTTACTTTTTTTTTAATATAAAGAGAAAGAGATTACTAACAAGCAATAAATAAATAAACAGATTTGAAAACTGAAAGAATACGGAAATTCTGGTCTTGGCTAATGGTACAAAAGCCTAAAAACCGGGGATATTTTCAAAATTTGTTAAGTTCGTAAACAAACATTCACAATTCTATCTTTTCTTAAGAATATTCTATCTTTACGAACAATTCTATCGTAATATCTTTTTTACAATTCTATCTTTTCTTAAAATTAGTTTATTAACTTTATAACAACAATCATTTTACTTGCTAATATCCATATTATTTGCTTTTGGCATCGATCGGAAAACCTGTCCCATCAACCAACTTACTCAAAACAGAGTAAGTGTAATAAAAGCATTCTAAAAAGTGTGTTACACATTCTTTAAAATAATTGGATCGTTTTTGAAATTTTAAAAGTATTTTTTTCTTAAAGAGCATGCTTAAAAATAAAAAATGACCATGTTTTAAATAATTTGTTTAAATTTAATATTTTTTAAAAAATACTTAAATTGGTGTGCTTTTATTAGTTACGCTTCTGCCGATGACATCAGAAATGATGAAATGCCAATCAGTGTTGCTATTCACGGAGAAATTTATTTGATTCGCATCTTTACTCACGTGTATTGGCAACGATAGGGTTGATAGGAAGCGTAGCGCGCAATTTTAATTCGATTCTTGATTATCATAACGTAAAAACGCATTAGAAAGATGCGCCAAAGGGCATCATTTGTGACGTCATCAAGACCACGCCGTGTTTGAAAAATCGGACATTTTAAAAAATTAATTAAAAATTAACTGTTTTGGAAATGAAAGTATTTTCTGGGTCCATGTTATTTTATTTATTTGTTTATTTATTTATTTATTTATTTATTTTTTGCTTATTCTATCAATTTCAGTGACAAAAAGTACTACTTTTGACTGAAGGAAACAACCCCATTACGGATTTTGTGTGCGTCTTTTTTTTTTTTTTTTCAGGAAATCAAAACAACTTCATTTTCTAAACGTGGCAAAGTGTCTAGCTTTAGTATCATTTTTAAACTTATTTCCACAAAAATAACTAATAAACTGACTATTCATCTTTATCTCCAGTTTTAATTGATATCGTTTGCCATAGAAATTTTTTCCCTACTTTTTTAACTGAAAACCATTGAAATGCAAGCGTTCGTTTTTTAGCACGTTGACAGTAATTAAAAGCTATTTTTGTCAACATCTTGCAGGTACATAAATTTAAAAATACCTTTTTGTTTGACGACATCAAAAAAAAAGTGTTCTAACATAACTTTACCTCGGGGAACATATCTGAATCCATGCGAGATGATGCATTAAAACAGGTACCCTTTCCCACTCCCCCCCCCCCAAACAAAAAAATACCGCGCCATTTAAATTATTTTCGTCGTGTACACAGGACCTTTGTTCAGCCGTGGTATAAATTTCAATTTTTTGCTCGCATGTTCTGACACAGATAATGGGGTAATTAGCAAAAGCTTTCGGGCTGAAATGTCTGTCTTTAAAGGTGCTTTCCACATGAGGGGGTCGCCAGCGCTTTCAATGACAGTGCAATTTGCGCCGCATTTGTCAAAGCTCGACGTGGCAATTAGGGGATGAGTGGGGGGTGGCGGGGAGGAGGGAAAAAGAAACAATACTTTTCGAGAATTAATGATTTCTTGAGGTTATCTTCGGGACTGGAAAGTTCCTTGAAGTAGAAAGGATCGTGATCAAAGTCTTCGCTCTGTCTGCTCCATGTGGTGTTTAGCTGTTTTTGTGCTGACGGAATTTTGAGATTCCGGAGTGGCCATTCGGTGTGTGATCGCATCTGGCTTTTGAACTTTTTGCAATGCTAATAATTTGTTACACAAAAAGTAAATTTGAGAACCAGTGTTCAAAAATATAAACTTACATGGCTGTAAACGCCTTGCAAATACGCCCCAGAGAAAGTCGTATATTTTTTAATGCTAACTCAAAGCTGATAAATGTAAATCTGCATTTGACGCTTGATTTTAAAACAAAAAAGAAAAATTATAATTATTTGAATTTTTGGCATCTTGAATTCGAATTATGTTTTTCGCAATCACGCACGTGTGTGTTTGTGTAGGCGCATGTGTGTGTGTTTATGTAGGCGCATGTGTATGGGTGCGTGTGTGTGTGAGTGTATGTATGTGTGTGAGTGTTGTGTATGCAGTGCTGTGTGTGTAGGCGTTCGTGTGTGTGTGCGTAGGCGTTCGTGTGTGTGTGTGTGTGTGTGCGTAGGCGTTCGTGTGTGTGTGTAGGCGTTCGTGTGTGTGTGTGTGTGTAGGCGTTCGTGTGTGTGTGTGTGTGTAGGCGTTCGTGTGTGTGTGTGTGTGTCTGTGAGAAGGCATGAGTGTGTGTATGTGTGTAGGAGTGTGTGTAGGAGCGTGTATGTGTGTAGGGGTGTGTGTATGTGTGTAGGAGTGTGTGTATGTGTGTAGGAGTGTGTAAATGTGTAGGTGTGTAGTTATGTGTATTTATGCGTGTGTGTGTAGGATATGGACGCAACCTGGACCGGTTTTCGCAAGAGGAGCAGCTTCGTGAGGCCTCCGGTCGACGGTGATGCTGCAGAGGGTGCTGGCAGGAAAATGAAATCAGCGAAACGCCAAAAACAGTCAAATGAGAAGAATAAGCAATCGTGATTGCTCAAAAAAAATGCTTCATAACATTTAGTAAGTTTTTATCTTTAAGCAGCCCAATTGCAGGTCTTTCGAAAGAATTTTAAGTCATAAAGAGCACAATGTTTCAATTTTTCCAACGATTTCTTTGAGTCTTCAAAAGTTTTTGCAACATTTCTTATGCCGCCTGAAGAATGTATACTTACCTCTTACGGATTCAGATTTAATCCATTTAAACGTCACATTAAGTATATGTAACGAAATGTATACTATTTTATTAAATGTCAGACGATATTTTTTTTTATTGATGGAAAGGAAAAAGATTAGCAGAGGAATAATAATTTTCCTAATATGCGTGCATGTCCTTTGCACTGAGAACAAGGTTTTGCTTTTCTTTACTAATAATAAGGCTGAAAGTCTGGATTTCTATCTGTCTGGATTTCTATCTGTCTGGATCTCTCTCTGTCAGGATCTCTGTGACGCGCGTAGCGTCTAGACCGTTCTGGCGATTTTCATGAAATTTGGCACAGAATTAGTTTGTAGCAGAGGGGTGTGCATCGCGAAGCGATTTTTCGAAAATTTGATTGTTTTTTTTTCTTTCCCAATTTTAAAAACATTTTCCCGAGAAAAATTAGCATAAGATGGACGAGTCAATTACCAAGTTATCATAACGTGGAACCGTAACATGGGCAAGCCAATTGGCGAGAAATTCACCATACATTATTTGTAAATATACAGGCGAACCAAAAGACCTTTTAATTTTCTTCTACGGGGTGCCACTAGTTTAAAATATAGATTAATAAGCAGCTCTTTTTATTAGCCAATCCAGTGGTGCTCTAACTACGGGCCGCATGTGGCCCTGAGCCGGTCGGTGTGACCCGTTGTTTTCTTCAATGTCACAATTTGAAAATCTCGATTAGACACAATGTCACAAATTTGGGGCCGAATATTCAGAAATTAATGTTTGGAAAACAGATACAAAACTTCACATTAATAAAACAAGTATCAAGTTAATAATTCTAAAAAAGCTAGATTTGTCATTTTCTTTCCTTTTACATGTTATTTGGAGAATGTTTAAGCATTTTGAAATGTTATAAAAGTTCTGGCTCGCAGGAGAAATCTAAATTTGGAAAATAAAGGTTGGGTACCGTTGAGCTAATCAGAAAGTGTTATTCCGTATCCAAGAGAAGGGTAGAGAAGTTTTTGAGATTTAGAATTAGAACCTTTTGTTAAAAATTTGTACTTTTGACGATTATGGCATCTTGCTTTGTTTGTCCTTTCTCTGACAATCCCTATATTATACTTTGTCCTGGAATACTTATTCTATATTGGGTTAGGAAACAGCAAAATCTACAAATATTTCGCTTTTCATTTTTTGTATTTTTACCAACTATTTTACTTCAGCATTATTGTAGGAACTAGCTTATTGAAAAAAAATGTCAAGTTTTAACATTTTCATAATGTTTGTAGGGAATAAAAATCCGTTTCTTCAAATATCTGAAAACTAATTTTTGTAGATACTAACACTTTCTTACCTAAAGAGATATTATGTTTAAGTTTTGTGACACTGAAACAAACCCTAAACATAACGATTTGACAAACTCATTCATAACCAGTAGAAATTACATTACAAGTTACTACTCATAAAAACTCAAAAATAGCTGGAATTCAACTAATTTTTGTTTTTTTAACAGAAAAGATTTTTTTTTTTCACTCTAAACATGTAGAACGTGAGCAAGATGAGATTGAAAACCTTATATGATTGCATGCAATATACCGATAGACCGATTATGACATACAGAGACTGCAGTTTCGTCCTATAGTCCATTTAGCGAGAGCTGATAGTAGACGTAAACAAAGCAATGTGACAATTGGCGTTACCGCTGTCTGCTTGGCGCTGGGATGATTGAAAACAGCGCCAATCAAATAAGCGAAATGTCCACGCTTTCAATGCGAACAGCATTGCCAATCGGGCGAGTAAGTCATGAAAGTAGTAACCTTCTTTGTTTACTTCCTCTATCAGCTCTCGCTGAATTGAGTATAGTTGCGACTCACCACTCTGGAGTAGACAATAACCGAGCTAGAGGCGGATATCATCCCATTGAATCATATAATTGTTTTACATTTAACATTTTGACAAATTAAGCGTTATCAAGACAGACTATACCGAACTTTTTTAAACGCATAACTAAATTATGTGTCACGTGTGCGACGATTGGACAAAATAGTTCCTTACGTTTTTAAAAATATACAAATTATACAAGCCAAAAGTTAAAAAAATGTTATCCTAGTGAAAGTAAGCAAAAAAAAAAAAAAATCCCAATATACTTTTAGATTCTTACTTCTGAAAATGAAGTTTACCTATCACACATTTCTGCCATCATGTTAAAACCTCTCAATTGCAGCAAAGTATCCCCCGAATCTATTGCTGTGTTTTAAAATGTATATACTTTGCTTTTCTACGAAGATTTTACTTTCTTTTACAAAAAAGGAAGTATTGTATTCGCAAAAAAAAAAATTCACTCAAAAATCGGCTTTAACTTCCATTTTGCACACCCCCGAATGAATGTTAAGTTTATTTTTCAACATTACCACACGTGGATATATGCCTAGGAACGTACAGTCACCCGAAATATCCATTTTGACGATCCCCGAGTTAACTACAACGAGTTTTCTCGTGACATCTGTATGTAGGTACGTATGTGCATATGTAAGTCGCATAACTCAAGAACGGTATGTCCTAGAAAGTTGAAATTTGGTACGTAAACTCCTAGTGGGGTCTAGTTGTGCACCTCCCTTTTTGGTTGCATTCGGGTATTTCTAAAGGGGTCTTTTGCCCCTTCTTGGGGGAAAATCATTGTTAATTTCGATGTAAACTCAAGTGCTGTTATAGTTTGGCGGACACTTGGCGATCTATCGTCAGTCTTTTGGTCGCCAAGTTTTGTCGCCAACTTGGCGACAAACTTTGCCTTTTATTTAAAATCTGGTTTCAATTTGGCCACTGTTGGTGATATTTAGAGAGTAAACTATTGAATCCGTTAAAACTGCCAATAATGAGAAAATGACATTAAATTGGAGTAAAAGGAAGTCATGTGATGCACACATCAGCTCGTTTTATTGCTAGTTTCGAAAAGAACCAAATAGTGGGAAAGTTCAAAGAATCGTTTTACCCTGGATGTAACAGCTCTTCATTTTATTTCAAGATTTTTTTTTTTTTTTTTTTTTTGCCAATGAAATCATTACATATGTGATTTCTCACCCAATACAGTTTTGCTTGTTACATGTGAAATGGAATACAGATCTGTCACGTGCAGGACGAAATGCCTGCTTTTCCATGGATAGACCCATTTGCATTTTCAACTGATGGGTGATCAGGAACTCCGACTCCGACACCTTAACTCCCAGCTCAGAGTCCAAACCCTTTAATCTTGATGCTTCCGTCACCCGACTCCGACTCATTTACCCCAAAATCAGTCCAATTCTGACTCCAACTCCGCAACGCTGCGTGTCATTCCAAACTTTTAGCTCGAAAAATTTCTAAGGAAAAAATTCAATTTTTCCTTTTTACTTCCTTTTACAAAAAAGGAAGCATTGTATTCGCGAAAAAAATTTCACTCAAAAATCGGCCTTAATGTCCATTTTTCTCACCCCCGAATGAATGTTGAGTTTTTTTTTGTTTTTTTTCGACCCGAACACAAGTGGATATATGCCTAGGAACCTACAGACACCCGAAATATCCTTTTTGACGACCCCCGAGTTTATTACTACGAATTTTCTCGTGACGTCCGTATGTACGTACGTATGTGCGTATGTATCTTGCATAACTCAAAAACAATATGTCCTAGAGGGTTGACATTTGGTACGTAGACTCCTCGTGGGGTCTAGTTGTACACCTTCCCTTTTGGTCGCATTCAGATGTTTCTAAGGGGGTCTTTTGCCTCTTTTTGGGTGGAAATCATTGTTAATTTCGATGTAAACTGAAATCGTGTTAAAAATTGTCGGACACTGGGTGATATATCGCCAGTCTTTTGGTCGCCAAGTTTTTTCGTCAACTTGGCGACAAATTTGGCGTTTTTTTTTCTTTTTAATTTGGTTTCAATTTGTCCACTGTTGGTGATATTTAGAGAGTAAACAATTGAATCACATTAAAATGGCCAATAATGGGGGAAATGACATTAAATTGGAAGTAAAAGGAAGTCATGTGATGCACAAATCAGCTCGTTTCATCCAGTAGTTCAACTATTATCTAAAGCTTATGAAATAGTTTTATATATAATTGAAAGGAAGAAGTGAAGAAAGTACCAATACTTTTTCTGTAAGCTTTAGATAAGGTTTGCTGAAAGTATACTTTGCAGAGATAAAACTATACGTTTCAGCTCAGCCGAGTTAAGAGTTCCTATCTCATTAGTAGCAGAAATGTCAACGCCAACTTCGATTTCTCCTGTTTCCCCAGAAAGACATATAAAATAATAAGAACACGTAATGAGGTCGGACTGCTCCTGGTGACAAAATCAACAGAAAGTCAATGGAAAAACCAATTACATTCCCAGTTCAAAATATCAAAGCTTTTCTTTGTTACTCGCTTGCTTAAAACTAACTTCAAAGGAAAATCAATAGTTGAAGAATAAGTCCAGATAGCTAGCTAGCTGGCCAACTTGGATGAAATGGAGCAAAATCAAGAGAAAAGACAAAATCCTGGAGCACTCGGTCGCAAAACGGATTGGATTAGATTGGTCCAGAGAACACACCTTTGATTGTGTCTCCCGACTTTTGTGGTCATTTGGTCTTCGCTGATTGGCTAAAATAAAAGAAGAGGCTCTCGAGCGTAGAGGAACTGATTGAGGGTGCAGGAGCAACCTGGCTCTGGCAATTGACGTTAATTGACAACTTCCTGTGGAAACAGAATATCTGGAGTCAGGTAGAGTTAATTAGGCGAAATGGCTTCCCAGTAACTTTTATTGGGAATACTTCGGCTGCTTATTTTGCGAGAACGCCTTTTTATGTGCTTGACGAATCCCAACTCTCATCTCGTTTTAAATGAAACTGGAATTGCTTCAGACGCATTACCATCTAAACAAGAAAGACGCTTTATCTGGTAACAAGATTTTATAACACTGATGAGCGGTTCTGCATTAATGTATTTGCTTTCTTTATATGATACTAGTGGTACCCGCACGGCTTTGCCCGTAATAGAAAAATGAAAAGGTCTTTTGGTTCGCCTGTATATTTACAAATAATGTATGGTGAATTTTCTCGCCAATTGGCTTGTACCCATGTTACGGTTCCACGTTATGATAATTTCGTAATTTACTCGTGCATCTTATGATAGTTTTGTTCTGAAAATTGGAATAGAAAAAGAACCACATCGAATTTTCGAAAAATCGCTTCGAGGTGCACACCCCCATGCTACAAACTAATTGTGTGCCAAATTTCATGAAAATCGTCCGAACGGTCTAGGCGCTATGCGCGTCACAGACATCCTGGGAGAGACTTTCAGCTTTATTATTAGTAAAGATTAGTGGTCCGGCAAATTTACGGTTGAGTTGTTTTAAAAACAGAAAGTTATTGATATTAGAATATTGCAAATCAGAATATCTATATAAGAATCTACAGATTCCTATGCAGCAGAAATTACTAAATTATAGTATTACTAGCTGCATTGCCCGGCTTTGCCCGGTGTATCTTGAAAACAAAAATTGTGTAAAAGTGACGCATATTCAACAATCAGGCATAAATAAAAGAAAAAAAAATCATCATGCAAAATTTCCCCTCCAAACAATGACGACAGATATTAAAATACTTTTAAGAAATTAAAATAAAATGAGAAAGATGGATTTAAAAAGCGTAACCATGGAAACACAAAGTAAAATAAGTTTAAGAATTGAAAATGAGAAAGATGGAAATAAACAATGGATTCAAAAAGCGTTACCGTGGAAACGCAAAATAAAATGGTTAAAAACTTGAATAGAGAACAGATTTTTGAGCTTCATTTAATTCGCTTGTAACTTTTTTCCTAATGGAGATAGAGGGTTAAACTTTCGACCACAGGTCGAGTTAAATCTGGAGTTAAAAAAGCAGATCTTTCCAGTGGTGTTAAAAAGAAAACTGTGGGACAATCCCTTCACTTTTTATTGATAGATTTAATGCAGAAAGTAGTGCCTAAATTTCAGCTAAGCCAAAACAAATTCGAGCTAAAAACGCAAATCACTCCCGTCGTAATCAAGTTAGATCGTTGAAACAAATTGCGTAGAACGCGGAAAATTCCACTCTTTCCAACGATATATAATATTAATATATGCAAGTAATTTTTAACCCCCATCATCGGGAATATATGAGAAAATTGGGCCTAAATTGGAATAAAAAAAGAACTATTCATCGAATTTTCTTTGAACTAGTCTGCAAACCTTTTCAGGACTTAAAGGAACAAACTGTGAAAAATTCACCGAAATCGGCCGAGTAGTTCTGGAGTTTTACGAGTTCAAACACACAGACGCTTTTTGGGGACTTCATTTTTTACTATTTAGAGATTAGTGGTCCGGCAAATTTACGGTTGATTTGTTTTAAAAAAGAAAGTTATTGATAATAGAATAATGCAAATCAGAATATCTATAAAAGAATCTACAGATTCCTATATGCAGCAGAAATTACTAAATAATAGTATTATGCATAAAGCCTCAAAAATGGCGGTAATAAAACTAATTTGTTTGTTGTCTTAAAGTTCAAAAAATAAAAATCTGTTTTTATTCCCTTACTAGCGGCACCCGCACGGCTTTGCCCGTAGTAGAAAAATTAAAAGGTCATTTGGTTCGTCCGTATATTTACAAATAATGGATGATGAATTACTCGCCAATTTGCTATGTTAAATGGTTCGCCCATGTTACGGTTCCACGTTATGATAATTTCGTAATTTACTATTCCACGTTGTGATAATTTGCTCCGGTAAATGTTTTTTAAAATTGGAATAGAAAAAGAACAAAATCGAATTTTCAAAAAATCGCTTCGAGGTGCACACCCTCATGCTACAAACTAACTTTGGGCCAAATTTCATGAAAATTGGTCGAACGGTCTAGGCGCTATGTGCGTCACAGAGATCCGGACAGAGAGACTTTCAGCTTTATTATTGGTAAAGATTTAAAAATGCGAAATATGCACACATTGAGGCTGAAAAAACTAGAGCAATTTAAAATTATATGAGTTTTATATTTAAATTTTTATCTATTAATTTTTTTTTTATCATTTAACTTTTGATGTAACAAATTACTCATCAACAGTTTCTGGCAAATAATATGCCCTTTAGGCGTTCATTTTTTGCGATTACTTTTCAAAAGTTCATGAGTGGAATATACTTTATCATGCAATGTTTTAGCTGATTTTTTTAGTCTTTCAAAAGGAACATAAAAGTAAATACAATATCGTTTCGAATCTTAATAGTAACTTTTAACTTCAGAAATGAATAAGTACCTTTGTGCTATCAAATCAAAGTACTGCATACTTATGTTTCGAGGTTGCAAAGAACCCCTTTTTACTTCCATTTGCAAAAAAGGAAGTATTGTATTCGCAAAAAAATATCACTCAGAAATCGTCCTTAATTTCTATTTTACTCACCCCCGAATGAATGTTGAGTTTTTTTTTTTTTTTTCGACTCGACCACACGTGGATATAAGTGTCTAAGAACGTATAGACACGTGAAATATCCATTTTCACGATTCCCGAGTTAATTACAACGAGTTTTCTTGTGACGTCTGTATGTGTGGAAGTGCGTACGTGTGTCGCATAACTCAAGATCGGAATGTCCTAGAAAATTTGGTACGTAGACTCTTAGTGGAGTCTAGTTGTGCATTCGAGTTTGGTTGCATTCGGATGCTCCAAAGGGGTCTTTTGCCCCTTTTTGGAGAGAAATCATTGTTAATTTCGATGTAAACTCAAGTGGTGTTATAATTTGGCGGACACTTGGCGATATATCGCCAGTCTTTTGGTTGCCAAGTTTTGTCGCCAACTTGGCGACAAATTTGGCGATTTTTTTAAAATCTGGTTTTGATTTGGCTACTGTTGGTGATATTTAGAAAGTAAACTATTGAATCACATTATAATTACCAATAATGTGAAAATGACATTAAAATGGAGTAAAAGGAAGTCATGTGATGTACACATTAGCTCGTTATTTGTAATTTTCCATTCAGTGTCAGCTCAATTACATAGAATTATACTCTAACTAGTCAATCAAAAGCAACTTATTTTTAGCACTTCAAGTGAAATAACCAAATCATTTAGGCCGTTTTTGCATAAATTTACCAAAAAATGTTGCTAACTGAACCAAAAAGAGTTAGAAAACGAGCTGATGCGTGTGCATCACATGACTTCCTTTCACTCCAATTTAACGTCATTTCCCCATTATTGGCAGTTTTAATGTGATTCAATAGTTTACTCTCTAAATATCACCAACAGTGGCCAAATTGAAACCAGATTTTTTTTAAAAAAATTTGCCAAATTTGTCGCCAAGTTGGTGACTAAAAGACTGGCGATATATCGCCAAGTGTCCGCCAAATTATAACACGACGAGTTTACATCGAAATTAATAATGATTTCCCCTAAAAAGGACCAAAAGACCCCTTTAGAAAAACACCCGAGTGCAACCAAAAGGGGAGGTGCACAACTAGACCCCACTAGCAGTCTACGTACCGAATATCAACTTTCTAGGGCATACCATTCTTGAGTTATGCGACCTACATACGCATATCCGCACATACATACGTACATACAGACGTTACGAGAAAACTCCTTGTAATTAACGCTGAATCGTCAAAATGGATATTTCGCATGTCTATACGTTCTTAGGCACTTATCCACGTGTGGTGGAGTAGAAAAAAAAAACTCAACATTCATTCGGGGGTGAGTAAAATGGAAATTAAGGTCGATTTTTGAGCGAAAATTTTTTCGCGAATACAATAGTTCCTTTTTTGTAAAAGGAAGTAACAACGGAATTTTTCCGTAAGGCGCAAGTTCAAAATATGCTATGCTACGTTTTAGCTCATGTACATCTTAAACATAAATAGAACTAGGGGATTGTGTGATTGTTTTTGGCAAGTTTAGATCTAGATTGATAAATACAGAGAGATTGAGAAAAAGCACATGAAATATGGCAACGAATCATGTACGCTTTTAATCGTATTTCTAGAAATTCCAAGTACCGGTCTTCCTGTATAACGTTGTAAAAACTACTGAATGCCTTTTTTTTTTTTTTTTTTTTTTTTGTCTGATATTGCAATCACTAGTTATAGTTTTACCCAAAAATATGGCTTAGCTCTTTTCACTACCAAACGAAGATACTTATTTCAACTGAAATAAAGGAATACATTTTAAAAAATGCAAAAAAAAAAAATGCAACACGAACAAACGGAAAGTAACAACTGGAGAAAGATTTTGCTTGTACTAAAAATCGCTACATTTGTGATTAAATACGCTTTGAACGTCACCTTCTCATCTTGCCCCAAATAGTGACATACTGAGCGGGCCCATCGTTCACTCATTTCAAAAACAGATTAATTATTTTTATTAGAAGGATAATGGATGAAGTGACGGATTGCTTCTAATCTAGTGCACTGAAGACAGAGCGAAAAGAGCCAATGAGCTTTATTAAGAAATAGAACACAAATATCTTACCCCGGGTAAAGTGCATTTCATGCTCCAATCACAAAAGAGCCGTATATCCTGTCGGGTAGTAGAACTTAGACGCCGCTTCCTGTTTTAATAATTAACTCTATTAGAGTGAGACATTTCGAACAATTTCATCGCATCTTGCAGCATAAGCTTGAAGGCTCAATTAACATATCTTACTTGCAATTAAACTCATGAAGTGAAACGTTTTGTGGAAGTATGTCATGTTCTATACACACATACGTTAAAACAATAAAAGTTCTTTATTTGTAATGGAAGTTATGTGTAATTGTTTCAAAAGGTTTTATTGCAATACCAGACAAAAACGAGCCAATTTAATGTAATTTCCTCATTATTGGCAATTTTAATGTGATTCAATTGTTTACTCTCTAAAAATCACCAACAGTGGCCAAATTAAAACCAAATTTTTTAAAAAATCGTCAAATTTGTCGCCAAGTTGGCGACAAAACTTGGCGACCAAAAGACTGGTGATATATCGCCAAGTGTCCAACAAATTATAACACCACTTGGGTTTACATCGAAATTAACAATGATTTCCCCCCAAAAAGTAGCAAAAGACCACCTTAGGAACTTTCGAATGCAACCAAAAGAGAAGGTGCACAACTAGGCCCCACTAGGAATCTACGTACCAAATTTCAACTTTCTAGGACATACCGTTTTTGAGTTATACGAGATACATACACACATACATACGTACATACGGACGTCACGAGAAAATTCGTTGTAATTAACTCGGGGGTCGTCAAAATGGATATTTCAGGTGTCTGTACGTTTCTAGGTATATATACACGTGTGGTCGGGTCGAAAATAAAACTCAACATTCATTCGGAGGTTAGAAAAATGGAAATTAAGGGCGCTTTTTTGAGTGAAAATGTTTTAGCGAATACAATGCTTTCTTTTTTGTAAAAGTAAGTAAAAAGCAATACCGGCATTCAGTATTTTTTACAACGTTTTACCGGAATACCGGTATTTGGAATTTCTAAAAATATGATTAAAAGAATACATGATTCGTTTTCATATTTCATGTACCATTTTTCAATCTCTCTATATCATCCTATATCTAAACCTGCCAAAAACGAATACACAAACCCCTAGTTCTATTATGTGTTAGATGTACATTTTGCTAAAATATAGCATAGCATATTTTGAACTTGCTCCTTATGGAAAAATTCCGTTGTTACTTCCTTTTACAAAAAAGGAAGTATTGTATTCGCAAAAAAAATTTCACTCAAAAATCGACCTTAATTTCCATTTTGCTCACCCCCGAATGAATGTTGAGTTTTTTTTTTTTCGACTCGACCACACGTGGATAAGTGGCCAAAGAACATATAGACACGCGAAATATCCATTTTGACGATTCCCGAGTTAATTACAACGAGTTTTCTCGTGACGTCTGCATGTACGTATGAATGTATGTGCGTATGTATGTCGCATAACTCAAAAATGGTATGTCTTAGAAAGTTGAAACACTCCTAGTGGGGTCTAGTTGTGCACCTCCCCATTTGGTTGCATTCGGGGGTTTCTAAAGGGGTCTTTTGCCCCTTTTTGGGAGAAATCTTTATTAATATCGATGTAAACTCAAGTGGTGTTTTAATTTGGCGGACACTTGGCGATATGTCGCCAGTCTTTTGGTCGCCAAGTTTTGTCGCCAACTTGGCAACAAATTTGGCACTTTTTTTTCTAATTAATTACAACGAGACATCTGTATGTATGTCGCATAACTCAGGAACGGAATGTCCTAGAAAGTTGAAATTTGGTACGTACGCCCCTAGTGGGGTCTGGTTGTGCACTCCCCTTTTGGTTGCTTTCGAGTGTTTCTAAAGAGATCTTTTGCCCCTTTTTTGGGGGAAATCATAGCTAATTTAGATGCAAATTCAATTGGTGTTATAATTTAGCGGACACTTGGCGATGTATCGCCAGTCTTTTGGTCGCCAAGTTTGTCGCCAACTTGGCGACAAATTTGGCGTTTTTTTTTTTAAAATCTGGTTTCAATTTGGCCACTGTTGGTGATACTTAGAGAGTAAACTATTGAATCACATTAAAATTGCCAATAATGGGGAAATGACATTAAATTGGAGTAAAAGGAAGTCATGTGATGCACACATCAGCTCGCTTATTATATAACACTTCTTCCATTAAAGTTAAATTTTCATAAGATCAATCGTTGCATGAGGAGTCATCAGCCAAGTTGTGACTGACAAAAGCATTATTTTTATCTCAATTCTTATGTAATGATTCAAGAAGGACAATGTAACGTTGCAATTTGGTTTCGGTCCAAAATTCCAGAGTAAATTGCAATAATGAGGCTTTCCAAATGGACTACACCGTATATTTTTTCTAAATTATATATGTATATACAGTTGACCTTGATGATCAACTGAGGCAAAATACAATGCTTAATAACTACAAATGTCGAGCGATGTTCAATACTCTCTATTTCATTTCTGTATTCCAAAAAAAAAAAAAAAATAATTTGAATTTTGACATCTTGAATTCAAATTACGTTTTTCGCAATCACGAGTGTGTGTATGTAGGTGCGTGCGTTTGTGTGTGGGGAGTATGTGTGTTTGTGTGTAGGGGGTATGTGTATGTGTGTGTAAGCATGCATGTGTGTTCGTGTGTGCTGGCATAAGTGTGTGGGTAGTTGTGTGTATGAATGTGTGTGTGTGGAAGGGGGTATGTGTATGTGTGTGCAGCTATGTGTGTTTGTGTCTGTGTGCAAGCATGAGTGTGTGGGTAGTTGTGTGTATGTTTTTGTGTGTGTATGTGTAGGTATCTGTATGTATGCGTGTGTGTATGTATGTGTTTGTGTATGCGTGTAGGTGTATGTGTTTGTGTGTGCGTGTCGTTGTGTATGTATGCGCGTGTGTGTAGGACATGGATGCAACCTGGAGACTGCTTTCGCTATAGGAGCAGCATCGTGAGGAGCCGGTCGACGGTGATGGTGCGGAGGGTGGCGGTGGGAAAATAAAATGATAGGACGCCAAAAACAGTCAAATGAAAGCAATAAGCAATCGTTATTGCTCAAAACATTAGATTTGAAGATATTGATGGTTAAATTATTATTTTTATCCTGACCTAAAAATTAACCCAATTTTTTGAAATTATTAATATGTTGATGAGTAAATTTGATACTTAGATGGTGAAAATAACGTTTGATGAAATTTTTCTTCGATTTTAAGAACATATATTATGTTTGATCTGGTTACAATATTTGACGTCATCAAGGCTAACATAGTAAAGAAGGACGCAAGAATTATAAAAAAAAAGGGAATCCTGTTTATAAGTAACTAAAGAGGAAATCATAAGTATATCTACAATATTTCGTTCATTACAATGGGTTACTTTTGTTATACTTTTTTTCATCGATATCGTTTATTTTTTACTGTACTTGCAGCACGACTGTAGCTGTAAAAGCTATTAAGGTCAAGATGTCTTGCGTGTTATTCAAGTAATAACCGACATGCCTCGTCGAATTACCCCCAAAGTCTTTCTTCCTTTCCGTTTTCTCTCTAAATGAACAATTCTAGACAGTCAAAGAAAATATTATTACGTGAAATTCTAGATAGTATTTATTTGAGAGATATGTTTTAAGACCCATTGCAATGCCAAAGCAATGAAAAGTTTATGAATATAATCGCGTTGAAATAATTTTAAAATAAAATTTTTGGCTTCAAAGCTGTAACTAAAATTATTTGTTAGTAAAGTTTAAGGTAGTTGAAACATTTTAGCCAAGTGCTTTAAAAAAAAAAAAAAAGATATTGAGACTTTGGGAACAAGGCTAATTGCAGCTCCTCTTCCAGATTTAGCAAAGTTTGTTTTAGATACCCATTTTATAGAAATTCAGGTTTCAATTTAGCTTAAGTGCGGGGGAAAAATACTGATAAAATGTAATTGATAGTTGCTGATAAGCACGATGGAAATTAAGTACAAAACAAAATGTATGTATTAAATACGTAAAAAAGCAACAATTACACTCTAAAATATCATTTGAAATATATATTATGAAGTTTAAAAGAAGAGAAAGAAAAAAACATATTTTAGTAAGTTCATTTGAGGTAAAACTATTTTTGAATGTGAATTTTTTGCGTAAGTCTTCAGTACTTCCATTTTATCTCTTCTCAATGGTTCTATCAATCTAAATTAATCTGCAGTAATTTCATTTGAAATGTCCCCTAATTATTCAGTTTTAAAATTGTAAAACAATACAACTGCCAAAATATGAAATCAAATAAATAAATAAAGATTCAGGATCATTACTAATATTAGTTTTTTCTATAAGCTTTACTAAAAACTTCCATCAAAATGAAGATTTGACCCCTTCCAAAGCTTACATCTAAAAACACCAAAAATTAATGGTTGAATAATGGACTACATTTAAAGCATTACCCAATAAAATGCTTCGAATATAATTTAAAAAGCAATTGGAATTGTTAGATTCTTACCGGAATTTTTCTTCTGTTTCTGCTCTCTGATAAGCTCTTAGCAGCGAGGATTTAAAACGGCGAATTCTTATTTATCTAAGCCATTTTGCCTTTATGGGATCAAATCAGAACGGCTGACTGTACTCTTCAATTCTTTAAGCTGTGTGTATGTGTGTTAGTAAAATTCGATTGTTATAGTCGAATGTTCCTTCATCGTCTTAACTTCACGAATAGCTACAAATCAGATAGTATTTAAATTATTGCAGTGAGTAGCTTCGAAAATGTCAAAGTTGCTGTTGAAATTGTCACAGGCGTTGTTCTAATTAGCTGTTAATAATACATTTCTTATAGTTTCTCGATAAAATGCCTTACAATTAATTCTGCCCAAGTATCACACACCGATTTGAATAAAATTTTGCTTATCGATAGAACACTTAAAAATAATGAACGCGTGTTTTTTTTCATCGGCAATTAACACTTTTAACGGGGTAAAATTTACCCCCAAATACTGGAAAATTGGAATGTTAGAGGAATGGGGTCGTTCCCAAAATTTCAAAGGTATTTTTTTCTGAAAGAGCATGCTTAAAAACATAGAATTGTACCATTTTTTTAAATAATTTGTTTCAGTTTAATATTTAAAAAAAAAATTACTTAAATCGGTGCTCTTTCACCGTTTAACGCTTCTACCAATGACATCACAAATGATGAAATGCCATTCAGTGTTGCCATTCACTTTCAAGAATATTTAATTCGCATATTTACTCACGTGTATTGGCAACGATAGGGTTGGTAGCAAGCGTAGAGTGCAATTTTAATTCAATACTTGACTATCATTACGTGGAAACGTAGTAGAAAGATGCGGCAAAATGCATCATTTGTGACGTCATCAAGACCACGCCTTGTTTGAAAAATCGGACATTTAAAAAAATTAATTAAAAAAAGACTGTTGGGAAAATGAAAGTATTTTCTGGGTCCATGTTATTTGTTTTTGCTCATTCTATCCATTTCAATGACTAAAAGTAGTACTTTTGACAGAAGGAAACCATCACCCCATTATTGAAAACTTGGAAACTGAACAACCTTAAGTTGACGTGTTTCGGGATTTTTCTGAAAATACTATTAATAGGGGTAAACTATCCTTTGCAATTTTACCCCGTCATGGTGAATAATCTTGAAACTTAAATCTATCGTAAGAAAGTTGTGTAATATATCAATGGAAAGCTCTAATTTTTACACATCACAATGATTTTTAAATTTTTCTTCTACTATAATTAGGAGAGAAGTTTCCGTCATTTGTAAGATCACACTTTTAATTTTCTTTCCGCACATTTTGGGTTCTTTTACAGTCCTATATTTTGGACAATGTTCAAAATAGAAATCTAAAAATTGGTAGGACCAATTATCTTGCCATATGTGGTTTTAATGCCCATATTTTATTGAAATTGGAAATGGTGAGATCAAGAAGGTGATTCATCCGACATGAAATTGCTCATAGGAAATTAGGGACCATTCATTAATTACGTAAGGGTCCCAGGGGGGAGGGGGTTGGAAAAATCTCTACATTCTCTTACTTTGGGGGGGGGGGTCAAGCCCATTCGTACGTAATACTTTCCAAGTCAATATTTCACATTAGAAATCGCGCGCAGGGGCAGGGATTCTATTTCTTTTGCTTCTCAAAGGTTAAAAATGTATTAGGATAAGCTGTTATTTTTTTTTTTTACAATGAACGTATAGTGTAAAATATAATATAAGAATCACACTATGTATGGCATGTTTTATTTTTAATTAGTATTGCTTCATTAAAAAAAAATGTCGAAAAAACCTTTAGCCCAGATTCTAACTTTTTAATAAATATTTCTGTACACAAAAAGGTTTAATCAAATAACAAGTGAATTTAAAAGCGGTTCCAGTGATGTAAGATTCGGTAATTTATGATTTTAAAAAAACGAAATAGAATCTTACGTAAGAATAGAGGGGAGGGGTTTAAAAAATCTTATGTACCCTTACATGAAGGGAGGGGGTCAAATATTGCCAAAATCATCCTTACGTAATTAATGAATGGCCTCTTATCCCCGTGACGGAGTAAGATTACGAGGAATGATTTACCCCTATAAATAGTATTTTCAGAAAAATCTTGAAAAGCGTCAACTTTAATTTTTTTTCAAATTTGCAATTATTATTTGAATTTTGGAAGTTAAAATTTAAAATAAAAGAATATAAAAAAACTCTCTAAGATCCCAATTATCAAATTTTGGGGGTAAATTTGGCCCCGTTAAAAGCGCTTATTGCCGATAAAAAATGCGTGTTTACCATTTTAAATGTTCTATCGGTGAGCAAAGTTTTATTCATATAGGCGGGCGACACTCGAGTATGGTTACTTGTAAGACTGAATGCTATATTTTTTATGGTTTCAGATTCTTACTAAATCAGAAATTAACACCTCGATGAGGTAAATCATTAAGGTCTTTAGATAAAAACTTCCACAAAAAAGAAAATTTTAATAGAATTTTTCATGTTAGTTGAATTCTTTTTTTATTTGGCGGATTGCACTTTACTTTTTATGGACTTAGTTTAATTATTCAGCTGGTTATGTTTTATTTCAATGGAACTTTTAGTATTCAGTCTTAGTTTAATGCCTTTTTTCTCTTTGCTTTAAAATTGCATATTTAGTTCAAAATATGAGCGACATTTTTTGGCAGCGTCCGACAAGCAGATTGGCTCCCTATTTTGACTCATTTGGCGAAACACTTTGAAAACGTGCCAAAATGTGTTCCACGTATTGATAATTCCACCTCATCTTCTATTTTACATCAAAACACTTGTTCTCGCAAAACTTCCGTATTTCAACATAATCCACCACAAGCCACCACCTAACATCATTCCCAAATTCTTCATGTCCTAAAACCCATCCTCAGGATTGCGGAGTTTTATGCGACAATATTTCAATAAAAGACTCTCAAATATCCGATTTTATTCCGTAAAACTTTCCGAACTCAACGAAAAATCAATAGTTTATCCTTTTCCCCAAGTACACCTCCGTGCAATAATATGATTGAATTGACTCCGGAATAAGACTTCTGGGAGCTATAGCGTGTTCGCAGGCAGTCACAGCCTCAACGAGTTTCCGATCAATAACTAATTACCCACCTGAGTCTCCCAATATCTCGAGCTCACAGCGGCAAGAGAAATCCATTCTTCGAAGAAAAATTAATATTTTTCAAAATTGTATTATTTTATACAAATCATATTTCTCATCAGATTTCAGCTCTCAGGTTTTTCTTAATCACATTTATTGTATCCTTTACATGCAATTTTGAGTTTTGTGTAAACTAGAACGAAGTAGATTTTTTTGTTCTTCCTTATTTTTCAGCTTCAGATTTTCTATTAACTAAACGTCACGGAATCCGAAATATGATTCAATTAAAAAAAATAAAATCTGGATAAACATTAGGAACCATTCATTAATTACGTAAGGGTCCCGAGGGGGAGGAGAGGTTGGAAAAATCTCTATATACCCTTACTTTGGGGGGGGGGGAGTCAAACATATTCTTACGTAATATTTTTCCAAGTCGATATTTTATATTAGAAATCGTGCGGTCAAGTGGTTTGGTAGGGATCCTACAGTGGTGTTAAACAAAAATGCATCACTCGCGCCGCCAAGGAGAGGAATATCATCCCGACTGCATTCAACACACAGTCAAGCATCCCGTATCCCGGATGATCTGGGGATGTATTTCTGATCAAGGAGTTGGTGGGCTTCACTTTGTGCAAGGAACGGTAAACGCTCAGGTGTACACTGGCATTTTGGAGGAGACATTGCTTCCTACTATCCGGGATCCCTTTACTTCAGTTCCAAACGTCATTTTCCAGGTGATTCTGCTCCGTGCCATAGGGCAAAAGTGGTAAGTAACAACTCAAAAACCTTTATCCTGCCATTAGACTTAAATTGACACGGGGTTAAGTCATTTTCTTTCTCTAAAGGCTCTTTCTCTAAGGGCAGTTTGCCTTGGCCCGGAAACAGCCCTGGTCTACGTAAACAATGATCGGATTCCTGCTGCTGAATGTTTATTTCATAAGTTTTGCAGAATTTCACATACATTCATCGTTAATCGGTCGACCAAAACTTCTCACATAATCCCATTGTTGTGAAAATGCGAGGGGTATATTTTTTTTTTTTTAACCAACACTGTATCATTTGCGTCTGGATGGAAAAACCCATTAGGATAAGCTGTTTTTTATTTGTTTTACAAAGAATGGTTAATGTAAAATTGAATAAAAGAATCGCACTATGTATGGCATGGTTTATTTTTAATCAGTATCGAATCATGTACAAAAAGTGTCGAAAATACATTCGGTCTAGATTCAAACTTTTTAGTAAACATTTCTTTACACAGAAAGGTTTGATTTAACCTTTCAAATGTAGTAGATTTAGTAACGATTCCAATGAAGTACGATTCGTTATTTTATTATTTTGAAAAACGAAATGGAATCTTATGTAAGAATATTGGAGAGGGGTTTAAAAAATCTTACGTACCCTTACATGGGGGGGGGGGGGTCGAAAATTGCCAAAATCATCCTTTGGTAATTAATAAATGGCCCCTTACTTATTTTAAACTTCACATTTTTCCTTTCAAACAAGGTCCAGAGTTCACATGGTCCAGAGAAATCCACTTTTTGGAGAAAAATCAATACTTTTGAAAATTGCATTATTTTTATTCAAATTACATTCTTCCTCAAATTTCATTTCTTAAGTTTTCGTTAGTCAAATTTACTGAAGTTTTTGCGTAAAATTTTCACGTACACGAAAAAAAGAGTTGAGCCAGCAAAAGTGGATCACTTCTTAAGTATATCGGATAGATTGACCAATTGATGGGATTTTAAAAGCAAGTTTATTAAAAAAAAATCTTAACATAGTCAAAAACAACCACTGATGCTTGGAATTATTTAAAAAATAGGGCAACTTTTATTGCTCTTCGTCAAAGTTTTTTTCTTTAGTGTGTAATAGGGAGGGCGGAAGGAAAGGGTAGGATAAATGAAAAAAGATCTAGCAATCTAGTAATTGAACACTCATAACCAGTAGGCACAGGCAACCTTTTTTCGTCGTTTCGTTACTGAAATTGTAAAACAAGAAGTTACTTCTGCCAATCCATGCAGAGAAAAACTTTTTAAAAGCTATTACTAAAGAGGGAGAGAAAAAAAAGAGCTGTTCAGTTACTGGGGAGCAAGGGTGCCCATATAGGGGGGCAAGGGAGCTCAAACCCCCCCCCCCCCTTAGAAATGAGAATTTCCTTGCTTTTAGTGCTTTTTTATTGCAAAAATGTATAAAAATTTCTTTTCTAGCCATTAATGAATAAGTTATTAAAAATGTCAAATTTTAATATCTCTAGTCTGTACTGAAATCGGGTTCCATGGGGAAAATATTCTGTTAAACCATGGGGAAAATTTTTGAGCCCCCCCCCCCCCCTTAAAATTTTGCATATGGGCGCCCTTGCTGGGGAGTATTCATCCATCAGTCAGTTTGTATAACTATCAGTTCATATCCTTTGACCTAGTTATTGAACTTTTCAACAGCAATCGACTCTTGGATTTCCACGAATGTAGATCAGTGGTTCCCAAACTTTTTTCCGGGGACTCCTTTTCGAGTTTTTCCGTTTCGCTTGGACTTCCCAGTTGTTTCAAAATTAGTGATGCAGTGTAACATTTACACTAGATTAAACACATGTTACCAAACGAAAGCAAAAGAAAGATGTATGGAAATACCGGAGCACAAATTACAAAAATTTATCCGACAGTGAAAGTTTGCAAAGTGACGAGGTTCTTGGTAAGCTTTCTTTATGCCAAAAATGTAAACAAGAAAGTGGAATTTTTTTCATCTTTTTATTACTTATAACAGCACAAAACGAAAATCGGGTAACACTAATATATAAAATCGATATATAAGGTAATAAATGTTCCTAATGGAAGAGTGGCACTGACTGTAAAGTGTCTTTAAAAAGAAAAACTAATACCCAGTTACTTGAATCATCCATTTTAAGGATTAACTTTAACTATGGAAGGACTTAATACTTTTAACTCAGTTTTCAGACATGAATAAATATATAAAAAAATGACTTAAAATTTACTTTTCCATCGTCAAAGCCTACTTGTTTCCCTCTTTTTTGGCTAGTTAGAAAAGATATCCAATTGTGTATCAGTTACAATTACTGATTTAATGCAATTTTCATTTACACTGAATTCTTAAAAAATATAACCATTACAAGACTTATGATACTTTCATGTGCAAAAATATCGATCACAAACCATAAACGTTTAGCAAATCTCAACTGCAACATAGAAAAAAACCTTAACGAGCTGATGTGTGCATCACATGACTTCCTTGTACTCCAATTTAATGTCATTTCCCCATTCCTGGAATGTTTTATGTGATTCAATAGTTTACTCTCTAAATATCACCAACAGTGGCCACATTACAACCAGATTAAAAAAAAAAAAAGATCGCCAAATAGGCAGCCAAGTTGGCGACAAAACTTGGCGACCAAAAGACTCGTGATATATCGCCAAGTGTCTACTAAATTATAACACCACTTGAGCTTACGTCGAAATTAACAATGATTTCCCCCCATAAAAGGGCAAAATACTCTTTTAGAAACACCCGAATGCAACCAAAAGGGGAGGTGCACAACTAGAACCCACTAGGAGTCTACGTATTAAATATCAACTTTCTAGGACATACTGTTCTTGAGTTATGCGACATACATACGCACATGCGTACATACATACGTCACGAGAAAAGTCGTTGTAATTAACTCGGGAATTGTCAAAATGGATATTTCGCGTGTATATACGTTCTTAGGCCACGAGTTTTCGAGTCGAAAAAAAAAATCAACATTCATTCGAGGGTGAGTAAAATGGAAACTAAGGTCGATTTTTGAGTGAAATTTTTTCACGAATACAATACTTCCTTTTTGTAAAAGGAAGTAAAAAAGGAAACACATTCATCCTGCATTGCCTCAAAGGGCATCGGACCCTTATTTGCATCTCATGTGCCAAAATTTTATTTTTTGCTTACATGCACTTCTTGCGGACCGGAGTGGACCCCGGAAGGTCCATGTGGACTACTTTGGGAACCACTGATGCAGATAATCAACAATTATGGTGGACTGGGTTACTGTTTAAACCATTGAGAAGAGATAAAATGGTGGGAGTGAAGACCTTCACTCATGAAACCCAGACACCAAGTCACGTGATATATTTAAAAGCAAAGCATTGGAAGAAAGCAGGTTTCTATCGCTTGTTTCACGTAAAACGTGCCAACCATTCGTCGTTGTTGAGTCACGTGACTCGGGGTCTTTGGGTCAACTTTTACTAAGTCAATGATTGGATTTGCACCCTCCATTTTAACTCATACTCTAAGGTTTAAGCAATGCACGGCTGGTATGGAACTATTCCAATAAGCTAGCCACTCTAAAATGGCGGAACTTGATATCACGGCTTCTAATGATTAAAAGATGTTAAGATTGCAGTCCGGCTATCATTTAGTGGATAATTCTTGAAGAACGGTTCCCACTTCTCTCCATAACCTCACCTGCTTTACGTGATTGCTGCAGCTGCTTTGAGAGATCGGACCCACTCTGCGTCCAATTACATAAAATAATGTGAAAATAATACATAATTGTACAATTTAAGTTGTTATTGCTCGCAGTTTGGTGAGATATTGGCGCCAAGAAGGTGCTTTGGTTTTCCGACTCCAGCACTATACCACAAGTGCGTTTGTTTAAAAATGAACACAAACAAAATATAAGCTTGTTTTGCTAATTTCGAAGCAGCTGGATTGTCTTCAGTTTGGTTAATAGTCACTTTAGATACAAACAAAATCATTGCTTTTAGTTACTAATGAATAACAGCTTCATTCTAAGAGGTCAAAGAATATATTCCCCTGTGAGATCCTGTATATATTTAATGCGATTTACATTTTATGTTTGATAACACACATAATTGTTTGAACTATTTGTTTTTTTTACTTTTTGGTTTTGGATTATTACTAAAAAGCTTACTTGGAATTTTGAGCAATGACGATTTGCTCTTTATCCCCACGTGACCGTTTTTTATACTCCATTGATTTTTTAAATTACCATGACGACGAAAATCAATCTAGCTCGTTGTTTTAAAAATTTAATCAGATAGAATAATATCCGTCGTCATGGTTACAAATCGTCAGCGATTTTCCTTCGTTCAATGCTTAACTCAAGCAGTTATTACTTTAAAAATTTGTGTTTTCTCTTACTGTGTAGATGAAAAACATCTATATAGATGAACATAACTAGCAAAAATTCATCTAAATACAAAACTTCCAGATTACTAATTCCCATCATTTAAGACTGAAAAGAAAAAAAGTTATATCGGCATACGCTGTAAATATAATCTTTATAAGAAAAGTACATGTGCAAATAACCATAGTAGCTTTTTTTTTATTTAATCTGGAAAAAAATGAGTTTTCTTTAAGTTAAGTTACATAAATTGGCTAACTGTAATTGATGATAATTAAACTATCATTTATATATATTTATACATATATATATCTTAAAAAGGGGAGTTCTTGAATAATTTATTTTCATTCTCTGAGATAAAAAATAAAAATTCTTGTAGAACTCTTATTTTCTATCTCGATGAAAATATTTTTTTGAAAATATTACCTTTCCTTAAATACTAGAAAAGCTCATGGCCAATTCAAAAATGTCCTATAATATATTTCCAAGCTTGAGACTTAATTTACTACTAGTGACACCCGCACGGCTTTGCCCGCAGTAGAATATTAAAAGGTCTTTTGGTTCGCCTGTGTACTTACAAATAATGTATGATGAATTTCCCGCCAATTGGCTTGCCCATGTTACGTTTCCACGTTATGATAACTTGGTAATTTACTCGTCCATCTTGTGATAATTTTGCTCGGGAAAATGTTCTTAAAATTGGAATAGAAAAAGAACAAAATCGAATTTTTGAAAAATCGCTTCGAGGTGCTCACCCCCATGCTACAAACTAATTCTGTGCCAAATTTCATGAAAATCGGCCGAACGGTCTAGGCGCTATGCGCGTCACAGAGATCCTGACAGATCGAGATCCGGACAGATATCCAGATTGAGAGACTTTCAGCTTTATTATAAGTACTAGTGGTACCCGCACGGCTTTGCCCGTAGTTGAATATTAAAAGGTCATTCGGTTCGCCTGTATATTTACAAATAATGGATGACGAATTTCTCGGCAATTGGCTATGTTCATTCGCTCTCCCATTCCACGTCATGATAATTTCGTAATTTACTTGTCCATCTTATGATAATTTTGCTCCGGAAAATGTTCTCAAAAATGAAATAGAAAAAGAACAAAATCGAAGTTTCGAAAAATCGCTTCGAGGGTCACACTCCCATGCTACAAACTAACTTTGCGCCAAATTTCATGAAAATCGGCAGAACGGTCCAGCCGTTATGCGCGTCACAGACATCCAGACAGAGAGACTTTGAACTTTATTACTAGTAAAGATAATAATATAAAAAGATAAATCACTTTTCCCCCAGTAATGCTTAAACAAAAATTTGAATTGTCACTAATGATTGAAAGAACCAGGGGACTTCCAAAATCATTTGCATTTGGCCACCATTTTTGGTCTTCCCTTCCGCGAACAGCCGAGTAAAAATGGTTGCCAAGGGAACGCATGCTTTATTTGCATATTCATTGACGAGTTCGTCGCCATAGGAGACTGTCGTCGCAAAAGGTTGCTTTTACGACTAGCCCCCCCCCCCCCCACCTGCGCTTTTACTATTCAAGAAAAGAGTTGGGGACTTCTTTCTGCAGACCATCTTTCGGATTCTTTGAAAGTTTGAAATCGCATTTTAAAGGGAAGCGAAAATTTACAGAATTCGAAATGAGCTTCGAGTCAGATTTTAGGGCCGCGATGTGAAATCTTACGGTCGTCAGTTTTGATATTAAAGTCTTTTGAAGCGGTGTATTGAATTAGGAGTATTCTAAGCTATTTATATCGCATCTTTTGAACATATCAGCAAGCTGCGTACTATCAGAAAGTTGAGGAGTAAAAATAACTTGATTAATTGATTGCAATCGTTTTGGAAAGGAACGCTTTTTTCACTTTGCCGCGGCTTGATATTGGAGTCATTAGCTTTATGATTGGTAGATAGCGAGTCATGCTTCCAGGCTAATGACATTCATGAAAGTTATGAAAATTGATATTTATTTGCTTTTTTCGATGTCCTGTGTTTATTTTTACCGATTATTTTTATTTTTGGCACTTTCTTTTAGATTAGATATCTGTATGTAATTACTTTATTATTTGACTAACAACACTTTGACGCGGCAGTTATGAACAATTATTTATTAAATCAAACTTTATTTAAGAAGTTCTTAAACAGGGGCATTTGAAAGAATTTATTTGGAATTTGTTTTTCATATTCATTTGGTCTCCTCTAAATTAATGTTTTTGCTTCTTAATAACTTTTATTTAATATTACAATTTCAGACTTTCTTACCGTAAGATCATTTATTCTTTGAGGATGTCTTAATGTGTAATAGTGTAACTTTTAAAATATTACGAATCCTCAAGGCTTTTTTTTTTTTTGATGTTTAGAAAAATTGGAAATGGTTAACTAAAATTCATGAAAACATAACTTTTAGATACATGATGTAACTACTTCACTGCATCCTTTAACCGCGAAACTTCAGCGTATCAGAAACAAAATCAAATTTCTTTCTTTTTTGATATTAAAATATGTTTCTGGCAATTGCATATAAGTTTTCGTTTGAATAATCTGAATTCATAACGAAAGATATCTTGAAATTCTGTTTTGATTTTAAATATTTCCCATTTAGAAATTCGGGACAACATGATTCTTTAAAAACAATTATTGATTTCTTTAATGTTTTGGTTAAATTTCGTTCATCATGTATTAAATGAAAATTTCGGAGCTACTAGGAGATATATGTCTCATACGACAGAATACAATTTATGACTAAGAAATTTTTTTTAACAGGCAGATGGTTTGTCTGGGATTATAAACAATGTAGTTCTTTGTACGTAAAAGCAAACTTATCGCAAGAAAATTATCCAAAGACAATGCATAAAGTAAAATCTCCGGTTTTTGATCCCGTACTAGTAGTTGACACTGTACTAGTAGTTGGCACTGCATTAGCTCATGTGCTAGTGCATGACACTGCACTAGCACATGAGACTGCACTAGTAGTTAAACTCGGAACTAGTACTTGCCACTGCACTTGTAGTTGACAAGGTACTAGTACTAGACACTGCACTAGCAGTTGACATTGCATTAGCACTTGACACTGCACTAGTAGTTGACAATACACTAGTACTTGTCACTACACTTGTAGTTGACACTTTTCAAGGGAAAATACGGCAGGAATAGATAACATAAAATTGCTAATAAATTAACAAAATTATGAAATGCTGTAAAAATTTGCAATGCTTACCTTTCAACTAATTTTATCGTGCTTGAGCTTCCCTTGTTAATTTATTTTTTCTTTATAAGTGTCAACTACAAGTGGTTTCCCCCCCCCCCCCATTTAACATCAAACATCTTTCTGATGTTTCACAGGACGTTAGATATTGGCAAAAAAAAAAAACCACCTCCCACTTTAAATTTTAACTCTTTGGGTCACGTTGTCTAAAGAAAACTTCCTGCATACGAATACCTACGATATCGATCAGAGATAACTGAGGGGAAAACATCTTGACAGGCGAGGATGCGAAACGATGCAGTACGTCACCTCGGGGTATATTTCAAGAGTACGTCAAATTCCGAATGTTTTCGGTTATCTAGTTTTCCGAAAAATCATATTTCAATGATATATCCTTACGTGGAGCAAACTTGAAAACTTTAAGTGCAGCGGAGGGCTGTAGTGCTGAAATATTGAAAAGGAGAATAGCTTATTTTATATTCTTGAACATACATTCGTGTATGTGAAAGTTCCAAAAGTAGAAACATTCCTTCTACAGCTTTCTCAAATATTTAAAATGGTCGAATACCACTTCGTTCGATCTGCAAATATCCAATTTCAATACTCGGTATATGTTTGAAATTTGAATATTATTCAATCTGGATAAACATTGTTTAAATAATTCAATGGTATTTGCTAGAAAAATGTTGTATGTTTATGGTCTTGAAAACTAGTCAATATATTGGAAAAATATTTGTTTGAAAACGAATTGGATCAAAATATCTTACACTTAGAATATAGATATCTTTCAATATATCCTTTTCAAAATTGCTTCTTTTAAAGTTAGTCAGCTCTCAGAAAAAAATAAGAAAGCAGAAATTCTCCAGAATTTTTTTCTACAATCAGTTTAAGGTACGGTCTCTATCTAAAAAAGGAAGAAAAAGCGATTGGACGAGGGCAGAGCAAAATGATCACGCTATGGGAATTTATATTTTCCTCCTTAATTGACCAGAGATAAAATGAAAAACCTTTTATTAAACTTCTGGAAGGTGATTAAACTGTTACTCTTTACTAAGCAAACATTTTTGAACATATTTATCTGCATAATAAGAAAAAATAAGTGAAGGAAGAACTCTAACAAAATAGACATTTTTGGCTTATAGGTGGGGCAAAATTGTCACTGTATTTACCATTATGCTGAAAGTTAGGAAATAAATGGAAAGCTGCCATTTCAACTACTTCAAACATTTTAAATAAAATATAGTAAGCATAACAGTAACATTAATTATCCCCGATATTTTATGGCTATATTTTGCACAAACTTCATTTAATGTTACTCCTCAAAAAGCTTCCTTTTGAGTTATAATTTTCATGAATATTCATTATTAACTAAAGTTAGTATCTGTACATCATAATAGTATAGAGTAAGTGTCTATAAAGTAGTAACTATAATAGTCTCTTTTTATTATCAAAATGAAAATGTTAAACAAACAAAATCTTAGCATAAGCTATAAACAATATACAGCAGTGGAGTTCAAATATTTGCAATATTAGGCAAAAAGATTGGATTGTAATATTTCTTAATTTCAAAATATCTTTAGGAATAAAGGGAATTTCTATAATGATAAGAAATTAAAACCTGTGCTTTTCTTAAATTTTGCAAGATTACAATTAAGTTTGGTGAAGAAAATTTTTCATAAATCAAGTAGAAAACGTTAATTAAGTATACCGAAAGATTTGAATCGAAAACTTAATACTTTTTTTACCAACAAAAATATAGGTTCCCAAATTCTGAGTTATTCATAATTTAAGAGAAAATATAAAGTATGATGGTATGAGAAATTCCTTAAAATTGTTCAATATGAGCAATAAAGGTTATAGAAATTTGCATAAGGGAGACCGAGTACAGTTGATACAGGGTTGAGCTGACACAAGGACCTTAATTTTCAAGTGCCCCGTTATGTTCCCAAAACTGAGAACTTCATAAAGAAGCAAATGACGTGTATTTGACGTAACGCACGCAGCCGAACCTGTAGTTTTTTGTTTGAGAGCTGCTCATAAAAAAGTTTTGCACACATAAAAAATGATAGTGCGCTTTAGATTGTCATATAAAGTATAAAAGTAATTATATCAGATTAAGCTAAATACTACTGTTGGCCTTGAATAGGAGGCATAACTTTATGTAATAGAAATAGCTCATATTCAAAGCTTTTTACTACCGTTTCTGAATAAGTGAAATGGTGTTGTTTGAGCCAAGTTGATACGGTGTAATAATTTAACTAAAAATGTTTGTTTTCCTCTTCCAGAAATGGTTTAAAATCAGTAAAATCTCAAATGAAGGAAATACCTCCTGAAATATTTGCAAGAACACATTTTGGAGAAGATAGTCATATTTAAGTTTTTCTTAATAGGGTGGTGTCCTTCAGTCAAAAGTACTACTTTTAATCATTGAAATGGATAGAATGAGCAAAAGAAATAACATGGACCCAGAAAATACTTTCATTTTCCCAACAGTTTTTTTTTTAATTAATATTTTAAAGTGTCCAATTTTTCAAACAAGGCGTGGTTTTTATGACGTCACAAATGATGTAATTTGCCGCATCTTTCTACTACGTTTCTACGTTATGATAATCAAGCAGCGAATTAAATATTGCACTCTACCTTTGCTATCAACCCTATCGTTGCCAATACACGTGAGTAAAGATGCGAATTAGATATTTCGCACTGTGATTGGCAACACTAGATGGCATTTCATCATTTGTGATGTCATCGACAGAAGCCGTAAACAATGAAAGTGCTCCGATTTAAATATTTTTCTTAAATATTAAACGTAAACAAATTTATCAAAAAAATGGTCAGATCCTATGTTTTTAGGCATACTCTTTCAGAAAAAACTACTTTTATAATTTTGGAAACGGCCCCATTCTAAAATACATTTAAATTTACTTGCTTGACTTAAGACTTCAAACATTTTGTAGCAGTTTTCTTTAACAACAACTCTTAAAAACTTCGTCGCTTATTACGTCAGAATAAGTCTGTTTATCTATTAGCGTATCAACTGTATCTACGATGGATATAGCTGATGCCCTTCGGAAAACAATGTAAGATTTTTTCATATGAAAAAAAAAAACTATGTTAACAAAGGTCTTGATAACATTATTTGGCAGGAAAAAATTAATAGCACAACGTGAAATTTAATTTTGGGATTTAACGATAAAAATCAAATTGTGAAATGCGTATTAACTATACCCGATCTCCTTTACTGCTAAAATAAACACGAAAACGTTTTGAAATATGAATTAATGTTGACATTTAGTTAAATTATAATTAATATATCATTCTCAAAATATCTGAAATAAATTTTACTACTTTAAATTTGACAAACAATCATTGCAAGGGCAAATAATTATAGCTAAAAAGCGTTCCCCTAGAAATTGTATTGATTTATCTTCTCAAATCAGACATATCATGCTTGAAAACTATTTTAAATTACATGTAATTTAAGAATTTATCCATTAATGCATATGCTTCAAATAACATAAAAGTATCCGATTTGTATGTCATTTAAGTGTATTTTACTTGATGCTTTTGGCTTTAAGATCCCGTAACTTCTGACACTAATTTGTCCTTAATATTTATGGGAAGCAAGTTCAGTGGCATTAGTTTTATGGCTCCTGTAAATAAATACTTTGAATGGAGTCGTAAAACCGGTAGATTGCATTTAGTGACAAAAACAATATAAACTTGCAAAGGATAGGAAATCACTTAATATTTTCAACACAGAGCGAGCAATGTTATTTTGAAATATTTCACAAGATGTTTCCTACATTTAATAGTTATGAACGCGGCCGATTAGTTGAAATTATCTCTGAATTTAAACACAATAAAGAAATAATTTAAAATGTTTGAATTTTTCAGAACGTTTCTGGGACTATTCGGAATTTCAAGAACTGAGCTTTACCAAGATATAAGTTGAGAAAGATAATAATTCGTCTTGAGTAATTATAAATAGGGCATTTTAAACTTGGATTTTTCCGTAAAGGTTAAATAAGGAGAAAGATAATGCAGCACTTAAAGAATTTTAACTTCATACCTAAAATTCCGATAGAATTATATTTGGTTGACTCATAAAATAGCAAATGTTAATGTATCATTATGTCAATCGTAAAAAGGTGTGAAAATGCCATAAAATTTTATTTATAGTTTTCATTTGCGCCTTGTACACGTAGATTTTTCCTTCTATTAAAGACGAATATTCCTATCCAGGTACCAAATAATTCAAGAACGAAATAAATGAAAGCAGGGTGAACTTTTTTTTATTCATTTTTACTTCCTTTTACAAAAAAGGAAGTATTGTATTCGCGAAAAAAATTTCACTCAAAAATCGGTCTTAATTTCCATTTTACTCACCCCCAAATAAATGTTGAGTTTCTTTTTTTCGACCCGACCACACGTACGTATGTACCTAAGAACGTATAGACGCCCGAAATATCCATTTTGAAGTTTCCCGAGTTAATTACTACGAGTTTTTTCGTGACGTCTGTATGTACGTGCGTATGTGTGTATGTATGTCACATAACTCAAGAACGGTATGTCCTAGAAAGTTGAAATTTGGTACGTACACTCCTAGTGGAGTCTAATTGCGCACCTTTCATTTTGGTTGCATTCGGGTGTTTGTAAAGGGGTCTTTTGCACCTTTTTGGGTGGGAATTCATTGTTAATTTCGATGTAAACTCAAGTGGTGTTATAATTTGGCGGACACTTGGCAGTATATCGTCAGTGTTTTTTTCGAAAAGTTTTGTCGCCAACTTGGCGACAAAGTTGGCGATTTTTTTTTCTTTTTCTTTTTTTAAATCCGATTTCAATTTGACCACTGTTGGTGATATTTAGAGAGTAAACTATTGAATCACATTAAAATTGCCAATAATGGGGAAAAGACATTACATTCGAGTAAAAGGAAGTCATATGATGCACACATCAGCTCGTTAATCTTTTGGTCGCCAAGTTTAGTCGCCAACTTGGCAAAAAAATTGGCGATTTTTTTTTTTAATCTGGTTTCAATGTGGCCATTGTTGGTGATATTTAGAGAGTTAGAGAATCACATTAAAATTGCAATAATAAGGAATTAACATTAAATTGGTTTAAAAGGAAGTCATGTGATGCACACATCAGTTCGTTACTATTATGCTTATACATGTCTAGATTTTTTTTCTAGACAATTCTTACGGTACAATAGTTCAAAAGTGCTGAACTCCTTGGCATCGTTTTAAAAACTTCTCTTTAATACTGTTTAAACACCTCTTAACCACCAACGAGTATTCTCAAAACGTACAAAAATTTCAACTGGTAAAAGAACTCCTTTTTTTTACCATCTTTTACAGTTCCCCATCGGTGACTTGGAGATCTTCATCTGAATAACGTCATTACATCTCTCTTTTTCAGGGTTAAAATCTAAAAGTAAAATCGTCCGTTCTCTTATAAGACAGCGAAGCGGAGGTCTGAATACAAATTTGCATAATGCTATTCACGAAATTTGCTCCGCATTTTGGAAGTTACGAAAAGTGCAACTAAAAAGTCAAGTATTTTTTTCCTTATCCTTTGTTAAACACTTTAACTTCATTGACACAAGAATTTCCAAATAAACGTGAGACTTAGTAGAATCATCACTTAAAAAAAATCTTCACAGAAAGAGCTGTATTGTTATTTTATAGCATGAATAGATGCATAGAACTGTGTAATGCTTGCAGTTTATTACTTCCTTTTACAAAAAAGGAAGTATTGTATTCGCGAAAAATTTTCACTCAAAAATCGACCTCAATTTCCATTTTACTCACCCCGGACTGAATATTGAGTTTTTTATTTTCTACTCGACCACACGTGGATAAGTGCCTAAGAACATATAGACACGCGAAATATCCATAATGACGATTTCCGAGTTAATTACAACGAATTTTTCGTGACGTCTCCATGTACGTATGCATGTATGTGCGTATTTGCATATGTATGTCGCATAACTCAAGAACGGTATGTCTTAGGAAGTTGAATTTGGTACGTAGACTCCTAGTGGGGTCTAGTTGAGCAACTCCCCTTTTAGTTGCATTCGGGTGTTTCTAAAGGGGTTTTTGCCCCTTTTTGGGGGTAAATCATTGTTAATTTCGATACAAACTCAAGTGGTGTTATAATTTGGAGGACACTTGGCGATATATCGCCAGTCTTTTGGTCACCAAGTTTTGTCGCCAACTTGGTGACAAATTTGGCGTTTTTTTTTTAATCTGTTTCAATTTGGCCACTGTTGGTGGTATTTAGAGAGTAAACTATTGAATCACATTAAAATTGCCAGTAATGGGGAAATGACAATAAATTGGAGTAAAAGGAAGTCATGTGATGCACACATCAGCTCGTTTTTACTGTTAGTATTCATACTGTTTAGTAAAATAAAGAATCCACAGTAAACTTTATTACTTTGACAACACATTTTAATTTTTATTAAATGATTCATTTTTTTTAATCTGAAAAAATAAATTCAACCAAAAAAAGTAGCAGAAACTAAAATAAAAATATTAAAACAAAACTTTATAATCTAATTATTTTTATTTTATTTAAAACTAGTGGTACCCGCACGGCTTTGCCCGTAATAGAAAATTAAAAGGTCTTTTGGTTCGCCTGTATAATTACACAAATAATGTATGGTGAATTTCCTCGCCAATTGACT
The DNA here is from genome assembly GCF_026930045.1 of Uloborus diversus. Classification (NCBI taxonomy): domain Eukaryota; kingdom Metazoa; phylum Arthropoda; class Arachnida; order Araneae; family Uloboridae; genus Uloborus; species Uloborus diversus. The sequence goes on from NC_072731.1 coordinate 265,242,584, forward strand.
TGTGCCCATGTTACGGTTCCACGTTATGATAATTTCGTAATTTATTCGTCCATCTTATGATAATTTTGTTCTTAAAATTGGAATAGACAAAGTAGCACATCGAATTTTCGGAAAATCGCTTCGAGGTGCACACTCCCTTGCTACAAACTAACTTTGTGCCAAATTTCATGAAAATCGGCCGAGTGGTCTAGGCGCTATTCGCATCACAGAGATCCTGACAGACAGAGATACTTTCAGCTTAATTATTAGTAAAGATATTCATTAAAATGTATTCATTACTCAAGATACCGCAACTTTAACGAATACTTTTTTTTCACATCTCATATGAAATTAATGCTTGAAATATTATTATTTAGTGTAATAAATTATTTTCAACGCTGCAGAAAACATGGAGTTTAAGTTTCTTTTTTAAAGCTAAGAATGGATGGAAACTGCGAGCTGAACCTGAAACATAGATCAAAAATTAAACTTATCGTGTCAGTTTTCCTACTCTTTAATAACTAACTAGTTTATTTTGTGCTCCAAAAATGTCACGAGAGAAGTAAGAAATTAGCTATGAATGTGCTCAAACAAATGACCCTTTTAGGGATCAAATAATGCTCATTTACAATCTTCCCAGTCGCTAAATAAAACACTCGGAGAAAGATCAATAATGATTTATGGCGGGAAAGGCGAATAATGAAGTAAATAATGATTTGCAATGCTAAAGAGCGGTCTTCGTGATCTTCGGTTGAATTTATTACACTGAAGTGATACAGCAGTATCAACTTGCACCCTTTCCTTATAACTTTTAGAAGATGTGAATAATTAAACATATCGACGAATCATGAAGAAAAACTTCCTAATTTGGGGAATGTTTGAGAACAAAAATTTCGATCTCCATGCTAACCAATTCTTTACTGAAAAATACCATTAAAGCAAAGTAAAGCGTTAACAATCCTACGAAGTGAAAAAGATGCAATGGGGTTGTTTTCTTCAGTCAAAAGTAATACTTTTAGTCACTGAAATTGATAGAATAGGGGAAAAAAACTTGGACCCAGAAAATACTTTTATTTTCCCAAGAGTATTTTTTTAATTAATTCGTTAAAATGTCCGATTTTTCAAACAGGGCGTGGTCTTGATGACGTCACAAGTGATGCACTTTGACGCATCTGTCTGCCGCGATTCCACGTTATGATAATCAAGAAGCGAATGAAATATTACGCTCTATGCTTGCTATCAACCCTATCGTTGCCAATACACGTGAGTAAAGATGCGAATTAAATATTTTGCTCTATGAATTGCAACAGTGAATGGCATTTAATCATTTGTGATGTCATCGGCAGAAGCGTAAACAATGAAAGCGCTCCGATTAAAGTTTTTTTTTTTAAATATTAAACTTAGTCAAATTATTCAAAAAATGATCAGACCCTATGTTTTTAAACATGCTCTTTCAAAAAAAAAAAAAATACTTTTGAAATTTTGTAAACGACCCCATTATCAAACGAAAAGAGTGAGATAGAAAGAAAATGGTAAATAAGGACTAAAAACAAAAAAGTTGCTTGTTGTACCACCGTTCCTTACAAATGCCGCTAACAAGGAGAGCGAGTATCCTTGCACGAAAAGATCAAAAACAATGTGTGGAGAACCAGATTTATTTGTCGTGTGCAAAAATGTTGATTAAATAAAATAAAAGTTTGATTAAAATTAAGCCTATTTTCCCTATTCAAATAAGATGCTACTCCAGGGACGGACAAAGAAAACCATTTTAGGGATGTCATGCTGAAGAATGCCCCCCCCCCCCCCCCCCCCATGAACGAACCTACGGTTCTAGGTACGAAACATTTATGAAACTGCTTGCGGGTCAATAAAAAGCACCGAATCGCCCAGGAATAAGGCGCCTAATTGGGGATAAACGTTGCAAATTAATTTCAAAAACAATGAAACGAAGTTGTTCAAATATTTACTTTTAAAAATGATTAATTAATGAAAAGATACTGTTACAAATTCTGTAAATAGTAACTATTTTTTGTGATTAATCTGTTGTAATATAGCTAAATTTGGCGTTTATTCCGTAACGTAACCTGTAAATAGCGTCTTGTAATGCACATACAACCCCCTAACATTCGGCTGAAGTATACGGTCCCCTCATTTATGAATGATAAAATTTGTGAATGGAAAAAAATGAGATAGTGGTAGAACGGTCTACGATTTTCTCGAATATTTGAGAGCTCTCTTTGGGGTTTTATAAATAGCCGTGCTGCGGAATAAAAAGTCAGTCTCGAGTTAGTTTTTGCTTGTGAATCGTGTCAGCGGTACGCTGGAGATCATATATTAGCTCTAATTTGTGAAGCCTTTTGAGCTGTATTTTTGCGTATTTGGATGTAAATACGTGTGTAACCGTTGAGTTTACGGTGTTAATCGATACTTGCCTAATTGCTGTCGTTAATTTAGCAGTTGTTGACGATATTTCTTGTACATAGTCTTTATATTATCTTTACTTATAATAAAGCTGAAAGTCTCTCTGTCCGGAGGATGTCTGGATGTCTGTGACGCGCATAGCGCCTAAACCGTTCGGCCGATTTTCATGAAATTTGACACAAAGTTAGTTTGTAGCGTGGGGGTGTGCACCTCGAAGCGATTTTTCGAAAATTCGATTTTGTTCTTTTTATATTCTAATTTTAAGAAACTTTTTCCGAGCAAATGATCACAACGTGGAATAGTAAATTACGAAATCATCATAACGTGGAACCGTTATGAGCCATGGGCGAGCCATTTAACATAACCAATTGGCGAGAAATTCATCCTCCATTATTTGTTAATATATACGGGCGAACCAATGACCTTTTAATTTTCTACTACGGGCAAAGCCGTGCGGGTGCCACTAGTTGTAAATAAATATCCTGTGCTTTTCTCAAGAACTGTGTCGTCATTTCAAGAAAGTTCGAAGTTGTATCACGAACTCTTAACAATATTGTAATCGTTTACATTGTAGGCATAAAGTGGTTAAATGCAATGTGGTCGGATACTGTTGTCGACGGTTTAGGGGGGATATAACCCCCCATTATACTCCCCCTGTACACACCACTGGGGTACTCCTTAAGTTAATCTTATTAATCAAGTTCTTTCAATATATGTTGGCATGATTTCCGACATTTCAGTTCATTAATAAGATTTTGAAAATCTTGTGTATGATATATTCACTCTGTTGTTTGGTTCTGTCTATTTTTACTTCGCTAAACCTAAGGCCCCTATATATGCGAGCCTTCGCATCAGCTTAAGATCAGCCATTTTGGATCGGAGCGCGTGTTTGAGTGGTTGTCTTTTCTGGCGAGTTATCGCGTTGGTGATTGTTCACTGCGAGCAATTATTAGCGGCACGTGAATTGTTTATAATATAAAATATTATTTTTGTTAAATTTGGCCAAATCCGAAACTTTGCTGTGGTAACCCAAGCAGTGCAACAATGAAAAGTCCGATCCAAAATGGCTAAACTTAAGCTGATGCGTCGGCCTATCTATATGGCGGCTCTAGCTAAACCAAACCATTGATTCATTTCTTCTGATGACGTTAATTATATTGATGTAAACCAGTGTACAACCTGCGGTTCAAGTCGTTGTAATTAGCTGAAGCACAAATTTAAGTTTTAAGAAAGCCTTACAAGTTCTACCGAAATAATTTTTCTCATTACATAACATTTATTTACTGTCATATTCACCAGCCGAGTTAAACCTCAATCAGACAACCTATCAAAAGTTCTCAATCTGAGATTCGGGACCCGGTTCTCTGCTCTGGACCCGGCATACACACACACGAAGACACAGTCGTATTTTAGCACACGAGCAAACAGAAGATGTACTGTAAAAATCTATGCCTTAGAATCGGCGTTAATTTTATTTTTGAGCAATCACGATTGCTTATTGTTCTCACTTGACTGTTTTGATGTCCTTTGATTTTGTTTTCCCACCGCCACTCTCTGCAGCATCACCGTCGACCGGCTCCTCACGATGCTGCTTCTATAGTGAAAGCCGTCTCCAGGTTGCATCCATATCCTACACACACGCGCATACATACACAACTACACACACACACGCACACACACACACACACACACATTCATGCCTGCACACAGACACAAACACATATGCCTACACACACATACACATACCCCCCCCCCCCCACACACACATTCATATACACAACTACCCACACACTTATACCAGCACACAGACACAAACACACATGCCTACACACATACACATACACCTACAAACAAACACACATACCCCCCCCCCCCACCCCACACACACACGCCTACATACACACACTCGTGATTGCGAAAAACATAATTTGAATTCAAGATGTCAAAACCCAAATTAATTTTTTTTTTTTTTTTTTTTTTTCATTTTGCTCTTCAAACATTATTTCCTATATAAAGTGGTATAAACAAATAAGTTTTTACTTTTCATTAAGCTTTTGCAATCAATTGTGTTGATAAAGGTTTAATCATAATATACTGTTTCAATTCCATGTTAATGCACGTTTTGATGAAAGACGAACTGTATTTACATAACTGTAGGTACAATACACTTCAATAAAATACATACAGTGGTTCCACATCGCACAAGTACGATTGGTTGTCAATTAATAATGAATTCCTCGTCATTAAGTGAGGCATAATACCTCGTGTGGTCATAATATCATCGGGTAAGAGTAGCATTTTCACGCAACGCAAGCGACTTACTGACGCTTGAAACCGCCGCAAACCGTTATTATCATATAATCACTGAAGCGGTAATAACCAACCCGCTCAGTACGCATAAATTATATTTCAATTATAATCATCCTTTGCGCTATTTTGGAGATGGGTCCCAGCAAAGGCGAATTGGACGTCATCCAGAATGGTTATTTGAGATGAGTGGCAGTTGATGAGAATTATGGAAAACACCACTCTAAGTAACGCATTTATTTTCAAAACTAGTGGTACCCGCACGGCTTTGCCCGTAATAGAAAAATTAAAAGGTTTTTTGGTTCGCCTGTATATTTACAAATAATGTGTGGTGAATTTTCTCGCCAATTGGCTTCTACCCATGTTACAGTTCCACGTTATGATAATTTCGTATCTCGCCAATTGGCTTGTGCCCATGTAACGGTTCCACGTTATGATAATTTCGTAAATTACTCGTCCATCTTATGATAATTTTGTTTTTAAAATTGGATTAGAAAAAGAACAAAATCGAATATTCGAAAAATCGCTTCGAGGTGCACACCCCCAAGCTACAAACTAACTTTGTGCCAAATTTCATGAAAATCGGCCGAACGGTCTAGGCGCTATGCGCGTCACAGACATCCAGACATCCTCCGGACAGAGAGACTTTCAGCTTTATTATTAGTAACTAGTGATACCCGCACGGCTTCGCCCGCAATAGAAAAATCAAAAGGTCTTTTGGTTCGCCTGTATATTTACAAATAATGTATAGTGAATTTTCTCGCCAGTTGGCTTGTACCGACGTTACGGTTCCACGTTATGATAATTTCGTATCTCGCCAATTGGCTTGTGCCCATGTTACGGTTCCACGTTATGATAATTTCAAAATTTATGATACTTTTTTTCTTAAAATTGGAATAAAAAAAGAACTACATCGAAATTTCGAAAAATCGCTTCGAGGTGCACACCCCCATGCTACATACAAACTTTGTGCCAAATTTCATGAAAATCGGCCGAACGGTTTAAGCGCTATGCGCGTCACAGACATCCTACGGACATCCTACAGACATCCTACAGACATCCTCCGGACAGAGAGACTTTCTGCTTTATTATTAGTAAAGAAAAGAAGATGATTGAATAGGGAAATTTTCGATTTTTCAATTTTATTTTTATATGATAGAGTAACATGTATGAACATCATAGGTGAAAAAAATTTTGCGATACGATATTTTTTTTAAATTAATTTTTAAAGTTCAAGTGCTTGCGACGTAAATGGCATAGGAAGTGACGTCATGCGCTCTTCCGATACGGGAGAAGCCGAAGGACGTGCATCTGACTTCGAAGACGAAACGTAAAAGGCTTATCTCCCTCGCATTTAACTCCTCGCGTTTCTGGAACATTAAACCTCCTATCCTCTCGGAAATATTCGAATATCATCATTGATGTTACTTGAGGAAGATTATTTAGATTGTGCTTTAACGAATCCGGCCTCCATAGTGTGTTCAAAAGGATTATTGAATTTCTAAAAAATAAAAATATCAGCGCGCTCAAAATGTCCGTAGCGAAAACAAGGGATCTTCGGCGGAAGGCTGCCCATTAGTGCCCTGTGACGTAAGCTCGTGACGTTTCAGAAGAGCGCACTTTTGCGCGAGGATTTTTAAAAATTAATTAAAAATCAATCACGGTGTTTTAAAATCCGGCGATGGTGAATTCTTTAGTTTTGAGGGTCATTTAACAATATCCAATAGTCAAAATATGAACATTTAATAGGTTGCAACTTCCCTATTGTTAACCGCAGATCAAGTTTTGACTTTATCTTTTACTAATAATAAAGCTGAATGTCTCTCTGTCCGGAGGATGTCTGGATGTCTGTAGGATGTCTGTGACGCGCATAGCGCCTAGATCGTTCGGCCGATTTTCATGAAACTAGGCACAAAATTAGTTTGTAGCATGGGGGTGTGCACCTCGAAGCGATTTTTCAAAAATTCGATGTGGTTCTTTTTACTTCCTTTTACAAAAAAGGAAGTATTGTATTCGCGAAAAAATTTTCACTCAAAAATCGCCCTTAATTTCCATTTTGCTCACCCCCAAATGAATGTTGAGTTTTTTTTTCGATTCGACCACATGCGGAAAAGTGCCTAAGAATGTATAGACACGCGAAATATCCATTTTGACCATCACCGAGGTAATTACAACGACTTTTCTCGTGACGTCTGTATGTATGTGCGTATGTGTGTATGTGCGTATGTGCGTATGTGCGTATGTGCGTATGTGCGTATGTATCTCGCATAACTCAAAAATGGTATGTCCTAGAAAGTTGAAATTTGGTACATAGACTCGTAGTGGGGTCTAGTTGTGCACCTCCCCTTTTGGTTGCTTTCGGATGTTCCTAAGGGGGTCTTTTGCACCTTTTTGGGGGGAAATCATTGTTAATTTCGATGTAAACTCAAGTGGCGTTATAATTTGTCGGACACTTGGCGATATATCGCCAGTCTTTTGGTCGCCAAGTTTTGTCGCCAACTTGGCGACAAATTTGGCGGAGTTTTTTTTTTTTTTTTGGTTTCAATTTGGCCATTGTTGGTGATATTTAGAGAATAAATATTGAATCACATTAAAATAGCGAATAATGGGGAAATGACATTAAATTGGAGTAAAAGGAAGTCATGTGATGCACACATCAGCTCGTTTTATTCCAATTTTAAGAAAAAAAAACTATCATAAATTACGAAATTATCATAACGTGGAACCGTAACATGGGCACAAGCCAATTGGCGAGATACGAAATTATCATAACGTGGAACTGTAACGTCGGTACAAGCCAATTGGCGGGAAAATTCACCATACATTATTTGTAAATATACAAGCGAACCAAAAGACCTTTAATTTTTCTATTACGGGCGAAGCCGTGCGGGTGCCACTAGTACTAGAATAAAGCTGAAAAATATAGCGAATTTGCGTGATGTCTAAACGGAACAGATGTCCCTATTTTAGTCGTCTTGCTGAACGAACGTCTCGCCGAAATATCTCGTTTTTTATTTAAGACGCCAAAAAAAAAAAAAAAAAAAAAAAAACTATAACTGAAGGTTTTTTTCGATCCTTTTTGGTCCCCCCCCCCCTCATTCCCCAGAGCTGTGGAGTCGGAGTCAGACTGAGTTTGGGGTAAATTAGTTGGAGTCGGGAATTATACCCCTCGAGTCTGCAGCTCTGCCAGGTCTGTGAATTTGGGGTTGTTGATCGTGGTTGGTTTTATGGTAGAGGAGTCGAGGGCTAATAAATTCCAGGAGTCATTTTTTCATCAACTCCCTGGTTTCTCAATTCAAACGAACTGATGTGTGCATCACATGACTTCCTTTTACTCCAATTTAATGTCATTTTCTCATTATTGGCAGTTTTAATGTGATTCAATAGTTTACTCTCTAAATATCACCAACAGCGGCCACATTGAAACCAGATTTAAAAAAAAAATGGCCAAATTTGTCGCCAAGTTGGCGACAAAACTTGGCGATCAAAAGATTGGCGATATATCGCCAAGTGTCCGCCAAATTATAACACCACTTGAGTTTACATCGAAATTAACAATGATTTCCACACAAAAAGGGGCAAAAGACCCCATTTGGAGCATCCGAATGCAACCAAAAAGGGAGGCTCACAACTAGCTCACAAGGAGTCTAAGTACCAAAATTCAACATCCTAGGACATTCCGTTCTTGAGTTAGGCGACATACATACATACATACATACATACAGACGTCCCGAGAAAACTCGTTGTAATTAACTCGGGGATCGTCAAAATGGATATTTCGGGTGGGTGTACGTTCCTAGGCATATATCCACTAGGACTCGACCGATGCATCGGCCTGGCCGATGCATCGGCGCCGATGGTTCAACAATTTAGCCATCGTCATCGGCATCGGCGGCCGATGCTAACTTGCAGGAAACATCGGCCCATCGGCCTTAAAAAAACATCGAAAAGCCGATGGAACTGGCCGATGTTTTTGGAAAAAAAAGGACCTTTGTTGTTTTACTTTTTAATACAAAGTAAAGTGAGTTATTGTTTTCACATAAAATTGTTTGCTTAAATTTCAGTATGAATTTTTATTTTAATCACCCCTGAAAGAGTTTTTAATACTGCATTCAGGTACCAAACAAGTTAATTATTGCGATGTTTCTTGCGGTTGGATGTACGTAAGTATCTCTCATAAGTCATAACTAAAAAATGGTAAGCTGTAGAAGGCTAAATTTTCGCGTGTGGGATGTGCATACGTTCCAGTTGTGCAATTCTCTTCTTGTTTTCAATCGGATGTTCTAAAAAGCCTATTTACTCATTTTTTGTGGCTATTAATTACTTATTTCAAGGCAAAACTAATACAGCGCCTCAGACTGACGATCATTTGGTGATATATTGCCGAATTGGAGACCATGGAAACAAATATTTGATGGCTAAACCGGTTTTGTTTCATTTTGTTAGATTCTCGTTGAATCGACGGTAATTTTTAATTTTTCGATATTTGTAATATGAATCTTTTTTGTATCGCTTCTGCGGAGCTACAAGTTTGGGGCTCGTCTAAATACATTTTGGGGCCCTATTTCTCTATCATAGAAAATGTAAAACATTTATCATAAGCATTTTTGTAACTCGGGCCCCTACGGTTATGGGGCCTCTCGTGCAATTGCAATATTTGCTATATTTTAAATCGCGCCTGCGCGTCAAAACAAACTCGGGTGCAAGTTTTAAAAGAGTTTTTCTGCTCAATGTTTATGATTACTTTGAACTCTATTTTTTACGACTATTTTTTGTATTTCTGAGAACACTTGCGTGCCCCTCCTCCCACCCCCTCAATTTCTGAAATTAAACTGTAGTTGTAATTTTGAGTTGTTTAAAAGTAACACCATTCATAAAATTAGAGTTTTTTTTTTTTTTTTTTCAAGCTTTATTTTTTGTTTAGGAAAAATTTAGAGAATTAATCTAACAAAATTGATTAAAGACGTTTTGAATAGTGACATAATTCGGAAATCAAAGGGACTTTTGAATTTTTTCTTCGTAAGTGCTGAAGTAGATTCAGAAACTGTTCCGAGGCGTTGGTGGTAGCGGTTCTGTACTAAAAAAATGAGGCCAAAAAGTTTAATGTTGTGAGTTACCCCAAAATCAAAGGGTGACCCTCCTAACCCACCCTCGTCGTGTCAAGCATTTCTTACATATTTAACGATTATTTATTTTGGTCATGAAATGTCATTTTGCGTATTTCTTATATTTGTTTCACCTATATTTCGTAATGCGAAATCTTTTTTGCATCATGAATAGCGATCGATTTTTTTTCTGTTATAACTAACTATTTTTATGTATTTATATAAAATCAATGAATAAGTTATTTTCGTTTTCATCATATTTTTAATAGTATGTTATAGAAAAGTTTAAAGGATTTTCTATTATACAATTTTTTAAATTTCAGAAAATTATTGTTAAATTGAAAAATTTAATTTGAACTTGTTCGTAGTGCTTCATAAAAGATTAAACAATCAAATTATTCAATATTACGTGTGCAAACATCAGATCAAGTAGTATATGTATTCAGTTATTAACTTGGTGTAAATATTGAGTTTGTTTATTGTAGTTGCGTTTTAAGAGCCTTGTTCTTTTCATGGCTATTTCTTTTTTCAGCAAAATTTATGTCACTCTTATAGCTTTTATGAAAAATGCAAACTTTTCTATTCATAAATTTTAAATAAATATAAAAATATTCCTAATATGATTTAATATTGAAATTTACCTGTTACCTTTTTTGTTTAATTTGATGACTAAAAAATGTCTACGTGCAATTTTTCCACTTTAATTGCGTTATTTGTTGACGGTATTAAAGTTTTATTCTTAATTTTCATTTTAATGATAAAACATAATTTAATGTTTTTTAACTATGTTTAATGTACCTAAATCCATACATTTTGACAATATTACTGAAATCTTAGTTATATGTTCAATTTAAAAAAATCAATTGGTTATTAAACAGTCTCTTTGTTTTTCTTCCTTTTTTTTCTTTCTTTCTTTATTTTATTCTTTCCTTTTTTTTTTTTTTTTTTTTGGTTGTTCTTTGTCTCCCATCATACAGCAGTCAAAAAAGGAAAAACATAACTACACCCTATACAGATTGCACGTACTACGACCCAAAAGTTCGGGGAACAAGCTGTATAAAACCTTACCCAGAATAATTCCCATAACCAAAGCACATCCACCTTAAAAGGTCGCCATGAGGGACTATGATACTTCTTCCAGCGTTCATATAACTTTTGGAAACACTCATGGAAGCCATTTTTCGCTACCTTCTGTGATGAAGCTTTATCTTCTCCTGACGGAAGAAAGCGGCGTCCATGCAAATCTTTTTTGCAGGGAACAGGTAAAAGTCATACGGAGCTAAGTCCGACGAAACGTTATGTTATTTGTTTGTCATATCAGAGTATTGACAAACCAAACCGTGCGTCCTCAGCATGAAAGTCGCCTTCTTCCTCACGATGAAGTTAAAGCCTTACAGGAAGTTGCGAAACAGGCTGCCAGTGCTTCTAAAAGCTATACGAAAGTTGGCAGAAGTGCATAGTCGTTCAAAGTGACAATTTTGTAGATAGATGTGCTTCGGTAATGTGAACTATTCAGGGTAAGGTTTTATACAGCTTGCCTCAAACTTTTAGATCATACTACGTACGTATGAGTTTTCAACTTACTATTTCATAACGTTTTTGAGTGACGCAAGTTTACGCGGATGAAGACATCGCATCACAAGTGAGTTTGCGATAATTAACTAAGGATGAGTTCAAAATGGAAATTTCGGTCATCTATATGTTCTTAGGTACATATGCATGTACAGATGTGGCGAAAAAACTTGTGAAGTTTAAATTGGGTGATCGTAAAATATAAATTTAGGTCGAAATCTGATATATATATTTTGTGATTACAATTCCTTATTCGTCGAAAGAAAGTAAAATGAAATGAATCAATGATTCTTTAAACCTGACAATCTTATCAATTTATTTCTGTTAGATTTTTTTTTTTTTTTGCCATCGGCCAACAACATCGGCCATCGGCCATCGGCCATTTGGAGGAAAACAATCGGCCATCGGCCATCTTTGAACAATCGGCCAACAATCGGCATCGGCCCATCGGCCAAAAAATGCCATCGGTCGAGCCCTAATATCCACGTGTGGTCGGGTTGAAAAATAAACTCAAAATTCATTCGGGGGTGAGTAAAACGGAAATTAAGGCCGATTTTTGAGTGAAAATGGTTTCGCGAATACAATACTTCCTTTTTGTAAAAGTAAAAAACTAAAACGGCACCAATGACTCATACTTGTTCCTTAATAAATTATTAAACTTTTAACGCTCATTCTAATTTCATCGTTTACAGTTAGATGGTATTTTAACTTCTGGGAGAAAAAAAAGCATTTTCCTTCCCATCCTCTCTATTAGTGATCGATTTGTTCTCATTTTTAGTTTGAGAAATCTGGTTCCATTAGTCATGGTAGAACTTCTCCGTATGGTATCGATTTTTTATTTTTCTAACGAGCGGACAGTATGAATTTTTTTTTCCAGGAAATATATTGATACATGGTTGGTTGAAGTTTCATTTTTCGCAATTTTTTTTTCTTCATTTTCCAGACATACGCGATTGAAATACAGCACATAATGTATATTTCAATGGCGCAAAACTCGGCGTATTGGATTGACCGAGAAAATTTTCGTGCTATTTTTATATATAAAACAAATGAATTTGGACTACTTCATACATGGACGCCGAATTTCATAAAATATTTAACCAATGACTACCGGAAAGTAACCCAAGCGTTGCATAGATAACTATCTCGAAAACGGAAAAGTCGAAAAACATTATACCCAAATCATTATATTTAGCACCCTCGATTTAAGTAAAAGCCATGTTTCAACCTTTTTACTTCCTTTTACAAACGAGCTGATGTGTGCATCACATGACTTCCTTTTACACCAATTTAATGCTATTTCCCTATTATTGCAATTTTAATGGGATTCTCTCTCTAACTCTTTAAATATCACTAGCAATGGCCACATTGAAAGCAGATTTAAAAAAAAAAAAAATCGCCAAATTGTTCGCCAAGTTGGCGACAAAACTTGGCAACCAAAAGACTGGCGATATATCGCCAAGTGACCGCCAAATTATAACACCACTTGAGTTTGCATCGAAATTAACAATGATTTCCCCCCAAAAAGGGGCAAAAGACCCCTTTAGAAACACCCGAATGCAACCAAAATAGGAGGTGCACAACTAGACCCCACTACGAGTCTATGTACCAAATTTCAACTTTCTAGGACATACCATTTTTGAGTTATGCGAGATACATACGCACATACGCACATACATACAGACGTCACGAGAAAAGTCGTTGTAATTACCTCGGTGATGGTCAAAATGGATATTTCGCGTGTCTATACATTCTTAGGCACTTTTCCGCATGTGGTCGAATCGAAAAAAAAAACTCAACATTCATTTGGGGGTGAGCAAAATGGAAATTAAGGGCGATTTTTGAGTGAAAATTTTTTCGCGAATACAATACTTCCTTTTTTGTAAAAGGAAGTAAAAAGGAAGTATTGTATTCGCGAAAAAATTTTCACTCAAAAAAATCGGCCTTAATTTCCATTTTGCTCACCCCCGAATGAATGTCGAGTTTATTTTTCAACCCGACCACACGTGGGTATATGCCTAGAAACGTACAGACACCCGAAATATCCATTTTGACGATCCCCGAGTTAATTACAACGAGTTTTCTCGTGACGGTTGTATGTACGTATGTATGTGTGTATGTATCTCGCATAACTCAAAAACGGTATGTCCTGGAATGTTGAAGTTTGGTACGTGGACTCCTAGTGGGATCTAGTTGTGCAACTCCCATTTTGGTTGCATTCGGATGCTCTAAAGGGGGTCTTTTGCCCCTTTTTGGGGGGAAATCATTGTTAATTTCGATGTAAACTCAAGTGGTGTTAGAATTTGTCTGACACTTGGCGATATATCGCCAGTACTTTGGTCTCCAAGTTTTGTCGCTAACTTGGCGACAAATTTGGCGATTTTTTTTTAAATTTGGTTTCAAATTCGCCACTGTTGGTGATATTTAGAGAGTAAACTGTCGAATCACATTAAAATTTCCAATAATATGAAAATGACATTAAATTGGAAAAAAAGGAAGTCGAAGAAAATAAAATGATAGGAACGTCAAAAAGAGTCAAATGAGAACAATAAGCAATCGTGATTGCTCAAAAAAAAACAAAAAAAAAAACCAATAGAATGAACCTCGGTGGTCAACAAAATGTTTTAAAACTTTTTACTGCTTCGAGGGCATAATAGATTGAGAAAAGCTATTGTTACAAATCCTGTAAATAGTAATTATTGTAGGAACGTAACCTGTAAATAGTTTCCCGTAATGAATATACAACCCCTTTTCATATGGCTAAAGTATACGACCCCTATTTCCTTTTTGTTCATTGATAAAATTTGATAACGGTCTACTACTTTACAGAAGCGTGTGGAATATTTGAGAAATTTCTTTTCGGTGTCTATATAAGCCGTTAGCGATGGATAAACAGTTTAGTTTCGATTGAGGATTTCGAACTGAGAGTGTGTATTTGCTCTGTTTATAGCGAGGCATTTCGCTGTGTTGTTTTCGTATTTGGAAGTAAATACGTGTGTAAACGTTGAGTTTACGGTGTTGTGTGATAATTGCTTAATTGCTGATGAATAATTTAGCAGTTGTTGACGATCTTTCCTGTACATAGTGTAAATAAATTTCCTGTGCTTTTATCAAGAACTGTCTTCATTTTAAGAAAGTGGAAGTCGCACCGAATCCGTTACACTATTATACTACGTCTAAAATGTGTAGCATTTAGCACAAAGAGCAGCTGTTCCAAGTCAAAATCTATTCAAAAATCCGTACTGTCAGAATAGAAAAATAAATTTTAATGTGAAAGTATTTGCGGATTATTGATAAAAACTATTCTGAATTTAAATAATTACAACATATCTTTTCTAATGAAACTAGAATGTTTAAGAAAAGATGAATTTTTGCATATGCGATGTTTATCTTTAGAGTGATTTTACGTAACTGTTACAGGAAAAGGGATAATTTAAGATTATTTTTGTTTCAACAATTGAAATATAACTAGGGAAACGACAAAACAAACATTCAGCTCAATAAAAAAAGAATTAATTGGCTTTATCCGGTTGAAACAAAGCTCTTTATGCGGATTTATTTTTAATCAACCACTTATCGAGATAAAATTTTCGGTAGAATACGCTAAGCCATTTTTAACGATTTTACGTTTAAAGCAAGACTGTTTTGAACCCAATTATTGTTCAACTTTTTCTTTTTTTGGAAGAATAAGATTAAAAAACCGGAAAAAAAATCTAAAAGAAACCTCGTTTTTGAAATTGAAACAAGAGACAATTGGGTTGTTTCCTTCAGTCAAAAATACTACTTTTAGTCATTGAAATTGCTAGAATGAGTAAAAAAAATAACATGGACCCAGAAAATACTTTCATTTTGCAACAGTTATTTTTTAATTAATTTTTTTAATTGTCCGATTTTTCAAACAAGGCGTGGTCTTGATGACGTCACAAATGATGCACTTTGGCGCATCTTTCTACCACGTTTCCACGTTATGATAATCAAGAATCGAATTAAATATTGCGCTCTACGCTTGCTATCAATCTTATCGTTGCCAATACACGTGAGTAAAGATGCGAATCAAATATTTTTCTCCGTGAATGGCAACACTGAATGGCATTTCATCATTTGTGATGTCACACGACAGAAACGTAAACAATGAAAGAGCGCCGATTTAAGTAATTTTTTAAGAATATTAAACGTGAACAAATTACTTAAGAAATGGTCAGATCCTATATTTTTAAGCATGCTCTTTGAGAAAAAAATACTTTTAAAATTTTGGAAACGACCCCATTGCTTTAAACAGTTTTCCGCTTGTGTAGGACGTGAAAAACTAATTTCTTTTTTCGAGCAATCACGATTGCTTATTGCTTTCATTTGACTGTTTTTGGCGTTCCTTTGATTTTTCCCACCAGCACCCTCCGCAGCATCACCCGTCGACCGGCTCCTCACGATGCTGCACCTCTAGCGAAAACCGTCTCCAGGTTTCGTCAATATCCTACACTTACACGCATATATACACGCACCTACACACATATACATATATACACCTACACACACATACATACACCTACACACATACACAAACACATACACACACAAACACACACACCTACACACTCACATATACACAACTACCCACACACTCATGCTTGAACACAGACACAAACACATATGCCTACACACACATACATACACCTACACACATACACAAACACATACACACACAAACACACACCTACACACTCACATATACACAACTACCCACACACTCATGCCTGAACACAGACACAAACACATATGCCTACACACACATACACATACGCCCTCACACACACATACCTACACACAACTACCCACACACTCATGCCTGCACAGAGACACAAACAAACATGCCTACACACACACACACACATACCCCCCCCCCCCACACACAAACACTCACGCTTACATACACAAACACACTCGTGATTGCGAAAAACATAATTTGAATTCAAAATGACAAAATTCAAATTAATTTTTTTAATTTTTTTTTAACAAAAACTTCATTTTTTCGAACTTTTTTTTTTAATTTTGGAAGAATCATATAGCATGCCGCTTAATCTTTTCAACATCAAAGCATTTTTCTACAAAAGCAGCAAATCTATCTCATCCTAAAACTTCATTTAAATTTTTTCATCTTAGCACTTAAACTCCACTAATGTATTACCAGTTTAGAGGAATTAAAAATCATTTATACTTAGGAAATCTTTCAGTAAATTATCTCTAAGAAGCTTTCTGCGAAATCATTCCTTATTCAATCGCAATAAAGCTGCTTAAAACATACACATAAAATAATAAATATATTTTAAAAAATATGCTTCATTAAGAAATTAATTGTTGAGACATTTATAGAATTTTTATTAAAATTAAGAAATCCTCTTTTTAAGAATTATTCAACTTATTAATCAGATATAAACTGAAGTATTTTAATTCTCAGTAAAATGTGCTCTTTTATTATCTCTTTCTAATTTGATGAAAACATGTTATGATATTTTTGACAAATTAATTAGAAAAGGGTTGATTAAAATAAATTGTTCTTTGTAAATATTAATTATTTTAAACTGGTATCTTTTTTAAAAAAATATTTAATCGCATCGCTTACTCTAAATTAAATTTAGTGAGCGGTTTTTGTTTCGGGTAATAAGTACAACACAAAAATATAAAATCATATGAGATTACAAATGCCGAGGTTTTTATTGCTTTATAAAAACGTTTTTCTCATTCACATTTTTGCGTCGCAAAGGTAATTAGAAACGATGGCAGTGTTCATTTTTTATGTACTGTTAACTAAACCGGCTTGAAAGGCTATGAAAATAAGCAAAAAATGATGAAGTTGATTGCTGCTCAACATTGCGAGGATTTTAACCATATCTTTACTTCCGAAAACTTTCCCTTTGGATGTTTATCTATGATAATTCAGCTAATGATTCAGATTATATTATATTTCTCTCCCAAGTTTGACGCTCGTATTTGTAATTTAAGTATTTTATTCTATATTAGTCGTACCCGCACGCCTTTGCCCGTAATAGAAAAATTAAAAGGTCTTTTGGTTCGCCTGTATATTTACAAATAATGTATGGTGAATTTTCTCGCCAATTGGCTTGTACCCATGTTACGGTTCCACGTTATGATAATTTCGTAATTTACTCGTCCATCTTACGATAATTTTGTTCTTAAAATTGGAATAGAAAAAGAACCACATCGAATTTTCTAAAAATCGCTTCGATGTGCACACCTCCCACGCTACAAACTAACTTTGTGCAAAATTTCATGAAAATCGGTCGAACGGTCAAGGCGCTATGCGCGTCACAGAGATCCTGACAGACATCCGGACAGACAGAGGGACATTCAGCTTTATTATTAGTAAAGAAAAGATTAACTAAACCGGCTTGAAAGGATATGAAAATAAGCAAAAGTTGGTTAAGTTGATTGCTGCTCAACATTGCGAGGATTTTAACCATATCTTTATCTTTACTTCTGAAAACTTTTCCTTTGGATGTTTATCTATGATAATTCAGCTAATGATTCAGATTATACTATCTTTCTTACCCAAGTTTGACGTTCGTATTTGTAATTTATGTATTTTATTCTATACTACTGGTATCCGCACTGCTTTGCCCGTAGTTAAAAATTGAAGGATTATTTGGTTCACCTCTATATTTACAAATATTGGATGATGATTTTCTCGCCAATTTGCTATATTCATTTGCTTCAACATGTTACGGTTCCACGTAATGATTATTCCGTAATTTATCATAACATGGAACCGTTTACCACGTTGTACCAATTTGCTTGGTAAAATGTTCTTAAAATTGGAATAGAAATAGAACAAAATCGAGTTTTCGAAAAATCGCTTCGTGGTGCACACCCCCATGCTACAAAAAAACTTTGTGCCCCATTTCATGAAAATCGGCCAAACGGTCAAGGCGCTGTGCGCATCAGAGAGATCCAGACATCCAGACAGACAGAGAGACCTTCAGCTTTATTATTAGTAAAGATATTATAGAATTTAACATGTTACTGCTTAAAGTACTGTTGTAGGTATTCGGGCTTTTTTTATCGACCAATTTTTATTCGTTAGTTTTCCGAAACTTTTCGTTTGTTATATTTTCTTCGCATATAAATTTTAGATCTATATTTTTCCACAACAATTTAATTTTTCTTTCTTTCTTTCTTGCCCATAGTTTTGCTTTGTTTCGCTGAATTTTCCAATGAGTATATTTCTAATACAAGAGTAATTTGGAAATTAAATAAAACAGTGCCAATATTACTAAGTTAAAGTTACAGAAATAAAAAGTAACGAATAAATCCTTACAGAATTCAACCATGTTTACATTAATGTCTTATTTAGAAATCTTCGATGGTACTTATTCCTCCGTAACATGCTTCAGACTTGAACCTATGTCTCTGTAGTGAAAGCTCTCACAAAAATCAAACCAAAAAGACAGCTAATGCAGCTCAAAATGTGCTTCTCGCATGTAATTAACGAGATTTATGTGAGTCGGAGAATTAAATAGCGAACCTGTCAAAGGTATTAGGAAATATTAATGCCAATATCGATTTCAAAGAAAAAAACAGAAGCAATTTAATATACAGTCGATCCTGTTTATTGGAATATTGGTTGCAAGAAAATCCTACTTAATGTACTAAATTTTCAAAGTATCAAGTTGTAATTTGCCAACTTAATCTCGGATAAGTATCTAATTGGCTGTTCGGGGGGGGGGGGGGGGGCGGAATAGATTGTAACATATTACAATTTTTTACATTCAAATAATAATCAAAAAACGACAACTCCTTCCGTTTGTTAACAACTCACATATAAATCGTCGAAATGCTATTCATTCGGAAACCAAAAGAAAGACTTGCCTAGAAAATTGCAAAAATATTACAGCACGAAATGAATAACACGATTTAAAGCTGCAACACTTTATTACAGACTAGTGGCACCCGCACGGCTTTGCCCGTAGTAGAAAAATTAAAAGGTCATTTGGTTCGCCTGTATATTTACAAATAATGTATGATGAACTTCTCGCCAATTGGCTTGGCCATGTTACGGTTCCACGTTATGATAACTTGGACATTTAATCGTCCATCTTATGATAATTTTGCTCGGGAAAATGTTCTTAAAGTTGGAATATAAAAAGAACCAAATCGAATTTTCGAAAAATCGCTTCGAGGTGCGCACCCCCATGCTACAAACTAATTCAGTGCCACATTTCATGAAAATAGGCCGAACGGTTTAGGCGCTATGCGCGTCACAGAGATCCAGACAGAAATCCTGACAGAGATCCAGACAGATAGAGAGACTTTCTGCTTTGTTATTAGTAAAAAAAGATTAATGCGCGCTAAAAAGTAACCAGACAGAGATCCGGACAGGAATCCAGACGTTCAGCTTTATTATTAGTAACTAGTGGCACCCGCACGGCTTTTCCCATAGTAGAAAATGAAAAGGTTATTTGGTTCGCCTTTATATTTACAAAAATTGGATGATGATTTTCTCGCCAATTTGCTATGTTCATTCGCTTGCCCATGTAACGGTTCCACGTTATAATAATTTCGAAATTTATCATAACATGGAACGTTTACCACGTTGTGACAAATTGCTCGGTAAAATTTTTTTTTTAAATTGAAATAGAAAAAGAACAAAATCGAATTTTCGAAATATCGCTTCGAGGTGCACACCCCCTGGCTACAAACTAACTCTGTGCCAAATTTCATGAAAATCGGCCGAGTGGTCTAGGCGCTATGCGCGTCACAGAGATCTGGACAGACAGAGATGACAGAGAGACTTTCAGCTTTATTAGTAACTTGTGGTACCCGCACGGCTTTGCCCGTAATAGAAAAATTAAAAGATCTTTTGGTTCGCCTGTATATTTACAAATAATGTATGGTGAATTTTCTCGCCAATTGGCTTGTACCCATGTTACGGTTCCACGTTATGATAATTTCGTATCTCGCCAATTGGCTTGGGCCTATGTTACGGTTCCACGTTATGATAATTTCGTAATTTACTCATCCATCTTATGATAATTTTGTTCTTAAAATTGGAATAGAAAGAGAACCACATCGAATTTTCGAAAAATCGCTTCGAGGTGCACACCCCCATGCTACAAGCTAACTTTGTGCCAAATTTCATGAAAATCGGTCGAACGGTCTAGGCGCTATGCGCGTCACAGAGATCCAGACATCCTACAGACATCCGGACATCAAGACAGAGAGACTTTCAGCTTTATTATTTGTAACGAAGATATCATGTTTCAAGACGAGAAAAAAATGAGTTAGGAAAGCTGCAGGCTAAAAATTTCGATCACTGGTGCATCGACGATTGGGCTTTGGGGATCTTTTCCCTATTTGCACGGGGCTGGCGAAGAAAGATTTCCTAAATCGGCGGGAAGGAAAAGCAAAAATATTTGACCAATCAATGAATTTCTTCCGGCCTAAGGACATAGATGCTAAGGCCACCATATACGGGGAGCTGACTTATCCGACATTTTGGTTCCAAAATTGCACGGACACAAAATTAGTTTTCATAAAAAAGTCTCGTTGCAGAAAACTGGTTCTGGAAACTGGAACTGCAGAAAGCTTTAGTTGAGTTGCCTGATTGAGGCTTGATCATTTTTTGTTGTAAATGAAAAAGATTTAATTAATGCAAGTTTTAAAAAAAATGGGTGGGGAAATGACGTTCATTACAGCAAACATTTCCGGAAACATTTTTTATGAATTTGTGAATTTAGTTATCTTTCTAGATTGACCTTAAGTGACATTTTACTCAACTAAACATCAGGGTGGTAACTTACTGAACATACCATGCCTTACCTTCAATTTTCGTGTTGAACCGAACCAATGCTTCGGTCACTCGTCTGGTCAGTGCTAATTCTATATTAGCTACCAGTTTGTTTGGCTCTCTTGGCCTTAAGGGGTACAGTACCTCAAAAATGATGAAACGATCAAAAAAAATTTATTGCTTATTTCAAAACTAAAAACTATTCTGAACATAGGGGAAAAGTTTCATTGCTTTAGTTCAAATATTCAAAACGTTATGAGTTGTTTTAGGCCATGCTCGCTATGTGCTCTTATGCAAAAGAAAAACTTTAAACTGCTTTTTCTCGATGATGGTTTTTTGTGTTTTCATGTCATTAGAATCCCTAAGGATTTTTTTTCTATTAAAGATACAGCTTTAAAGTAATACTTTTTGCAATTGGGATAACATATTTGACAAAACTGTGCATTGGATAGGCATTTTATAAATTGCTCAAATGTTTAGAGCATTTTTAACCTTTAAAAACCAATGATTAAAAAAAAATTTTGATTTTTTACACAATTAATCACATAAAATTTTCTAATGAACTTATAAGCAAATAAATGTACAGATTTTTAAAAATGATTATAGTGATCGTTTAGCAAAAAAAAAAAAAAAATTTAAATTAGTGCAAAAATAAAAAAGCTTTAGGGATTTTTAAAACTTTAAATTTTCCTCAATTTCTTTGAATTAAAAAAAAATAGGCAATATTTTTAAATTTCGAAAATTAATTGTTGATTACGAAATAAGTGTGCATGTTATGCTTTCAAAAAAATATAAAATTTACTTAAATTAAAAAAAAATGTTTGAAAAATATTCCAGCTCAGTCATTTCCTAAGCCTCCTGCTGATGAGTGCTAATAAGCAAGAAACTGCAGTCCTCGGCTGGAATGACTGAGCTGGCGGTTTATTTCATGTATTTCTGCCTTAGCCCTGGCTGTAGGGTGGTAACTTACTGAAAACACCAATTGTTTTACGACATAGCAACCAGCAAATATTATAGCGTATTTATTTATAAATACAAGAAAACGGGTTGGATCCAAAGCTGTCTTGGAACCAAAATGTCGGACAAGTCGGCCTGTCCTCTTATACGGGTTCTAATAGATGCAGAGGAATACCGTGAGTTCCCTCGGGCGACGTCATGGATTTTATATGTTTTGAGCTTCTTTGGACATGGGGAGGTCATTTTTATTCGAGCGGTTTTTAATCTGCCAAATACACTATCAATGTAGTCAAGAAGCAACAAAATGGCATGCACATGAATATTATAAAACGTTCATTCATTAAATTTTTTTCAAATATTTAAAAACATATCGAACTCTAGCAACAAAAGTGACGCAACTCAAAATTTTTGAAAAACCTACTAACTTTTAACATAAAATTTAAATTTATTGTTCTTTCTAGCCATAAAATTTGCTCAAAGTCAGTTTATATAACTGGTGCGTGGTGTAAAAAAGATATAACGATATATTTTTTTTTTTTTTAGTTTTATTGCTTTTGATGCCAGGGTGCAGGGTCTATGTATATAAAGGGCAATTAAAAAACACCTTGACATGTTTAGAGTCCTCTGGCGAGTAAAGTTTTGGACCTAACGGAGCCAAATTTCAGGGACATACAGGGTGCGGCAAAAACCCTTACAAGCAATTTTTCATTAACACTAGAACGACTGACATTTTCTGTATACCTAGAAGGACTGAATTGACCAGTGTGGTCCATGTCCATTTTTGGGGTGAATTCATTTAAAAATTCTTCCTGAGTGTGTCCACATGCCCAATGCGCCTTCTTTCATGACTAAATAAAAACTTTGTATGCAATTATTTGTAGTGTTTCTCTCTATACTGGCCAAAAGCTTGGATCAGTATTTCTTTTCAAGAGCAATGGCTACCATTAGGCTGGTAAGCAGTCAGTACTGTTTATAGCATTTGGATATCCAACTGGCTGTATAAAGCGGAAGTTACAGGTTAAACTAGAGAGAATGGCCTTTTTTATGCTAGAACAATTAGGAAAAAGGAAAAAAAAAAAGTTTTTTTAATTGTCAAAATGCTTAGGGGCCACTGTGGCCCCTCCCGTCTTTCTAGGCATAAGGATCAATGCTTACAGTACTATGAGGCGTATGATAAAATGATTAAACAAGCATTCAAATAGTGTCATATAATGAAAAGTCAGGAAGTTACATTACATTACGTTCCGTTAGACATTATCCGAGTTATTAAACAACAAATTATGCGAGGGGTCACGCAGGCCCCTCAGTCTTTCTAGTGTTAAACTTTACTGAAAATAAATAACCAATAGTAATGTGAGTAACACAACCAATAGTAATGTGAGTAGACCTCTAGTAATCAATAAATTGAACTGTTTTCAAACTCAAAACGTTGAGCAAACATTAAAAAAATCAATAAGAAACACCAAAAAGAAAAAACAAATCTTGCAAAGAAGAGGGGGGGGGGGGGAGGATAACATATGACGCCAATGAAACTAGAGAAAGTAAGAGGGTATCATAAAAGAGGTCCCAAGTGTCTTGCTAAATTACAATCGAACAAAATAGAGAAAAATCATCACAAAGAAGTCTTTACACAAGTCGTAATATTGATTGGAAAAACTGATTGGCCACATTAGACGTTTATTGACAAATTCCCTCCGTGAAAATAAATGCAGAAATAAAATGCCATGTTCAAAACAATGCTTCCCAAACAAAAATACTACAACAATAGCATCACATTCCACAAAGTTAGTCGAATTGTACCACAACATGAGTGAAACAAATTAAAAGACCTCCTTATTGCGAATTAAATGTGGAAGTTGAAGTGGATAAACGAAATTGTTTTTTTTATTTATTAAATGCCAAAATGATACTTTGCTTTTTTAAATCCGTTTCAACCGTCATTCAAGTCATGTTTACTAACTTCGTAGTTCCATGGTATTATGACGAAGCATGATTATGACAAGATTAGAATGAGACAGGCATTAGTAATACGGATATAATTTCAGGTAATAGAAAGTTTTGTAAAAACATCTGCAAAAAAAAAAAAAAAAGAAGAAGAAGTACATTTGAACTTCAAAAAAAGGATTTGTATTTAAACATAGGTACTTTTCGATACTATTCATAAACTTTTACGAAAAGTCACTTTTAACTCGTTTGAAAATAACTCCTGTCATTCTGACCTTTACGATAGGTTTACTGAAAAAATCCCCTTTAACACACATTTAACAAGTAGCATATAAGAACATGAATAACAGGGAAGAGCATGATTTTTTTTTTTAATGATTTTTTTTTTGGCTATCTAGATACAAACTGCCTTAAGTACAGCATTTTTGTGTGTACAATTGGTGCATCGATTGTTTTGACTGTAAACCAGTTAACGCCATAACAGCTAATTTTCCTGTAGACATTATTCATGTATTACGTTTACAGACGTTGTTTTAGCGAATTTTAATGCAACGAATTTTTCTATTTGTTGAAAGCATTTGGTGTTACTCATTTTTCCTACAAATGGAACACGAAATAACAGCCAAATTAAGAATAAAACTTAATTTTGACAATTCGTAGAATTAGCTAGCTTACCATCTTAGCCACTGGTATGATTTACAAAAAAAAAAAAAAAACATTTCAGCCCTTAAGGTTTACTTTAAAGAACGTTTATTAATGAAGTTTATTTAGTAAAACTAATTAAGGCCTTAAATTAGTTTTTAAAGTTAGAGCATTACAAAACGTTTTTCCTTTCAGTAAACTACAAATACCACATCCTAAAAGTTTCTTTCTCGCACTGCAATTTACCACATTTCAAATTACCACACAAACCAAAGTGTTACTACTTGGTCTTAGGTATCAACCCCCCTCCCCCCAGTAACAGCGAGTATTTATAAATGGCACTTAAAAACCGATCATTGACTTCAATTACCGACTCCAATTTAATGTCATTTCCCCATTATTGGCAATTTTAATGTGATTTAATTGTTTACTCTCTAAATATCACCAACAGTGGTCAAATTAAAACCAAATTTTAAAAAAAAGAAAAAATATCGCCAAAACAAAACTTGGCGACCAAAAGACTGGCGATATATCGTTAAGTGTACGACAAATTATAACACCACTTGAGTTTACATCCAAATTAACAATGATTTCCTCCTATAAAGGGGGAAAAGACCCCCTTAGGAACATCCGAAAGCAACCAAAAGAGAAAGTGCACAATTAGACCCCACTAGGAGTATACGTACCAAATTTCAACTTCCTGGGACATACCGTTTTTGAGTTATGTGAGATACATACACACATACGTACATACGGACGTCACGAGAAAATTCGTTGTAATTAACTCGAGGGTCGTCAAAATGGCTATTTCGGGTGTCTGTACGTTCCTAGGCATATATCCACATGTGATCGGGTCGAAAAAAAACTCAACATTTATTCGGGGGTGAGAAAAATTGAAATTAAGGCCGATATTTGAGTGAAACTTTTTTCGCGAATACAATACTACCTTTTTTTTAATAAGTAAAAAGGAAAAAAAAGCGCTACCACAAGAAAAAAAATATTTCACTGATATTTGCGAAAACCCTTCCTGAAAAATACATAAACAAAATTAGTCATTGTGGTCTTAAACACTCAGTGGTCTATCTATAACATACAATGACATACTGAAAACAAAGAAAGACTTGTTGACATCGAGATTTTCCAAATAACGTTCCAAGCTTGCTTCACAAAGTCTCTTTTGTTGTTTTCGTGTCACTTCAAAGGGCGGCGATATTTGGTCATTTTCTTGAGTGATTTTCGCTTGACTCGACATCCGGGGTTTCAGTAATTAGTTTTGACAAACATGGTTCGACCGACTGGGTGTAAAAATGTCTCTAAAAACCATCCGTTTACTTGCTGCTTCAAAATGCACTGATTTTTTGTGTGAAATTTGAAGGAATTCTACCACCATTTGGAATACCAGAAATAATCTCCGAAGGTAAGAAAAACTTGGATGGTTGTGATATTATAATTCGTGCTGAGTACTACAACTAGGTAACATCAAATTTGGTAAAATAGAATGCTTCACTTTTGTTGAAACTTTTAGTTCGAAAGAAAACAAAACTACTTTTGGTTAAACAAAATTTAGAAATGATAGTTTGATAGCATCATAATCAAGTCTTCCCAATCTCCAAAAATCATTACTTCCTTGAATTTTTCTCGAAGTAGGATGAAAAAAATTGAGTTGTTACTTGTAGTAGTACTGACCCCACGAAAAGCAGTCATATAGGGGGTCATCCCCCCCCCCCTGTCTATGGGAAATTAATGCATTATATGTAAGTGGCTGTGCTTTTTGCGATTTTTGGCAGAATTTACATTGAGAGGGTACTATTTGCACCAACCCTTTCCGGATAAACTCGAAATGTTGGGCATGATCCCCTGAATTGAATATGTTTAACTGTAAATAGGTTCATTAAAAATATTCTAATTTATATTTTAACATATCTTTCAGTACAAGTTTAGTAATGCGTTTATTTGATTTTTAATGCAATTAATAATTATTATGAGGTGGATTTTCTGTTATTTTATAGTATTTGCATAAACTGTGCTAATCATTTTCAAATCGATGATTAAATTTTAATATGAAAAGTTTTAACAGTAATTTTATAGTTTAGGAAATATTTTAGTTTAATGCAAAACACTTTCAAAACTGATATTCTGAAGCCCTTTACACTTGCCATTTGCTATATATTTCTAACGATATGTGCAAACCGAAATTTATAAATAAAAAACCATACAATTATTCCGTACTTAAGTTGAACTTACTTATCTTAAGTTGAAGATATGAAATTACGCAATGAGAAAAAAAAATGTTTTTTTTTGGGAACTTGAGTGCGACATTAAATTATTTAAAAATATATTAAGAAATATCTCTTTGAAGATATTTCAAAATCAAAGCAAAATATTTGCTAAAAGATATTCGTTTTGTGGAAATCACAGTATTGTCTTCCGAAATTATTATTCGTAATGGAATGTATGTATAGAATATTTCAAGCTGTTGTAGAAAATTGTTGTCGACAACATTTTCTAATTTTTGGAGATTCTTCTGGTGAGCAGTCATTCCCAAATTATCATAAAATGCTTGCCATTGCATTACACAAAAGGTTTTTTGCAAAGAAATCCTAACTGAAATTTAATTGAATATTAATAATAATAACATATGCTTCCAATAACGTAAATTTAGGCACAGATTCATTAAGCTTTATAGCAATTTTTGGATACAATTTTTTTTAGACTATGGAAAATTACAATTTTAGATAACTCATTTAAGGACAGTTCTTAATTTTCGGTTTATAGTATTTCTCCTAAATTGTCCGGAATGTAATAGTGTTACTGCCAAGTAACGCTATCGCTGCAACTGAACGAGGGTTTAGCATTGTGAACTTGCTTGGATGACTAGCGGTAAGACATTTTTAATGGTCTTGCTTATGACCGAAAGAAATTTTAATGAAACTGAACTTATATACGAAGATGATGTTTTAAAAGAAATCTTCATGTCAATTTTAAAGTTGCTTCAGCAAAAATACTTAGAAGGGTTAAAAATTAATTATGTTCTTAAAAAACAAATACTTCGTTTTGGTTTGTTCTTTATTTCAAAAAAAAAATTTAAAAAAAAATGTATATATATATATATATATATATATATATATATATATATATATATATATATATATATATATATATATATATATATATATTCACACAAACAGTCAAAATACAAATGAAAAAGCAAATGAAAAAAGCGAGAACATCAAAATGGAAAATGAAAAAGGTGAACCCAGAACCAACACTTTATCAAGGGGGGATTGGTCCTAAAGTTCACAAGGCCCTTTCTGTCTAGCAAGAGGGAAGGTCCCAATAGCTTGCTAACCTCCCCGAGAGCCTTAGAAGAGAAAGGAATCAGAGAACATTTATCTTAAGGCGCTGGCATTACGGTACACTTTTGTATTTATTCTTTCAGTTTTTTTAATGTCATTGATTTTTTCAATTTCTTTGAATTTCTATTTTAAATTTGTTTTAAATTGTATCTTTTGTTTTATATATGTATGTATATATATATATATATATATATATATATATATATATATATATATATATATATATATATTTAATAGTGATATATATATATATATATATATCACTATTAAAACATAGAACAAAAATTATTTACTTCGATTATATTTTGACTAACATAATCCTTCTACCCTAGCAAAAATGAGAAAAGTATTTTTGTTAAGCAAAACAGTAACAAATAAGTAATTATTTGCAGCGTTTCGAATTTCAAAATCTAATCATCTTGCTGTTATTTTATTTATTTATTTATTTATTTGCATAAACAGGAATTCGAATCTTCACAAGATGCCATTTCCATCTTCCTTAATTCAATCATTCCTAATTTCCAATCATTCCGAGCTCAGTTACGGTCGCGATCGAGCTATTTATTCGGCAATGAATGCAGCACTTGTTCCATATTGATATAGGAGATCTCTTCCCCCCCCCCTCCCCTATGCCTCTGCTAAGTAAATTTATCCACGGGTTCGAAATGGGATGGATGTTAACATCGGATATTAGTGGAGCACGTGGAGACACCTCCCCCATTGGATCGGAGGCTCCCATATATTATCGAAATGGCGGTCCCGGAATCATTACTCAAACACGCATTTGGGCTCAAAATCGATTCATTTGACTGGCGGTGGGCAGTTTCGATATCGTTGTATGTTGTAGATGGCAAATAACGAAAGTTTTGTTTGGTTACAAGAAAAAACGAGCAGATGTGTGCATCACATGACTTCCTTCTACTCCAATTTAATGTCATTTCCCCATTATTGGCGATTCTAATGTAATTCAATTGTTTACTCTCTTAATATCACCAACAGCGGCCAAATTGAAAGAAAATTA
Source organism: Uloborus diversus (assembly GCF_026930045.1). Classification (NCBI taxonomy): domain Eukaryota; kingdom Metazoa; phylum Arthropoda; class Arachnida; order Araneae; family Uloboridae; genus Uloborus; species Uloborus diversus. The sequence continues at coordinate 265,271,687 of NC_072731.1, forward strand.
AAAAAAAAAAACCCATCGCTAAATTTGTCGCCAAGTTGGCGAAAAAGGCGACCAAAAGACTGGCGATATATCGCCAAGTGTCCGACAAATTATAACACCACTTAAGTTTAAATCGAAATTAACAATGATTTCCCCCCCCCCCAAAAAAAGAGGCGTAAGACCCCCTTAGGGACATCCGAATGCAACCAAAAGGGAAGGTGCACAACTAGGCTCCACTAGGAGTCCTCGTACCAAATTTCAACTTTCAAGGACATACCGTTTTTGAGTTATGCGAGATACATACACACATACGCACATACATACGTACATACAGACGCACGAGAAAACTCGTCGCAATTAACTCGGGGATCGTCAAAACGGATATTTCGCGTGTCTGTACGTTCCTAGGCACATATCCACGTGTGGTCGGGTCGAAAAAACAACTCAACATTCATTCGGGGGTGAGAAAAATGAAAATTAAGGCCGATTTTTGAGTGAAAAGTTTTTCGCGAATACAATACTTCCTTTTTTGTAAAATGGAAGTAAAAAACGAGCTGATGTGTGCATCACATGACTTCTTTTTACTCCAATTTAAAGATAATAGTGCCTCGGAGTGAGCAAAGAAACACTTTAAATATTTTCACCCCAAGTTTGTTGCGAACCGAAGCAAAGAAAACGTTTTATACAGTTAACTTTTCGCAGAATTGGCAGTTTTAATGTGATTCAATGGTTAACTCTCTAAATATGGCCGAACTGAAACCAGATTTTAAAAAAACGCCAAATTTGTTGCCAAGTTGGCGACCAAAAGCTTGACGATATATTGCCAAGTGTGTGCCAAGTTATAGCACGGCGTGAATTTATATTAAAATTAACAATGATTTTACCCCCAAAAAGGTGAAAAACGTTTTATACAGATAACTTTTCGCAATATTGGCAGTTTTAATGTGATTCAATGGTTAACTCTCTAAATATGGCGACTATTAATATTAACTATAAAAAAAAAGAAAGAACGCCAAGTTGGCGACAAAACTTGACGACCAAAAGCTTGGCGATATATTGCCAAGTGTTTGTCAAATTATAGCACCGCTTGAGTTTACATTGAAATTAACAATGATTTTACCCCAAAAAAGTGTAAAAGACCCCCTTTAGAACATCCGAATGCAACCAAAAGAGAAGGTGCACAACTAGACCCCACTTGGAGTCTGTGTACCAAATGTCAGCTTTTTAGGACATACCGTTCTTGAGTTATGCAAGATACATACACACATACGCACATACATACGTACATACGGACGTCACGGGAAAACTCGTTGTAATTAACTTGGGGATCGTCAAAATGGATTCTTCAGGTGTCTATATGTTCTTAGGCACTTATTCGCGTGTGGTCAGGTTGAAAAAAAAAAACCAATATGCATTCGTGGGCGAGCAGAATGGAATTTAAGGTCGATTTTTGAGTGAAAATTTTTTCGCGAATACAATACTTCCTTTTTTGTAAAATGAAGTAAAAAAGAAAGTTCTGTATTTGTTTTAAGAATATTCTTTACTTGTGTATTGTTACTTACGTTAACTTTAATGTGAAGGATTACGTGCAACATAACATATTCATTGCTCACAATGGTTCTTATTTGGACACAATTGGCACATTTTGTTTAGTGCTAACTTCTTTAACGTGATGTATTTCAGAAAAGTACTGGGTGTCCTGAAAAAGACTGACTGTTTTCAAAAATTCATAACAGGAAAACTGTAAATGATAAAATAATAATTCTTGCAGGAAATTCATGTGGTGGGCCGTAAATGTTTTCTCACTGAGTTCCAAACTTTAGTTGAAAATTTTTCCAATAGATGGCGCGGCAGATAGTAAGCCCGTAAATAAAAAAAAGATAATTACATCACATTTTTTTCGAAAATAAAGAACAAAATAACAAAACAATATTTTCAAACAATCGTCGGCTGTAATCACATGTCGCAATCGGAGGAAAAATCGGTGACTTTCAATTGTTCTTTTTTGACTTACAATCTTACTATGTAAAGCGCCATCTATTGAAACATTTATGAACTAAAATTTGGAACTCTGAGGGAAAACATTTAGCGCCAACCACATGAATTTTCTGCAAGAATTTGTTTTTTATCATTAACTGTTCTAAATGTTATAAATTTTTGAAAACAGTCTTTTTCAGGACAGCCTGTAAAAAGTACCATCAATGTCATTGCTGCTACGTATGTCACATTAGCGCGTCTGGTTCTAAACATAAATTTACGCATTGACCTGAAGATATTTTTTTCAATTTATTTTCCTGAATGGGTGGTCTAGATCGATTATAATAATGCACAATATACAGGGTGTCCGAAAAGTCCTTGACACATATTAAAAATTCATAAAAATTTACAAATTGTAGTATGAATATGCGGTTTGCGCCAAAATGCTCCATAGCTTTAAGAATTGAATTTATACTGACGGCTGTATCGCTACAGGAAGAAAAAGAAATGTAATGCGAAATAAGTAACCATTTTATTTGTAAAGAAATACCTTTCATTATCAGAACTCATTGTGTGCAACGTTTGTGATATAAGATGAACTTCAGAATCGTTTAGATGTGGTTCGATCAAGATACGGAGCACACATTGAACTCTGGAAATGAAGGGTATTGCATTATGTTTTAATAACATGATTAAAATCTCACAAGATGTTTCTTTTTCCTACTGTGACGATACAGTCGTCAATGTTAATTATTTATCATTACTATTTCTTTTTCTTTTCCTTTTACAAAAAAGGAAGTATTTTATTCGCAAAAAAAATTTCATCCAAAAATCGGCCTTAATTTCCATTTTGCTCACCCCCAAATGAATGTTGAGTTTTTTTTTCAACCCGATTACACGTGGGTATGTGCCTAGGAACGTACAGAAACCCGAAATATCCATTTTGACGATCCCCGAGTTAATTACAACGAGTTTTCTCGTAACGTCTGTATGTACGTATGTATGTGCGTGCGTATGTGCTTATGTGTGTGTATGTATGTCGCATAACTCAAGAACGGAATGTCCTAGAAAGTTGAAATTTGGTACGAAGATTCCTAGTGGAGTCTAGCTGTGCACCTTCCTTTTTGAATGTATTCGTATGCTCCAAAAGGGGTATTTTGTTCCTTTTTGGGAGGAAATCATTGTTAATTTCGATGTAAACTCGAGTGGTGTTATAATTTAGCGAGCACTTGGCGATATATCGCCAGCCTTTTGGTCGCCAAGCTTTGTCGCCAACTTGACGACAAATTTGGCGATTTTTTAAAAAAATTTCTTTAAAATCTGGTTTTAATTTGGCCACTGTTGGTGATATTTAGCTAGTAAACCATTGAATCATATTAAAACTGCCAATAGTGAGAAAATGACATTAAATTGGAGTAAAAGGAAGTCATGTGATGCACACATCAACTCGTTTCCTTTTTTTTTACGATGCAATGAAAAGTCTTGAAACTGAAGTATTATGGCGCAAACCTCATATTCATACAACAATACGTTGATTTTTTTATAAATTTTTAAAATGTGTCGCGGACTTTTCGGACACCCTGTATAACAGACACCTTTTATTTATTCATTTACCTACTGATTGTTTTTTATTTCGTTAGTATTTTCTATTATGAAAGAGAGCAGACAGGAAAGAAAAGTCAAAATATGTGAAATGGAAGAAAATAATTTTTTACAATCTTCCATTGCTTTTCAAAAGAAAAATAGCAAGTACTGCTGGAAGAACACTGAATATAGATATATTTTGCTTCTTGAATATTCATTCATAGAACCTGCAAACAAACAGCGAATAGGAGAACGTTTCACCGCAAAGCAATCACGTTACTTTAACCTTCAGTGGAGTATCCGTCTCGCAGATGAATTTAGTTTATTTTAGAGGAGTTATAGGTGGCGCTGAGCGAGAAAATTTAGTCAGCCCGAAATGTTTTCTCTATTGTATAAATAATCATAAAAGCGTGTTTCTGTTGGATTTTATTTGAGCTGAATTTTCACTAAAATAAACTTCTGAATATCTCGTAAATTAGTGTGTGAAAATAGCGAAACAAAAGTTACCCGTTTCCGAGATGGATGTCGGTCAAAACGAAGAAAAAAAAATTCTTCATTCAAAGTGTTAATCAAGGTGCAGTTTTAAGAAAACTTTGCAAAAATACAATGTAAGCTCTTAAAAAAGATCTTAAAACAGTAACCGTCTAAGACAGTTAGATTCAGCGTCAGACAGTCTTTGGACTTGTCATGAAGTTGAAGAAATATCAAAACGTTAACATCTTTTTTAGTGACTTATTTTTAGCGCCATGTTTGGCGAGAAATCTACAAATGCCACCAGTTTAGTGAAACTTGGCGACTTTGCGAGCATTATGTCACGTGATATCTGGGATGGCGTCAATTACCCAACAGTCAATGAGTTGCGACCTATAGACGAACATAGATACCTACACACTAACATACATACTGACGCTCTGGTTTTAATACCGTAGATTTCATTTACCTTTTAATGTGAAACTCTTTTAAGCAATTTTAGGCACTAAAAGCCTTAAAAATCATTCATTTACTTCAAAAGAAATTATTTACCGGTACCTAGGTCTCAATCTAGGAGAAATTCACTTTTTTCAATGACGGAAGCAAAAAATAAAGAATCATGATAAAATGGCGATTATGGATATTAAAACGAGCTGATGTGTGCATCACATGACTTCCATTTACTCCAATTTAATGTCATTTCCCCATTATTGGCAATTTTAATGTGATCCAATAGTTTACTCTCTAAATATCACCAACAGTGGCTAAATTAAAACAGATTTAAAAAAAAAATAATCGCAAAATATGTCGTCAAGTTGGCGACAAAATTTGGCGACCAAAAGACTGGCGACATATCGCCAAGTGTTCGCCAAATTATAACACCACTTGAGTTCGCCAAATTATAACACCAAATTATAACACCACATCGAAATTAACAATGATTCCCCCCACAAAGGGACAAAAGACCCCTTTAGAAACACCCGAATGCAACCAAAAGAGGATGTGCACCACTAGGAGTCTACGTACCAAATTTCAACTTTCTAGGACTTACCGTTCTTGAGTTACGCGAAATACATACGCACATCCGCACATACATACGTACATACAGACGTCACAAGAAAATTCGTTGTAATTAACTCGGGAATCGTCAAAATGGATATCACGAGTGTCTATATGTTCTTTGGCACCACGTGTGGTCGAGTCGAGAAAAAAAAAAACTCAATATTCATTCGGGGTGAGTAAAATGGAAATTAAGGTCGATTTGAGTGAAATTTTTTTCGCGAATACAATACTTCCTTTTTTTTTTTGTAAAAGGAAGTAAAAAAGAAATAACACCTTCGAGAATAGATTAGAAAGTAAGCTGCCTGGATTTCTGAAGGTAAATCAACTCTAAGCTGAAAGAAAAAACAAACTCTTATTAGGTAGTGTTAAATGTGTAAGACTGAAAATGATGGAAATTAAAGATTTACATAAAATACAACATTCTAGATCTAAGTAAACTCCTCGTCAGAAGAAGTTCATAACGTCGGTGAAATTTGAATTATGCAGCATTAGTTTAATTAAGTTGCAGTTCATTAGCATTCGGAAATTACTACATATTTTGCGCGTTAATGTCGAAGGCAAAGGATTATTATTTTCTTAAGCGTTAAAAATAATTTAGGGTTATTTCTTCTTTCAACTTAAGATAAATCCTACTGCTAATTACATTTATCTACCAAATTTGTTACGGTTTGAAATTTTTACTTTACCATAGGATGTATGGTCACCACATAGTAATCTTGATGTCCCAATATTTGGGACTTTACGAATTTTTGGGACAACCTAATATGTAAACATTACTTTTAAAGTAATCAATAGGGTAAGTGTGAAAAATAAGGCTACCCTAAGATTCATGGTCAAATATTTTGCTCATTTATGGTTCAGTTGGCTCCAATTTTTGTACATTCATCAAATGAATCAGACAAAATAAGAAAAAGAAAATTAATTTGAATTTTGACATCTTTGAATTCAAATTATGTTTTTCGCAATCACGAGTGTGTGTATGTAGGCATGTGTGTTTGTGTATAGGGGTTATGTGTATGTGTGTAGGGCATGTGTGTTTGTGTCTGTGTGCAGACATGAATGTGTGGGTAGTTATGTGTGTGTATGTTTTTGTGTGTGTATGTGTGGGTGTATGTATGCGTGTGTGTGTGTGTATGTGTGTGCGTGTGAAGTTGTGTATGTATGCGCGTGTGTGTAGGACATGGATGCAACCTGGAGACGGCTTTCGCTATAGGAGCAGCATCGTGAGGAGCCCGTCGACGGTGATGGCGCGGAGGGTGGCGGTGGGAAAAATCAAAAGACGCCAAAAACAGTCAAGTGAGAACAATAAGCAATCGTGATTGCTCAAAAAATCATTCCATGAGTGAAGTTGATTTTTTTAGCACTTTGACAAAAAATGACGAATTAACCTTATTAGAAACACGAGTACTGAGTAAGGTCAACTCCGAAAAAACGCCAAAACTACTATTAAAATTTAAAGGGTCTAAGGACATTTAACCTTCAAAATTTTCGACTTTCTGTAAAAAAATATATGTTATGCGTAATTTAATTCTGAACAATTTGACACATTATTTATTACTATACGCAAAAAACTTTTCAAGTTATCTTAAAAATGCGTAACCTTTCCCCGTGGATATTTATGTTAACAACAGCTGTTTAGGCCTCTTTTTCTCAAGTGCCAGTTTTGCCGATTTCTCGTTTTGCGTGCATGATATTTCAGAAAGTTTGTTATATATTTCCGCAAAACTTTAAATGCATGTTTGTTTGGTTCATTTTTATGAGCTGAACCTACATTTATTTAATTTTTTAAAACTATTTATTTAATTTTTTTTTAATTTTGTAAGTTAATATCAAATTTTTTGAAATTTTGGGCGAATTTTTTTTTTCTAATATAATTTTCATTTTTAGTTAAAATTTAAGTTCAGATCATAAAAATAAACCAGTCAAACATATATGACAAGTTTTGCGGAAATATATAAGAAACTTTCTGAGATATCCCGCACGCAAAACAAAAATCGCTACCTGAGAAAAAGAGGCGTCAACAGCTACTGTTAACATAATTCACTATGGGAAAAGTTGACGCATTTTTACGCTAACTTGAAAAGTTTGCGTATGGCAATAAATAAGGTATCAAATTGTTCAGAACTAACTTATACATAACATATTTTTTCCAAAAAGCTGAAAATTACGTACGTACCATACGTACGTACAGACGTCACGAGAAAACTCGTTGTAATTAACTCAAGAATAGTCAAAATAAATACTTCGCGTGTCTATACATTCTTAGGCACTTATCCACGTGTGGTCGAGTCGAAAAAAAAACTGATCATTCATTCGGGGGTGAGTAAAATGGAAATTAAGGTCGATTTTTGAGTGAAAATGTTTCCGCGAATACAATATTTCCTTTTTTGTAAAAAAAAACTAAAAAAGTGTGACTTCATTGATAGGCAGGCCCCATGTACAATACATACATTAGAAGTTAATTATCACACATGATTCTTTAAGTAGTAAATGATATTTTAACTGGCGTGTACTGTACATTCTCTACAGCACTGTCAGAATGTTTCAATAAAACGTTTCACCATGAATTCTCAATTTTTATATTTCAAAATTTATTTTTTCTTACATAGTTCTTCAAAATATGATGTCATAAGCTATACAAATGCATTTTTATGTTTACAATTTTCCTTTCGTGTAAAAGTTTTCTAAAAAGCCTGTTTATCGGAAATGTTGGAAAGGGATAACTACTTGAATTTTCCTTTTCTATTCGAATTCCGTTTCCAAATTCGTAACAACATTTCTTCCAAGTATTCACATTTTCTGAGCATCGCATACACTGTTGTTGAAGGAACAAAGGTGCTTATGTTTTTAAAGACTCATTCTCGTAAATATCTTAAACTGTTCTACTTTAACGAATTTTTTACTTTCTTTTACAAAAAAGGAAGTATTGTATTCGTGAACAAAATTTCACTAAAAAATTTACCTTAATTTCTATTCTGTTCACCCCTGAATGAATGTTGAGTTTTTTTTTTTTTTCCGACTCGACCCCCCCCCCCCCCACGTGGATAAGTAAGTACAACGAGTTTTATCGTGACATCTGTATGTACGTATGTGCGTATGTATGTCGCATTACTCAAGAACGGTAAGTCCTACAGAGTTAAATTTGGTGCGTAGACTCCTAGTGAGTTCTAGTTGTGCACCTCTCCTTTTGGTTACATTCGGGTGTTTCTAAAGGGTCTTTTGCTCCTTTTTGGTGGGAAATCATTGTTAATTTCGATGTAAACTCAAGTGGTATTATCATTTGGCGGACACTTGGCAATATCTCGCCAGTATTTTGGTCGCCAAGTTTTGTCGCCAACTTGGCGACAAATTTGGCGATTTTTTTATTATTATTTTCTTTTAAATCTGGTTTCAATTTGGCCACTGTTGGTGATATTTGAAGAATAAACTATTGAATCACATTAAAAATGCCAATAACGGGGAAAATACACTAAATTGGAGTAAAAGGAAGTCATGTGATGCACACATCAGCTCGTTAATCTTAAATTTTCAAATTCAAAATCAAAGTCTTCTATGAATCTGAATCGGATGCGGGCGTTTCTCATATTCCCAATATTAACCTAATGAGACGGTCTGGAAAATCATTATGCAGACAGATTTGCATCTGGCAATCGATATGTACTCACTAATAGGATGCCCGCATAACTGTGACCGCTTTGATGATTTCGGTAATGACGACGAAATGCGCGCTCGGGCATCCGACGATCAACTTTTGCCCATTGTGGGCGCCTGCACCACCTTCGATTTAATTGGGACTGCAGTTGGACTGGGGACTATCGTTCACCTGTTTGAAAACTTGCGTGCAAATGAACTGCATTTTCGTCGTTATGAGACTTGAAATTTTCATGCCTAATTACAGCCAAATTATTTAACTTTGTCTTTATATTTTGTCGAGGCAGAAAAAAAAATCAATTTTATTTAAAAAAAAATAATAATTTGAACTTTGACATCTTGAATTCAATCACGAGTGTGTGTATGTAGGCGGGTGTGTTTGTGTGGGGGAGGTTTTTGTTTGTTTGTGTGTGGGGGTATGTGTATGTAGGCATGTGTGTTTGTGTGGGGGGGGGTAGTTGTGTGTATGTGTGTGTAGGTGGAGGGTATGTGTAGGTATGTGTGTTTGTGTCTGTGTGCAGGCATGAGTGTTTGGGTAATTGTGTGTATGTGTAGGTGTGTATATGTCTAGGCGTCTGTATGTATGCGTGTGTATAGGTGCCTGTATATATGCGTGTGTGTGTATGTGTTTGTGCGTGTGTATGTGTGTGTGTGTAGGTGCGTGTAAGTTAGGACATTGACACAACCTGGAGACGGTTTTTGCTAGAGGAGCAGCATCGTGAGGCCGGCCGACGGTGGTGCTGGCAGAGAGAGGCGGGGGGAAAATAAAATCATAAGAATTCAAAACCGTCAAGTGAGAACAATAAGCAATCGTGATTGCTCAAAAAATAAAAAAAAAATAGTTCGAACTGTTTGCACGATTGATTTTGACACATACTATTATTTCCTTTTACATAGTAAAGGAAGCATTGTAATCATAAAAATTTTCCCCCATCAAATTTCGGCATAAATTTCTATTGAATGTTGCGTATTTTTTTTTCGGCCCGGCTACACGTGCATATGTACCTTAAGTCGCGTGGAAGACAAAAGTATTTATTTCGAAGATGTACGAGTTATTTATCACAAGTTATGTTGTATGTATGTAAGAATGTACGTATGACAACCTCCCCTTTTGATTGCATTAGGATGTTCCAAAAAGATTTTACACCTTTATACCCATCTTAAATTACATTTTAACGTACGAAAATCTGTCCATTCTTTACCCTAATCCTCAGTTTAAAATGTCTTCTTTGAAGCGCCAAGTAAAGTTACGAGACAGTCATTTACAAGTAAAAAAAAAAAGTCTCTTTTTTTATCAATACTTTTCTTTCATCTTTTATCTTTTAGGAAAGACGTGACAAAGAATATTTGTTACTTTTGTTCTCATACTACTTTAATCCTAGACTTTCTGATGTGTCTGCAGTTTTTGAGCTTTAAAGGGGTCAAAAATTTTTATCTTGATTCGAAGAAAAAGGTTTTAAGATAAGAATTTTCCACCCGGTGTAAAACAGATATTTCGTTTTTTATAATTAACAGCTGTTTTGACTTCTTACTTTGATTTTTGTAACTGACAATAAGTAAAAAAAAAAACAAAAACAAGTCTTGGTTACCCTGTGCGTAATTACCCTTGTCCTTTATATTTTAAAAGAAAATTTATATTAAAAAAAAAAATATTTCTGTATTTTACATTAGAGTCACCCGCACGGCTTTGCACGTAGTAGAAAAATTAAAAGGTCTTTTGGTTCGCCTGTATATTTACAAAGAATGTACGATGAATTTCTCACCAATTGGCTTGCCCATTTTACGACTCCACGTTCTGATAACGTTGTAATTTAATCGTCCATCTTATGATAATTTTGCCCGGGAAAATGTTTTTAATATTTTAATAGAAAAAGAACAAAATCAAATTTTCGAAAAATCGCTTTGAGGTGCACACTCCCCATGCTACAAACTAATTCTGTGGCAAATTTCATGGAAATCGGCCGAACTATGCGCGTCACAGAGATCCTGACAGACAGAGATCCTTACAGACAAAGAGAGATCCGGACAGAGAGACTTTCAGTTTTATTATTAGTAATAAAGATTGTACTCTAAAACCTCATTAGAATTTTTTTTAATCCCTAATTCGTGGAGGGAGAAGCTATGCTCTGAATTTGCAATTTATACCGTCCCACAAAACACCGATTCTTGTTCTTGAAATGGAATATCAAGGAATCTGAAACCTTAAATTTGAAAAACGCATATTAGTGCCTAAAAATGAAACACTTCAAAATTTAACAGCTCAAAACACATCGTTAAAAACTTTCAAGTTAGTCACTAATTTTACACGTGTGTTCCGGGATTTCAAGGTTTTCAAAGAAATAATCCTTTTTTATTCTTTTTCATGCAAACTTCTGCATTGAAAAGATGGTTCTTTGAAATCCCGGAAGCGTTCTGAATCAGTTGCTAACTTTTGATTTTTCAATGTTGTAATTCTCCAACGTTGTGTTTTCTACTGTTGCTTTGTTGCCTATTTATCTTGCAGGTCAACATTTTTTAATCCCGTCCCAAAATTTTCACATCACGTATTCCAATTTCTCTTTTGTAGGAGTTTTGCAGATAGTTTTTCTGGATACAGCTATCTAATCAAGAGTTAGCATTTTGAAATTTTAATACGGTTTCTTATATTCCCCCAAAGTTTACTTAACTATACCACCATAATCACCTTTGGAGTCATATTGTTCACCTAATCTGCTCTAAAAATAAAAATTATATCCAGTACTCTCACTTCTTTTAATCTTTTGACCGATCGTGACTTGAAGAAAAAGTTATTTCAGAAAAGTACTGACACAAGATAAAAAGGCTTAACTGTAACTTTTTGAACTTAATTCTTCTTTAATGCTCATAAAAATAGGCCTCAGATATTAGAATTTTTTTATATGATCTTTGAAACCACCATCGTCTGTTGAAAGTCTTCTTTTCGTAGTTTTATTTCACATGTGCACAAATGAAAGAAAATATTTCAATTCAATTTGAAAAATAGGTTAGATTACAACTAATGCAGAAACGATTGTTTTCAGTTGGTTTTCTTTGGGTTCTTAGTTCTAGAAATTAAATATGTATATCTCTGTGAGAATATGTTGGAAATTGACCAGCATTAGACGAATGTAGAGCAAATTAAATAATGAATTCAATATGTTCAAAAGTATGTTTGCCTGCCTGTCCAAAGATGTCATTACTTTCATTTTTAAATTTTTTACATTTAAATGTCTCCTTAGTATTACGACTTTTATAAAGAAGTTTTGGTAATTATTTCTTGTTGAAATCAGACGGGAAATGCTAACAAAATAAAATTTTTAAACTACGCTTTAGCCAAAGAAACATCAAATTACTTAACAGTTAAATATCGCAAGTGTAGAAAACTAAGTAAAACGTACTTGTATCAAACGGCGATAAAAGTGAACCTATTTTTATTTTCCAGCAGCAAGCACTAAAGCTGCTATCTGTAAATTAATTTATTTGCATCTTCAGAGTGTATTCAATAGGCCATTATATGTAGAGGCATCATATAGGCCATTAGCAGCAACATTGCTGTAGTTTTCTTTTGTGTTGCTTTAGAAAATTAAATTGGGGAAAAAGCCAGCTGTGCGTGAGAGAAGACGTGGTCAAAGCGTAGGATTAATAATCGCTGTCATTTAAAAATTTCCTCATCAATATTATTTAACACAAATTCCGTGTTAACGTCCAGGCAATTGGTTGTGTAACTTCTGTCAAAATTGTTTAGTATAGCAATGTACTGTGTTTTCTTATTGTATGCATTTTTGGACATGCACTTCGTAAATGAGGTTGCAAACAGTCCAATTTTCATCAGATGTATATAGCCACATCGATTGCGATACATAGTCACTTCGATTGCGATACATAGCCACTTCGATTGCGATACATAGCCACTTCTATTGCGGCACATAATAGCCTCTTCTATTGCGGCACATAATAGCCACTTCTATTGCGGCACATAATAGCCACTTCTATTGCGGCACATAATAGCCACTTCTATTGCGGCACATAATAGCCACTTCTATTGCGGCACATAATAGCCACTTCTATTGCGGCACATAATAGCCACTTCTATTGCGGCACATAATAGCCACTTCATTGTAGAACATAGCCATCACCATTGTGGAATATTAAAGCCCATTCTATTGTAGAGCACTTTAATTGCTGTTGGGGAGAAAAATGACTCTTGCTGTGGAATATAGCCCATTCTCCTGTTGTTCAAGAATATAATCTCTTTTCTTGCAGAACACAACCCATTGTAGTACTTAGGCACATTGTATTCTGCATTTAAAGCAGACTATCGTGTATTAAAACCACCATTGTTGTTTTAAAATGTAGAAACGTCTCTTGTTGAACATACTCCTTCTGTTGAGAAACATAACCACTTCTGCTATGAACATCGCTGTTGTAGAATATAGTCACTTCTGTTGTGAATATATATCCCCTCCTATCGTGTAACTCGGATTCTTCTTTTTGGAACGTAGCCACTTCCACAGTGGAACACAGCCATTGTTGTTGTGGAATATAGTCATTTCTGTTGTGGAATATATTCCCTCCTATCGTGTGACTCGGATTCTTCTATTGGGAACGTAGCCACTTTCAATGTGGAACATGGCCATTGTTGTTGTGGAATATAGTCACTTCTGTTGTGGAACATATAGTCTCCTATCATGTAACTCGGATTATTCTATTGGCCACTTCCATTGTGGAACACGTCCATTGTTGTTGTCGAATGTAGTCATTTCTGTTGTGGAACATATCCCATCCTATCGTGTATCTCGGATTCTTCTATTGGGAACATAGCCACTTCCATTGGGGAACGTAGTCACTTCCACTGGGGAACGTAGCCACTTCCACTGTGTAACATGGCCATTGTTAATGTGGAATATAGTCATTTCTGTTGTGGAACATATCCCCTCCTATCTTGTAACTCAGATTCTTCTTTTGGGAACGTAGCCACTTCCATTCCCGAACATAGCCACTTCTATTGGAGAACATAGCCACTTTTAATAATGCTCAAATGCAGGTAAAAAGTGGACATAACTTAAGAAAGGTCAGTTGCAGATGGGAAATCGGTACTGGTAATTTCAATAAGAGATTCACCATGGTTAAATGAAATAGGAAAGCGTCATGCTCACACATGTGAGACCTTTCTCAAACTCATACACCATAGATATTTTTACAATTTATCTCATACATTCATGCATGTAAGAGGTAAATTGTAATGTTTTATTCATCAACTTGAGACTTCAATTTCAAGAAGCTAATGTATTAGTAAACGAATGTTTCCGAAGTCAGGACCCAATTCTTATTCAGGAACGCTCTTTCAGTGCACCCTCACGGTACTGGTTCGAAAGATTTACTGATCGTAGAAAACTCATTATGAAGACATCTTTAGACTAGTCTCAGAGTAAACATCAGAGATTCAAGCATTCATCGATTGCCCTTTCACGTAAACGGGCTGACGAAATGACTTTCTACAACGCAACAGATTTAAATTTTTCTGAAACATTTTTACATACAAAACTAATCTGTCACAAAGAGCGAAGGTACTTATATGAAATTCCCATAATCGTGCGGTTGCTCATTTGTTCGGGATTTGAAACATGCTAAGATTGTATTTTAATAAGGAGCTGCAAGATTTGTTTTGTTGCTATAGGTAAACTTCATCTTTTGGATTACTGCAGTTTAAGATCTTGTGATGCTTATAAGTTGAGAAAAACTTACTTTTTCTTTCAATATTTATAGAGAAGACCGGGGCATATTTTTATACCCGCTTGATACTCTTCTTACGATTTTAGTTGTATAATTTTTATTACTAATGTTATGTACCAAATTAAAATTTCATGTAACACTGTTACTCATTTTCTATCAAGCAATGATTTTAAAAATATATATAACAATTTTTTGATGTAAAAAATCCTCTTTAAAAAAATGTATTTACTTGACATAACGTGGGTCAAGTTGATACGCAAATATGTAAATTGTTACTACTGCTGACGTAATAAGCAATAAAATTCAGTTTTTAAGAGTTGCTTCTAAAGATGGGTTCATAAAATGTTTGAAGTATTAATTCGAGTTAGTTAATAAACGTAAATCCGATTTGTAGTTAATTGCAATCATAAGTATGTGTATCTTCTCCGAAATACGACACTCAGCGTCCGATTTGTTTTGATTTTATTTAACGCTTTAAGGCCCGAGGGACATTGTATATGGCCTTTAAGTTTAAAACTTATTTTGTAAATTATCAAATGCAAATAATTTATACAGGGTGTTCCGTTTTAACCTGCAAGACCTCGATTTCCGCAACCGATAGTCCTAGATGTATACTTCCAATTGCAAAAATGTTTAAAATCAGATGCAGAGTTAAGATATTGAAAGTTTGAAGTGAAATCAAAAATGAGTCAAACAATACGAAATTTAAACTTTTTATACGGGCGCTAAGGCTTCTAACTTATATTTAGAGAAATATTCTCCATTGAAAACTATTACTGATGCAAAAAACTTGACATTTGTGCGACCAAAACTCAAGGAGATATTCCAGTTCTCCTTGATATTCCAGTTTTTAAGGGACCATACAGAAGATAAAATTGGAACTTATCGCACTTTCAGAAGAATAAGAGGTTGTTGAAGCAAAAAAAAAACAAAGTACTTATGTATTTTTCATTGCTATTCAAAAATGAATGCAAATGTTGTGCCGTAATGCGCAGAAACTCACTGCAAAACCTCGAATAGTTTGAAAAATCACACTCTGCACATATCTAATTTTAAACACTTGTTAACTGCTATATTTTCCCCAAAAAAGTGTTATTGACGACGAAAGTAAAGTGGTGTAAGTCACAAAACGCAGCGTTTCATATATCGGTGAATATTTGTCGTATTAATTTAAAACGTTTTGCTTTAAAATTGTTTTTCAACGGGGATTATTTCCCTAAATATAAGTTACGGGACCTGGGGTACATATAAAAAGTTAAATTTTGTATTTTTTGACTTATTTTTATTTTTACTGCAAATTTTCAATATCCTAACTCTGCATCTGATTTTGAACATTTTTGCATTTTGGATGTATGCATCTAGGACTACCGGCTGCGAAAATATAGGTATTTTGCAGGTAAAAACGGAACACTCTGTATATTGTATTTTCTCCTTGTTCAGAATATGGTACTTTTCCGTTACATACTATTAAGTTTCTAGGTACGTCACTTGGCGCAAGGCGAAAAACTTCAAGCAATCAGTACTGTGAGCTGAACTTCGGAAACCATGTTTGAAAGAGTTTGAAACCGACTAATAATTTAGGCATAACGAATTTTTACTTCCTTTTACAAAAAAGGAAGTATTGTATTCCGCGAAAAAAATTTCACTCAAAAGTTGGGCCTTAATTTCCATTTTGCTCACCCCCGAATTAATGTTGAGTTTTTTGTTTTTTTTTCAACCCAACCACACGCGGATAAGTGCCTAAGAATGTATAGGCACCCGAAATATCCATTTTGACGTTCCTCGAGTTAACTACAACAACCTTTCTCGTGACGTCCGTATGTGCGTATGTATGTCGCATAACTCAAGAACGGTACGTCCTAGAAAGTTGAAATTTGGTACATGGACTCCTAATGGGGTCTTGTTGTGCACCTCCCTTTTTGGTTGCATTCGGATGTTCCAAATGGGGTCTTTTACACCTTTTTGGGGGGAAATCAATGTTAATTTCAATGCGAACTCAAGTGGTGTTACAATTTATGCGAACACTTGGCAATACATCGCCAAGTTTTTGGTCGCCAAGTTTTGTCGCCAACTTGGCGACAATTGAAATTGTTTTTGCATCCACGCTTTCGTCTGATAAAGAAAACAAGTTATTTAAAATGGTCCATTTTTAGGCAGTCAGTTTTCATTTCAACCCCTACCATAGACGACAGCGTACACAATGGAAAACGAACCGAGCTATCTATCTCCACTGTAGTGGAAGAAAAATGACGAGAAAAAGTTGGTTCATACCCAAATGCAGTCATTTCTTTTCACATTTCTGCCTTCCCTCTGAGTTTTAAAAACCAGTAAAAAAAAAGAACAGCCTATCAAAATGTCTGAGAAAGAGAAATATGGTGGTGAATGTTTTTCTACGGCGATGCATTTGATAGCCTATGTGACTTGAAAGAGAGGGAAAAACTAAAAGCAAGGTATTGATCCAAAAGTGACGGCATTGTTTCTCGGTGCGCCTAGCAAATAGTCTATTGCCCAGAAGTCTTTAAGCGATAGATTAGGCTGATTTCTGGGAAAAGGGTGTTTTAATCAGTTTTCTTATGCAATAGAAACACAAAATCAATGCAAGTCTTCTGTTAAGCATTTTTGAGAAGTTGTGAAATTCATCGTTGTGTTGCTGAGTTAGGACGCACATGTTAAGATGAATACCTTTTCAGACTTTTTAATAGTGTTCATTTTTCTACTGCTATTTTTATGGCAAAGCGTTAAGAGAGGATATTAAAACGAAGGATTAGGCTTATTTCCGGAAGCTGTTTCAGTTAGATGTCTTCTTTACTAATAATAAAGCTGAAAGTCTCTCTGTCCGGAGGATGTCTGTAGGATGTCTGGATCTCTGCGACGCGCATAGCGCCTAGACCGTTCAGCCAATTTTCATGAAATTTGGCACAAAGTTAGTTTGTAGCATGGGGGTGTGCACCTCGAAGCGATTTTTCGAAAATTCGATGCGGTTCTTTTTCTATTCTAGTCTTAAGAACAAAAATATCATAAGATGAACGAGTAAATTACGAAATTATCATAACGTGGAACCGTAACATGGGCACAAGCCAATTGGCGAGATACGAAATTATCATGACGTGGAACCGTAACATGGGTACAAGCCAATTGGCGAGAAAATTCACCATATATTATTTGTAAATTTACAGGCGAACCAAAAAATCTTTTAATTTTTCTATTACGGGCAAAGCCGTGCGGGTACCATTAGTATGCAATAAACATACAGAAACAACGCAAGGCTTCTGTTACTCATTTTTGAAAAGTTGTGAATTTCATCCTAGCGTTGCTAAACTAAGTCGTACATTTTAAGACAAACAAGTTTTCAAACTTTTTAATACTCTTAATCTTTCAACCGCTATTTTTATGGCAAGCGATTAGAGAGGATATTAAAACAATCGATTAGGCTTGTTTCCGGAAGCTGTTTCAATCAGATTTCTTATGCAATAGACATACAGAAACACTGCAAGGCTCCTGTTACTCATTTTTGAGAAGTTGTGAACTTCGTCGTTGTGTTGCTGAACAAAGTCGCACATTTTAAGACGAATACGTTTTCAGACTTTCAATAGTGTTAATGTTTCTACCGCTATTTTTATAGTAAAGCGATTAGAGAGGATATTAAAACGATAGATTAGGCTTGTTTCCGGAAGCTGTTTCAATCTGTTTTCTTATGCAATAGAAATACAGAAACAATGCAAGGCTTCCGTTACGCATTTTTGTGAAGTTGTGAATTTCATCGTTGTGTTGCTGAATTAAGACGCACATGTTAAGACGAACACGTTTTTAGACTTTTAACAGTGTTAATGTTTCTACCGCTATTTTTATGGCAAAGCGATTAGAAAGGATATTAAAACAATGGATTAAGCTTGTTTCCGGAAGCTGTTTCAATCAGATTTCTAATGCAATAGAAATACAGAAAAAAATACAAGACTTCTGTTACGCATTTGTGAGTAGTAGTGAATTTCATCGTTGTGTTGTTGAACTAAGTCGCACATAAGATGAATACGTTTTCAGACTTTTTAATAGTGTTAATGTTTCTATTGCTATTTTTATGGCATAGTGATTAGAGAGGATTTTAAAACGATGGATTAGGCTTGTTTCTGGACGCAGTTTCAATCTGTTTTCTTATGCAATGGAAAAACAGAAACAATGCAAAGCTTCTATTACTCATTTTTGAGAAGTTGTGAATTTCATCGTTGTGTTACTTAATTATGACGCACATGTTAAGATGAATACCTTTTCAGATTTTTTAATAGTGTTCATATTTTTACTGCTATTTTTATGGCAAAGCGTTAACAGAGGATATTAAAACGAAGGATTAGGCTTATTTCCGGAAGCTGTTTCAGTTTGATGTCTTATGCAATAAACATACAGAAACAACGCAAGGCTTCTGTTACTCTTTTTTGAAACGTTATGAATTTCATCGTAGCGTTGCTAAACTAAGTCGTACATTTGAAGACAAACACGTTTTCAAACTTTTTAATACTCTTAATCTTTCAACCGCTATTTTTATGGCAAGCGATTAGAAAGGATATTAAAACAATCGATTAGGCTTGTTTCCAGAAGCTGTGTCAATCAGATTTCTTATGCAATAGAAATACAAAAACAATGCAAGGCTTCTGTTAAGCATTTTTGAGAAGTTGTGAATTTCATCATTGTGTTGCTGAATTAAGACGCACATATTAAGATGAACATGTTTTCAGACTTTTTAATAGTGCTAATGTATCTACCGCTAATTTTATGGTAAGAGATTAGAGAGGATATTAAAACAATCGATTAGGCTTGTTTCCGGAAGCTGTTTCAATCAGATTTCTTATGCAATAGACATACAGAAACACTGCAAGTTTACACACTGTTACTCATTTTTGAGAAGTTGTGAATTTCATCGTTGTGTTGTTAAATTAAGACGCACATGTTAAGATAAAATACCTTTTCAGACTTTTTAATAGTGTTAATGTTTCTACCGCTATGTTTATGCCATAGCAATTAAAGAGGATATTAAAACGATTGATTAAGCTTGTTTCCGGAAGCTGTTTTAATCAGATATCTTATGCAATAGAAATACAGAAACAATAATAGGCTTCTGTGACACATTTTTTGTGGAAGTTGTGAATTTCATCGTTGTGTTGCTGAACAAAGTCGCACATTTTAAGACGAATACCTTTTCAGACTTTCAATAGTGTTAATGTTTCTACCGCTATTTTCATAGCAAAGCAATTAGAGAGGATATTAAAACGATGGATTAGGCTTGTTTCTGGAAGCTGTTTCAATCTGTTTTCTTATGCAATAGAAATACAGAAACAACGCAAGGCTTCTGTTACCCATTTTTGAGAAGTTGTGAAACTCATCGTTGTGTTGCTGAACTATGACGCACATGTTGAGATGAACACGTTTTAAGACTTTTTAATAGTGTTAATGTTTCTACCGCTATTTTTATGGCAAAGCGATTAGAAAGGATATTAAAAAGATGGATTAGGCTTGTTTCCGAAAGTTGTTTCAATTAGATTTCTTATGCAATAGAAATACAGAAACAATGCAAAGCTTCTGTTACTCATTTTTGAGAAGTTGTGAATTTCATCGTTGTGTTGTTGAACTAAGTCGCACATAAGATGAATACGTTTTCTGACTTTTTAATAGTGTTAATGTTTCTATTGCTATTTTTATGGCATAGTGATTAGAGAGGATTTTAAAACGATGGATTAGGCTTATTTCCGAAAGATATTTCAATCAGATTTCTTCTATATATATAAAAATGAATGTTTGTCTGTATGTCATCCATGAACTCAAAACCTACCCGGCAGATTTGGCTGAAACTTTCACCGTTTGTTATTTTTGGTACTGGGATTGTTTATAGGCCAGTTCGAAAAAAATCCGATCGATCGTTCCTTTTTTATTCCAATTTAAGTCACAATCCATTGGATAAATAAGAATAAAATTATCGGCAGCGGAAATGAATTCGCGTGAAAGATCTCATTGATAAGAAGTTAGCTGTTGCCATTTTTCTTGAGTTTGAACAAATAAATTCTTTCTTTATTGTTTTATGACTTTTCATGCAACGGGGGGATTTAAAACTTTTTCTATTTGATATTTTTAGCGATGGATTGATCTTGCAAACTGCGTGAGTACAAAATTTGAGTATAGTCACGGCTTCACATGATACCTGGACCGATTATTATGAAAATTGCTATATATATGTATTTTTCCACGGAGAAGGTGCATAATATGCTCATTGAAGCCACTCGCCACCAGGTGGCACTGCAGAGTAGCAACTTCTGCCCCGTTCAACTGATTGTCATGAAAATCAGTATAATGATGTATTTTTTTGTTGGCGTAGCAACGCGCGTTGGGTACAGCTAGTATGCAATAGAAATATAGAAGCAATGCCAGACTCCTTCGATTCTGCATGTTTGTTCCTTTAAAAAGTCCTTGAATATTTCATTGTTGTTGACATTTTGAACTGAGTCACATTTTGGAATGATTTATTTCAAAGCTCTTAATACCGTTAACCGTTTCTATCAATATTTTTTTGCAAAGAGGCTTCTAAAACGATGCTTTTTACCAGCACACTCGTAAGACGAAAACTTGGTTGAATGCTTCAAAAAACTTTTGCGCAGGTTCATTTTTGCAAGAGTATTTATTGAAAGTTGAAGAAAGGATCAGTACAATGTCGCTTAAAAATGCATGCAACAACTTATTTGGCACAAATATAATGCTTTGTAGCAAAACTTATGTGTATTCTTCGTGGTTGTCTCATGACATTAGTCTTAACTAAAATCTCAAAATACGGGTTATGTGCTTGTTTATAAAATAAAAAGGAAGTTATGAAGAAGAGATACACTATTAAATCTGCAAAAGATACAGAATCCTCAAATTTTTTTATAAAATAAATTGCAGAATGTTTTATAAAAGCAACAGTCATGAAAAAAACGGTGAATCTCCAAGAAAATTTTCAGAATTTCTAAAATCTAAGCAAATTCACTCACAAAAAAAAACTTCGTTAGAAAGCTATAAATTGTCAGGAATTTATACCTAGGAAAGTTATAATGTTCATATCAACAAAAACTTTCGAATTGTGTCGAACCTAATGTGTCAATGCAATGCATTTGAAAATCATCCACAAATGTTTCTTGACAAAATTTAGTACATAGTGTAAGTCATCAAAAAACCACTGAAATTCTTATAATTTAATAAACAATAAAAAAAGAAGTATGATTTGTAAGTAAAACAAAATTCAGAACTGCATCAAGAACAAACAATTGAACTAAACTGTAAAACAAGTCAGTAGGAAAGAATTTTCAATGCACCATTGAAGTCGTCTATACGATGTGATTAATACAAATTTAGATGTTCGTGAAAACATCTAAAATCTAAAAGAAATCGATTATTTATGAGAACAATGGTGTAAAGTTGAGATAAGGCGAGAATTGCTGCCTTCTGAACCAGTGAAAAATTTGCAACAATTAGTGTTTTGATTTTGCTTATTGTAACTACAAGACATTTTAAATCTTCATCTAAGGTATAACTAGCATCGTGTATTATCTTTTTATGATATAATAGGCTCTCCGCAGACAATACCAATGCATTTCTAAAATTTGAAAAAAATTATAGTTATTGATTTAAAGTCTGAACTTTGACTATGTACTATTAAGTTAGACAAACATAAACCAGTAAACCGAACATTTACATATTTCACGTGTATTTCAGTATTTGAAAATGAATTGGTTCAATATATTTTCAGCCCAAACTTCGTAAACTCAACGAAGGTGCAAATGACATTCCTAAACAAGGAGCTGTTTGTGTTGGGAAAAAAGGTACCATTCATGAAACTGAATAATGTTTGTTTACTAGATGATTTAATATCAACGTTTAAGGTATCCGACTAGGTTCGGAGCAGTTTTGTTTTAAAACACTGTTATGAAATTATATCAATGTTTTTTTAGAAGCAGAATGATCTTAAAACATGTATTTTGCTTAAAAATAAACCATAATATCAATAACTTTTTTTTAATGGGTGATTTTTTGGAAAAAATGACTGAAAATTACCAGTTAGGAGAAACACTGTATCAATAAAAATTAACTAGCTATAAACAATTTGCTTAGATTTTTTTCACATGTATAAATATTACACATGAAACAGACTGCAGGTTAAGAAATATTTCAAGAATTTTAAGGTTTATGACAAATTACGTGATTTTATCCAGAAATTTCTCAAAAATTAGTCACCTTTTTTCGGTAAAAAAAGCTATAAATCAAAAAATATTTCATCATTTACATAATCTGTGGTCTATTCCACTCACAAGTACTTACAAGACAGGCATGCCAAATTTCATGCTTGAATACTGAATAGAATTTGCAAAATCATGTTTTCCGTAGCCAGTATCGAGAAATAATTGCATTCTTCAAAAAACGTAAGTAAAGATTAGACTTAACACTCGTTATACTGCAGACATTTAGTATTCAAATGCTTATAACATGAGTTCTAATTCGCGTAAATTATAAAACCAAAATGTTTCATAATTTCTTAAAGAATGGAGCTGTTGAATAAAACTATTTTGAGAAAAATTGAATTTTGGTCGAAAATCGCCTTTTCAACGTTAGTCGGATACCTTAATATCAATCATCATTTAATATCAACAACCTACATTAGAAACGAATCAATTCGCCGGCTAATCATCCAAACTTATCATTGAAGTTTATGTCTTACGAGAAACACAAAATGCGATTACCAACTAAGATTGTTCTTAACTGACGTTACCTTGTTTGTGTAACCCATAGAGATACATCAGTATTGAGTTGTTGAATCTTGAGTTCTGAGCTCATCAGTCGCCATTTGTGGTCCAGAAATATCTAACTTTTTCGTAACAGAAGTTTTAATGGTTGTTTAAAATTATTAGTCTTAGCCTGCTCGAGACATTTGAAATGAATCAATTTACCTTAAAAAATATTACAAAATACATGAGGTAAAGTGTAAAATAAAAATTATTTTTAATGAAATGTTTTATGTTTGATAATTAAAAACGTTTGTCATCAAATGGATGAAAAAGTAAACGAATGAATGCATAAATAATGAAACAGTTAACAAATTAATTTACATATTAGAAAAAATAAATCAGTTGGTGAATAATAAAAGAAGTGGATTAATAAACAAAGAAATGTAAATGAATCAGTGAAAAAGGAGTGCGTAAGTGATTTAATAAATAAAGGAATGAATAAACGAAATGAACAATTTTTCACTTCGCCCCTCGTGCACTTGACAAATCATGTTATGTATTTAAAATCAAAACATACCCAAGATTAACTAAATAAACTGCACTGGACACTGCTGGATCTCAAATAATAGTTTAAAAGATATATGACCATTCTTTAAAAATTTAATTACCATTCATTAAAAAATATATTTTTTATAAATCACAAAGTATTATGTTTGATACATATACAGTAGGGGTATCAAATTTTGAAAATGACTATAAACCTTGATGTTCAGAACATTTTTTCAAATATTTTTTCTTTTTTTCTCTTTTTTTTTTGACTGGAACCAAACTATCTGTTTAAGAACACAGTTAAATCATTGCTAGATAGGTGGCGCTGTAAGCTGTGAAAATACCATTTTACTTAGATCGTTTTTTCACTTTGTCCTAGCTTCTACTTGCCAAGTTTTACCTCTTATTACCACCGTCTTTTTTGAGCAATCACGATTGCTTATTGTTCTCATTTGACTGTTTTGATGTGCTATCATTTTATTTTCCCACCGCCACCCTCCGCAGCATCACCGTCGACCGGGTCCTCACGATGCTGCTCCTATAGCGAAAGCCGTCTACAGGTCGCATCCATGTCCTACACACACGCGCATACATATACAACTACACACAAATACACACACACGCACACACATACATACATACACACACACACGCATACATACAGAAACCTACACATACACACACACAAAAACATACACATACATACACACAACTACTCACACATTCATATATACATACAGACACCTACACACACGCACACACAAAAACATACACACACACAACTACCCACACATTCATGCCTGCACACAGATACAAACACATATGATTACACACATACCCCCCCCCACACACACACACATTCATACACACAACTACCCACACACTCATACCAGCACACAGACACAAACACGCATGCCTACACACACATACCCCCTACACACAAACACACATACCCCCCCCCCCACACACACTCGTGATTGCGAAAAACATAATTTGAATTCAATATGTCAAAACTCAGATTAATTTTTCTTTTTAAATTTATTTATTTATTTATTTATTTTGACTGAAACCAAACTATCTTTTTAAGAACACAATTAAATCATTGCTAGATAGGTGGCGCTGTAAACTGCGAAAATATTTACCATTTCACTTAGCCCGGCTATTTCATTTTGTCCTAGCTTCTCCTACTTGCAAATTTTACCTTTTATTACCACAGTGTCTTTTTTTTTCCTAAGAATGGACTTGCTTTACT
Organism: Uloborus diversus; assembly: GCF_026930045.1. Taxonomy (NCBI): domain Eukaryota; kingdom Metazoa; phylum Arthropoda; class Arachnida; order Araneae; family Uloboridae; genus Uloborus; species Uloborus diversus. Next base: position 265,296,677 of record NC_072731.1, read on the forward strand.
TTCAAAGTAAATCCTTATAACAAGTGATTTTCATCAACTTACCCACTTTCTATAATCAAAAAACATAGTTATAGAAATGCATTTACACAAAAGTGTTTACTACTCCTTAAAGGCATTTGACTGTTAAAAATAAAATTAAATATTAATTTCGCTCGAGATCCAGATACTCTAAATAAATTTTATTGAACCATGTTCACTGTTTCCTTGTATAGACGGAAATAACAAGAAAACAATGACAACTGTCAATACTTACTCTAGCTGTTGCAAAATAGTTTACTACAAATTGCTCTCCGTATTGTGTCACAGAATAAGAGTACGAAGTTTCCTAATGTCTCAGCGCCGCCTTTTCATTGTTAAGTTGTTTTGTCGCTGCATAACATTCAAGGAAACGTAATACCTAAGGGTTTGTTGTTGCAAACAGTTTTAGGCAGTTTCAATGCCAAAAGGGTTCTCCGAAAAACAACGGCTCTAATGACACGTTCGGGAACTTTTAGTTGCACATTAAAAAATTGATTTATAGGGTGTCCCAAAATTAACGCAAGATTTGAATTTGCCGCCATTTTTTGCACTAAATTGTGGGCAATCTTGAAAAAAGAACAATTTGGCAGCTGAGGGTCAAGGGTTATTACAAATGGAGCGTTTTCGATTCTATAATGCGTTTTCATTATCGAACAATTATTTTAAAAATAATGAAAGTTTGGGCGGGTCAAGCAGTTTACTGTTATTGGCGCTCGATATCGCAATTAGGTAATGCGCAGGTGGTTGTGGGATTGCTGACACAGACGTTTGACTTCAAATAACCCCAAAGAGAGAAGTCTAATGACGTAAAATCGCACGATCTAGGGTACAATTCATATCACCGAAACGAGAGAGTACACGAACAGGAAATTCCTTATGCAGTGATTGAATTGTTTCGCTGGCTGTATAATAGCATGACACTCCATTTTTACTAACCCTAAACTCCCAGCTGTCAAATTGTTCTTTTTCCGTGGCTACCAATAATTCACAGCAAAAATTGTAGCAAATTAAAATCTTGCGTTAATTTTGGGACACCCTTTATAAAACCTAAATTCGAGAATGTACTTCCTGGTGATTAAACTATTTACCACAATGCGATCGCATGTTTTGACAAATACTAATTATTTCTTCGCGATCGGAATTTTGAACACATTTTCAAAGGAAATGAGAAATATTGCTATCAAAGAAATACTGCCGATACACGCTCTGTACCGAAATTCCAATGAGAGACGATCTCCATCTTGCATGAGAATGGTCGGAAAAAGACATTTTTGCTGCCGTGCTGAAACACATGTGAGGACTTGATTGTTATTTTTTTTTTAAATTGAAATTCAAAGACTGTTTTCCTGAACGTTCTTTGGACAAATCCATTTGTAATTAAGAAAACGAATGTGTACTGCATTGTTTGGCATTTAATTTCTCAGTATTCACAGTAATGTATTAATACGGCGCCAAAGTTTCCCTTGGTGTCAATATTTAATATACTATTTTTACTTCTATTTACAAGAAAAGGAAGTATTGTATTCGCGAAAAAATTTTCACTCAAAAATCGGCCTTAATTTCCATTTTGCTCACCCCCGAATGAATGTTGAGCATTTTTTTCAACCCGACCACACGTGGATAGATGCCTAGGAACGTACAGACACCCAAAATATCCAGTTTGACGATCCCCGAGTTAATTACAACGAGTTTTCTCGTGACGTCTGTATGTACGTATGTGTGTCGCATAACTCAAGAACGGAATGTCCTAGAAAGTTGAAATTTGGTATTTAGACTCCTAGTTGAGCCTAGTTGTGCACCTCTCGTTTTGGTTGCATTCGGATGCTTCAAAGGGGGTCTATTGTCCCTTTTTGGAGGGAAATCATTGTTAATTTTGATGTGAACTCAAGTGGTGTTATAATTTGGCGAACACTTGGCGATATATCGCAAGTATTTTGGGGGTTTTTTTTTTAATTTTTTTTTTCAATCTGGTTTCAATTTGGCCACTGTTGGTGATATTTAGAGAGTAAACTAATGAATCACATTAAAACTGCCAATAATGAGAAAATGACATTAAATTGGAGTAAAAGGAAGTCATGTGATGAACACATCAGCTCGTTTTACTGTAGGAATCGAAATCTCATGGTCTGGACTGCTACGTACACCCACGAAATTTAGCGATATTTCGCCCAATAATTCACTTGCTAGAGGACTCTAAGCACATTAAGTTATTTTATAACCACCCTGTACTTCAACTGGCTTGTCTAGTTATTTTAAGAAATACCTTCTTATTCTACGAAATAACGGGTTTCTCACTTTTACGGTAACAAATACAAAACGCAATGCTACTTCACATACTATGAGAAGCGAGCTGATGTGTGCATCACATGACTTCCTTTTACTCCAATTTAATGTCATTTTCTCATTATTGGCAGTTTTAATGTGATTCAATAGTTTACTCTCTAAATATCACCAACGATGGATAAATTGAAACCAGACTTTAAAACAAATAAATAAATAAATAAAAATCGCCAAATTTGTCGCCAAGTTGGCGACAAAACATTGCGACCAAAAGAATGGCGATATATCGCCAAGTGTTCGCCAAATTGTAACATCACTTGAGTTTACATCGAAATTAACAACGATTTCCCCACAAAAAGGGGCAAAAGACCCTTTTTGGAGCATCCGAATGCAACCAAAAAGGGAGGTGCAAAACTAGACCCCACTAGGAGTTTAAGTACCAAATTTCAACTTTCTAAGACATTCCGTTCTTGTGTTATGCGACATACATACGTACATACAGACGTCACGAGAAAACTCGTCGTAATTAACTCGGGGCTCGTCAAAATGGATATTTCGGGTGTCTGTACGTTCCTAGGCATATATCCACGTGTGGTCGGGTTGAAAAAAAAACTCAACATTCATTCGGGGGTGGGAAAAATGGAAATTAAGGCCGATTTTTGAGTGAAAATTTATTCGCAAATACAATACTTCCTTTTTTTGTAAAAGGAAGTAAAAACTGACGCATGGCGGCTATGTCAATGTACGTGGAACTACACTGATAACTACTGTCAAAAGTCAGGAGAAAATCGAGGACTTATCTGCTATTTATGTCAAATTTTATGGCCAAAAATGGCGATTGATGACAACGTACTGCACCTTTTCATACGTAACGGCTCATTTCTCCTATCGACAGCGATTTTGCTTGGCATGGTCATTATCGGAAAACCGACAGTTTGGGTTTGTGGATTTTTTTCCCTCCGTTCCCACCTAAATGGAATAAATTCTCCCCCCAGACTGCTAGTTTAAATCTTCCCTGCATCTCGTTCGCGACGTTCGTTGAACTGTCGGTTGGGTTTTTATCGAATACATACGTTCGCGAAGCATTTTTACTTCGTATCTTGTCGAAGAAACTGATTTTCATTTTTTTTGTAAAAGAAGTCGACATTGTTGCAACATTCGATACATTGCACAACTCATAACAATGTATATTTGCGTCTAACAAACTGAATTCTTTGAGAAAATATTACTAGAATAAGACTCTTTAATAAGAAAGAACTGGAGTTTCGCTATTTTAAGGTATGCGATAACTCAGCAAGTAATACATGGGTTCTATTGGAAAAGAAACAAGCTAAAAGTCACATAAATCCTAAAATTGTTTTTTTTTTTTTCTAATTAATTTATCAAACTCGAGAGACAAGGTTCATAGTGTCGGGTGTACCAAATTTCATGTAGCTAGTCTTTCCCGAGACGCATGCGCAAACACAAATTTATTTTATTGTACAGTATACATAGATTAGCTTTTGTATAAATAACTAGCTGCGTCGCCTGGCTTTGCACGGTACACCTTGAAAATAAAAGTTATGTCAAGTGACACGTATTCAACACTCAGACTTGAACCAAAAAAAAAAAAATCAATAAAATTTTGCGGCAGATTGCGGAAAAATAACCAAAAAGAAAACATTTTGCATCCCCCGATTACAGGAAAAGCCTTTAAAACAAAATCCAGAGTTTTACTTGTTTATATTCGAGAAAAAAAATGGCAACAGGTCTTTCGTCTAAATGATTTTCTTCACCGCTATAAATTTTAATAAAAGCATTGTTGCGGAAAGTTGAGATGAAGCGCTGAATAATAATTTAAATGAAGGAAAGCCTTCGAAAAATAGGGATTTCATGTCAAAATCTAAGTGTCATAATTAATAGTTTTTAATTGATGTCTCCATTAATTATTATCTGAGGATTATGTTAAATAGCCAAACATAAAGACGGGAAGATGACGAATCCATCGATACCTGGTTCGATGGTCAGTTCACTGTCGTTCGGGGGAAGAAGCTTGGACATAGATACATAGGCACATACATAGATACATACGCTCAGTTTTTAATTATATAAGATGATTATTAGTTAACGTTCAACTTTTCGTGGAAGGGAATGGGGAGTAGCAACGTTGTAGCTCAATAAAAATGGCAATATTGTTGATGACAGGGTTTCATCACAACAAGGAATCGTCTCTAAAACGCCAGCATCCGAGGACTTAAGCAACAATCTGCGGCACAACCTCTTCTTAAAGAGCCACAACCTTTCACACGTTTTCCTCCCCAACAAGTATACAAAATTATACTCATATTAATGGAATTTCCCTTTGACAAATTTTTGAGTAATATCTACTGATCCTACGCTGAAACATAAGTACTTGCAATAATTTCTTTGATCTGGTACTGAAAGAAGACCGCAAAGAACTACCTAAGTAGACACGTAACAATTTACCGTTTCATAAACGTTTTGGAATGGTTGACCCGACATTAACAATCCTTTTACAACGTTTTTGAAACAAAAGCGTAGCAGACATTGTTCTGAAGTATCTTTTGGGGATTTACGACAGTTTACTTGTTCGCTAAAATGATTAGCAAGTATAGAAACAAGCCTATGTTACGTGACTGTATTGGACAAATTTCAAGGAAACGTTGATGAACTTTGTTGAGAAATACAAGCTCTAGTTTCCGCTAATTATTCACTGAGGCCATTTTCAATTTTGCGTCTGGTTATTAAGCTTTATAATAAATTTCCATTAAAATAAAGTTAACTGTTCGAGTAGCTAAAGAACTTTGAATCAGGTTGATAAATCATTTCAAATGGTTTTTATGACTATTTTTAAATTTTGGATAACTGCAGAATACTTTAGGTGTTTTTCTTTTTTCTTTTGTGCCAATGGACAGTATTCACTTGACGTCACTGCATGTCAAAACACTTACTGCAGTGCATTGTGAGAAATGAAGCAGACGAAAATCCGGCACTACAGCGAATAATAACACTTGCTTTTGTGCGGCCTATAAACTCTTGTATCGATTTAAAAATGAAAGGTGTTTTAAGTTTTTAACTAAGAAACGTTGTAACAGAATGATGAACGATTCATTTGATGCGAAATACTCTCTTTATTATTGTATTTTCATGGGTTTAAGCCTCTTTGGTTCCTCATCAGAAACATGGTGAAAACTAGAATTCTCCTTTTACTTTTTCCATCTCTCTGCATTTTTCATGCAGTCATAAGTCTGTATAAGATCTCAGCAGGTTCATATGTGCATGAAGTCCAGTAATCTTTACTACCAACAAAGCTCAAAGTCTCTCTGTCTGGATGTCTGAAGGATGTCTGGATGTCTGTAGGATGTCTGGCTCTCTGTGACGCGCATAGCTTCTAGACAATTCGGCCGATTTTCATGAAATTTGGCACAAAGTTAGTTCGTAGCATGAGGGTGTGCACATCGAAGCGATTTTTTGAAAATTCGATTTTGTACTTCTATTTCAATTTTAAGAACATTTTCTGGAGAAAAATTACCATAAGATGGATGAGTAAATTACGAAATTATCATGACGTGGAATGGGAGAGCGAATGAACATAGCCAATTGGCGAGAAATTCGTCATCCATTATTTGTAAATATACAGGCGAACCGAATGATCTTTTAATTTTCAACTACGGGCAAAGCCGTGCGGGTACCACTAGTCCTTAAATAAAACCTTTTTTTTGCACTGCTGACACTGCGTAGTTGGTCAAAATACCCGCAGACGGACAACTGATGGGACCGTTGCCAAACCGTGAATAAAGTCCATAGAGGCAATAATACTATTGATATATGGGTAGAACGGTCAAAAATGCACGAATTGTGCATAATTTCTTCAATATTTGAAAATATTTCGGTATTTCATGATCCAATAAAAATAGATATAAAAAAAATAATTTGAATTTTTGGCATCTTCAATTCAAATTATGTTTTTCGCAATCACGAGCGTGTGTGTGTATGAATGCGCGTGTGTTTGTGTAGGCGCATGTGTGTGCGTGCGTGTGTGTATGCATGTGTGTGCGTGTTGTGTATGCAGTGCTGTGTGAGTACACGCGTGTTTGTAGGCGTTCGTGCGTGTGTACGTAGGCATATGTGTTTGTGTCTGTGTGCAGGCATATGTGTGTGTGGGAGAGTGTGTGTCTGTGCGCAGGCATATGTGTGTGTGTGTAGGAGAGTGTGTTTGTGTCTGTGCGCAGGCATGAGTGTGTGTAGGCGTGTGTGTGTATGCGTGCATGTGTAGGATATGGACGCAACCTGGAGACGGTTTTCGCAAGAGGAGCAGCATCGTGAGGCCGGTGGTGCTGGCGGGAAAATAAAATGATAGGAATTCAAAACAGTCAAATGAGAACAATAAGCAATCGTAATTGCTCAAAAAAAAAGCCAATTAGGATGTATTTTTTCTCCCATTGTAACTCTTACTCTTTACTTTAATTATAAGTACAATCAAGCAGTGTGGCTCTACGTTACAGTACGATCGAAAAAATGGCGACTTATGCAAAACGTAGCAAAAGAACGCAACAAGAGGCATGAAACGACCATTTAATGAGTATTCCTGTTAGTCCCTCCCCCAGGGCAAAACTCATCGACTTGGAGCACCCGCAGGAAATGAGATTTTTGTAATCACGGCAAACGCATTACCACCCATTTATGAATTGTTTTTCGAAACGCTGTGACTTCTCATTGTGAGTTAAAAGGCTGCTTCCCTCGCGCTCTCCTTGCATATTATGCGGACGCAATTTGCTTAGAAGAGATTTACGTCCCGGAGTTTCTACCGTTTGTTTTCCTGTAATAAGCGTTTCTGTGTTGTCTGTTTAATTTTAAATGGTAACTTTAAAATATGTTGGAATGTTTCTTAATTACAGTCGACTCCCGCTACAACGCGAAATGGCTATAACGCGAATTTTTCATGAGTAACGAATTTTAGAGCCAATACGAGTTTTTCGTCCATAACACGAATTTTTTATTGAAGGAAGTATCGGCTTCGTTATTGCTACTAACAAGGGTGATTGTGAGTTCATCAAAAAATACCTGAAAGTTTCAAAGCGAGAATGGGGGGGGGGGTAACCTTTGGCCCCTATTACTTAAGTGCACCTTTGGCATAGTATTAAGTAGTTCTGAGTCAAAATATTGTGTGTACATTTGATAAAATTTTTAATGGGTTACAAAGATACTTTTGTGCTGGTGTTATACAAATTATCTTGACATTCGTACATCTTAAGGGATAGGCGTCCATCTTAAGGCTCTTGCAGGTATATTTGATGAGTATTATGTAATTTTAAAAAATTGCGGAGGTAGGGAGATAAAAGCATAACAAAAAAAAACATAATTCCGGTATTTTCGGACGTAAAAGTACCGGAAATACGTCCGAAAATACCGGAAATTCGGTAAAATACCGGAACGCAATTACCCCTGTACTAAATACTGATTTTGTGAATGTTATCATATCCCTTTAAGCATCACTGACAGCGAAAATTTCCACACCAAACTAGTCTACGCATCGCGTCGTTAGTGCATCAAATAACCACTCTCAGCATCTTTCATTTCTTTATTTTTTTTTTCATTCTAAATATTAAAGTTTATGAAATATGATGGCACCTTAGTGGTACCTGCATCTAAAGTATGTGAAGATAGGAAGAAAGAGAAAGTTTATGATTTAAAAAAAAAAAAAAAAAACTAAGATTCACGATATGCTTGAACATTAAACAAATTTATTTCATGTTTCATTCATGTTAATTAAAATTTTTATTCTTTAAATACAGTAAAAATTCAGTTCTTTATGTAAGAAACTTTTGTGCATGGTTGAGGAATGCTTTAAGGCACTTTAAGGGGTGTTTATAAGTGTCTAAAAGAATTTGGTATGCTTCTAAAAAAATGTATACATACATTTCTCCACAACGCGAAATTCCGACTTACGCGAGGAGTCTTGGAACGCATCCCTCGCGTGATTCGGGACCTGACTGTACTTTACAGAAAGTACAGTCCGATTTTGGCATTCAAGTGTAAATTGGGAGGTTTTCCAGTGATTTTCAGTATATTTCCCAGATTTCTGCAGAGCCCTTGCTTTTCAGCCACAATGTCAACCTTAATTTTTGTCAATATAGATGCAAAGAACGTTATTTTCCGCACCGACCCCCAGGGAACCACCCTCTCGTAGCGCCACTGAATTGACGACAGAGAACTCGGGTCAGATTCAAGAGCTTAAGTTGCTTGATACATGGAAACTTCTTACGCTTTAGGACGGGCCTCAAAGACGAGGTTCTTGTTCTAATCGAAGAATACATGCATACTGTCTGACTACGGATTGTATGGAAAGACAAACATTCGTTTTACAGCCGAAATGGAAGAATCTATGATTTTTTACCGATGTCAGCCTTTGCAGAAGCAGAGTCTCATTCAAATGAGCGGAATACGCGCATCAAATTTTTACTTTTCCCCCTTATTCACATAGATTTGTCTTATCTGGAAGTTTGAAAATTCCATGCAATCCGTGGTTGGACAGTAGCCGAAGGCGCAAAGGTGCATCATGCCCAAATTGGAAGGGGGTGACCCGTCATTTTGGCAACCAGGTGATCAAGTGCCCCCTTCCCCTCCAGATTTTGGAAGCAAAGAAATTATGCATTTGTATATCAGGCAGTGAGAAGCAAAGAGATGTAAGTGGACATTTTCAAGTTTTGAGTAAAACGCGTTTAAAGATAACATCCTAGGTAGGCTTTCATTGAATTTATTTCTAAATCATGCTGTACAGCAGCAACTACCAGGGCTACTAGTACCATCTCTTGCCCCAAGACAGAGGAGGGGTTCACCCACCATTTGTGCTGGTTATCTCCAAATTTTTAATTTTGCCACTTACTTCTCACTGCCTCATATGTATTTTGTTGTTTTTCCACAAAAATAATGCATTAAGCATATACTCCCCCCCCCCCCTCCCCCGCACCCGAGAAAATTCTGAAACGACCGGCCTGGGGGAGAAAATTTCCTAGATCTAATCTCTTCACGGTATATGAGAATTGGGCCGTGTATAATAATACACTTTTACAAAAAGAAAGAACACTTTTTGTGGGAAGTTTAAAAACGAGAAGTGTTTTTTAGCATCGTATCACCTTGGGCTACCTTCATAGAAACATTGTAACGGTAACTGAACTAAATGGGCCCGTGGTAGCCCGATCGGTAGAGTGTCGGATTCGGGGCCGGAGGGTCCTGAGTGCGAACCTCAATGGTCGAAGATCCACCGTCGTCATTAAAGGGGACTGGGCGACGTTAAATATGCTCGTGGTCTCAATGTCCTCCAAGTGAAACGATACCTCTGGGGGTGCTAGCACCAGGTAGCTATTAACTCCTGTTCTAGTTCTAAATTCTCATTAACTGTTCGATTCGGTGATGGTGCTGCCATCTATCGGTATAAGAAATAATGGAGTCAAGGCACTTAGTATGCAGTCCTCGACATAAATACTGTTGTAGTCAGTTGTGAGACGGAATCGAACTGAACTAAATACTGATAACTTTGCCTTCGCAATGAGTTCCCAAAGAATAAATACTCGATTTCAAAATCGTCACACACACTAGAGCAAAGCCGAGCTCTTCGACAACTTTAGAAAACGGAAGTAACACTTAGCTTAATCAACTTTTTGAAATTCCTTTTGTTGAATATTTTCCAATTTGAAAGAAGGTAGCTGCCCTCTCATGCTCCCCTCTGGATACGACCACGCGAAGGCTGCCATAGAGGTTAATTCTATTATAGAAGGATTTTTTTTCTTCGGTTTTCATTTGCAAATTGCATGAAAACTGTGGGCGAGGGATATATGTATACAAAAAGAGGGGAGGTGTTAGAAAGAGAGAAAGAGTTGAATAATCAACTCATTTACAAACATTTTCATTGCTGACCTTTTAAAATCGTTAATGTTTCGAGACATTTTTTGGAACAAAGCTTTTGCATAACAAATTAATGTTGTCTGAAAACTCTCTGTAACTTGCTACATTGTCTTTATTCATGCTTTAGTGATATGGAATCCCCATTGCTAGTTTAAAATAAATTAGGTAATGTTTACAAGATTTGTTTTATAGCATACCTTTCAAGAGATGCAGTTGATGCAATTTAACTAATTTTAACTGCATGTCCTCCATTAACTAAAGTTTTAATGCTTCACATTTTATATTTCTCACGCACATAAATATAATATTTTCTTATTTCACAACGCCTAAAAGTTTTAACAAATTGAAGGATACCGATTTTAAAATAGTAGTAGAAGGAAAAATATCACCGGGAAGATTTGGAGAACCTTCTGCAAATTCAATATTTTTGCGCGTGTCAAAACTTAAAACTTTCAGACAGTGGTCAGATAAGTCCACTTAAATTGCACATAAAACTCAATTATACCAAGCAGTTCGATGTTTTGGAAACTTTCCTAGTTATTGAAGTAACAACAGGCTTTTACTGAATATATGTGCTAGGTACTAGCTTTGCACATCTGGCATTAAATATATCAGCAAAATAATCGCATGGAAACCGAACTACATGTAGCAAACTTGTTAAACTTCTTTTTAAAAGATACATGTGGTATCCCACTGCTCTACCTCAATCAGTGTAATATTAGTTGTTACAATATTATTACAAGTGATATTAAACGAATTCAACACTGAATAACTTATATATTATGCTTATAAATTGTGCTGAAAAGTAAAGCGCTATAGGCATTACATTCATATTGTGTTTTATGTTATAATGAACTTTCTGAACACGTTTTCAGTGAATAAAAAAAAAAGAAATATGTTATGTCAAAACGTATGAGTTTTTAAAAAGTTGGGAATTGCCATGTTCTCAAAGTTAAAACCATTTATCTTGTGCAGGATGAAGAATCAAAATTGAATCAAGGGGTTTAAAAAAAAGGAAATAACAGTTGATATGGTTAAAGGAAAGCATCCATCGAAACTAATGCACAAATTCTCATGAAAAATGTGAATTTGCGCTTTACTTACGTTGGTTTTTCGCTTTAATCATATTGTATCACAAAGCTTATTTGATCCTTTTTCAACTGACAGTTACTATGCAGTTTGATAAAGCGTTTTGACTAATTTGTTATCGTCGTCTACAAAAAGTTTGCCAAGAATCTGATGAGGTTCAGGATTTTCAGCTTCTCGCATTAGTAACACAAAATTCTTCAGAAATTTCTAACTTATTAAAGCCCATTTTACTAACCCTTTGGGAACATGACCATACTCAATCCATGGTAAATGAAACACAATTAAATTTGATAAAGATTTTTATGCATGTGTAATTATTAATATCTCTCTTTTATTGTATTTCATTCTAAACTTCAAGGTGTTATCACTGCAATACTAGCATAAAATTAAGATTTTTAAATTTGTTGTTACAGCGGTATTGAACTGGATGCATAAAAGATGCCCCCTGTGTAATTTCAAAACCGTTATTTTAACTCTTATGTCATTCTCTTTTCAGGAAGATTTCAGAAGTTGAACACATTTATCCACTGGATCTTCCTTACAGCGGACCCATGCAACGTCAAAGTAGTCATACCGGAAGCCTCTACGTCAGGCAAAGGTTCCTCTTACCTCGTCCTGCCATCCACAGGCGATGACGATGTCGAAAACTTCCTTCAGGGGTGGAGGCGGGGGCCTGCCTGCCTCCCACCTGTTCGGAATGGCCAGCCTTGTCCTCCTGTACTTCGGCTTCAGCCATGGCAGGAAAGCCATCATCGAGGGCGATGTCATGCTGGGGGGCCTCCACCCTATCCACCAAAAAGGAGGGAAGGAGATATGTGGACTCATCAACAAGGACAGAGGGATCCAGCGAGTGGAAGCCATGCTCTTTGCTCTGGAGAAGATCAACCGAGATCCATCGTTGCTCAAGGACATCAAGTTGGGGGCCATCATCCTGGACACCTGTTCCAGTGACAGCTATGCCTTGAACCAATCGTTAGAGTTCATCAGGGCTTCGATCAACACGGTGGATGCTACTGCTTTCGAATGTCCTAATGGCTCTGCTCCCACCCTCAAGTTCAACACCAAGGCCATTACCGGTGTCATCGGGGGATCGTACAGTGAGGTGTCTTTGCAAGTAGCGAACTTGCTCAGGCTGTTCAGAATACCGCAGGTGTCCCCTGCTTCGACTGGAACTTGGCTCAGTGATAAAACCCGGTAAGTTTCTGGCTTTAAAGCTTATTAATATGCATCAAATCCACTGTTAAGAATTCAAGGCATTTTTAAGCGAATATTACTGCGAAATGGGGTGTTTTCAGTACTTAGAATCTTTTACAGTAAATTGGATCGAAGAAAATAAACGCCTGCACCACGAGAATTACGGTGCGCAGCATATATTGCATCATCTTTCCCATTCCCCAGTCGAGTCTCGTTCAATGTAAAAGTTAAAGCGTCCTTCTACAAATAATGAGAACGCTGATTCGAATCCCTTTGACAACAGGTCATTGTTTTTCTTCGCGTAAAATCTTAATAAAAATTTTCAGGTTTTTTTTTTTTTTTTTTTAATCTCATGCTGCTTCTAAACTACAAACTCGATTGTGAACTGAAGATGGCCTGTATTCACCTTAAACTTTATAAAGATCCTAACGAATTTTTTACTATTTCTTATAGAGATAACAAAATATAGCAGTCAAATGCAAAGCAAAACTGATTTGCAATTCTAGAGCTTGTAGTCGCCATTTTGCGGTGATTCAAGAAATCAGCCGAAGAAGTAATGCATTTGGATTTTGCTCTGACAAGGCAGATGTCTCATTGGACAGGTTAAGTGAGCATGTCTTTGTTTTAAATCTTTCAACAGTCACTGGCAAGAGACTGAAGTGCCTCTCATAGTTAATTTGAATTGTGGATAGGAGGAACTCATAAATCAAAAATTTCATGAAAGTTAACTTAACAGTTTATTTAAGACCATACATACAGGCCCGTGTCCAGGATTTCACAAAGGGAGGGGTTTCAAAGATCTTTTAAAAATCATTTCTCGTAGTGGCATGAAAACACCCCTTGTACCAAGTAATTCATTTCTGTTTTATGGTTATAATCAAGCAATGGAGTACTTTAGGGGTCAGAACCATTGATTTTAATACGCATTACTATTCCTAGGAAGAGATAACAAGTATAGTATTATATACATGTAGGGATGTTTGAGACCCCTCCCCTATTTCTCCGAACTCCGGCTGCGCTAGTGCATACAATGTTGTTTTACAGCTTCTTCAGAATAAAGCATTTTTATCTGTTAACTACATTGCATATTGATTGCATATTGCAAAAAAAAATTAAAAATTCACACAAATATATATTTTTTTACATGCTGTATACCAAAAAATATGCCCACTGGATGTTTTGTATTGTCAGTCTATTTAGTGTTTATTTTGCAACTGATTTTCTAAAATATAATTTCAGTTGGTGAAAACTGGGCACTCGTAAACTACAGAAAAAAATAAAAGAAAATGACTTCAAAAAAGAGCACTGACATAAACATTAACACTATAACTAAGTTAAATATTTTCTTCATATTGCTTTCTATCATTATTTTCCCCCAATGGGAGGGGTTTAACTCCTAAAACCCTCCTCTTGGACACGGCCCTGCATACACAAACGGGCGAGACATTTCAGGAGCCTCTTTTAGCTTTCTTTAGCCGCAACAAGAAAAATTAAAGAATATATGTCCTAAAGTTCCCGATCTTTTACCGTTAAACGTTATTCTCACCACAGAAATTTAAGCTGAATACGAGCCCCTTCTTTTTTTCCTTCAAAGACAACTACTTGTACCTTTTTTACGTTATGTGAATGCTAAGGTAAACGTGAATTATAACTTGAATAGTAAATGAAGCTCAGAAACTACTTCATTTCCTTTACTATCTCTAGCGAGAATAAATAAGTCAAAAGTAGCACCGAATATGCGACGTAATGCTTAAAGACAAAACGAAATGCAGTTATTTTGTCCGAATACATTTCATAATGATAGTTACATGGCAAAATGTTTCTAACATCGTTTTCAGGTTGAATAAATGCATGAACGAATGGTTTTTGATCACATGACGCGTTACTCAGGAATATTTGAAACTGTTGAATATAGCGCTTCAAAAATCAAGTCACGCGAGAAATTCATTATCCGAGGGAAGAATAAAATTCTTGTTTTTGAAGTGGAGGAGTCCTAAAACGCTTTTATTCTCTTCCAAATATCTGGAATTTTATTTATTATAAATGCTAAAATATTTTCGCCATTGAAATAAAAGTTCAGCATACATTTATGAATGAGCAATAAATAATATACTCGAAAAGCATCACGGGTTTTAAACTGGTTTAGTTGTCACTGAAAAGTTGTGTTACATTTTGATATTAATGTTTTGTACAACTTTTTTTTTGCTTTTTTAATCCAACGAAGGTCACCGAGTTAAAAATTATACATTTTCGAAAAACAAAATGTATTTCCAGAACATTTTTCAGAGCCACAGCTTAGCTGCTACGCACTTCGGGTTAGTTTTTCTTTTTTATTTAGGTTCACTTAAGAAATGAATGGGTTCCTCATTTTTGAACTGTTTGTGTACTGGTATATTTTTTAACTTTCATTGGCGATTTTCATTTAATAAATCTGTCTTCATTGTCTCACTTTAGAAAACAAAATAGATCTTATAGATTTTTTTTTTTTTTTTTTGTAATGTGTTTTGCATTGTATTTCAAATAACGGAGAATCCATCGAATGTACGAAATGTAATTATAAAATTAAACATATCAAATCATTATTTAACTTTAAAATTTCCTATTCTACCGTGTGCAGGTAAACGGCAGTATCTGCAGATTTGAGGTTTTGAGATATTTGAAGAAATGTGTGGTGGGTTCAATACTAACAATAGGAAAACGTTGGAACTAAGACGGTTTTTTTTTTTTTTCGCGCTTTTTTTTCAACGGAAACCAAACAAGAAAACTTGTACAATAAAGCTTGCGTACAATAGATGACAAAAATGCAAAATAAATAAATAAATAAATGAAAAATTTGCAGTTACTGCTCTTTACCTGCGCACAGCAGTATTGCTTTATGAAGTTGACGGAAATAGTATGTTAACCATTTGCCCTTCCCCGCTTCTCTGGTACGATCCGAACTTTCGAGAAATGTTTCAAAGAATGTGTGTCGGCAGCCTAGTTTTGTGGTTCGCAACCTAAGATCTTGCACTTTATGTAACTCAATCCGAAAAATCTCATGGTGTCAAATCTCAAGATATTGCTGGCAAGTTACCAACCAGCTTCGGAGCATTTCTTCAAATCACGCAATTAAGGAAAGGTATTCTTAGCATCGTTATGGCATCAGTTGATGCATGTCATATTCTTCCAGTGGAATGTTGCTGGGTTTATTCGATGTCTGCATCATTCAGCTGTCAAATCTCTTACATAAAGAGCTCCATTTTGAGTGACGACAATTTGGAAAAAGAACTCATGCGCACGTGGTAGAATTATTTCAATGGATTTTCAATATGGATCGATTTTCGGTTAAAAGTGCGATTGTAATGGCACCCTCCAACGGACGGGGTGCACACCACGAGTTTATAACCAGAACTGATAAATAAATTAAAAGAAATAGTTACTTTTTTATTTCACCAAGTTGTCCAATTCAAAAAATTTTTATGATTTTTTTAAATATTTTTTTTCTATTTTTGTAAATGCGTTAACTAATATTATACTAAATGCAAAATGTTCTTATGGATAACTAAGCTCTTCTTGTGTAGTAGTTGGAAAGTTGTGTAGTAGTTGAGTGCATGCAATCAAGCGACCTTTCAAAATTCCTGTGACCACTGGAACCACGGGCTGAAACCACTACGAGAAATTTTCACATCTAAAATTTCAAAAGCGAGAAGCGAAGAAATTTGTTTAAAAGTTATTTCATGTATCATGTAAAATTGGTACGGATAGAAATATTTTGCAATAATTGCGTAACTAAAACTATTTTATTTACAAATCAACTGAACATTTAATGAACCTAAAGTCCTGATTAAAAAAAGAATCGTTGTCGAAAAGATATTGTAAAAGCACTTTTTTGGCGAAACTTTAATTTTCGCGCTTTTCACAAACCCGTCGTAGTCACGAAAATTGAAGCCTCGCGAAATATTTCGTGGGAGTTTTTTAAAAGGCACTCTTTACATACAGTTCGAAAAATTTTCAGCTCGCAAAATCACTGATATTCATCACTGATCATTTTCGCAAAATTTAAGGCCCGCGAAAAAAAGTGCTTTTACAGTAACTGAAAAGGTTCTTTTTCAAGTATCAAGGAGGCCAGCTTAGACTTCCGTTTCATGTTGAAGCTTCACTCACAATCTCACCAAAAGAAATCGAATTTGAAAACGTTTGTTACGTTTAAGTTCGACTCACACCAATCGGTCAACTTTTGGTACAGGTATTAAGTTATTCCTTAAATCAAATTGAATTAAAAGGACTGAAATAAAATAGTACCATTTCAAATTAATCACCCCAAAACTGATTTATGTGGTGAAAAACGTTGATATTATAAGATTGAATACTTGAACTTTGTTTTTATGAGTATGGATTTTTTTTTCTTTAGTTTATATTTTTTTTATTTATTTATACATGTATTTATTTTTTTGCTTGCGTTATAACTTAAAAACTTTGAAAATACTGAAACGAGAATATTTTGGTTATGCTAGTAAATGCGAAGGCTTAAGGGGGTATTCCAGTCAATAAATTCAAAAAAAAATCAATTTTATTTTCCCTTCATATTCTTAAAGTTTAGACTTTTAAGAATAAGTTTCCAAGAGGATTTATGGAAATTCAAATTTTTTCTGGAGTTAGTTAATTTTGTTAAAATAAATTCTTTTGCGTAAATGATACTGCAAACTTTAAACGCGTTTTTCTCGAAACTTTTTTTTCGATACGGTTGACAAGATATTTCATGCTCTAATGCACCGATTTACTTGAAATTTGGTACAGACTTTCTTAGTACTATCAAATTGTCTCCACGTGGGGGTTCGTGTAATTTTTGATTTTTAAAATTACACGATCCAAAAGTACGCTATTTTGTGAAAAAAAAATTACTTTCAAATCGGCTACGTCCAGACAATTCTACATCCTTGTTTAATGAGAATCAACCTTAGTTTTATGTTTCAGATCAACCTGGAGACCCCCCCCCCCCTTTTTTTTTGGAATCCCCAGTTTCCCAGTCTCCACCTAACTACAATTTTGATTTTTCTTTCAACTATTATGCACTTTTTTACTTTTAAAGGATCAATAAAAAACTGATAAAAATGGATAGTGAAAATAACTGGTTTTTTCTCTATTACGCCTGTGAAATCACCTTAACATCAAGCCTCTAGACTAGAATATCCTCTTAAAGTACAACTATATGACTGAGTTTAAATGTTATGTCAGTGACACATATCTCCTCCCTTCAGACCTTTCGTCCGGTACACTGGACATGAACTTTAAACAGCTGCTAATCATTTAATAATTGGTTAAATTACTTGATTTTTCTTGTAGTTGTTTTTTTTTTATGTTCTCATTATTATCTTTGCAATAGTGTTTCATTTTGGGATTGAAAGCATTAACAAATGGGCATTAGGAGTTTGGGACCGGCTCATTTTTCAAATTATGGATTCTCGTCTAAATGCGAGGTTTTTTTCTGATGTTTTCAAAAATAAATAATTTCTTATTGATCATTTCAAATGCTTGTATTGTGTTTCATTATTGTTTGGAAGATCATTTCATAATGAGATGTGTTTGATGTTTTATCGTTTTTGTTCTAATCTGAAATACTTATTTCAAAAATGTATGCCAGAAATATTGGACGCATCATAAATCTGTTGATTTTTCCCCTACAAACTTGAAATTTTGTCCATAAGATAAGCTTTACCATAATACACTGTCTACCAAATAAAACCATTTTTGGTTATGTATTTTATAATTCCGACTAAAGGGGTTTTAACATACGAGTCTGATATTTGTCATACAGATGTGCTTAAAAAAACGTAATTTATATTTAAAAAATAAACACTGTATATTTAAGATAAATAAACACCTTTGTGCTGAACAGTAAAGTCAGACAAAACAACGTAAGTAAATTTGTGCTTCTACTTACGTTGTTTTGTCTGACTTTACTGTATATTTAGTTTTTAGTCACTCTAAGCTCTTTTTACACACTGAACGAAAACGTCCACAACATAAATTAGATTTAAAACAAGCGATAAAATTTGAACTTAAAAAATTGCAGCTTGTAAGTAAACCTGAGTTAATGTTTCGATTTTGGAAAAAAGATAATCATTTGCTGTTGAGAATACAAGCATTTTGCGTACAAAGACTAAACTGAGATAAACATAAGAAATGAATAAATACCTGTATGCAACAAAGTATCCATGCCCGTCATTTAGGAGGTCAGGAAGGATGAACTGCTTTCTCTGTCTTTGAAAAATTAATGCTGCTGCGTAAAAGTCTCATTATATTATCACTAAGTAATACACTTTCTCGTTTAGGTACGACTTCTTCGCCCGCACCGTTCCTCCAGACACCTTTCAAGCTGTTGCCCTTGTCGATCTTGTGCAGCGTTTCAACTGGTCCTATGTGTCACTAGTCTCTTCCGAAGGACAGTATGGCGACTCTGGCATGACCGCCTTCCAGCGGGAGGCACGGAGCCGAAACATATGCATAGCTGCATCCGAAAAAGTCCCCCACTCGGCCACGAGCGAAGTTTTCGACACCATCTACCAGAACCTCCTCCAGAAGCCTAATGCCAGGGGTGTGGTCCTGTTCACCAGGGACGCTGATGCTTCTGGCATCTTGAAAGCTGCCAAGAGGCTCAACAAGACTCACTTCACGTGGGTCGCCAGCGATGGGTGGGGCAAGCAGGAAAAGCTTGTTGAAAATCTTGAACAGGCGGCTGAAGGCGCCATCACGGTCGAACTGCAATCCACGGAAATCGAAGAATTCAACAAGTACATGAAGAGCCTTACGCCGTCGAACAATCAGCGCAATCCGTGGTTCGAGGAATACTGGGAAAGCGTGTTCTCGTGCGTGTTGCCCAAGAACTCGAACAATTCCAAACTGCCTATCTGTTCTCCGAATTTGAGGCTGGACGAGAGTGTCGGCTATAGGCAGGAATCCAAAGTACAATTCGTGGTGGATGCTGTGTATGCCTTTGCTCATGCGCTGGACAAAGTGTGGCGCGAACTTTGCAAGCCCAGAGGAGAGGGCTACTGCCATGCGATGCGAAGTCTGGATGGTGGAAAACTGTATCGGGATTATCTTCTGAATGTATCTTTCACAGGTAAGGAATTGTTTATCAGTTTTGTCAGTTGAATGTGTTACCGTTAACCGGGGCAACTTTCTAAAGTGGGACATCTTTGCTGGTTTTTGGAAACTTTGTTCCAAAACTAACAAATAGATGTGGTTATGTCTTTGTGCGATGAAGACGCTACCGCAGCTGATCTTTTCCCGGTAGGTCAATTTGTCTCTGTTGACAGTGCTTTGCCTTTCTTTCTATGAAAATCTTTCAATGAAAAGAAACATGCGTTTTTGCGCAAAACGTTTTGTGCGTACGTTATAATAATAAACTCTATAGACCATTTATAGCACACTTCTCTTCAATGTTCATGTACCTATTAAAAATTTTTAAACAGTTACTGTGATTGAGAATGATCATCTTTCATTGCATTAAATGCCTTGTCGTAGAAAGTAGTGAGAAATATAGATTCATGTTGCATAATCTGATTGCATAATCTGATCTGAAAGCTTTATGAACAATTAATCTTAACTAATAATAAAGCTGAAAGTCTGTATTTCTGGATCTCTGTACTACAATCTACTCTCCTTGTCGTAGAAAAAAAGGAAAAATATAAAGATTCATGTCGCATAATCTGATCTGAAAGCTTTATGAACAATTAATCTTTACTAATAATAAATTTGAAAGTCTGTGTATCTGGATCTCTGTATGTCTGGATGTCTGTTACACGCATAGCGCCTAGACCGTTCGGCCGATTTTCATGAAATTTGGCACAAAATTAGTTCTTAGCATAGGGGTGAATACCTCGAAGCGATTTTTCGAAAATTACATTTTGTTCTGTTTCTATTCCAATTTCAAGAACATTTTACGTGGAACCGAAACATGGGCGAGCAAATTAACACAGCAAATTACAGAGAAATTCATCATCCATTATTTGTAATATACAGGCGAACAAAATGACCTTTTAATTTTCTACTACGCGCAAAGCAGTGCGGGTACCGCTAGTAATTAATAAACTTGGAAAAAAGACATCCCAACAGGTGTAAATAGGAGGAGAAACTGAAAATGAGAGCTGCACTATGATGACTTGTCTCTGTGGAGTATTATTAACATGTTTGCTCGGATTTTTTTAATGCTTATTTCAAACTTAATAATCCAAAAATAACACATTCATCGAGGAAAGCTAGTATTGAGTAATCTCTTGAAAAGGGTGTTACTATTATATTAATACAGTGAGGTAAACTTGAAAGAAACCTAAGCACGAATCGAAACATAGAAAATACTACTTAAGTTATCGATTATTAAATATTGTTCCGTTGAAATTACTTTAGACTCGTAGAAAGTTATTTAAAACTGCGCAGTGGTACGCCAAATACTATTGCAATTGACTTAAATTTACCGGTCACCAAAAACTGAAATCGCCTCCTAAAAAATTCAATGGTGCAGTCTTCCTTATAAACCGCCCTCCTCCCGTCGGCGCACCTGATATATGAGCGGTATGATATACGCATACATTTATTGCTTACTAGTGGTACCCGCACGGCTTTGCCCGTAACAGAAAATTAAAAGGTCTTTTCGTTCGCCTATATATTTACAAATAATGTATGATGAATTTTCTCGCCAATTGGCTTGTGCCCATGTTACGGTTCCACGTTATGATAATTTCGTAACTTATTCGTCCATCTTATGAAAATTTTGTTCTTAAATTTTTAATAGAAAAAGAACAAAATCGAATTTTTGAAAAATCGTTTAGAGGTTCACACTTTCATGCTACAAACTAATTCTGCGCCAAATTTTATGAAAATCGGCCGAACGGTCTAGGCGTTATGCGCGTCACAAAGACAGACAGAAATCCTGACAGACATACTTTCAGCTTTATTATTAGTAAAGAAAAAAAAAACCGTTTTTTCCAAAATCGATAAAATTTTGTGAGGTTGTGACAGAACGCAATCTTTATTGCACATCAGACCCGTTTTTCGTTATATAAAAAAATATTATTGAGCAAAAGTAATATTTTCGTATTATTTATACACACTAAAAGAATGTGCTTTAAATCTAAAAAATACATGTGCGCAATGTTTATTGCAAGAAACATGCACGGTTTGTAATAGAGCGCATTAAGACTTGTATAATTAAAAACATACGTACGAAGATAAATAAATACCTTTGTGCTGAACAGTAAAGTACCAACGTCAAAAAAGCAAGCAGTAATATGCGAATTTGTGCTTTTTTGACGTTGTTACTTTACGTTAATAATACGTACGAAGTTTACTTAGTGTATTGCCCCTCATGTATGCTTCATTCCTGCACTGGAATTTTATTTCAATAAACGTTTCTTTTTTTACCCGAAAGACATTCTTTCCCAAGAACCAAACATTCCGAGAGTTTCTTCCATTCTTGGAATTCAACTGGGAGGAGGATGAAGAAGTCAAAGCCTTCAGCATTTGCGCAGCGATATTTCGAACTAAATTGAGAAATGACGTCAACTTTCCTTGTCCGAATTCAGAAAATGCTAGTTACTTAAACAATTTTGATATTTTTCTGAACAGGAGCTGATAAAATAGAGATTTTTTTGCATAGATCACGTGGGACAAGAAGAAAAAGTGTTGATTTTTACGAAAATATAAAAAAAAAATAAGAGCTCTGTAATTTGTTTCAATTTTTGTACTTTTCCTTTGTGTGGGTGTGTATATTTTTCACTGCTTCAGTAAAAATGGAATCAGGTGTGATTTTACTAATGCACAATAGTTCCTTAAACATTTTTAGATACTAGCTAAAATGAAACAAATTGCTTCAGTATTTAAAAAATTTTAAAAAAAAAAAAAACCTTAGCATTGCGAATTTGTGGTCAGAACATATACTAATTTTTGTCGAAATTCGATTTTAAGGTTTGATTTGAATCTTACAGTTAATTCTCTATATTTGCTGTTCATTATTCAACTCTTTGTCGAAATTTTGATAGAATAGGCGGTATACAGTTTTGTCCGAATAGCATTTACAAGACCACCTTTTCTTCTTTTCTCAATTTATACGTTTAAATTTTATTGGCTGCTTATTAACCTAAATATAAAGATACCTTAACTGCAACTTTGTGCATTGAAATCAAAAAATCGTATACTTATTGATTGATTCATTGATTGAGGTTTTTTAAGTGATTTCTGCCTCGTATACTTACGTTATTGCTTACATTTTAGTACAAACTAAGCTTTTAGAAAAAGTCTACAGATGTAAAAATAATTTTCGTGTTTTTCAAACACAGAAGAGTTGAATTATTTTAGGATAATGCCCAAAGCCACTACTGCAATCTTACTCGAATGCTTACCCCTGCATCTTCCACCCGGGGCATAAAAAGTAAGATGTCAGTAATAATATCATTCAGAACAAGGACATGAAACCACGTGTCTTAATTATGAACCGCTTGGTATACAAGAAGATTTCATGTATAAGATTGTTTTACGTTGTTTATATGTGCAATAGACAAAGGGTTTGAAATAGCAATAAAACAGTTGAATCAATCAAAATAGATATGTTTCGAAATTCAGCTGACTTTAGCAGATATTTCATGTTGTAGTCAAAAGAAGATCCTATTTTTGAAATACATAAAAGATACCCAAAAAAAGAGCTGTGAGATTTAAATTTTTCGATTTTTCAAAAATGTTGGAGAAAATGTCTGACGCGAGACCTTGTTTTCGAAAAAAATAGCTTTATTCGAAACATAAAAAGTAGTTACCAGTAGTAGTAAAAAAGTTGTAGTACATAGTATGTTACTGCCCAGTAGCCACTGAAAATACCATGCCTTGCCTTCAATCTACGAGTTGAACCGAACCATTGCTTCGGTCACTCGTCTAGTCAGTACTAATTCTATATTAGCTACCAGTTTGTTTGGCACTCTAGGTTTCCTTAAGAGGATTTCCACCTCCAGCTCAGTCACTTCCTATGCCATGGTGATGAGTGCTAATAAGCACGATACTGCAGTCCTCGGCTGGAATGACTGAACTGGCGGTGATTTTCATGTATTTCTGCCTTAGCCCTGGCTATAGGGCGGTAACTTACTGAAATTAAAAATCAGTATTTGCATGATTTCAAGTAAGATGTTCGAAATGAAAATGGTGGGGGGGGGGGGGCCGAATATTTAGTAGAGAATGTGCGCGAATTTTAATGGCTGACTGTTCACATTCCAGCTGCTTTAGGCCCACAAAAGTACACGAACCATATAATACAAGCAATAAAATGTAGTTATAAAGGTACTTGACCTTGATAAGAAAATTCCTTCAGAGGCTTTCACCGAAAAAAGTCTGGAGTGGTTTTGCTTCCAATAAAAAAAAAAATATTTACACCGAGCATGATGTTGAACGTTTACTTCAGCGCTGTTCTAGACTACTATTGGTTGCAGATGAAAAATCTTTCGGCATTTTTCACGTATCTCAAACAGCGAAATTTAACTGTGTAGAGTTTATCTGGTCTTGATGGGGCACCCGGAAACATCTTTTCCAAGTGGGACATGTTCACTAGTTTTTGAAAAAAGAGATGTAAAGCGCTCTCTACTAAGTTCTAAATCCATCTAATAGATGCATAAGTGTTTTGGGTGCACATTTGAACAATACTATAGCTTAGATGATTTTAGAACTTAGTAAAATGTCAAATCCCGACTTACGCGTTCCAAGACTTCTCGCGTAAGTCGAAATTTTGTGTTGTGGAAAAGGGAATATGTAAATTTTTTTATAAACATACCTAATTATTT
The DNA here is from genome assembly GCF_026930045.1 of Uloborus diversus. NCBI lineage: Eukaryota > Metazoa > Arthropoda > Arachnida > Araneae > Uloboridae > Uloborus > Uloborus diversus. Next base: position 265,320,961 of record NC_072731.1, read on the forward strand.
TAGACACTTGTTAACGCCACCTCAAACTGTTTTAAAGCATTCCTTAATTATACATTACCATTTCTCTGCATAGTTTAAAATGAAGTCTCCAAAAAGCGTCTGTTTGTTTGAACTCGCAAAACTCGAGAACTACCCGGCCGATTTTGCTGAAATTTTCACAGTTTGTTCCTTTAAGTTCTGAGAAGGTTTGCAGACCAGTTCGAAAACAATTCGATGAATAGTTCTTTTTTTATTAAAATTTAGGCCCAATTTTCACATAAATTCCCGAATATGGGGGTGAAAAATTACTTTCACATATTAATATTACATATCGTTCGAAAGGGTAGAATTTTCCGCTTTCTACGCTATTTGTTCCAATGCTCTAACTTTATTACAGCGGGAGTTAGTTGCGTTTTTCGCTCGAATTTTTTTAGGCTTAGCTGAAATTTAGGTATTACTTTCTTCATTAAATAAATCAATAAAAAGTGAAGGAGTTGTCCCACAGCTTTCTTTTTGACGCCATTTTAAAAATCAACCTTTTTTGCCCCAGAATTAACTCGACCTATGGTCGAAAAAATAAGCTTTTACCTCGAAAGGAAAAAAAGTTACAAGCCTTTTTAAATCAGGTTTCAGAAATCTCGATTCCATTCAAATTGTGAACCATTTTCTTTCGCGTTTTAATTCCTTAATCGTATTTTATTTGGTGTTTCCATGGTTACGCATTTTAAATCCATCTTTCTGGATTTAATTTCTTAAAAGTATTTTAATATCTGTCTTCATTGTTTAGAAAGGAAATCATGATGTTTTTTTTTACTTATTTTTTACACCTGATTGTTGAATATACGTCTTTTGACACAATTTTTATTTTCAAGGTGAACCGGGCAAATCCGGGCAACGCAGCTAGTCTTACATAAAGAATTGAGTTTTCATTTGTATTTTTAAAAAGGCTGTCTTAATCAACATAAAATGCTGTTACGATGCACAAAATCAGTGACTAATGGGAAAGGGAGACATAAAATAAAGGAGTACGGTACGTACAGCATGTAGTAATAATAAAATATTGTTCTATAATAATACTGTGCAGCAGATCCAGTAATGATATTTGTAACTTTAATAAATGAAGATGGTGATTTATGCTGCGTGATCAGATCGTTATTCTAATGTATTTTAAATACAGTTGCTTCACACAAGTTCTTTTATAACATTTTCATCTATGGTACGGATAGACACTACTCGGTAAACTTTTACGGATTTCCTTATCTTGACTTTTAATTGTACATATGGAAGATTCACTCACACCTAATATTGTTGTGCTACCTTAGACGCTTTTTTTAGTTGTTCAAGGATATCGAAACCTTTAGTTTTTCTTTAATTGTCATAAACTTTCTCTTTTTCTTTGTGTCTCGACACACTTTAGATGGGACAGTGCATTTAGGTGTCGTTATATTTCATCAACTTTCACATTTAGAATGAAAAAAAATACGTGAAATGCGGAGAAGTTATTTGTATGAACAAATCTATGTTCAGACTAGTACGGTGTGAGAACCTTCGATGCCAGTGGTGCTAAAAGGATGAAGGTCCATTCACGAAAAAATATTTTTAGTAGCCAATAAGAAAGCCGATACTTTCACAGCGTAATTCTCTTCTGAAAATTTTCGTGTTGCGGGTGAGGAATTTGCATTGGGTCTAAATTTTTTTACTGGTGAAAAAATGGCGTTAAAGCTGTGGCGTACATTAGAGAGCACATAACCTAACTTTGCCCTCGAACCTTGAGGTCCTTTTCGTTCAGTGGTGAAAGCACTGGGTTAGCATCACAAAGGTCCGTGGTTCAAATCCCGAACCGGACAATCATCGCTCCACGTCATGGTGATACGTACGCCACATAATGGTGACCCGGCAACTCAACACAATGACGTGGAGCGATGATTGTCCGGTTCGGGATTTGAACCACGGACCTTTGTGATCCTAAGCCAGTGCTTTCACCACTGAACCAAAAGGACCTCAAGGTTCGAGGGCAAAGTTAGGTTATGTGCTCTCTGACGTACGCCGCATAGCCATTTGGTGTATGTCGAATCGCGTTGTAGCCGGAGTCGACTGTATTATCGTTTTGAAACACGTATGAACACAAATTGAGGAATATGAAAGAAAGAAATGGGGTTGAGGAAACAAAACAAAAAAAAAACTTCAATGACAGACCGTCTTTTATTATTTTACCCTACAAACCACATACGAGTACTTCATAGGTCGTAAAATATGACATTCCAAAACTCGATATTCCGCCTGACAAGATAAAACCCCCAAAAAATGCAAAAATATTTGAACCAACTCGTGGGAAAAGTGCAAGTGCTTGTTTTCGACCATCCATGCAGATACGAACAGCAGCCTTTTTATCCATCGTTTGCCTTAGAATAGATTAGTAAAAAAACATTCTAAGCGGCTCAGAGTGGCGCGTCGCTATTCGAAACAATCGAAATGGAACAAAGATGCAAAATGGAAGGGACAAGAGGAACACGTGGCAAATCTCTTTTCTAAATCGGGAAACTTGCGTGTATCGATTTAGAGGCGTATAAAGTGGGAGGGAGGTGGTTCACAGCGCCGTGTGATGCAACGTTCCACGCAAGTGCTCCTCGAGATTTCTCTGCGATTTGAATTTGCATTATCCGTCTTGATCTCGCTGCGGATGGATGCGCATTTCTCTGCGAGGGAGGAATAAAACACGCCACTGATTCGAACTAAATTCGAATATTTTTGTTCTTTCCGCAAGATTCTTTCTTCACTTAAGTCGAGGGAAATCACACTACATTTCAAAGTTCGGAGTTCCGGGAATAGTTTTCGATTTTGTGGTGGCTCGAAGATTTCAGACGAGTTTACTACTTAAAAAGACACATAAAGTTTTCATGAGCAACAGATTGAGAATATTTCTGAACCTGTCCCGTAACGGAGATTGATAAACCTTAAGGGGGTCCGGGACACAAAAATCGTCATATTTTGCATTTTTTTTTTTTTTTTTTTTTTTTTTTTTTATCATGTGAAAAATTACCCCGTTTTTTTCTGCTTATGAGGACGCTTGAATCTTGTTTCTATCTTAAATAGAACGAAAGATATAATTATTTTTGTTGAATGCACCTAAATAATGTGTACTTAACTTTAAAACTTTAAACGCGTTTTTCTCCATATTGCAATTTTTCCCGATTTCTTGCATTCAAACTCTTATAAGTCAGGAACCGATAAAGATAAAGTAATAAAACTAGGAGCATATCTTTTTCAAACAGTTTACTTTTATTTTTATTCGGCGAATTTGGAAAAAAACGTTTACAGCAAAAATTATGATTTTTTTAAAAAAAGTATCTTCCAATTTTTCGAAATTTTTCTTCAGATATTTTTTATTGAATCAATATTTTTCAAATCGCCGAATAAAAATTAAATCTTAGATATTTGTGCGTAATTTATTTAAAAAAAATTGAAAATTGATTAAGAATATTTTGAGTTATAGCAATTTAAAGCAACCTCATTAAAAAAACTAATTACATTTAAATTAATTTTTTTTTATATTTATGTTATGGTTTTGTTTATTAAATAAATGGTGAATCAGTGCAAAAAATTTCAAAACTCTAAAGTATATAATAAAAAAAAATTTCAAAATGTGTCCCGGACCCCTTAAGTTTCATTGGCACAGAGTGGGGTTGTTTCCTTCAGTCGAAAGTACTACTTTAAGTCACTGAAATTGATAGAATTAGCAAAACAAATAACATGGACCAGGAAAATACTTTCATTTTCCCAACAGTTATATTTTAATTAATTTTTTAAAATTTCCGTTTTTTTTTTTTTTTCAAACAAGGCATGGTCTTTATGACGTCACAAATGATGCACTATGGCGCATATGTTTACCGCATTTCCACGTTATGATAATCAAGAAGCGAATCAAACATTGCGCTCTACGCTTGCTATCAATCCTATCGTTGCCAGTACACGTGATTAAAGATACGAATTAAATATTGCGCTCTTCTGAATGGCAACACTGAATGGTATTTCATCATTTGTGATGTCATCGGCAGAAATGTAAACAATGAAAACGCACCGATTAAAATAATTTTTTTTAAAATATTAAACTTAGTCAAATAATTTTAAAAATGGTAAGATCCGATGTTTTTATATAAGCATGCTCTTTCAGAAAAAATACTTTTAAAATTTTGGAAACGACCCCATTGAAATAAATGTTTCTATTGCACTTACAAAGAAGCACACAAAAAGGTTCGGAGCTCTAGGAAAAGTTTTCAATTTTGTGGTGGTTAGGACACAAGTTTACCGCTTATGAAGACACACTGAGATTTTTCGTAAATATGAATTACTTACCAGACATTGATAAATCTCAGGTTTGTTGCTAATGTTGTAACATGCGGCAGAAAGCAATTTAATCCATTGCGTTAGGCCATCGGCAAAGACAAAGAATAATCTTCAGTACGAAACCAAAACTAGATCGAAGAATTGCAGATTTGCAATTTTGAATTCACTGCAATTTTCTGCCAATGAAACTTCTTAAACCTGGGCTTTCATTAGCAGAGAATTGCAATAAATATGTTAGCACGTGTTTTGCGGTGACAAGAAAGTTATGTAGCACTCCGCAATGCCGTGTGACGCGCAAGTGGTCTGAGAGACTTCTCTGCGGTGGATATGAGGGAAGTATAAAACACTCCAAATTAAAACTATATTCAAACATTTTAGTACTTTTCGAAAAATTCTATCTTCACTTAAGTCGAGGGATGCCACACTCACCAAAGTTAAGAGATCTGGAGAAATTTTCTATTTTGTGGTTTTCCCGAAGACGAATTTATCATTTACAAAGACGCAGAGTTTTCATGAGCAGCAGATTGGGAATGTTTCTGAACTTTACTTTTGACAGACACTTAAAGAACCATTGGCCCAAAAATGCAGTACATATTTTTACGCGTATTTTGCAATTATAAATAAAAGGTCAAATTATTATTTGTCCAACCGTAATTTTAAGACTTGAATGCAGATCAAAACTGGACTACTGTAAGAAATTTTTGCCATTGATGTCGTATTAAAGCTTGTATATCGCATTTGTTTATTACTAGAAAGGACTCTCATTTCATCTCAGTTGGTTCTTTCCATTCTATATATTTTGAATCAAAATATCTTCTATTTTATAAACTAGAAAGTCGCCCGTCAAGGTATAACGGGCGAAAATTGCTTCTCTTCTACATTTTAACAAAACAATTGCCTGTTTGGTGATATTTTGATAGTTGAAATGGTAACCCTAACTCCAGTGGATGAACCCTAAACTCCAGTAGGTAGCGATCACAGTTGACCACTTTCTTCTTTCTTCATTCCCCTGAAATGACACAGATCAGGGGAATGAAGAAAGAAGAAAGTGGAAATAGATGGAAATATAAATAGTAGGAAATATAATTTTCAAATAACACAAATATTGCATTGACTTCAGTTAAATTTCACAATATATGACTCATGGAAGGAGATGACCGATGATCACTTGTTAGTGAAAACATAAAAGTTTGTGTTATATAAGGTAAATGTATTATGCAGTGAAGTTCAGTCGTTGTCAGCATTACAAAAGTTAATTTCGAAGAGTAACAAGTAAATTGATGAAACGAAATTTAAATTGGAGTGACGTCATTATTTGATGACCGTAAGTTTGAAAATGCCATTCTCTGTATTTATTATACTTAATAGAAGTTAGAAAGTATCTAAGAATTCTACGAAAACTAAATTTTTCATTTAATAAATTTTTAGTAAGTATATCTTCCGACACGCTTACGTAAATACAGACTTATTTTACTTATTTTTTGGGCAATCACGATTGCTTATTGTTCTCACTTGACTGTTTTTGGCGTGCTATGATTTTATTTTCCCACCGCCACCCTCCGCACCATCACCGTCGACCGGCTCCTCACGATGCTGCTCCTATAGCGAAAGCCGTCTCCAGGTTGCATCCATGTCCAACACACACGCGCATACATACACGCATGTACACATACATATACTGGACATGCACACACACAAACACATACACACACACATACATACAGACACATACACACACACACACCTACCCACACACTCATGCCTGCACACAGATAAAAACACATATGCCTACACACACATACACATTCCCCCCCACACAAACACTCATACACACAACTACCCACACACTCATACCTGCACAAAGACGCAAACACACATGCCTACATACACATACCCCCCCCCCCCCACACACACACATAAACACACACGATTACATACACACATACTCGTGATTGCGAAACAAGACTAACAAAGCAATTTTGATACAAGAGGTCAAAATTCAAATTAATTTTTCTTTTTATTATTTAGTTATTAGAAATATTGTCTTTAATGCACGGCAAAAAAAAAAAAAATGCTTCTGACACCGTTCTTGCTGAATATCCGCGCAGTGTAATATGCGTTTAAGTGATTCATAGTGTCAGCACCGTTTTTTTTCCCCTTATACTAAAGTTCTTATATATACAGGGTGTTCCGTTTTAACCTGTAAAAAAACCTCTATTTTCGCAACCGCTAGTCCTAGATGCATATTGCAAAAGTGTTCAAAATCAGATGCAGGTTTAAGATATTGAAAGTTGGAAGCGACAATAAAAATGAGTCAAAAAATACAAAATTTAACTTTTCATACGGGCGGTAGGTCCTCCAACTTATATTCGGGGAAATTATCTCCGTTGAAAAATAATTCCAACACAAAAAGTTTGACATTAGTACGACCAATATTCACCGAGATATGAAACGCAGCGTTTTCTGACTTACACCACTTTAAACTCGCCGTCAATAACACCTTTTGGGGGAAAATATTGCAGTCTACAAAGGTTTTAAATTATATGTGTGCATAAAGTGTAGTTTTTCAAATTGTTCGAAATTTTGTAGTATGCTTTTGTGTATCATGGCATAACATTTGCATTTATTTTTGTATAGGAACGAAAACCACAAATTCTTTGTTTTGTTTTTTACTTCGACAGATTATCATTCTTCTGAAAGGGCGATAAGGTCGTATCTCATCTTCTATATGGTCCCTTAAAACATTAAACTCGAATATCTCCTTGAGTTTTAGTCGCACAAAAGTCAAATTTTTTGTGTTATTGATATCTTTTAATGGAGATTATTTTTCTAAATATAAGTTAGGGGACCTATTGCCCGTATAAAAAGTAAATTTTTTGAGCAATCACGATTGCTTATTGTTCTCACTTGACTGTTTTGATGTGCTATCATTTTATTTTCCCGCCAACACCCTCTGCAGCATCACCGCCGACCGGCTCCTCACGATGCTGCTCCTCTAGCGAAAACCGTCTCCTGGTTGCATCCATATGCTACACAAACGCGCATACACACGCACATACACAAATACATACACAAACACATACACAAACACATACATACAGACACGCATATATACAGACACCTACACATACATACAGACACCTACACATACATACAGACACCTACACACACACACATCTACCCACACACACATGCCTGCACACAGACACAAACACATATGCCTACACACACGTACACATTCCCCACCACACAAAAACACTCATACACACAAGTACCCACACACTCATACACACAACTACCCACGCACTCATACCTGCACACAGACGTAAACACACATGCCTACACAAACACATACACATGCCCCTACACACAAACACACATACCTCCCACACACACATAAACACACATGTCTACATACACACACACACTCGTGATTGCGAAAAACATAATTTGAATTCAAGAGGTCAAAATTCAAATTATTGTTTTATAATTTTTCATTTTTTGACTTGTTTTTATTTTCGCTTCAAACTTTCAATATCTTAACTCCGCATTTGATTTCGAACATTTTTGCAATTGGAAGTATACATCTAGGACTAACGGTTTCGAAAATAAAGGTCTTGCAGGTTAAAACGGAACACCCCGTATATGCTTCTAAGCTTAATATATTGTTAAACTTTCTTATATTGTTAAACTTTAAAAAAATGTCCTAAAATGTTCACTGATTTCTCTCTAACACTGGCCGAGTAATTAGCGACGAATGCGCAATGTAGCCAACAACCACCGCACTGGATCAAGGTAATACCCAGTCCGAAACAATCATAATTAAAACAAAACGAAGTTCCATTTTCGCAACTTTCCACAAAATGGAGAAGCCCCCCCTCGGACCTGACGTAAGAGCGTTCTGTTCGAGTTGAGTAGAGCCCCTATAACTGGAGAGGCCTACGCATCCGCCATTTTGGAGCAAGCGTACAACAGGGAAGGCTACCTTTATTGGCAAACACTCGCCAAACAGGGAACGAGAGAGTCAGAGAGCGAAGGTGAACATTGGCAAAATTTTGGAAACAGTTGGCTTCGTTTCCAGGCTGTCGGTCACATTGCGGGCTATTAATTATCCATTTCTTTTTTCTTTCTGCATCTGCTGGAAATCTGAAGAGCTGAAATCCTTTTTTGGAGCTGTTTGCACAATTTACGTCCGAACAACCACCCATTTGGCTCAATTTAACACATGCTAAAGAAATGTAAACATCAGCAGCAATGTGAATAAAAAATATGACAACGTATATAAAGTACAAATTGAGAATGGAAAAAGGTTAAAAAACCAGCAAACAGCTGTTTCGGCACTCTGAAATACAAGTGCCATCATCAGTACAACGATTTGTAAAGACAATTCTTTTACAACTCGTCTCTCATTCCATTGTTCGCCTCGACTGTGTTTTAGTCGGGTTGAACCTGTCTTCGCTTTTAATGCACTAATGATGGCACTTGTATTTTAGAGTGCCGAAACAGCTGTTTGCTGGTTTTTTAACCTTTTTCCATTCTCAATTTGTACTTTATATACGTTGTCATATTTTTTATTCACTATGCAGTACAAAGTTTTAGACTACTTTTTATGTATCAGCAGCAATGCTATCGCTACTAAGCACTGCATCAAGTTTGCTCCAAAATGGCGGATGCTTCGGCTCCTCCACTATTGGGGCCTTAGAGTAGAGGAACTATGGCCACGGTCGTGCGGTGGGCAAGGGCGCATGAAAAGGATTATAATTAGAATCTCTTGCCTTGCAGAACGCGAGAATGAATGGCTCCGGGCTGAGAGGGGTTAATACGGAACTCCGCCGGCAGCTTCTAAGGCCGAGTGTTGCAAGTGACTAAATTTGCCTAGTTCTGGATTAGGGCGAGAAAGTGTTAATTTTCTCCACTCCACTGACGATTTTAAAAATAGTTGCGGCAATAATTACAGAGCACATTCTCGTGAAATATTGTCTGCTACATTTAGTGAAATATACAAGGTGTTCCGTTTTAACCTGCAAGACCTTTATTTTCGCAACCGTTAGTCCTAGATGTATACTTTTAATTGCAAAAATGTTCAAAATCGGATGCAGAGTTAAGATATTGAAAGTTTGAAGCAAAATTAAAAATGAGTCAAAAAATACAAAATTTAACTTTTTAATACGGTCCCCAGCAGTGGCGTAGCTAGACCCGACTTTCGGGGGGGGGGGGGGTTACTTCTTTTACATACATATATATATATATATATATATATATATATATATATATATATATATATATATATATATATATATATATATATATATGTATAATATATATATACATATGATCGCTTGGAATTTTTTCCTTTTCTTTTTTTTTCTTTCTCTTCTCTTCTTTTTCTCTTTTTTTTTTTGAGACTAACGTTTCGGGGGGGGGGTTGTCCCCAAAACCCCCCCCCTTAGCTACGCCCCTGGTCCCCAGGTTCCCTAACTAAAGTTTAGAGACATTTTCTCTATTGAAAAATCATTCTAACAGAAAAGGTTTGACATTACTACGACCAATATTCACCGAGCAATGAAACGCAGCGTTTTGTGACTTACACCACTTTATACTTGAAATCAATAACACCTTTTGGGGGAAAATAAAGTGGTTAATAAGTGTTTAAAATTACATGTGTGCATAGAGTGTGATTTTTCAAAATATTCGAGGTTTTGTAGTGTGTTTTCGCGTATCACGGCATAACATTTGCATTTGTTTTTGAATAGCAATGAAAAATATAAATACCTTGTTTTTCTCACTTTGACGACCTGTCATTCGTGAAATACACAACCAGTTCAGTCATTTCCAGCCGAGGACTGCAGTTTCGTGCTTATTAGCACTCGTCAGCCCGGCATAGGAAAGTGACTAAGCTGAAGATGGAAAACCTCTTAAGGAAGCCAAGAGTGCGAAACAAACTGCTAGCTAATATAGAATTAGCAGACCAGACGAGAGACCGAAGCAATGGTTCGGTTCAACTCGAAGATTGAACGCGAGGCAAGGTATATTCAGCAAATTACCGCCCATTAGCTTGGCTAATGGGCGGTAATTTACTGAATAGACCTGTCATTCTTCTGAAAGAACGATAAGTTCCAGTCTCACCTTCTGTATGGTCCCTTAAAACTTTAAACTGGAGTATCTCCTTCAGTTTTGGTGGCACAAATGTCAATTTTTTTGTGTTAGTAATAATTTTCAATGGAGATTATTCCTCTAAATATTAGTTAGGGGACCTAGGGCCCGTATAAAAAGTTAAATTTCGTATTTTTTGACCCATTTTTATTTTTGCTTCCAACTTTCAATATCTCAACTCTGCATCTGATTTTGAACATTTTTGCAATTGGAAGTATACATCTAGGACTAACGGTTGCGAAAATAAAGACCTTTTGAAAGTTAAAACGGAACACCCTGTATATATATGTGTGTTACCGTAAAAAGCGAACTTTCGCCGGTGATTCACTGAAAACATTCGGTCTTTCACCAAAGTATTTGGTATGTGAATGTTGATATTCACCGGCTATGGAGGAATTTACCACATTTCGGACTTTTTCAGTAGCGTATACATAACAGAGATTTTTTTTAACGCACCTACGAGCGAATTTATTGCATTGAAGATTTAAAAAACGCCTTGAAAATTAAAAGGTAGCTTCATGAAAGATGGTGTAGAAAAGCGATTGGAATTTTGGCCTGGCATATTCCAACTCTTCCTTTTTTTTTTTTTTTTTTTTAGAAATTGGTACTATCTTTCCCTTTTCCCCGGTCTTTCTTCATACAAATTTGCTCCTCCGCTCCTCCCAAAAATGTCAAGGAGTATTTTCAGGTCTTTAAAAAAACTGTAGCAATATTTCTCTCTCTCTTTCGTTGTGTGTGTGTGCGTAATGCATACGGGGACGTTTTCGTTCCCGAAACTAAATTAATAAAAATTTCGCTTTAAAGTGAAATGAGAAATAACCAAATCGATTATTTTTTACTTACCGTGATGTGCACATCTTTATTGTCCAAACGAATTTTATTATTCCAACTAGATGCGTTGCCCGGCTTTGCACGGTCTACCTTGAAAATAAAAGTTATGTCAAGTGACGCGTGTTCAACCCTCAGGTTTGAACAAAAAAAAAAATCAGTGAAATTTTTCAGCAGATTACGGAAAAATAACCAAAAAGTAAATATTAAAGCCTTTAAAACGAAAACAAGAATTTGACTTGTTCATATTCGAGAAACAAAAATGGCAACAGATCTTTCTTCTCAATGAATTTCTTCACGCTATAAATTTTAATAAAAACATTGTTGTGGAAAGTTGAGCTGAAGCACTGAATATTAATTTGAATGGAGGAAAGCCTTCGAAAAATAGGATCTCTATGCCTTAATCTAAGTGTCATAATGATTAGTTTTTAATTGATGTCTCCGCTAATTATCATCGGAGGATTATGTTAAATAGCCAATCATAAAGACGAGAAGATTATGAATCCATCAATACCTGGTTCGATGGTCAGTTCACTGGTGTTCGGGAGAAGTAACTCGGATATGGATGACTGCATACATACATGACTACATAGGTGTACCTATGTACATACATAAGTACATACGCTCAATTTTTAACTATATAAGATGATTGAGAGAGAAATAAGACACAAAACAGCTGAAAACGTGAAACATTAAATAAATTTGGACATTCCTTTCGTTCAAAAACGAGAAATTAAAATTAAAAAAATAATAATAAAAAGGGGCAAAAATTCACAAAATTTTAGTAACAAGTAAAATTTTATACATAAGGAGTCCCAATTGTCTAATTTTTTAAACGTTTAATTGTGGCATTTCTAACCAATCAGCCATTTTGATTGGCATGAAAACTTAAAGCATGCGAGGATTCCTTAACAGAAAATCAGGAAATTTATGTGATTGTTACTTTTAAAACTAAAACAAAAGAATACCAAATCGCACTCAAAAAAAAAAAAAACGAAAAAAACGAGCTGATGTGTGCATCACATGACTTCCTTTTACTCCAATTTAATGTCATTTCCCCATTATTGGCACTTTCAATTGTTTACTCTCTAAATATCAACAACAGTGGCCAAATTGAAACCAAATTTTAAAAAAAAATCGCCAACTTTGTCGCCAAGTTGGTGACAAAACTCGACGACCAAAAGACTGGCGATATATCGCCAAGTGTCCGGCAAAATGTGACACCACTTGAGCTTACATCGAAATTAACATTGATTTCTCCCCAAAAAGGGGCAAAAGACCCCCTTTGGAGCATCCGAATACAACCAAAAAGGGAGGTGCACAACTAGATACCACTAGGAGTTTAAGTACCAAATTTCAACTTTCTTGGCATTCCGTTCTTGAGTTATGTGACATACATACACACATACATACGTACATACGGACGTCACGAGAAAACTCGTTGTAATTAACTCGAGGATCGTCAAAATGACGTCTGTACGTTCCTGGGCATATATCCACGTGCGGTTGGGTTGAAAAAAAAACTCAACATTCATTCGGGGGGTGAGCAAAATCTAAATTAAGGCCGATTTTTGAGTGAAATTTTTTTCGCGAATACAATACTTCCTTTTTTGTAAAAGGAAGTAAAAAGGCTCATCATCGGCTGGTGCAATTTAAATGATATAAGTTTATCTCCTCTTGCAAGGGATGTTTCAGACATATGAATCAGTTTGTGTAAAGTCTTTTAAACAGTACAGTATTACTTGCTGTCGAGAGAAATATTAGTCATTTCTTGGTGAATTTAGATTGAATTTGGTTTTATTACACATTTCTTTATCTACGATAAAAAAAAAGTGCAAAATTTGATTTTAAAGATTTCTTGTTTTACATCCTACGAAAAACAAATGTTTGACTAAATCTAGAAAATGAAATCTAATATTGTTTCTGTCTGCATGATCTCTGAAATAACATAAGGACGCAGGGAAAATTATGCTAAAGGGAAAAAAATTAACTTTTACGAGATTTTATTCTGAATCTATTTAGATAAAAACGCTTACAGATTACGATCCTTTTAGCTCTGATATTTCAACTTTCAACCAATTTAAAACGAGAAAAAAAAAGTCTCTTGTTTGATTAAAACCTACCATACCGTAGATTCCTTTTATGAAAAGAAATTTTTTGATAACAGAAATGGCTTTGGGTCTTTTATCGCAAAACGTTGATATCTACATCTCATAACTGAAAAAAAATGCAACTGAATACGCATTCAAAAATTTAATTCTGAATCATTTTCAATAAATGAAACTGAAATCCTTTGCATCAGTAGAATTTCCTATGCGTACAAGGAAATTTGGGCTGTTTTATTAGAGTCTGCAAGGAGGAAATAGCAATTTATCAAGTATTACTCTGCTTAAATTAAATTTTGAATGCCGTTGGATATTTCTCCCCCCGTCAGCCATTTCTATATCGCTAGTGCAAAGACGCTTTTAAAACTGCAAAAAAGGAGTTCTAGAGATGAAATTAAAAAGCATGTTTCGGAGAACAGGAAGTTGGCTTACAATTGAATAAGAGATACATGCAAAAAAAGTGCAATATTAAGTCAGTCGGATTTCTACTGAAAAAGTTTTGAGTTTAGGGAAACGAATTCGTTAAAATTATGTGTAATATTCCAAAGGAAGTGCAGAAAAGGCGACTGTGAATAGATGAATCGTGAGTTCATTAGATATGCCAGAACAGCTCGGATTCTTTTTTTTTTTTTTGCATCGAAATTAACAATGATTTCCCCCCAAAGAGGTTCAAATGACCCCTTTAGAAACGTCCGAATGCAACCAAAAGGGGAGGTGCACAGCTAGATCTCACTAGAAGTCTACATAACAAATTTCGACTTTCTAGGACACACCGTTCTTGAGTTATGCGACATACATACGAACATACGTACATACATACGTACATACAAACGTCACGGGAAAACTCGTTGTAATTAAGTCGGGAATCGTCAAAATGGATATTTCGGGCTTCTATACGTTCTTAGGTATGTACGCACGGGTAGTCGGGTCGGGAAAAAAAACTCAACATTCATTCGAGGGTGAGAAAAGTGGAAATCAAGGTCGATTTTCGAGTGAAATTCTTTTCGCGAATACAATACTTCTTTTTTTGTAAAATAAAGTAAAAAGTGCTCACCATCGGCCTAGTGCAATTTAAATAATATAAATTTCTTTCCTCTTGCAAGGGATGTTTAAAAAATACAAATCAGTTTGCGTAAAGTCTTTTAAACAGTACAGCATTACTTGCTGTCTTGAAAAATATTTGTCATTTCTTGGTAATATTAAATTGAATTTAGTTTTATTGCACATTTCTTTATCTGCGAAAAAAAAAGTGCAGAATTTGATTTTAAAGATTTCTTGTTTTACATCCTACGAAAAACAAATGTTTGACTAAATCTAAAACATGAAATCTAATATTGTTTCTGTCTGCACGCTCTCTTAAATAATGTAAGGACGCAGGGAAAATTATGCTAAAGGGAAAAAAATTAACTTTTATGAGATTGTATTCTGAATCTATTTAGATAAAAACGCCTGCAGATTACGATCCTTTTAGCTCTGATATTTCAACTTTCAACCAATTTAAAACGAGAGAAAAAGTCTCTTGTTTGATTAAAACCTACCATACCGTAGATTCCTTTTATGAAAAGAAATTTTTTGATAACAGAAATGGCTTTGGGTCTTTTATCGCAAAACGTTGATATCTGCATCTCATAACTAAAAAAAATGCAACTGAATACGCATTCAAAAATTTAATTCTGAATCATTTTCAATAAATGAAACTGAAATCCTTCGCATCAGTAGAATTTCCTATGCGTACAAGGAAATTTGGGCTGTTTTATTAGAGTCTGCAAGGAGGAAATAGCAATTTATCAAGTATTACTCTGCTGAAATTAAATTTTGAATGCCGTTGGATATTTCTCCCCCCGTCAGCCATTTCTATATCGCTAGTGCAAAGACGCTTTTAAAACTACAAAAAAGGAGTTCTAGAGATGAAATTAAAAAGCATGTTTCGGAAAACAGGAAGTTGGCGTACAATTGAATAAGAGATATACGCAAAAAAAGTGCAATATTAAGTCAGTCGGATTTCTGCTGAAAAAGTTTTGACTTTAGGGAAACGAATTCCTTTAAAAAAATAAAATAAAATTATGTGTAGTATTCCAAAGGATGTGCAGAAAAGGCGACTGTGAATTTGCAACTCTAATAAACTATAGGAGGCGCTGTCTAATGGCGGTTGAAAAAAGGTAAAACAAATAAATTCCGTAACTTATAACTTTGACGCTTAGAGAACGACAGTAATTATTCGTCGTGTTTGTGGGATGCTTTCTTTTATATTCTTCTGAAATTACATTACACGATAAACTGTATGAAGCCTGTACTTTACCCCCAAAGAAAGCACGTGGAATGGAATGTTTTACCTTTCTCTTTAGTATTGTTAGTTACCGCTAGGTAGCGTATTCGAGCTCTGGAGTTGCGAATAGAGGAATCGTGAATTTATTAGATATGCCAGAACAACTCGGATTCTTTTCTTCTTTATCTTTTTTTTTTAAATACAAATATCTTTCCTAAGATGGGGTACCATGTCGGAGCATTTGTGATTCTTTTATGGTACAGCCCTGAGAAAAAAAAAATAAGCAGTTCTTCCTGTTTGTCCCTAATTTGTTTATCCAGAGTACCTGGGACCAAAGGCAATCAGGATAAAAGCGTTAGTGAGCAGAACATCCTCATATAATACAGAGTGTTCCGTTTTAACAAGCAAGACCTTCATTTCCACAACCGTTAGCTTCCACAACCGTTAGCACAACCGTGTATACTTCCAATTGCAAAAATGTTCCAAATCAGATGCAAAGTTAGGACATTGAAAGTTTGAATCTAAAATAAAAATGCGTCAAAAAATACAAAATTTAAATTTTTATACAGGCCAAAGGTCCCCTAACTTATGTTTAGAGAAATTATCTCCATTGAAAGATGTTACTAACACAAAAAACTTGACATTTGTGCGACCAAAACTCAGGGCTAAAGTTTTAAGGGACCATACAAAAGATGAAATTGGAACTTACCACCCTTTCAGAAGAATGACAGGTCGTCAAAGTAAGAAAAACAAGGTATTTATGTTTTTCATTGCTATTCAAAAAGACATGCAAATCTTATTCCGTGATACGCAAAAATACACGACAATTTGAAAAACCCCACTCTATGCACACGTATAATTTTAAACACATGTTAACTGCTATATTTTCCCCCAAAAGGCGTTACTGACGGTGAGTGAAAAGTGATGTGGAAACGCTGCGTTTCATATCTCGGTGAATGTTGGTCGTACTAATTTCAAACTTTTTGTGTTGGAACTGTTTTTCAATGGAGATTATTTCCCTAAGTATAAGTTAGGGGACATGGGGCCCGTATAAAAAGTTAAATCTTATATTTTTTGACTCATTTTTATTTTTACTTCAAACTTTCAATATCTCAACTTTGTATCTGATTTTGAACATTTTTGCAATTGGAAGTATACATCTAGGACTAACGGTTGAGAAAATTAAGGTCTTACAAGATAAAACGGAACACCTATATATATATATATATATATATATATATATATATATATATATATATATATATATATATATATATAATAGCGAATTCACTGATCGAGTAACGCTCCTGACGCCACCAACAATGAAACTCGCTCCAAGACATGACAATTTGATAATATTTTTTGGTTATGTTTGACATGCAGGGAAAGGCTTTATTTTGACAGAGCTGAACCGGATCCAGGAACTTAACTTTTTACTGGTAAGACTGTGTCATTTCAGGGGAAGAAAGGAATGAAAAAGTGGTCAACAATAAACGCTATCTACTGGAGTTTTGGCTTCATACACTGGAGATTTTGATAGTTGAAATTTTAACCCTAACAGGCAGCTACTTCGTTCAAATGTTGAAGCAATTTTTACCCGTTATACCTTGACGGGCGATTTCCTAGTTCTTTAATAAGCAGAGTAGGTTTTAAAAAAAACGGTTTTTTTTTTGAGCAATCACGATTGCTTATTGCTTTCATTTGACTGTTTTTTGGCGTCCTATCATTTTATTTTCCCGCCAGCACCCTCCGCACTATCACCGTCGACCGACTCCTCACGATGCTGCTCCTATAGCGAAAGCCGTCCATAGATTGCGTCAATATCCTACACACACATGCATACATACACAACTGCACACACACACACAAACATGCGCACACGCAAATACACACACTTACACATACATAAACACACACAAACACATACACACAAACATATACACACACACAAACACATATACACGCGCATACATACAGACACCTACACATACATACAACTACCCACATATTCATGCCTGCACACAGACACAAACACATATGACTACACACACATACACATACCCCGCCCCCACGCACACAAACACTAATACACACAACTACCAACACTCATGCCTGCACACAAACATACATGCCCACATACACATACCCTCTACACACAAACACACATATCCCCTCCCCACACACAAATACACTACATAGACAAACACACTCGTGATTGCGAAAAACATAATTTGAATTCAAGAGGACAAAATTCAAATTCATTTTTTTTTTCGTTTAAACCAGTTTTTTGTTTAAACTGGGTTTATTTGGTTTAAACGCTACAATAACAAAAAAAAAAAAAAAAAAAACACTACGTAAATAGGCCTTGGGATAAATAATCAAAGAAATAATTTACTGTGATAGTTCAGACATTATTAATTATAAATAACCGAGAATAAATTGTTGTAAATAAATTTCTTCGTATTCGTAGCTATCTACGATAAATAAAAAAAGCAAAATTAAAATCACGCATTCTCAAACATGGAAAGTATTTTGCAGTATCTACAAATGAATCACAAGTCTGATGTACATTACAGAACTTTAAAAATCAAAATATCAACGCATATTTTGTTTAAAGATTTATAAAAAAATTACAAATCATGTAATTTATTTTTATCTAATGTATCATTGACAGTTATAGAAACAGGACAAGTAGGTTTTAAGAAAACCATTGTTTTCCATTGTAGACATTATTTATCCTGGTTTAATGCATTTAGGAATATTTTTTTTTATCAAAGAAAAAAAATAATTCAAAGCCTCAATATAAAAATACTCTTTTAACATATTTTAATAATGCAAACTGTCATAAAAATTAATGTTTATTGATTCCACCACCATTCATACATGAGACTTCTTTTATTATTTGGGGATAAAAAAAAGTTCTCAATCAATTTGGCATTAAGTTTTTTTTTTATAAGCTCGCTGAGTTACTAGATATTTTCTGTTTTCATAATTTTATATATTTTCTTTTCTTGCCCTGACTACAGCGTCTAACGAGGATGCAAAATATATGCAGGTATGAGCAAAGTATTCTGCCTAATCTAAGTGTTCTTGGACTTCTTCCGTTTTTTTTTTTCTCTTGTCATTTAAATATTCTAGCGTTGAAATGTATCTTACACTATGCGTAGCTTCAATGGTACTGTCCAACCACGGATTGCATGGAATTTTGAAACGCCCAGATAAGACGAATCTATCTGAATGAGGGGGAAAAGTAAAAATTTGATGCGCGTGTTCCGCTTATTTGAATGAGATCCTGCTTCTTCAAAAGCTGAAATCGCTAAAAATTAATAGATTTGTCCATTTCCGGCTGTAAAATGGATGTTTGTCTTCCCATACAATCCGTGGTCAGACAGTGCATAATCTGTCTCAATAAATCTTAAGTAATCAAGCAAATTAGGCAGTAAATGAAGTTTTGGGTTGAAATATGCTTTTTGGAATATGTTGAAATGCAAAAGACTGAAAAATAATGATAATTGAATAAATTTAAAAAATAGCTACTTGGATTTTTTCTCCGTTATTTTTCCGTATTTTATTTATTTCCGTAATTTTAGAAAACCTTAGTTGGTCGACCTTGTATATTTATGTACCTAATAGGAAAGCTGCATTGATTTAAAAAAAAAAAAAAACTATTTAGCAAACTTGCATTACCTTAAAAAATATAAGATTCTACATTCATTAAATCTGTAATCTATACACATAAATGGCTACTTCTGTATGTATGTCTGTCTGGGGTAAATTTCAAAACTAATGTACCGATTTTAACAACTTTTTCAGGAAGCAACATACGCAATAATTTATTTCTAAAAAACTTAGTTTAAAAAAGTCATGATAGAAAACAGTAAATTTCATAACATTTCCCAATTAAATGATTAAATATAAAACCAATTGTTACAAAAATTCGTTGCCTTACAACAGCCATATTAAAAGTAATCATAATGAAAATTTTGAATCAAGGTTTCTCCGGAGCAAACATGAATGTCATTTAAATATTTGGAAACTCTACTTTTTGCACACTTAGAGAAACATAGTAGAGAGCTTTTTTGTGTGTGTGCGTACTATTTAATTAAAGAAATAAAGCGCAAGGTTTTTTAGTGATCTTTGTTTTTGTTAGTTCAGATTTTGAAAATTCTTCAAATTTTTATATATGCTTAAATATTGTGCTTTCGTTTCTAACTGAATGCTATTTCATTCTATATACTTATTGCTATTTTACTATTATGGGTAAGGAAGAAGCTCGATTTTTAACCACGTCAAATCGGTGTGTTTTGAGTTCTTTCAGTTAAAACAAAAAACGAATGAACGTAGCGATTGTTTCTCACAATTATAACTGACCTGGTATTTTTGCTAGTTTATCTATAAAGCTTTGCTAGTTACTTTGCATCAATTAGATTTTACTCTTTGCAATAGTATGTAAAATTAATGAAAACATTTAGGGGGAGCGATAAAGTTTTCCAAAAAAAAAAAATTTAGAAAAAAAAAATTATTTGGTTTGAACAAACGTGGTTTAAACCAGGGCTGCGGAGTCGGAAGGAAAATGACCGACTCCGACCCCGACTCCGACTCCTGGATTTTGAAACGCCCGACTCCGACTCCAACTCCGACTCCGACTCCGGATTAAAAACAAAAATAATTGTATTTTTTCAACTCCCTCGCTCTCTTCAGGGGAAGGGGGAAAACCTCTAAACAGAGATTGAAATATTAATTCCTTTTTATGAAAATTTCGCATTTTGCTTTTTATTGTAAACCTAGGACGCGTACAACGTTAGAAATTCAATTTAAAAATCAAATTTTCCAATAGTTACGAGTTAAAAAGTGAGATGACTTAAATCCCTTTTAAAAAATTTGAAAAGGATTATCTGTAATTTGCCCCCCTTTAATGTTTAGCAAATAGATATTGATCAAATCGTGTGCTTTCAATTTTTTAAAGCTGTAACTTGAGAGAAAAAAAGCTTTTTTTCTAAATCCAAGTTCTTGAGAGGGGGTGGTTCGCCCCGGGTGACACCCATCTGGTAGATGACACCCAAAGTTAATTTCAGAGTTTATAAAAAAAATACAAATACTTTAATTCTGAAAATTTTTGCGAATGTATTTTAAATTATATTTTATCAATAAAATTTCAACGAAAATAGGGCACATATACGTCAGGAGCTAATTTTACACAAAATGCGGCGGTATATAAATTTGTACGAATAGCGGTTACTATACCTATATTTCTTCTTCGCTAAATTTTTAATTTAAATTTTATTGGCTGCTTTGAATTAACCTTAATATGAAGATTTTAAGATTAACTGCAATTATTGAGTGTTGTAATCAAGAAATCATTTACACTTATTTTGTTCCATACTTTTTAGTGAGAACCAAGCTTATAGAAATAGTCTTAATAAAGAAAAAAACATTAGATTATTTCATCGAATCTTTTGGATTCGTACTTTCGCGCCAGAACTTCTTTGAATTTGCCGTTTACCCTTAAACGCTTGGCCTCAATTTACTAATTTGTTACGTTTCTTTTACTATTTTATAATTGAGATCGAACAAAACACTATATTTCTATTTTTATTTGAAAGTGATTACTTGAAAATGTTAGGCAACAAAACCGTTTGCTGACAGTTGCTATTAGTTAAGTTAAAAAGCAAGCAAACTAGGGGACAGCTACAGAAAGTTCGATAAGCACTCAAGCTAGCTGATTGCCATAATGGCAGTTATTTCCTTATTAGTATCTTTTTATACATGTAATCGAACCAATTGGTAGTCCGTTTTTAAAAAATGCAAGGAGAGTTAGGGAAAAGGAAAGAAAAAAAGAAACCCGTAGTCGGAGTCGGAGTCGGCATGTTTTCTAACGACTCCGACTCCAACTCCTTTACCCCAAAATCAGTCCGACTCCGACTCTTCGACTCCGACTCCACAGCCCTGGTTTAAACCACGCTGTTAATAAGCAAACATACCTTTTATTACAGTCAAAAGAAATGCCTTGTAACCGAGTTACATTTATCGTTTTGCACAAACCCTTTATCATGTAATGTCGACCTGTTGCTCCAAGTACGCCTTATTGTTCATTAGATTACTGAAATTTATTGCATGATCTATTCGGGAGTTGTACATAAAATCAAAACAAAACCCGAATGTTTGGTGGACTTAATAATTAATAAATATTAATAAACATTATTTATGAGATCATAAAACTTTTTTAAATATCTACAAATTTGATCCAGATAAACTGGAGATCCGGACGACCGGGGGATGAATAAACGTGGTTCTTCTGTAGTCACGAAGGAGACAGATGAAATTTTCTAATTTGTAAGAAATGATATGTAGGGTAAAATGTCGATTATAAACTTTAGCACCGGATTCTAACACATAAACTTTGAAATTTCAACTATCAACCCATTTTTTCATCACATATTTAATTATTATTCAAATTTATTCTAGTGTATTAATTTCTGTGCTTTAGTTCCACCATTTCTTTGCAAATTAAATAGAAAAAAAAATCCGCCCCAAACTTTTAATTACTATAGTTAACGCAGTTACCTTTTTTTTTTTTTTTTTCATTAAAAAAAGAACTTCTTTGAAGAGGTCATAAATATTATAATTTTTCTTCCATAACTGTTAAAATCCTGAAAGTTTTTTAAAACTGAAAAGCAAAATTCTAAAATCCTTAGTAATGGCCTTAAAATGAAAGCCAATGCCAATACATTTTTGATAGCATATTTTATAATATTTTTTTAACTGTAAATCATAGCTTGTATTCATGAAGTTAATTTAAAAAGTATTATTTAAAATAACGAGGAGGCTCCGCCCCCTGCTCACTGACGCTCACCAACCTACGAAGATTGCTTCGCAATCTTATTTGATTCGCAAAGATTTGAATCGTCAATTAGAAAGAAACAGATTCAAAACGAATTATGAGTTCCCTTTGGGAACAAAATGCACTCCTTTCCCGGGTTTCAAAATAACGTGTATCAACTTGCAGAGCCGTAAGTGCTAAGAGGCACCTGAGCATTGCAAAACTATAAAACATCAATAATTTGAATAGAGATGAGATTTTTCGAACTTGGTTAAAACGGTTTGTAATTTTTTTCCTTTGGAGATAGAAGCTTAGTTTTTCGACCACAGATTGAGTTAGATCTAGACTCAAAAAAGCTGCTCTTCCCAGTGGTGTCAAAAAGAAAGCTGTGGGATGATTTCTTCACTTTTTACTGATAGATTTAATGAAGAAAGTAGTGCCTAAATGTCACCTAAGCCTAAAAGCATTCAAGCTAAAAACGCAAATATCTTCCGCCGTAATTAAGTTAGAGCATTGAAACAAATTTCGTAGAACGCGAAAAACTCTACCCTTTCTAACGATACAAACTATCAATATGTGCAAGTAATTTTCACCCCTTCAATAGGCAATTTACGCGAAAATTGAGCTTAAAAAATTAATTACAAAAACACTAATTCGAAATTTAAAAAACAAAACCCCAGGTGCAAACCACCGGGGCTCTCGTAATTTTGTACGAAACTTCAAGGCTGTAGGTGCTTTGGGGTCTCCTGGGCGTAGGTCCGCCACAGACTTCCTTTCGGAATTGTGCCTAGACTGTTCGGCCCATTTATATGAAATTTGGCACACAATTAGGTATTACAATATTAGCATAGGGGTGAGAACATCGAAGCGATTTTTCGAAAATTCGATTTTGTTCATTTTCTCTTCCAATTTTAAGCTCATTTTACCGAGCAAATTATCATAACATGGAACACAAAATTATTATAACGTGAACGAGCAAATTATCACAACATGGGCGAACAAATTAACATAGTCATATTGGCGAGAAATTCATCATCCATTATTTGTAAACATATAGGCGAACCCAATGACCTTTCTATTTTCTACTACGGGCAAAGCCGTGAGGGTACCGCTAGTTTTTAATGTAAAGAGATAATGTTTTTCATGAATTAATTAAATACTTAACATATATAAACAAACTCCATTACCTTAAGTGTTGAAATCTTGAAGAATATTGTGGAATAGCATTGTATTTTTTATTCTTTTCAGATTCTTAAATCAAAAGACCTCCTGTTCTCTAAGAACATTTTTTTTTGTCTTTAAAAACTCCATAAAACATCAACATTTTTTAGTGGAACGTATTAAAAATAACTAGACTTATTAAAGAACTGCCTTACATTTCAATTTTTCCCTTTTTAATTATTAAAATGTCTGAAACGAAAATCTTTCTTCTTTTTACGAACAAAAAATGCTTTTAAAGGGAAAAATATCATTGAAATTCATAAAAAAATATTAAAAATACAGAAAAAAAAATCTGTAAAGCGAAAAAAGTGTTAAAACATATTAGACAATGAAAAAAGAAATGAAAAAAAAAAGTCCTGAAACTCTTCAGAGTACATATAAGTTACTATGCAAGTAAAGAGTAGTTTAAGTGTTAGTGCATCATCGAAAGAGAAGGATAACAACAAAGTAAAAGTAGAAGTAATTAAAAGCATGATTTTGAGCTATAAAACAAATGCAGACGACAAGTAGTAAATTAATACAAGTAACAAAATACGCAAGAAGCGGAATAAAGGAAAAGAATCCTTTATTCAAAAAATTCACAATATCTCCCTAAAATAGTTCTATAAAAGTTCCAAATTCTTAAAAAGGTTCTTTTAAAGCTATTATTAAAAACGTGTCCAACAGTCAAACTATTTCTGGTTTCTTCTATTTAGGAGATAATCGAATGCAAAAAAATAGTTATATACTCTTGTAATCGATTAGATCGATTCGGAATTTTAAAGAAAGTGCAGCTGCATTGACCAGCTTCTAATGTTTCGTTCACCAGTTTTACATGATTCGAAAGAAAAAAAATCTTTTAAAAGGATTTCGTCTCAGAATTTCTTCTGTTAAATTGTCTTGTCTCTCTTTTTTCTTCTTTTGAGACTCGAAATATAAAAAGATACCTGGTTGTTTTTGAAGTTTCGAAGACTTTTTTCAGTCCGTAAATGTGTCTTAAAATACGAAATAATGACGTAAGCATAATGCAGTTTTTTTTTATCATGTGGCATCATTAAAATCTAAAGAAGCTAAAAAGAAAACAAAATATCTAGATAATAGATGGTCTATGCGTGCATGTAACACTTTCCACCAGAAAAAATTGCCAAAATGAAGTACCACCTGACTTTGTTTCTGAAAACCATAGACTAATAATAAGAGTAGACCGAGCTTTCCCAGACTTGCTGATGAAAAAATTGGTTCATGGATACATCATGTGACTGGTGGAAGGCTTGGCGAACACTTTGGCAGCATGGTTGCTAGATGGCAACATTATCTATAGTTTGGCACTCGACATGTATTTTAAGACGTAATGTGTTTTCATTATAGTTTTTTTTTCCAGGTGCAGAGATTGAACTGTTTTTCTTTTAGTAATGCAATTTTTTGACATTAGTAATTAATTTTTGATCACAGTTTTCAGTAACTTTTATTTCATTTGGAACTGCTACGTCAGCATTGGCGTGAACGTAATGGCGTAAACGTTTTGTGTTAACGCAAAAATGTACTAATCGATATCTTAAATTGAAATTGTAGGTAAAAATCTTACCGTTTGCCGATTCTTTTTGGGCGCTTGCATCTTTAATTGCTTAAAGAGTTATTGAAATTGACTAAGGAAAATTCACAATACTATTTAAACGAAAAACTCACTATATTAACAAAATATTTACAACTTAGAATAACAAATTTACTAATCGGACTCTATAAAAGATCATTGTTCCGTGTTCAATCAATTCTATTTATTTTATTTCTCGCGGGCGTTGATCGTCTGCTACGATCAACGCCCACTGTTGCTAGGATATCCACCAGTCACGTGGTTTGGTTTATGAGCAGCAAAAGGGTTGCCATAGCTCGGTCTATTCTTATTATTAGTCTATGGAAAAAACGGTTGCGTCAACTACCAGATGTAACGGAAAAGTTGAGAGTTGTTCTTTTCTTTCTCTCCTTCTTCTTTAGCAAAACAGAAAAAAAGTCTGTGTTTATGCGCTAGCCTTTTTGAACTATATTTTTCTCCCGAAATGTGAATGTGTAGGCAATAGGCCAGTAAGAAGGAGTTGGGATGAATGGAGCTGCATTTATCTTTACTGATAATAAAGCTGAAAGTCTATGTCTGTATGTCTGTCTGTTACACGGATAGCGCCTAGATCATCCGGCAGATTTTCATGAAATTTAACACAAAATTAGTTCTTAGCATGGGGTGAGCCCCTCGAAGCGATTTTTTAAAAATTCGATTTTGTTCTTTTTCTATTCCAATTTTAAGAAAATTTTGCGGAGCAAGTTATCATACCATGGACGAGTAAATTACCAAATTATCATAGCGTTCAAATGTGACATGAACGATCAAATTAACTTTGCAAATTGGCGAGAATTCATCATCAATTATTTGTAAATATACAAGCGAACCAAATGACCTTTTAATTTTCTACTACGGGCAAAGTCGTGCGGGTACAGCGCTAGTTCCAAAATAAAACGTGAAAATGTCTAGCACGCCCAATAGGTGTAACAAATTTAGGTGCTTAAATTACTGGACAAATAGTTTTCCACACTGTATTTTCGAACGAATGCAGCTGTGTCCCATTTCTTAAAAATCTCTCCATTAACTTTTTTTCTAGATGTAAGCCATTATAAATCTTCTTTACAAATAATAAAGCTGAAAGTATCTCTGTCTGGATGTCCGGATCTCTCTCTGTTTGGATGTCTGGATCTCTGTCAGGATGTCTCTCTGTGACGCTCACAGCGCCTAGACCGTTCGGCCGATTTTCATGAAATTTGGCAAAAAATTGGTTTGTAGCATGGAGGTGTGCACCTCGAAGCGATTTTTCGAAAATTCGATTTTGTTCTTTTTCTATTCCAGTTTTAAGAACACTTTACCGAGAAAGTTATCGTAACGTGGACAAGTAAATTACTAAATTGTCATAATGTGGAACTGTAACATGGGCGAGCAAATTTGGCGAGAAATTTACCATCCATTATTTGTAAATATACAGGCGAACCAAATGACCTTTACATTTTCTACTACTGGCAAAGCGATAAGAGAAAATGGAGCTTCCGAGATTCATAATGCATCAATCGTCACAGAATTTCTGTAGATGTTATTTGACCAACTGCTTTCAGTTCTCGTCTCCTCTACTGCTTAGATATACCTGTGACACACCATTAAAGACTCCCATTGTATTCCTCTCTTTTTGTCGTAAATGTTTATCAAAAACTGATCTTCATAATTGCGCGCAAAGCCGTTAATAATGTTCTCCTTAACCTTAGCTTCAATGCGTCTTGGAAATTTTCCTCCAAGTTATTGGGAAACCGTCTTTGTTCACAGCTTTCACGAAGTTCTTCATTATCCCCATCAGAATGAGCATGGCGGGAAGCAGGAATGGGTAGATTGACTAGAGCAGCATTTCTCTACATTTTTCTACCAGCGGACTGATAAATATGTGTGAAAAAAATTTGCTGACCGGATTTTTTTTTTTTTTTTTTTTTTGAGCAATCACGATTGCTTATTGCTTTCATTTGACTGTTTTTGGCGTCCTATAATTTATTTTCCCACCGCCACCCTCCGCACCATCACCGTCGACCGGGTCCTCACGATGCTGCTCCTATAGTGAAAGCTGTCTCCAGGTTGCATCCACGTCCTACACACACGCTCATACATACATACACACGCACACATACACACACATACACATACAAACACATACACACATGCATACATACAGACATCTACACATACACACACACAAAAACATACGCACAACTACCCACACATTCATGCCTGCACACAAACACATATGCCTACACACACATACACATACCCCCCCCCCCCACTGACAGATAAATTCATACACACAACTACCCACACACTTGTGCCAGCACACAGACACAAACACACATGCCTACACACACATACACATACCCCCTACACACAAACACACATACCCCCCACACACAAACATTGACGCCTACATACACACACTCGTGATTGCGAAAAACAAGATTCAAGATGTCAAAATTCAATTTTTTTTTACAAAAAAAAAAGAACATAAGGCTTTAAAGATTTAACTATATAAGTTTTCTCTAAATATTTTATTGCAATTGACTTTTAAAAAAATATAATGTGAGGATAAGTAATTACTGCGATCACTATATTCATGTAAATAAGCCTTTGAAAAGAATCACAGAGAATTAGAAAAACTAATCATAAAATTAACGTAAAAATTATCGTACGAGGAGCTTGACTTATTTATTTATTCAAAAAAAAGAGCATTAGGCTGATTTTACTACTCCAGTTTTGCTTTGTATGTTGAAGACTAGAGTTTATCTCCAATTTTTGAAGTGATTTCTGTGCTTAGTGAGGCAATACACTTCGGAAATAGCTATTTTTAAGCCATCTGCATTTTTGGTGTTGGGTAATTTAATCTAAATGAAATTATTTTTCTGCACATACTTCAAGCAAAAATTTGATCAACTATGAAATATATTATTTTGTTTGTCTGTCAGCAACGCATTTTCTCTCTTTTTTGAGCAATCACAACTGCTTATTGCGTTCATTTGACTGTTTTGGCGTCCTATGATTTTATTTTCCCACCAGCACCCTCTGCCAGCACCACCGTCGCGTCGACCGGCCTCACGATGCTGCTCATCTTGCGAAAACTGTTTCCAGGTTGCGTCCATATCCTACACACACACGCCTACACACACTCATGCCTGCACACAGACACAAACACACACTCATGCCTGCACACCGACACAAACACACATGCCTACATGCACACACACAACACCGCCTACACACACACACAACACTGCATACACAACACGCACACACATGCATACATACACACACGCACCCACACACATGCGCCTACATAAACACACACGCTCGTGATTGCGAAAAACATAATTTGAATTCAAGATGCCAAAAATTGAAATTAATATATATATATATATATATATATATATATATATATATATATATATATATATATATATATATATATATATATATATATATATATATATGAACCGCTCAGAAGCCAATGCGGTCCAAACACAAAAATTGAGAAAATTATTTGATACATTAGTTTTTAAAATTCTTGGTTTATTAATCGAATTAAAAAAGTGTATAAAGACTTTTTTAGAGGTGTAAACTCTGCAAAAAACAAGATATGTACAGGATGTGTAAATAAAAACGTAAATATTTATTGAAATAATGACAGCATCTTAAAAAGTTTAGGACTTATACCTTTTGGCAGCTGAAAAAGATATGAAATTTATGTAAAAAAAAAGAAAATAACATTTATTGTCATAAGTTTTATGTTTATTCATCATAACAAACATCATCTTCTTCCGAGTTATTTAAATGTAAATCTTGATCTCTACGTGTTGTCTTTAATGTCCTGTAAAAGTCGTGTTTAATTGGAGGTATATACTTTAATAAACGTATGATGTCTTTTTTTGTTTCTCTTGAAATTGTTCTGCCATTAGGATATAATATAGGTTGAATTATATTTTTTAAATTTAAAGGCCTACTTTTTTTTGCTTTTTTTAATATCAATTGCAAGAAAGGTATCATCCTCGTAATATTATGTTTGAGCTTAATGCTGCTTGGGTTTGACCTTTCCAATTCAGCCAGGATTCCTGCTGCGTTTTCTACCAACTTTTCCGTTATTTTGATTATTTTCTATATCTTCGATATCTGACTATGTATCGGAATCATTATGGTTAACTCTCCTTGAATTAGAATGAAATATCGTATCACTTTCACTGTGTTCTATTTCCATTCACATTTTTAGTTTTTATTCCCTTACAATAAATCTTTTTTAATATTTTAAAAAGTCAGACTTTTTACAGTTATTAAAGAAAATGTATTTAATGTTTTTGATAACACAATAATTTTCGCAAACACTTCAACGTAATATTTTTGTGTTCTGACGCACATGCATAAAACTCAAACAATTATAATTAGACGGTAACGGTTACAGTTACTATGAATTTCTTGTTTTTCAGTGTTGCCAACAAATATCGAAAGAAGAAGAAGAATTTAATTTTCATTTCAAAGTTTATTTAAAAAATCATTGATGAAAGGTGGACTTATTCACAATGGCTTCCAAAATTATTATACAATATATTCAGAAGCTATTAAAAAAAAGGCTGTCCAACCTAGAAAAAGTAACCAGCAAGTAAATCCTTTAATAACTAAGAAGATTATTATTTATTTCATCAAAATTTCCGAAAATCAGAAAATATCAAAAGATGGACTTAACCGCATTGACTTCTGAGCGACTCATATATATTTTAATTCTAAAGATTTAATAAAATCTATTCTTCTGAGAACCTCTGCAACCGACAGCTTATTATTTCTCAATACATTTGGACGGCATATATTCATTTTTTCCATTCTGAAAAACTGCGTTAGCTCAGCCTCTGATTTCGTCTCAATTTTTCCGAAACACTTCACTTCACTTCGAGACGACGGACTCCTTCCAATATAAAATATTTCTTACACTTCCAGGAAAAATCGTTTGATAAATGCATTGGTGTAGTTAAGGTGGTAAGTTCTAAAGAAAGAGACGAAAAGTTATTGCCTCAGAATAAAAGCTACACTTCTTTTTTTTTTCTGAGACTTTTTCTCGAATAAAAGCAATGAAAAGTATTCAATGTAAATGCCTTGGAGGAAATTGATTCACGTTGCCATTCTTTAAAATAAAAAAAAAGAAAAACGAACTGTTCTTCTTTATTTCTCCCAAACGATGAAGATGTCTACTGTAAAGGAGAAAAAAGACAGATATCTCTCCTGTTTTTCTTAGATTTTTTCAATCTGTTTTTTCGTCTCCGAAAATAAGGGAAAGATTCTGATAAAGACACCAGACGAAAGAGAGAATGAAGGGGAAAAGGCAAAAATCGAATTTTAACCCTAGGGGAAACCTGTAAAAGCAGAAATTGACGAAGGAGGCGAAAAAAAAGAATAACATAAAAATTGAGAGTTTGAGTAAGTGATAAATTGGGTCAAGTATATCCAAGAGCTAATCTTTAGATGACATAAAATCCATGGAATCAATTTTTATTTTATCGTATTTTACCGATATCGTGGCTTTGGGGCATGTTGCAAGTCAGCAGTTCTTTTTCAAGTAGAAATAAAAGTTGTATAGCGGAATTCAAGTCTACATTTGCGGTATTCAGTACGCAACAAGGCAAGCGTTTTTAGTTTGTTAAGGTTAAAAGTCGACAGGAAAATATATTGCTAAATATTTTTCTAACATTAACAAACAAGATTTTTGCATTAACTTCTTAATTAAAATATTGTCGTTTTTTCTTCCACGACCCATAAGGAATTTATTTTGAATTTAGTTCAAGTTTTTGCTACTGTTGCCTTTAATTTAATCGAGACGTTTAGATTTACTTAGCGATTTATTCAAAAACCAGCGGTACCCGCACGGCTTTGTCTTTAGTAGAAAGTTAAAAGGTCATTTGGTTCGCCTGCATATTTAAGAATAATGGATGATGAATTTCTTGCCAATTGGCGGTTGGTTCATTTGCTCGCCCATGTCATCATCATTATCATCACGGTTCCACGTGATGAAAATTTGGTAATTTAGTCGTCCACGCTATGATAATTTGCTCGGTAAAATGTTAAAATTGGAATAGAAAGAGAACAAAATCGAATTTTCGAAAAATCGCTTCGACGTACACACCCTCATGCTACAAGCTAGTTTTGTGCCAAATTTCAAGAAAATCGGCCGAACGGCCTAGGTGCTATGCGCGTCAAAGAGATCCTGACAGAAATCCAGACAGAGATCTAGACAGAAATCTAGACAGACTTTCAGCTTTATTATTAGTAGAGATTACCTGTGCTTATGAGGATTTGGACGGACCGATGTCCTTATTCTAACTGGGACTTTTAGGGGACA
This sequence comes from Uloborus diversus, assembly GCF_026930045.1. NCBI lineage: Eukaryota > Metazoa > Arthropoda > Arachnida > Araneae > Uloboridae > Uloborus > Uloborus diversus. The sequence continues at coordinate 265,352,599 of NC_072731.1, forward strand.
TTATTCTTATTTTAATGGGTATTTTGGGAGCTATTGTGCCTATTCTGATGGGAGTTCTTGAAAATTTTCAAATTGCAGATTTTTAGAGAGCAATCGACGTAATTTGGAAATTGTTACCCTTATTCGATCGTGGATTTTTTTTGGGAATGTTTTGCTTTTCATTTCTTGAAATACGATTCGGAGAACTGAAGTCTTTATTCTGAAGTGAAATGTTATTAATTGTTGTCCTTATTTTGATCGGGCTCTCTTGGAGCTGCTAGCTTAACTCTATCTCGAATTTTTCGGAACTGTTGTCCTCACTCTAATAAGGATTAGTCAGAGCTAATGTCGTGATTGTAATGGAATTTTTGGCTGCAGTTGTCCTTATCCTAATAAAGATTGACAGTGTCCATTGACGACATTTCGGGACCATTGTCTTTAGCTTATTGCAAATTTTAGCATGATTTATCTTTATTTATTCCGAAAAAACATGCAACACATAAAATCCGCTCCTTTTTCTGCCAGGGAACGATGAAACAATTGAAATTCGCAACTCCAATGAACTATAGGGGGCGCTGCAGCCACTGTCTACTGGCGGATGAAAAAGGTAAAACAAACAAATGCCGTAACTTATAGCTTGCTTTGAAGCTAAGTGAATGACAGTAATTTTTCATCGTGTTTGTTTGAAGCTTTCTTTTTTATTCTTCTGAAATTACCCCTTGTAACGATCAAAGTGGCAATGGGTTCGTTTCCAAAATTTTAAAAGTATTTCTTTTCTGAAAGAGCATGCTTAAAAACATAGAATCTGACCATTTTTTAAATAATTTGTTTAAGTTTAATATTTAAAAAAAAATACTTAAATCGGAGCGCTTTCATTTTTTACGGCTTCTGCCAATGACATCACAAATGATGAAATAGCATTCTGTGTTGCCATTCACAGTGAAAAATATTTGATTCTCATCTTTACTCACGTGTATTGGCAACGATAGCGTTGATAGCAAGCGTAGGGCGCAATTTTAATTCGCTTCTTGATTATCATAGCGTGGAAACGCGTTAGAAAGAAGCGGCAGGTCATCATTTGTGACGTCATCAAGACCACGCCTTTTTGAAAAATCGGACATTTTAAAAAATCAATTAAAGAATAACTGTTGGGAAAATGAAAGTTTTTTCTGGGTCCATGCTTTTTTTATTTTATTTTATTTATTTATTTATTTTATTTATTTTTTTTTTTTGCTTATTCTATCAATTTCAGTGACAAAAAGTACTAGTTTTGCCTGAAGGAAACAACCCCATTGTCCGAGTTCATGCCCGATGCGAGTTTATCGAATCGACCGATGGGTGTCGCTGTTGCGGTTTGAGCCGTTGCCAGAAATAGCTGTCCTCAGCTAAATTCGTTAATTGGTGGCCTGTGGTTGCCATTTTCTCTACGGCAGGTGGAAAGAGGGAGTGATTTACTTCTCCCGAAGCTTTCGTGGAGGTTGATGAATGGAGTGCTACTAAAAACAACGTTTATTTCTTTTCTAGCATCTCTTGAGAAAACTTGTCATCTTTTCAGAAGCTTGAGTGATTTATTTTGCAGCAGCTGTTGCGTCGATGATCAGTTGGGTTTGCCGGGCAACTCAAGCTAGAACTGTTGCAGTTTTGGGACAGTATTGTTTAACCTCGTTCTAAAGTGGAAAGGATGACCTATCTCAAAAAATATTTTTACTTCTTTATTGTTCAGTATTTATTTAATTTAAAACTTTTCTTTTATTTTTTTCGCTGGCAGAGGGAAACAGTGGTAGGTGTCGTTGACTTAGTACGCCCAAGGTCGAGGGATCAGAGGGATCAAACCATGCTCCGGTAGCATATAAACAACCTTTACGTTGCTAAAGACCATGTAAAAATTTGAAGACTGCTGATTGGCGAACACATAAAAACACGTCAGCTATCTCCTTTATAGCTTGTTTTGCGTGCTCTTTTCATGTTTCATTTCGAAACGAGATTTCCTAGACATTTTAAGGGGGGAGAGATTAAAAGCACTCTCATCTCAAACGTGAATTCCCAATTTCTGGAGAACGAAATTCGTTCACATGCATTGGATGATGAAAAAAACATGGCCGATGCATTTGCGTCGAAAATCAAGTCCCAAAACAATGACAAGGTCCCTGGATGAGTAAAGGTTGTTTATATGCGTTCCGCAAGGTAGATAGCTAAGAAAAAAAATTCTTAGATACAGCAAATCGACACCGTTTCGCTTTATTTTGCGTTATGTAAAAGGTTCCTTGAGTTTGTGTTCTGAACTCTCGTCAAAGTTAAACTATCGTGTCGTGAAAGCCCATGTGCCTACGTTTGGTGTAAAATTGGGCAAAAATTCTCTCAAGGAGTAAGGATTGCCCTCTGATGATCTTAAATGAAAAAAAAAAAAAATTAAACGATAGCAGCAACAGCACGTTTTGACCTTTTTTTTACAAATACCTTTAAGATACATCAAGCTTTCTTTCTTGATTTTTGATATATTTTCATCATTGGGGCTCTAAACTGGAACATTTGCATTAGCTCCGTTCACAGGGAGCTTTTCCACCCCAGAAAAACCAGCTTTTAACAGCATTCATGGGTTATTGTGGAACTTTCTTCCTCCTGCTTCCTACCAGAGTATTTGCTGGATTTTTACCCAAAATGCACTATGCGAAACGAGTTTGTATACTTGCTGGGTAAAGCCGCTAAGGATGCTGGGTAAAACAGCTTTCTCGGTTACAATTCCTCTTCACACGTAAACGCTGAATTATCCAACCGTTTTTACTTCCTTTTACAAAAAAGGAAATATTGTATTCGCGAAAAAAAATTCACTCAAAAATCGGCCTTAATTTCCATTTTGCTCACCCCCGAATGAATATTGATGGGGTCTTTTTCCACTCAACCGCACGTAGATATGCCTAAGAACGTCTAGTCACCCGAAGTATCCATTTTGACGATCCCCGAGTTAATTACGCGTTTTCTTGTGACGTTCGTATGTACGTATATGTGCGTAAGTGCGTATGTATCTCGCATAATTCAAAAACGGTATGTCCTAGAAAGTCGTACGTAGACTCCTAGTGAGGTCTAGTTGTGCACCTTACTTTTCAATGGCATTCGGATGTTCCAAAGGGGGTCTTATGCACCTTTATGGAGTAAAATCATCGTTAATTTCAAAACAAACTCAAGTGGTGTTATCATTTGGCAAGCACTTGGCAATATATAGCCTAGCTTTTGTTCGCCAAGTTTTGTCGCCAACTTGGCAACAAATTTGGCGTTTTTTTTTTAAAATATGGTTTGAATTTGGCCTTATTTCAAGGTTTTTTTTTTTTTTTTTAAAGATAAGATTTATTAACAAAACAAAATACACATACATAACAGTAAGCAAAATAAAATAAAGTTAAAAAACTTACAAATTATAAAACATAAATTACAAACGTCATAACAAAATATTAAGAAAATCTTGACTATAGTTCAGCATGAGTTAGTAGTAAATTTAACACCAAAGAGCTCCGAAGGCACTGTCCGCAGAGTTTTTTAATTGGTTTAGTATGGAGTACAAACACAAATATGTATTACAGTAAAACCTGTAAAGTTGACCACCTTTGTAAGTTGACCACCCGTCTATGTTGACCGCTTTTGTCAGGAACGGAATTAGTCCTATCTTATATAATGAAAGAAAACCTCTGTAACTTGACCACCTCTCTATCTTGACCACCTGTCTAACTTGACCACTAATGAACCCCAAGTTTGGTTTGGAGTATTGTAAAAAACCCTTTGTAAGTTGACCACTTGGTTTATTTTCAAAAAAATTTCTCAACAAATTATTATTTTTATTATTATTTTTATAGCTTTCCAAGAATATTTTTGATGCCAGACCAGCATTTTACTAACTAATGAAACAGCAGCATAACTAAACCTCCTTGTTAGTTTAACCACATTGGAAAACTACTAAAAACCCTTTTATTCTCCAAACTTGTTTTTCTTTTGTTGTTAAACGAAAAAATTTTTATTGTTTGATTAATTATAATTTTTTTTGAACTATTAATATAAAATGATTAACTTTTCATAAACAATAAGACTTTTTTTTGATCAATTTACTGAAATTTTAAATTTTCATAACATACTATACATAATTCTGGGAAAATAATCTCTAAAAATATTCGAATAACATTTTATATTATTGATTCAAAGTAATGCTAAACAATGAAAGTGAGTTGAACAGAAAGAGTAAGTGTCAATTAGACAAAAAATGAATGCATGGTGCAAGACTTACAAAAAAAATAAATAATAATCATCATCATCATTACCCCCTTTATAAGTTGACCACCTGTCTAAGTTGACCACCAAAGTATTGCACCGCAAGTGGTCAACTTACACAGGTTTCACTGTAACAGTAATATTTACAAATTAATTTTACACAAGCAACAACTGAAATGGCAGTAATTTTCAAAAAGAATTTTAAAAATCTTCCGGATGCAGTAGTTCCACTTAGAGTCCTGAAGAAGACTTCTTCATTCTTTCCCTATCATTGTGACTAATCTAGTTACGGTTACGAAAAGAGATGCCGCCGAAGCCATCGGAAACGGATCTGCCACGGATCGGTAGAAAAAAAAACTGATGACTAATTTGATTACTCCAAACTGCTGTTCAACGCCAGATGACGTCTTGCTAATTAGTCATAATTGATTTTGGGCCCTTTTTTGCTGCTGTACTAACTTTTTCATTCAGAGGATGCATTACGCGCATTTACAAAGGTCATTACAGTGATTTGTAAGTCAATAGCACGTATTTCTAGGCATAAATGTATTGAAATTATTACTTCTTTATTTATTGTTTATTTAGTTGTTTATTATTTGTTTCATTTTTTCATTTATTTATTCTTATATTGTTCGCGCGTTATTTATTTATTTATTTATTTTTATTTATATCTTTATTATTCGTTTGCTCCTATTTATTTAACCATTTTGAATTGGACAAAGCTGTTAGGTAATAACATAACGCATTAAATTCAACTTTTATCTTTCATTTTAGAGCAAAAACGTATCGGCAGGCTGCAGATATAGTTTTATACATTAAATCAATTCTTTTGTTTTTGAAAAGCGGTTCCTTCTAGTTTAATGAAAATTTGGGACCATTGACATTGTTTTTTTTTTTTTTTAACTTTTCAGCACAAATTTATTTATTCAGTTCTATTGACATGGATCTACTTATCTGCATCTGCAGTCGTCTAATTTAAATTAGTACAGTTCCCCTTTTCTGCCCATTTATATAGACAAGTCATAAGTAAGAATTATTGAGCGCAAATGATAATAAAAATTTTCGCGACTTCGGATATTTTTTGCGCTTACATGTACAGGACTTCTTTTTTTAAATTCAAGACCTAAACGTCGACCACTGTAAAGCATTAAGATTTAATCATCGGTGTTAGAGAAATAATTATTGTGCTAATACAGTAGAACCTCCATTAAGGGACACCTCCGAATAAAGGACACCTCTATTTAAGGGACATTTTTTCTGGTCCCAGTCCCTTGGAATAGGGACTTCCATGTATTTACCTCTAATTAAGGGACACTCTGTTTAAGGGACAGTCTCAAAGCCCAAAAAAATGTAAAAAATAATGTATAAGCGCATAAGAAATAATGAATTTACTGGAATTCAAGTGTCACTATTCCTCTAAAAATTATTTGAGGTAAGTTTGACATAAACATATGTGAAGGGAATAAGTAATGTATTGAAAGCAAACTTGCCTAAATTAACATGATGCATAATTTGCCCTTTCAACAACTTATTCAAGTAGGTTCAGGGCCGACGGAGCGTGCACAGCAACTAAGTAGCTCTGCGTATAAAACTTTAAAAATTTGAACATTAATTGTAATTCATATAGTATTTCATTGTAAATTACATACCATAAAACAAATATATGTAATGAATTACTTCAAAATTATTTCTGTATGCTGCAAAACTTGGTCTTTACTAAATTTTTGATTAAATTTTAATTCATAAAATAATATAAACTTAGAAATTTGAATAATTGTGAGTTTTATTTAGCTTATATGAAATATTTTCAGTATTTAATAATAATTGTTTAATGTTTATTGTGATATTATATTAATAAGTACACGAATTTGGAGTAATCAAATTAGTCGTCAGTTTTTTTTTCTCTACCGATCCGTGTCAGATCCATTTCCGATGGCTTCGGCGGCATCTCTTTTCGTAACCGTAACTTGATTAGTCACAATGATAGGGGAAGAATGAAGAAGTCTTCTTCAGGGCTCTAAGTGGAACTACTGCCATTCGGAAGATTTAAAATTCTTTTTGAAAGTTGCCGCCATTTCGGTTGTTGTGAAAATATATTAGATTCTTTCTTTGACAACTAATGCTTTTAGTTTGTAAAAATAAATTTATTGATTTAAAAAAAAATCATAAAATAAAAGAGAAAGAGTATTTGAAGCCATAATAGCCGCATTCACATGAGACACGAATGCATTACATGAATCAATTCATTCACCTCCGAATAAGGGACACCTCTGTTTAAGGGACAAAATGTCTGGTCCCATTAGTGTCCCTTATTGAGAGGTTCTGCTGTACATCCACGGGAAAATCATCAATATATTCGAAACATTAACATTAAATCCCTGCAAAATATCATGTAGTAGAGTCTCGAAAACTCGACCGAATCCAAAAACGTCGGCCACAATTCGTCAGGACAAGACAGAAAATCCCAAGTGAGAGAAACCTGTTGCGCTTATTCTCGATAATCCTACATTTCCACAAACTCGGACGCTCTTGAGTTTTCATATTATTCCACTGCATCAGAATTTTTCCAAAAGGAACAGAATTTATGGAACTTGAGCTTCATTTTGCTTAGTAATCTTTTAGGAGAGTCTTTGAATACTGCAACGAAAACTTTTATTTATTTTAACTCTCTGAATTAAAGGGTTTTTTTTTTTTTTTTTTTTTTTTTTTGAGCAATCACGATTGCTTATTGCTTTCATTTGACTGTTTTGATGTGCTATCATTTTATTTTCCCGCCAGCACCCTCTGCAGCATCACCGTCGACCGGTTCCTCACGATGCTGCTCCTCTAGCGAAAGCCGTCTCGATGGTGCGTCCATATCCTACGCACGCATACATACACACACATATATACATACATACACCTACACAAACACGCATACATACAGACGCATACACATACACAAACACACACACCACCACATACACACCTGCACACAGACACAAGCACATATGCCTACACACACATACCCCGCCCCCACGCACACAAACACTCAACACACAACTACCAACACTCATGCCTGCACACAGACACAAACACACATGCCTATACAAACACATACACAAACCCCCTACACACAAGCACACATACCTTCCCCCACACACAAACACACACGCCTACATACACGCACACACTCGTGATTGCGAAAAACATAATTTGAATTCAAAATGACAAAATTCAAATTAATGTATTTATTTTTTTTTCTTTTACTTTTATGGTATTGAATCACATGAAACCAATATCCGCCCGTCATAAATTCGTCCTTTTCAATAATATTAGTTATTTTTCATTGATTTCTAAGACCGATTTCTAACTTCCACACACAGAAAGGATTTTCCTCACCAACTCTCCACTGAATATTTCCCGCGCATGAATGAGAACAAGCCCCCGTGGATATATCTGAGAGTTAGCCCTCTTTTGTCCCAACGAAAATTCCATCCAGGATTCCCATCTTTCAGGCTGTTCGTAATTTTACTCACGAGTCGTCCAACAGATACTAATCTGCAGACATTGTCGCCGGACAAGCACTCGAGTTGTAAATAATCGATAGCCAACTGCTGACCAAGTTCCCTGGCTTCAAGGCGTGCATTGCGAATGCGATGCTTCACTATCAAGAGCCCCTTTTAGACGACAGGCCAACCTAGCCGCCATTTTGGCTCTAAGACAGCTTTGGATCCATTCTTGTTTCCAAGGCTGCGGTGTGGGAGGAAAAATGGCTGACTCCGACTCCCCCGACTCGATTCCTTTACCCGAAAGCCAATCCGACTCCGACTATTTTCCCTAAAATTTGTTCGCCAACACCAGGGGTGCCCACACCCCCTAAGAGCAAGAGCGCACCCCCCCCCCGCAAACATCAAGATGACCCCCCAAAAGCAGGAGCTCCCCCTAAAAATAAAAAATACCCCTAAAAACAACCCCCTAAAAAAACTTCAATGACGTAGGCTGCGCCAGGACCCCCCCCCCCCCCTGGGGGCACCCCTGCCTTCACAGCCCTATTTGTTGCATTCTTTCTTGCTTCTTGTAGCCAGCTCTCAATAGCTCGAACTTGCAACAAACCGGCTAAAACGTTCGACTTATTGGTAGTTCGAGTTACGGGGAGTCGGGGATGACCATCCCCCCCCCCCAAAAAAAATCAATGGCGCAATCTGTGTTGCTCCCACCCCACCGAAGGTGGACACCCGTGGTACCAGAACCTTTTGAAGAGTTTGGGATCCAATGAAAACTTCGAGACAAAAGAGATTCAAGTTACAGTGATACCTGTGTATAACGATACCGGCTATAACAACAAACCTATCTATAATGGTATTTTAATTGGTCCCAGCAAAATGTCAGCATGAATAATCAAACTGTCTGTAACGATAAACTGTCTATAACAATATTTTTTTAGGTTCCTACAGTACCGTTGTAGACAGGTTTTACTGTATAAGGTTTTGAGTTATCGAGAGTTGACTGTATTTGCAAATATGTTATAGTTAAAATGGTTCCCACTGAAGACAATTTTTCCACTTCTCCCCCGAATGGTAACAAGACCTTCTCGGTTTTAATAAAATAATTTAGGTAATGGTTCCTACTGCGGAAAAATGACCGAGGTAAGTTCTGTAATTAACACTTGAGAAAATTTAGCATTTTTTTTCTTTTTTTTTTTAGCAATCACGATTGCTTATTGCTTTTATTTGACTGTTTTGATGTGCTATCATTTTATTTTCCCGCCAGCAGCCTCTGCAGCACCACCGTCGACCGGCTCCTCACGATGCTGCTCCTATAGCGAAAGCCGTCTCCAGGTTGCATCCATATACTACACACGCATACATACGCACACCTCCTACACACACACACACACACGCATACACACACACCTACACACACATAGATACACACACCTACACACCCATACACAAACACATACACGCATACATACATATATACAGACACCTACACACACACACACACACAACTACCCACACACTCATGCCTGCACAAAACACACATACCCCCCTCCCCCACACACACACAACACACACGCGCCTACATACACACACACACACTCGTGATTGCGAAAAACATAATTTAAATTCAAAATGTCAAAATTCAATTTAATTTTTTTGATTTTTTTATTTTTTAATTTAAAAATTTCTTATTGCGAAATAAATCCTGTGAACAATTGCATTTTTAGGCTTCACTTGTGTTAAATCTGAATGATGAATGAAACCTTCTTCTTTTATGGGTTGAAATATTCAAAAATGAACCAAACAATACATCCGAAGCTCAGGGGAGCCCCAAACTTAAATTTTTGGGAGGGGGGGGGGGGGGAATTCTCAATTTCCCGAATGAAACTTCAAATTTAACCGAATGATAAAATACGATCTCTACGTAGTATAAAATGGAGTCCCCCAAAACCGTCTGTGTGTTTGAACTCGCAAAACTCGAGAACTACCCGGCTGATTGCGCTGAAATTTTCACAGTTTGTTCCTTTAAGTCCTGAAAAGGTTTGCAGACCAATTCGAAAACAATTCGATGAATAGTTCTTTGTTTTATTCCAATTTAGGCCCAATGTTCACATCAATTCCCGAATATGGGGGTGAAAAATTACTTGCATATATTAATATTATATATCGTTGGAAAGAGTAGAATTTCCCGCGCTCCACGCTATTTGTTTCAATGCTCTAACCTTCTTACGGCGGGAATTATTTGCTTCTTTAGCTAGAATTTTTTTAACTTAGCTGAAATTTAAGCACTACTTTCTTCATTAAAAAAATAAATGAAAGTGAAGGATTTATCTCAGTTTTTTTTTTTTTTTTTTTTTTTTGACACTATTGGATGGAGCGACATTTTTTACTCCAGATCTATCTCGACCTATGTTTGAAAAACTAAGCTTCTATCTCCAAAGAAAAAAAAAGTTACAAGCCTTTTTAAATCAAGTTCAAAAAATCTCATGTCCATTCAAATTGTTAACCTTTTTTTTTTCTCATTTTAATTCCTTAAACTTATTTTATTTTGTGTTTCCATGATTACGCTTTTTAAAGTGGACGCTGGATTTAATTTCTTAAAAGTATTTTAATATCTGTCGTCATTATTTAGAAGGGAAATTTTGCATGATTTATTTTTTTTTTTTATTCATTTATTTAAGCGTGATTGTTGAATATACGTCACTTGACCCAATTTTTATTTTCAAGGTAGACCGGACAAAGCCAGGCAAAGCAATAGTTATTCACATAAACCAACAACCAATCAGAAGAGAAATCGCGGGCATGAACAAAACACACTTTCAATTTGCCGAATCGTTAGACCAAATGCGCCGAATACGGATTTTTTGGTTGGTCGCAGTGACCTCCCATCGGGGCAACCGTGCTGAAGCAAGCTGAGACGCAGGTTTTCTTCAGCGCGGTGTTCGCACACATACTAGTTGAGAACCAAAATGGCGCTCGAGTCGGCTTTCCTGACACAGTGGGCCTTAGCACTATCCAGATAGCTTTTAGCGTAATAGTCTTTGGAAGAGTTTCTCCAGATAGCTGTTCGGGGTGTTGGAGGTGAAGTGTTTGTTGTGCTTGCCCATAAATAATGAGAGATTACGCGAAGTTGGAAAGTGATGTGTGTGTTCAATTTTTGTGATCACACCTATGTGCAATCAAAGCACGCGAGGGTTAATATGATTATTCACGGAACAGCGAATCTCGTTTTAGTTCCGATTTGTTTTATATTAAGGTCACTTTGATGTCCGGTCACGATCTGGAAAGTTTCTGAGGAGCAATCTAGCACAAAGAAACTGTGAGACGTATTTGTATATATGTATAATTAAAAAAATCTGTGGGGTACTCAATGGTGATCTCGCCACATATATTTTAACGAAAGAGAACAAACACTAACTTTATTTACAAAATACGGACGCCAGCACTAGAGATTCGAATATCATTAGTGATGTGCCGGATTGTTAAAAAAGTAGATCCGCGGATACGGATCATTCGTGTCAAGATATACGGATACGGATCTCAAAATGTTTTTGCCCAATTCAACTATCAAAGTGTGAAATTTATTAAGGAAGGTATTCTCGTCCCTATAACAACACTGTTTCTTCAAAAAATGTCATCTACGGCGAAAATATAATAAAGACTATGATTTAGTCTTTGCAGAAATCTCCGTTAAAATTGACGGAGAGTTGGAAGGAACGGGTCAGCGCAGTATTAATGCTTAAATAGAATGTGAAAAAATATTTCTAGCTCTAGGTAGATGTAGGATACATAAGAGCAAGAATGTAAAGTTGCTACTGGATAGGCTAGAAATAATTTTTCGCATTTTATTTCAGCACAAATGCAGTGATGACCCATTCCACCCAAATTACTCCGACCGACGGAATAACAGAGCCGGGAACACCTTTACAAACAGTAAATAGAGACTTTTGTCTCACTTTTTTTTTTTTTTTGAAGGATGCCGGGAAAAACCAAAATGAAGAAAAACAGAAACCCCAAATCAATAACAAAAACTAATATTAAACTAAAAATTAAAAAAAAAAAAAACATGTCTCAGAGGGCCGTTGGCTTTTGAAATGATACCTTATAATTAAAATAGGGAATAAAACCTAATTTAAACGGAATTTTTAAGAGTCTTTTATTCAAACATTTAAGAATTTTTAGAATAGAAAAGATCCGTTTAAGATCCGTCAAAAAAGTAACAGATACGGATACAGATTTTTATTTTTCCTCGGATATCCGCGGATACGGATACGGATATCCGGAACATCACTAAATATCATAACAGTTGCCACTCAATATGAAAACAAAAAGTAATATAGAGAAATTATCGCGGTTACAGTGAGACGCCACAAATCAAATAAACGCACACACTTAGTCACTCACAGGTGAGATTACAGTTAGATGCAAAGCAATATAATCATCAACATACTGTCGCCCGCAGGCGGCATTTAACTGCCGCAGAACGGGGGTTGGCGAACGAAGCTCCCTAGTGATCCATTGAAATGGGAAATTTCACTAAATAAATTAAACCATGAAAAACTGTGTCATCGCCGAGAACTTTCGAACAAAAAAAAGTTGGTTCGAATCGGGCTATTCATTCAAGTTATTAGGGGGGGGGGAGAGACAAACAGAGACATACTGACAGACACTTTCCCCCATCTCAATACCCTACTTTCCTATTTTTTATTTTTCGATATTTAATTATTTTATTTATTTTTGATTTTTTAATTTTCGCGATATTTTTCAGGTACATTAAGCCTTTTTTCATCTTTTATTTTTTCTTCTTCCTCTGACTTTTACTTGGAAAGTAGGCTAAAACTGAAAAATAATCCGACAAAACTCCATCAGTTTGCGTTCATTTTTCTGCCAAAGCACGTCACCGTAGTGCAGGCTATGTGCAACTTAAAGGCAGATTTACTTCAGACAAATTTCGTTGGACATAGCTCTTGACAAACAACACTGTTAAAAATTCAGGAAGATTTTCTGGTAATTGTTACAGTAAAATGGCGGACTTACAGCATCACTGATTTTTACGGTAATTTATACCGGAGAGATAAGCGATCCCAGCGCCAATTGGTTGCTGTGGCCTATCGAGGAAACCGTAAAATTTTACAGTAACATTTGATTTTTACAGTAATAGTTACTGGCAACATAGATGCCAGTAACAATTATCGTAAATTTTCCGGAATTTTTTTAACAGTGAACCCCCGACTCCGACTGAAAGAATTTTTGGGGCACCTGACTCCGACTCGTGTACCCGAAAATTAGTCTTATTCCGTCTCCCTAACTTTGACTCTTGACTTCGAGGCTTTGGCAAAAAGTTATACACGAAGGAAAAATGACTGACTCCGACTCTTGGAAACTCGAATCCGACTCCGACTCTTTTATCCCAAAAGAAATATCAGTTTCCGCAAACATTGGCAGAGTTGCGGTTTTTAAGGTAAAATGACCGATTCCAACTCCGTATCTTAGACTTAAAAATCTTCGGTTCCCGAATCTGACTCTTTTGTCCCGAGATTCACCTCGACTTTACAGTCATGGTTTTTACTGTGAAATAAAATTGTTAATGCAATTTGTTTTTATTTTCACTCTAAAGTTTTATTTTATGTGTTCAGATTTTGGCGGAGAAATTCGAAGTCCTTCACATGTTTCTACATTAAGATATGAGCAGACGATCTTTCTTTCTTTTTTTTTTTTTCTTTTTTTTTCGATAATGAAAATAATTTTTTTAAGTTGACGTTTTCTTGTTTTTATTTATCTTTAAAAGTACATTAGTTCATTTTTTAAATTATTTTTTGGCAACAGGGGAAACACAAACGATTTTTTTTTTTTTTGATATTATACATTTATTTTAATGATCTTATTAATTTTAATTTTCTTTTTCAAAGCGGTTAAAGATTCTTTTAATTTAAAAAAGTTTATTAGCTTTTTTTTTTAAATGGGTAGCTTCTGTATTTATTCGTTTATTCATTTTTTACGCATCTAATTCTTTAGATGAGAGAGATATTTTATTTCTAGAAATCAGTTTAAAATATTAAAAAATTATGTTTGAAATAGTTTGCTATTTTAACTAATTTTGAGAATATTGATCATATACTGGAAAGTCGATATCGATTTGCGGGAAAGTAGGCTCGTTTAGTTCTGAACGGAACTTCTTGTTTTATTATGCATTTTACTGTTACGTTACTTACTAGTAATTCTTTATTGAACTGCTGGATATGGGAAAAAATTGTGTTCAAATCGAAAATAAAGAATGAAACCCCGGAAGTAGATTTTTTTTCAGAAGTCTACGACGAAGATTTAAAAACCCAAAATTAGTTTGCAAGGCCTACCATCATTAAATTAGTTGTAGAACTTGCTATGGCTCAACAAAAAGCCATGTTTGAAAATAAAATGCAAAACTGAAGCACAGATAAAGTAGACTCTTCAAACTGTATTTTTTGCAAAAAGCAAGAAAAAAATAAAAAGAAAAACTTTACGATTCAGAAATAGGCTGCAGACCTACATCCTCGGAAATCTACGACGGTTGTAGCAACGGCACGCATAACCAATTTTTTTTTTTTTTTTTTTCAATGTAACCAATCAAAAACCACGGATGGTTCCAATGTCACGAATTTGAGCGAAATATTCAGAAATTGGTTTCAGGGAAACGGATGCAAACTTTGCTTTAAATAAAATAAGCGTCACATAATGACTGTGAAAATAAAATACAATGTTATCCCAATGTCACAAATGTGGTCGTTTCCAAAATTTTAAAAGTATTTTTTTCTGAAAGAGCTTGCTTAAAAACATAGGATCCGACCATTTTTTTTAATAATTTATTTAAGTTTAATATTTTTAAAAAACTACTTAAATCTCTGTGCTTTTATTGTTTACACTTCTGTCGTGTGACATCACAAATGATGAAATGCCATTCAATGCTGCCATTCACAGAACAAAATATTTAATTCGCATCTTTACTCACGTGTATTAGCAACGCTAGGGTTGATAGCAAGCGTAGAACGAAATTTTAATTCGCTTCTTGATTATCATAACGTGGAACCGTGGTAGAAAGATGCGCCAAAATGCATCATTTGTGACGTCATAAAGACCACGCCTTGTTTGAAAAATCGGACAGTTTAAAAAATTAATTTTAAAAAACTTTGCTTTAAATAAAATAAGCATCAAATAATGACAACAATTCTTGGTTCATATTTTTCTTCCTTTTTCCATAATATCGCCTGATATCTAGAAAATTTTTAAATATTTTAACATTTTATAAATTTCCGGGTCCGCGAATTTTATCTTAACTTCTTAACTTAAGATGCGGCCCTCAGGAAAAGAAAGATTGGACACTACGCAATTGTTTTATTTACGGCATAGTATGCTAAAGAATGATACTCTGTAACAGGAGTCTGATGGATCGTATGACATAGCTACAATATTTCCTTGTGTTTTTCATGAAATATAATTCAAAAAGTTATTTTGACATGACTGTAAGACACTGATTTCACCATTTCAAATTTAAATTAATGATTCTCGTTCTGTTTTTCATGAAAAACATTAAACGTGTGCGTTCGATATGACAGATGCGCCAAAACATTTCTTCCAAATTTTAACATGACTTGCATTTTTCATGAAATGAACAGTAAATATATTTTAAAGAGGAAAATGCGGTCCTTTCAAACTCAGTTTCTCTTATTTCTCATCATAATAAATCTTTAGGATGTGGCGTTTATTCATAACTTTAATGGGCCACTACCTTCTTTCAAAATTTATTTTTAAAATTTCTTGTTCATTTACAGGACTTGAACAGTATAAATGTAGTTTTCATGTGATTTTAAATAGGAAAATGTGGTTCTTCCAAACTTAGTTTCTCTAATATCTCATAATAAATCTTTAGGATGGGACCTTTATATAAATTTAATGTGCCAATACTCTTTTTTTCAAAACTTATTTTTATCATTTCTTTTAACTTTTAAGGGACACAAACAGTAAAAATAATTTGGAGGGACTTTCTTTTTGAATGTTTTTAATGCTTTAATGGAATATTCTTTTTTTTATTTTTAAATTCAGTTTTAACACTTTTCATTACGTTTATAGGACATGAGCAGTAAAAATGTAGTTTAGATGTGATTTTAATAAAACTTTCTTTCCATATTTAGTTTTAACAGTGTTATATTTTTCATCACAAACATTAAAATGTAATTTTGACATTACTTTAATGCGCCTAAACCTTCTTTCAAAATTTAATTAACCATTCCTTGTATTTTTTATAACACGAAAAGTGAAAAGATGCTTTAAGGATGGACTTCAGTAATAAAATACGTTCTTTCCTAATTTTAGTGCGACGTTTTTCGTTTAACTTTTCATGATAAATATGAATTCTATGCTACTTAAATACAGGTGTCCCTCTTATAACACGGTACTTGTACTACACGGTTTCGATATTACACGGTACAAAACTTGAATTTAATACTTAATGGTTTTGATATAACATGAATATTATATTTATAAAAGTTGAAATTTCATTTTTGTTTAGTACACTATTAATGGTTGATAATTGTAACAAGTTTTTGCTTTGTTTTTATGAAACTTGCTTTCGATATAACACTGTACTCATCCCTTGATGTACATTATTTCTAAGTCTCGTATAACAAGGTTTTGATATAACACGGAACACGGTTTCGATATAACACGATATATCTTAGTTAAAATACACCACCAGCTCAGATATTCCATCCGAGGACTGCAGTTTCATGCTTTTTAGCACTCATCAGCCCGGAATAGGAATCACATGAGCTGGAGGCGAAAAACCTAATTAAGGGAGCCAGGAGAGCCAAACAAACTGGTAGCTAATGTAGAATTAAGCACACCAGTATTTTAAGTATTTCTGCCTTAGCGCTGGCTTAGGCGGTAACTTACTACAAAATACAATAGATCTTAACCTGATTTTTCTCATGCACATACATAATTAGTATTAAAAATAAGTAAAAATATTATTTAAAAAAAAGTCTTGTGTAACACGGTTTCGATACTACACGGAACGAATTTACTTTGTTATACGAGAAACACATGTACACCAGAACATTTCCTTCAAAATTAATTTTAACATTTCTAGTATTTTTTATGACGCGAGCGGAAAAACATGATTTCGATTTGACTTGAATGCACCAATATCTTCATCCCAAATTTAGTTTCAACATTCCTCGTCGCATTTTGCATGGCATAATCATTCAGACATGTTTTTTACAAGACTTCAACGCCCAAGAATCTACAGTCGAATGCCGACTTACGCGAAGGTTACGCGTTCCAAGACTCCTCGCGTGAGTCGAAATTTCGCGTTGTGGAAAAGGGTATGTGTAAAATTGTATATAAACATACCTAATTGTTTTAGACACTAGTTAAAACCACCTCAAACTGTTTTAAATCATTCCTCAACTACCCATTACCATTTCTTACATAAAAAAACTGAATTTTTATTTGTAATTTTAAAAAAGCTGTTTCAATCAACATAAAATACTGTTACGATGCACAAAATCAGTGATCAGTGGGAAGGAGAGATATAAAATAAACCAGAACGGTACGTACAGTATGTAGGAATAATAAAATGATGTACTATAATAATACTGTGCCAGAGATTCAGTAATTCACTCACACCTAATGGAGTCGTTTCCAAAATTTTAAACATATTTTTTTCTGAAAGAGCATGTTTAAAAACGTAGGATCCGATCATTTTTTTAATAATTTCTTTAAGTTTAATATTTAAAAAAAATACTTAAATCGGAGCGCTTTCATTGTTTACGGCTTCTGTCGATAACATCACAAATGATGAAATGCCATTCAGTGTTGCCATTCACATAGCAAAATATTTAATTTGCATCTTTGATCACGTGTATTGGCAACGATAGGGTTGATAGCAAACGTAGAGCGAATGTTTAATTCGCTTCTTGATTATCATAACGTGGACACGCTGATGAAAAAAGCGCCAAACAGCATCATTTGTGACGTCATCAAGACCACGCCTTGTTTGAAAAATCGGACATTTAAAAAAATCAATTAAAAAATAATTGTTGGGAAAATGAAAATATTTTCTGTGTCCATGTTTTTATTTTTACTTATTCTATCAATTTCAGTGACTAAAAGTAATACTTTTGACTGAAGGAACCAACCCCATTCCCTCTGAAAATTTTCGTGTTGCCGGCGAGGAATTCGCGTTAGGTCTAAAATTATTTACTAGTGAAGAAATCGCGTTGTAGCCATTTCGCGTAAGTCGAATCGCGTTGTAGCGAGAGACGATTGTATCTCCTTTGCGATTAAATCGACCCACTACCCTTTCAACCTCACCATAATACCTCCAGATACAACAGCTCTTCAAGTCGCAAAAGACTAATGCACGCGGGATTTGTACATTCGGAGAATTAGTGCGCGTTTTAGAACCCATTTTCGAATGTTGACGTATTCCAATGTGATGGAAATGCGCTCCGGTTGTCGAATATATGGCCGTCTAACATCGTTTGGACTTCCAGGGGGGGGGGGGAATAATGTCCCCTTGCTAATGGAAGTTTGCGGAAGTAGTGGACTAAATACATCGGGATTGGAGCCGGGCAGGAAGCAGACGATTGCTGTAATGAGCACATGCACAAGGACTTAGTCCATTAAAAGCTTGGATTATATTCATTGGAAACCATTGTTATTGCTCAGAGTTTAGTTGAAAGAGTTCTTTCTAAACTGAAAACTAAATCGATAATATTTGCACTCCAAAACATTCTGCTAGTCTAAAGTAAATTAAAAAAACATTAATTTGAATTTTGACATCTTGAATTTAAATTATGTTTTTCGCAATCACGGGTATGTGTGTGTATGTAGGCGTGTGTGAGAGGGATGTTTGTTTGTGTGTGGGCGGTTTGTGTGTGTGTGCGTGGGTAGTTGTGTGTATGTGTAGGTGTGTGTATGTGTTTGTGTGTCTGTATGTATGCGTGTGTGTATGTCTTTGGGTGTATATGTAGATGTATGTGTGTGTAGGTGTATGTGTGTAGGTGTAAGTGTAGGCAAGTAAGTGACGCAACCTCGAGACGGCTTTTGCTAGAGGAGCAGCATCGTGAGGAGCCGGTCGACGGTGATGCTGCAGAGGGTGCTGGCGGGAAAATAAAATGATAGCACATCAAAACAGTCAAGTGAGAACAATAAGCAATCGTCATTGCTCAAAAAAACATGACTATTTAATATGGATGATTTTTTTTCTTTCAACAATAAACACTACTTATTGTTTTTACTTTAGCGCAGTTAGAGTTCGCTTTTTTTTCGTTCACTTTGTGATTGTTAGATAGCGAATCACTTGATCCATTGCCATTTCTTGAACCTTTACATCCAGAAGGTTTTACTAGAGCTTCCACGGAAGATTTTTATCACTCGCGCCCCATGAAGCATCCTTATATATTATTTCAGTAGCCTGTTTTTGGTTTCTACGCGAGATTTTCCTCAATTCTTGATCGATTTCTTTGATTTACACCTTATTCTAAAGCTTATCGTGCAGGCTACTGAGGAAAATAGACCCACGGTCTAAAAATTGTTTTTTCGGGCAAAAAAACCTGTTTTAAAAAACCAGAATGAGGTTTTCGGTTAAATTTATAACTTTAACTTGCACTGTTACCGACAGAGCTGAATAGCTTAATCGGCAGAGCGTTCGACTGGTAACCAGGAGAATCAGGAGAATGCGTGTTCGGGCCCACGTCCGGACAAACTGCATCAAAAAGTTAGAAAAATATCGCGCATTACATGAACAATCAATAACAAATGTGAGGGAATACATGAGATAGAAACGCTCCTAGATGTTATGAAAACTTGATGCAACACGGAGCTAAGTTGATACTCAATTGTAAGTTTTTTTTTTTTTTTTTTTTTAAGCTTTGGCTCCGGTAAGAAAATTAAAGCATAATGTAAGCGAAAATATAAGTATCAGGTTTGAGATTTCAGACTACAATGGAATTGTTTTCTGTTCAGTAAAATATAATAAATCGTATGTTGAAATATAGATTCTTCTAATGAGTTTTTGACTCTTTGTACAAATAAAAAAATTACTACCTCAATTTAAAGGGTAATACATATATTTTTCTTCTTTTTGCAAAAAAGCAAATAGCGTATCACATTTTTACTACATTTGAAAAGCTACGCTTAAAAAAAACTTAGTTCAAATTATTTTGTATTTTAACCGTGCTGTTAAATGATGAAGACGTGCTGCGATCTAAGCCATAACGGTTCAAACAGCCTGCGATAACAAATTGTAAAAAATTTCAAAAATAAAAAAACTTCTCTGTAAGAAAAAAAAATTTAAATTAACCTGTTGGTTTTTTTTTCCGGTAGAGCGTTCGGCTATAAACTGTCAGAACTTCGGGCCAGTAATAAAAACACTTATTTTCAATCGAATTTATTACTTCTCTAGAATGTTTGTTTCAATCGCTGCGTGAAATCTTCCTCATTCTTTAATCAAATTCCATGTTTTACGAATAATCTTAAATCGTATCATGCTGGCTAATAACAAAACATAGACGCATGATCTTATTATTATTATTTTTTTTTTTGGCAAAAAGTTTTTTTGCTGTTTTTTACTACGCATTCCTTCAATGAATAGCATTCGAAAAGGAAGGCGCAATTGCTAGGTCTGTTGGAGTGTCGGGCTGTTAATCTGAATGGCGCCAGTTCGAATACGTGCCAATAAATACCTCTTTAATATTTCTTTTTTTTTCCGTCAGATGCTCACGTGGGCAGGACTGTATTTGTCACAACCTGTTTTTTCACATGCAAAATTACTTCTTTTTCACGAGTCACTCAGTCACACTTTTAATGATACTTATGTTTGAAATGAAAATACGTACAAGAAAAGGTGAGCTATGATATAATTATCACAACGTTGTACTTAACGAGGTTTTGTTACTGATGTCTTCAAATTAAATGCCTTCTTTTGTGAGCTTACTTTTTTCCGCTTATTTTTTTCGGTTCTTCTTCATACTGTTCTTTCTTTGAAATTTTTAAAGAGCGAAATGCCTTATGAATCGATTCGAAGTACAGTGCGGAGTTCCGCACGGGTTGACTAGTGATATTTAGTATAAATAAGAAACCTGAAAGTATAAAGACTGAAATTTATTCAAGATTACAAGTTTAGAGGAAAGAAGTGATCAACTCTAGAGAGTAGAAATTCGAACCTAGTTTGTCCTCCTCTGATACTGTAACGGCATCAGTAGGTGAACATTCTACGCACGCGCACACACACTCATATATATATATATATATATATATATATATATATATATATATATATATATATATATATATATATATATAAGGTAGGTGCACATAATTAGGCCAACCTAAGGTTCAGGGCCTAGTCTCGCTTATTAATGATTCAATTGGCTCACATTTTTGTACATTCATCAAATGATTCATAAAAAATAAGTAATAAATCTTTCCATGTGAAAAATTATGTTTTATTTTGATTGCAAGCTGCTTAACAAAAATGGCGAATTGGCCTTATAAGAAACACAGGTCCCCAATAAGACCCACTGAAAAAACGCCAAAAATAATATTAAACTCAAGAACAAACTGAAAAATTCTTTATTCTCAATAAGAACATATTAAGCTCTATTTGATAAACTAAAAAGCATTATCAAAAACGCTATATTTACTTCAATCGAAAGAAGAAAGATAAATCGTCACATTCAGAGCACTGACAAGTGGTTATTTGCTGCTTTTAGATCACTTCTGCGTGCAGTTTGTGGATATCAGTGCAGCACATGCAGCTCAGGATCATATCCTCAACCCGATCCGTTGGTACCTTAATAAGGCTAATCATGTCCTTATTGGGCTGCGGTTCCCTTTTCTAAGATTTTTAAATCGCAGGAAAAAATGACGGTACACAGCGACTATTTTCTTTTTGAATTCTCCGACTACATAAATTAGGCTTTCTATAGAACAATTAGAACTTTTTTTAAAAAAACTAGTTAACTAAACAGTAAACCATGAAATAAAATTTACTGTGAAGTAGAAACACTTAATTCTGACAAAACTCTTATGTGATAGCTATTATTTCACTTTTGCCTGGATATAAGAAATTGCTTTTTGATAACGCTTTATCATTAGTTAGGATTTTTGGTGACCATAAAATCACTATCTAGTGAATTTTCGCTATCCGATAAAGAAAAAGGGGGGTTGGCCATATTGGTCTACATGGCCTTATTTGGCACACCCCCTTATATACGTGCAGCCATATTTTCTTTTTAATATTTTCGCTATCCGATAAAGAAAAAGGAGGGTTGGCCTTATTGGTCTTCATGGTCTTATTTAGCACACCCACCTTATATACGTGCAGCCATATTTTCTTAATATTTTCGCTATCCGATAAAGAAAAAGGATGGTTGGGCCTTATTGGTCTACCTGTCCTTATTTGGCACACCGACCTTATACACGTGCAGCCATATTTTCGCTATCCGATAAAGAAAAAGGAGGGTTGGCCTTATTGGTCTGCATGGTCTTATTTGGCACACCCACCTTATATACGTGCAGCCATATTTTCTTTTCATAATTTCGCTATCCGATAAAGAAAAAGGAGGGTTGGCTTTATTGGTCTACACGGCCTTATTTAGCACACCCACCTTATATACGTGCAACCATATTTTCTTTTCAATATTTTCGCTATCCGATAAAGAAAAAGGAGGGTTGGCCTTATTGCTCTACATGGCCTTATTTGGCACACTCGTCCTATATACGTGCAGCCATATTTTCTTTTTAATATTTTCGCTATCAGATAAAGGGTTGGCCTTACTGGTCTACATGGCCTTATTTGGCACACCCACCTGAAACACGTGCAGCCATTTTCATTTTACTATTTTGCTATCCGATAACGAAAGAGGAGGGTTGGCCTTATTGGTCTACATGGCCTTATTTGGCACACCCACCTTATACACGTGCAGCCATATTTTCTTTTTAATATTTTCGCTATCCGATAAAGAAAAAGGAGGGTTGGCCTTATTGGTCCACATGGCCTTATTTGGCACACCCACCTTATATACGTGCAGCCATATTTCCTTTTTAATATTCCTCTATGGGGTAGGATGACCATTAACCAATGCAACTCTTTCGCAAGTCTGCACACTATACACTCTTCAACAGCAGCCAATCAACATCATTGGAACTGAAATCCCAGAAATAGCAATAATAAGTAGCTCACAAAAGAAGCCATAAAGTGAGTGTTGAAATAAAAAGAGATAAGACAATGCTACTCACTCAGGTCTTGTTGATATTTGGGCAGCGCCTCAGAGTAATTCGAAGCGTTCTACTTCAGAACTGACTTCTTTTACTGCCCCTCCATTAGAGGAGAATAGAACGTAAAAGAGAGATAATACTCTCTTTGTCTTTTAATGACTTAAAATAGACCATTTCGCTGCATCGATTGGACGTTAACGAGGAAATTTATTATTATCCTCTGAGCACGAAAGCTGCTTTTTGGTAATTGTTTAATTCTCCTAGATGGTGGGAAAACATTAAAAAAAATAGTTTTTCAGATCTATTTAAAGTATGTTTGAACTAAAGAATTAGTGAGTTAGCAGTGTAATTAAACTATTGCTGTTTTGTCTGCAAAACGTCTCTTTGAAAAGTTACAGAAATGAGAACGATACAATGCATCACTATTAAAATAAAGTAGGGGATTATGAGGCAAAGTGAAAAGTTGACATATTTACTCTGCGTTTAGCGCCACCTATCTGGTAATAATTTAATGATGTAGTTGCACATGTAGTCTATTCCAGTCATGAAAAAAAAATACCGCCGAAGATTAAAGCGTATGATAATAGTCAATTTTCAAAAATTGATACTGTTATTGTAATATTTGTTGTATGTCAAATATTATTGAGCAATCACGATAGCTTATTGCTTTCATTTGACTGTTTTTGGCGTGCTATCATTTTATTCTCCCACCGTCACCCTCCGCACCATCACCGTCGGCCGGCTCCTCACGATGCTGCTCCTATAGCGAAAGCCGTCTCCAGGTTGCGTCCATGTCCTACACACATGCGCATACATACACAACTACACACATACACCTACACACACAACTACACACACATACACGCACACGTACACACACACATACACACACCTACACACATACACCTACATACACCTACACACACAAACACGTACAAACACGCATACATACAGACACCTACACATACACAGACACAAAAACACATACACACACCAACACACATACACCTACACATACACACACACCTACACACATACACCTACACACATACACCTACACACACAAACACGTACAAACACGCATACATACAGACGCCTACACATACACAGACACAAAAACACATACACACACCAACACACATACACCTACACACACACATACACACACACACACGCATACATACAGACACCTAAGTACAGACACCTACACATACACAGACACAAAAACATACACACAACTACTCACAGATTCATGCATACATACAAACACTTGCACATACACACACACACGCAAAAACATACACACACATTCACACAACTACCCACACATTCATGCTTGCAGACAGACACAAACACATATGCCTACACACACATACCCCCCAACACACATTCATACACACAACTACCCACACACTTATGCCAGCACACAGACACAAACACACATGCCTACACACACATATACATACCCCTACACACAAACACACATGCCCCCCACACACAAACACACACGCCTACATACACACACTCGTGATTGCGAAAAACATAATTTGAATTCAAGATGTCAAAATTCAAATTAATTTTATTTTAATATCATAAATTCTAAAGTTCTTGTTATTAACATTTTAAACATTAATTGTAACCTTCTAATATGTGGCGCAATATTTGTTTAGTTAATATTTAGCTTATTTGTGTTTTAAACATTTTGCTCAAGTAGTCGAGTCCATTTGGGGCAAAGTGAAATAGCTTATTTTGTTAATTCACTCAATCATTTACTAAAACATTTAGGTGTTCATTTCTTAATTATTTCATTTTCGGTCCATCATTTAGTAATTAACTTATTTATTCATTCACTGATGTTCTTATTCATTTACTCTTTTACTCGTTCATTTATGTTTCTTCATTCATTAATTAATTAAACAATTAAATTATTCTCAGTAAATTACCACCCAATAGCCAAGGCCAAGGCAGAAATACATGAAATACACCGCCAGCTCAGTCATTTCCAGTCCAGGTCTGCAATTTCGTGCTTATTAGCACTCAGCAGCCCGGCATAGGAAAATGACTGAGCTGGAGATGGAAAACCTCTTAAGGAAGCCACGAGTGCCAAACAAGCTGGTAGCCAATATAGAATTAGCGCAGACCAGACGAGTGACTGAAGCTCGTCTGGCTGGTGGTGTATTTCATGTATTTCTGCTTTAGCCTTGGCTATTGGGCGGTAATTTACTGAATAAACCATGCCTTGCCTTCAATTCTCGAGTTGAATCGAACCATTGCTTTGGTCACTCGTCTGGTCTGCGCTAATTCTATATTGGCTACCAGTTTGTTTAGCACTCTTGGCTTCCTTAAGAGGTTTTTCATCTCCAGCTCAGTCACTTTCCAATGCCGGGCTGATGAGTGCTAATAAGCACAAGACTGGAGTCCTCGGCTGGAAATGACTGAGCTGGCGGTGTATTTCATGAATTAAATTATTCGTTTATTTGTCTATTTTCTTTTCATTTATTCATTCAAAATTTTATTTACATATTTATTTGATCAAAAATACTTTTTACAGCCAAATAGACAATATTTCACTGGAAAAAATTTCATTTTTCACTTTTTTCCCATAAAAAAAAGTGAAAGTTTCCACTTTTTTTTTTGAAATCTCCAAATTGCCGCCAAAAATAAAAAAAATAATGTTTTAATGGAAGTTTTCAAATACAATGTTCTTTCCTTTTGTAATGTAATTTTCGAAACAAATTTCCGATTTGTTTATTTTTAAAAAGCTCAGTCATCTTAGCCCTTTCATTTTGCCCCACATTCCCCTACTTTGAGCTGAAAGTGTTGAAATAGAAACAAACCTCGATTTAACGGTTGTCAAGGGACTGGAAAAAGTTGTCGTTGAATCGAGGGGCTTAGACATTCAATGCAGGCAAATCCGGGTCATTTAAAGGTATGATAAAATTAAGAATATCGTTGAATCGGGTATCGTTAAACCGAAGCTATACTGTAACATCAGTAGGTGCAAATGAAAACGTTGAACTAGGGTTTCTGCCTAGCCGAAGAAATAGAAAACGTTGCAATTGCGTTGTTAAAATACCTGCTCCAAATCCAATCTGGTTTCAGCATTTGCTGAACTCCGGTTGGGCAGACAAGGCTGGCCTTAAAATTTAGGTTGAAAGAACATAAAAATCATGTTTAAAAAAAATATTATATTAATTTGAATTTTTGGCATCTTGAATTCAAATTATGTTTTTCGCAATCACGAGCGTGTGTGTGTATGAATGCGCGTGTGTGTTTGTGTAGGCGCATGTGTGTGGGTGCGTGTATATGTGTGTATGTATGTATGCAGGTGTGTGCGTGTTGTGTATGCAGTGCTGTGTGTGTACGCGTGTGTGTGTGTAGGCGTTCGTGTGTGTGTATGTAGACATAAGTGTTTGTGTCTGTGTGCAGGCATGAGTGTGTGTATGTGTGTGTAGGAGTGTGTGTGTATGCGTGTGTGTGTAGGATATGGACGCATCCTGGAGATGGGTTTCGCAAGAGGAGCAGCATCGTGAGGCCGGTCGAAGCGACGGTGGTGCTGGCAGAGAGTGCTGGTGGGAAAATAAGATCAGCGTAACATCAAAAACAGTCAAGTGAGAACAATAAGAAATCGTGATTGCTCAAAAAAAAAAAAAAATCTAATTTTCGATAGCGGAACATTGTTGAGACCCAGGTGTCAAACATTTTCCGAAGCTGAGACCTCCTTCCACTCTGGGGAGTAGGTTTTTTTTTTTTTTTTTTTTGGAAGATTTTTATGCACACAAAAATCTTAGTATTTGTAACGAGCTTTTTGCTACTTCTCGTATTTTTTCTAACCTACTAAATGGGTCAAAACAAATGTGGCAAATTCGAGCTACAGTGCAATGAAAATAACCTATTTTGATGTGTGTCATTTTGATGGCCACTTTGAATGAGAATATCTTTTATAGAGGTAACATTTTTAAATTCTGCAAATGTATATACCCATTGAAAAGCTGCTTTGTCAATAGAACTAAAAATTATAGTTGTGCCACGGGGAGATGGCAGATGAACTGGAAGCGGAAGCAGGGTTGGTAAAAAAAACTGGTTTGTTTGGGAAAAAACGGTTTTTGATTTAAACCAGGATTTTTTTTTTTTTTTTTTTGGTTTAAATCGGATTTATTTGGTTTAAACACAATTTGGAAGAAAAGCAATTTTATTTTAGGAAAATTATGAAGACTTTATCAATTAATTGTTAAGAAATGTTTAATATTCATATTTGTACCTAATTTCTTCGTAACTGATTCAATAATTAAGAATAAAATCTTGTTATTTTATTTCCTCATACGCAGAGATTTCTATAGAAGAATATTGTTTGAAAATCTCTAACTGTTATGAAAAACACAATACGAAATGGGCCTTGGTATGAATAATCAAGGAAATAATTTACTGTGATAGTTAAAAATATTATTTTTTGCCAATAACCAAGAATAAATTATTGTAAATTATTTTCCTTGTAATCATAGATATCTACGATAAATAAAAAAATAAAAGTAAAATTAAATTCACACATTCGAACATGTGGAAAGTATTTTTCAGTATCTACAAGTGACTCAATCACAAGTCTGATGCATGCATTACAGAACTTTAAAAATCAAAAGATCGACGCATATTTTGTTTAAAGATTTAAAAAAAAGTTACAGATCATGTAATTTATTTACCAAATGTATCAGTGACAACAATTATAGAAACAGGACAAGTAGGTTTTTGGTAAATCATTATGTTTTCCATTGTAGGACATTGTTTTTCCTAGTTTAATACATTCAGGAATACAATTTGTTTATCAAAGAAATAAATATCATTTTAATTAAAAGCCTCAGTACAAACTGAAATGAAAATTCTCTTTTAATATATCTTAATAATGAAAACTGTCGTAAAAATTAATGTTTATTGATTCTTTTACCATTTATACATGAGTCTTCTTTTATTGTATTCGGAAAAAAAAAATTTTTTTGAAAGGGTGAATTTTTTTTTTTTTTTTTTTTTTTTTTTTGTATAAGAGCACTAAGTTACACAGGGATACTTTCTGTTTTAATCATTTTATATACTTTCCTTTCTTGTTCTAACTGCATCGTCTATCGGGGATGCAAAAAATTTGCATGTATAGGCACAATTTTATGCCTTTTCTAAGTGTTCTTAGACTTCTTTAGTTATTTTTTTTCTTGTCATTTAAGTATTCTAGAGTTAAAATTTATATACACTATGCATCGCTTCAATGGTACATAATCTATCTCAATAAATCTTAAGTAATCAAGCAAATTAGGCAGTAAATGAAGTTTTGGTTGAAATATGATTTTTGGACTATTTTGAAATGCAAAAGACTGAAAATAATGATAATAGAATAAATAAAAAAAGAGGTACTTAGATATTTTCTTCATGTACTTTTAGAAAAACTTAGTTGGTCTGACTTGTATATTTATGTACCTAATAGGAAAGCTGCATTGATTTAAAAAAGGGAAAAAAAAACTATTTGGAAAACTTGCATTACCTTAAAAAATATAAGTTTCTAAATTTCTTAAATCTGTAATTTATCTATAAAGTTTTGCTAGTTACTCTGCATCAGTTAGATTTTACTCTTTGCAATAATATGTAAAATTTATTGAAACATTTGGGGGGGGGGGGGGAATGATGAAGTTTTTCAAAAAAAAAAAACATTTTTGGAAAAAAAAACTGCTAGCTTCAATTAAAAAAAACACTTAGTTTAAACTATGGTTTAAACCAACGTAGTTTAAACTAAACAACCCGAACCTCAAGTAGTAAATTTTTTCTGTTCGCGTGTTTTTGCTGATCGTACCTACCACAAGTGTTCTGTTTCCACTTCAGCTCATCTGCCATCTCTCCGTGGGACAACTATACGAGCTTTTGAATGAGTTTTGTTCGAAGTTTATGACAACCCCAAATCCAGAAAAAATTCCCATACCGAGCTTTATCAAGAACTAACATACAAAAGCTAATGATCTTAAACTCACAAAAATACTAGAATGTGTAAACAACAAAAACACTTTAAGATTAGAGAATTTCCAGCCTCTAGTGTTATAAAAGTTTCTACAAGCTTGTCCTAAACATGGCATTTTGTTTCACAAAACTACTCCGACATCTTGGAAAAATTTATATTATTGATCCTAGATACTGAGGATTCGGATCTTGGAAGCTAAAAATTTGCATGTGTTAGTTTCAGAAACGTAGGTACATTTCTGTAAAATGTTATCAAAATCGGAGATGGTCGTTTACAGACCATTTGGTAACGCAACGTCGTCCCTTGGTGCAACTGGTACCAAAACACTTATTAGTACCAGTTAAAATTAGTGTTCGTCAGTATTTTCAATATCTCGTCCCAATGTATTGTATGACTTATTGAGTTACAGTTTCAGTTTAAAAAAGATGATAAACCAGGTTACAGCCGATTACGTGTCAATTTGTCAGAATTCGCAGGTGAATAGTTTCACGAATTCAATATTTCTTTCTAAATCTTTCAGAAGTAGAAGAAAGTAAAATTGAAAACAGAAGATGCAATGAATTGTTTTCACAAAGATTTATATTTCAAAGTGCAGCTGTGTTCTTTTAAAATATTTTAGTTTCACAGCGTAGTTATTGACTCAATTAGGCTTAGCGAGAAAAATGAAAGATTGCGCCAGGCCTTGGTATTACTGGTACCAAAAAATGCGTAAGTATGAGTTAATATTGGAGTTCGTTAGTATTTTCAATACCTCGCTCTAATGTATTATATGACTTTTTGAGTTGCAGTTTTAGTTTAAAAAAATAAAATAATAGTTTAAAAAACTAAAAAAGACACGCTTTTTTAGCAAAACGAACTAAAAAGTAAAAAATAATCTTTGGATGATAGTAGTTGACCCATCACTTAATTTTAATGTAATACAAAAAAGCGTGGGGGGCTGTCTATTTACATTTTTGCTTGGACAACAAATGGAAGAAATTCAAGACAACTGATAAGAAGCACTCCACGCTTTTTTGTATTACATTAAAATTAAGTGATGGGTCAACTACTATCATCCAAAGACTACTTTTCACTTTTTAGTTCATTTTGCTACGAAAGCGTGTTTTTTTAGTTTTTTAAACTATTATTTTATTTTTCTGTTTTTTAGTCTTATGTTGGAGAATTATCAGGCGACGAAATTATTTATAAAACCAGTGCGAGGTAATATCTTAAAGTTAAGACAAAGGCACCCCGATGGGAAGCTACTGTGAGTCATCGATGTATGTTTGCGGAAATCATATTTATATTACTTTGAAAATTTGAGATGCATTTGAATAAAAGTTTTGTTCAACAATGGTCTGATTAGCAATGAATTTCCAGTTGAAGGCTCACCTAAATTTGGCATGAAATTAGTTAAAAACAATTATATTTCATGTTCTAACTACCTTGGAACATTGGAACAAATTTTGTCTGATGCAGAAAAATTAAAGGTTTTTGTAGATAATTATATAATTTAAATAATTTTTGCGAGTATTTTTAATGTATTTTTTTTAATTTTTCCTTTTTCATATTGTTGGATTTATGCCAAAATAGTGATTAAAATTGGAGGAAATTAACAATTAAAAGAGTTAATTAATTAATTTGATTATAAAATATTGCATTATCATCGGGTCTAAGGTCGCGTGCCAAATTTCAAAAGAATCTGATCGCAGGAAGTGGCCGAAATTTGAACTGCAAGATTCCGTTACAAGATACATACATACATACATACATACAAGTGAAGATAATAAAAGCGTATTAAAAAGATATCATGTCACAGTTTAAAAGATATAAATTCGTCAGAATTTGCAAGTGTATAATTTCATAAATTCAATACTTCTAACACATTCAGAACTAGAAGAAAAGAAAAGCGAAAACAGAAAATGTCATAAATTATTTCATCAAATTTTTAAATTTCAAGGAGTAGCTATGTTCTTTCAACATTTTAGTTTGACAGTTATTACGACATGATTACATAAAGTTTGGGTTCTTTCCTTTACACAATTCCTCTCGCATTACATACAAATATATTACGCTTTATTCATTACGAAATTCTTTAATTAAACTTGTAAATGAAAAATAAGGTTATAAACATGTGCATAAATTAACGTTTCAAAAAGGCGGAAATACGGAATAATTCATTACTAACAATTTATCACGTAGCAGTAATAATGAATAAATAATGCATTTACACAGGCAAGATTGACGGCTAGACATTTTTCCGTTTCGTCATTCTGTACGAACCGAAAACGATTTTTATTTTCTTTCTTCGACTTCACCGCCACATTTCCTGTCCTAGCCATGCTCTAAAAATTAGGGGAGAGATAATTTGAGACTTTAATTAAAATCTTAATATGGCAGAAACTTTTTCAAGGAAGATAGGAGAAAGCAGTTTCTTTTTTTAAAAGCGCTTCCAAGGATGATAACGACTCAGCCTAAATGATTGTAGATTAAGTGTGGCCTTAAGAAATTCAATTCTCTGAACTGTAATCAGGGCCGGTTCCCTGGAGAAACGTCTATCCATTCTTTCGCTAAATTTAACTTAGAGCGGAAAATCACTAACGGTTATATAGGAACTTCGAACACGGGGTGAAATTAATTTTGTGTTGCCATAAAAATATTTCGAATAGATTATTCAAACCTTTTTTTAAACTTTTCAACTAAATAATAGTGCTAAATTAATATTCTGTGATATTTATAGAGCATTGGTTCCGAGCTGTGTGAACGAAAGCAGAATTTATCGACACTTTCGTTTTTGGGAAAAAACGTTATTTTTGAGCTTGCAAAGTTGTAATAATAACCCTGTTTTTCATATACAGGAGTATCCCTCGTATAACACCGTTAATTCGTTCCGTGTAGAATCGAAACCGTGTTATACGAGACTTTTTTATAAATGGTTTTTTACTCATTTTTTAACCAAATTAATCCCGTACATATCATAAATCATGTCAATGTGTACCGTGTTATATCGAAACCGTGTTATACGAGACTTTTTTAAATGTTTTTTTACTCATTTTTTAACCTAATTATTCCCGTACATATCATAAATCATGTCAATGTGTACCGTGTTATATCGAAACCGTGTTATACGAGACTTTTTTAAATGTTTTTTTGCTCATTTTTTAACCAAATTAATCCCGTACATATCATAAATCATGTCAATGTGTACCGTGTTATATCGAAACCATGTTATACGAGACCTTGAAATAATGCAAATCAAGAGATGTGCACCGTGTTATATCAAAACCAATTAATAAGGTGCAAATTTCATAATAGATGAAATTTCGGCTGAATAGAACATATAAACGAAAACTGGCAAACAGAACACACGAAGACTCACTGATTTAAAAATAAAAGTTGTTATAAACGATAAAACTTAATCATTTTACGTACCTTAAATTAAAACTGTTATGCACAACAAGAAGAAACTTAATTCACTTTTCTTTGTATACTAAGAACAAAACGCATTCTATAAGAAAAAATATCTGCGCTTTTCTATAGCAATAAAGTTTGTCTGACGCAACAACAAAACAAAATTTAAAATAAAATAAATAGAATCATTCTATTTATTTTATTTCATATTTTGTTTCGACTGCATTTTTTATTTATCGTTTGCCAAATTTAGTCTAAGTTTAATCCTAATGTTATTTTCTTACAAAATAATATTCACCTTTTTGCTTCTAGAACACTAATGAGAAAATCAAGTATGTATTTAAAAGTTGAAAGTTAGTGTTATACTTTTGAGTGCAAGACAGACAATTTTTCGTAAAAGTTTCATAAAAACAAAGTAAAAACTTATTACAGTTGTTATCATGCATTTTTTAACAGTGTATTGAACGAAATTGAATTCTTTCTTTTAAAATTCGTGTTACATCGAAACCGTGGAGTTATGAAATAAAGTTTTGTACCGTGTAATATCGAAACCGTGTTGTAGAAGCACCGTGTTATATGCCTGTACATTGCTCAGTCTTGCCAATGTGTGACACATAATGAAGTTTAGCATTTTTTTTACGTACTCTGTTGCCTTTTCTATATGAAATGCATTGAACACAAACCCTTTGCCCATCTCGTCGAAAAATCTTTAAATGACTGGTCTGTACCCATGGGAGAAATTTCAGCATCACGTACTTTTATCTGTCTAATTCCGCCATGCGAAGGTGTTCCGCCCGTACACCAAAAGTAAGACCGAACTTGAATCACTACTGACGTGCCGCATCGCGAATTGATTACATTCAAGAATACAAAGTGGGAAATGATTCATAATATCGGGCTTTGCGCTTTTGTCAGTGATCCACTCGTGATGTATTTTTTTTCGGACATCGTCCAATTTCGGAGTTGAGTATGTATCAGAAACCAACATATATGTTAGAGCAACCGAAATCTCTGTTAGTTTTAAAATATAATTTTCGTCGAACGTTGTGAAAATTAAAAAGCTTTTATAGGCATACATTTACCATTCTGAACCCCAGATTCAACAGAAAAGATGTTTAAATAAAACCCATATAACACCTACCTACAAAATCAAACTCTTCATTTTTATTTTTCTCCGAACAAGTCTTACAATGCAAGATGCTAAGTTTTCATATACATTTTATCGATAGTGCGTTCACTAGTTACATTGCCGTATTTTTAATCTTTAAATGTAATCATATTATAAAAGGTTTCACAATCACTGCTGCCACTTTTTATCTATTAAACTTAACATATATATCAGAAACCATAATGCACCTCAACATAAAATATCAACTTTCTATAAACTAGTTTTGTATTTAAAAAATAACTATTTGTGCGTGTTAGGGGCTATTCATTAACTACGTAAGGGTCTCGAGGGGGAGGGGGTTTGAAAAATCTCTATATGCCCTAACTTTAGGGGGGAGTCAAACCCATTCTTATGTAATTTTTTCCAAGTAGATATTCTACATTAGAAATCGCGCGGTCAAGTGTGATTTGGCAGGGAATGTATTTCATTTGCGTCTGGAAGGTAAAACACGTATTAAGATGAGCCGTTTTTTACTTGTTTTACAAAAAATGAGCAATGTTGTATCATAAAAGAATGGCACTACGTATAGCATGTTTTATTTTTAATTAGTATAGCATCATATACAAAAAAAAAAAAGAAATGTCGAAAAAACATTCAGGTTAGATGATCTGAATTGATCTCGTTCTATCTGTTTTAATTTATTTTCTTTGAAATCAATTAAAATCTAGACGATCATCATTTTTAAAGTGTTATTGGTTTATAGATTGTTTAACTGATTTATGATTAAGATTATTTATTTACCAAGATATTTATTTTTTAAAAAATGGCATTTTTGAAAGAAATGTCTCTCCGTAGATATGAGAGATACTTTCACGAAAATATAAAAATAAATTTTTGATAGATTTTAAATTTATTTCTGAAATTTATAGCTTATTCCCAGCCATTTACAATGAATAATGATCAAAAACCTTTTTTTTTTTTTTTTTTTGTTTCCTCAATTTGTTGATGGTCCCCCAAATAAATAGTAGAATTAATTTTTGTTGGAAAATGGCGGCTGAAGTATACCTTTTATGTGAAAAAAATTACAGAGCAATTGGTCTTTTATTTCTCGAGAAATCCGTAAAAATGTGAATTATTGAAAGTGTTCCAATACTTTTGGTCATATAGTGTATTAACTTTGCTTCTGCAATTATTAGTTCATGATAAAGAGGGTAACGAATAAATGAAGAATTTTTCAGCATACGAACAAAACAGTAAGTATTTTGAAACATACCACACAAAGCATGCATTACTAAAAAGTAATTTTCCCCAGAATCATTGCATTTTTAAGCTGAATGTAATGATACAGTAGAACCTCGTTAACGCGAAATCGCTGAACTTAAAATATCGCTTACCATAACACAGGAATTCGGTCCCGTGAGTTAACATTCACTTAATAATTTTTTATCGAATAATCTGGTTAACAGGAAATAACTACCATGGTCCCACGAATTTCACGCTAAAGAGGTTCGATAATTATCAAAAAACATTTTTGATGATTTTTAAAAATGTGCTAAAAGATGGTAACTGACTGTCAGTTACCATGTTTTTAACATTTTTACTTCCTTTTACAAAAGAGGAAGTATTGTATTCGCGAAAATATTTTCCCTCAAAAATCGATCTTATTTCCCATTTTGCTCACCCCGAATGAATGTTGAGTTTTTTTTTTCTCGAGCCGACCACACGTGGATAAGTGCCTAGGAACATATAGACACGCGAAATATCCATTTTGACGATTCCCGAGTTAATTACAACGAGTTTTCTCGTGACGTCTGTATGTACGTATGTGCGTATGTATGTCGCATAACTCTATAGTACGGTATGTCCTAGAAAATTGAAAGTTGCTACGTAGACTCCTAGTGGAGTCTAGATATGCACCTCCCGTTTTGGTTGCATTCGGGTGTTTCTAAAGAAGTCTTTTGCCCCTTTTTGGGGGGAAATCAATGTTAATTTCTATGTAAACTCAAGTTGTGTCATAATTTGTCGGACCCTTGGCGATATATCGCCAGTCTTTTGGTCGCCAAGCTTTGTCGTCAACTTGGCGACAAATTTGGCGATTTTTTTTTTTTTTTATTTGGTTTTAATTTGTCCACTGTTGGTGACATTTAGAGAGTAAACAATTGAATCGCATTAAAATTGCCAATAATGGGGAAATGGCATTAAATTGGAGTAAAGAAAGTCATGTGATGTCATCAACTCGTTTTTTTTTTTTTTTTTTAATCAGCTAGTAAAATATGTATGTTTGAAATTACACTATACCATTAAATTAAACAACAAAAAAAATTCAATAATTCAAGCGAAAAGTTCTTCTGTATAACGTATAATTTACGTAAAATACTTACTGTTTTGCTTTAACTGACCATTTATTATATGTTGTATAATGTACTTAATCGAATTTAACTAGTTTTCCCTTTTTTTTTAATGTATTTCTACTTCTGCGGTCATCTTAGTAAATTCCGCTTTGCTTTTTCAACCCAATCGTACGTCTATTCCACTTTTTTTCAGAAATGAAATCTACTCATCAGCGAGCCAGAGCAGCGCGAAAATGGAATTACACTCGAGTCTCCTCTCTCCTAGCACTTTCCAATCAATTTTTGAGAGGACTTTTCCGTTTGTACTCCAGTCCTTGGAAACTTTCATCTCGCGCACTTTGTAATAAACTTCCAGAGCTATCCGTTTGCCTTTGACCTTTAGAGAGGGTATAATTCAACCGGGGCCTCTCGCGGCTCCATTTTGGAGCTTTATTTATTTATTTTTAAGGGGGTCCGAGACACAAAAATCGTCAATTTTTGCAAATTATTTTTTTTTAGCATTTGAAAAATAAAATTCTTTTTTTTTCCTGATTAAA
The DNA here is from genome assembly GCF_026930045.1 of Uloborus diversus. Lineage (NCBI taxonomy): Eukaryota > Metazoa > Arthropoda > Arachnida > Araneae > Uloboridae > Uloborus > Uloborus diversus. Next base: position 265,388,952 of record NC_072731.1, read on the forward strand.
AGGACGTTAAAATCTTGTTTCCATCTTAATTAGAACGAAAGAAATAATTATTTTTGTTGCCTGCATTTACTTAGTATTATATTTAACGTTAAAACTTTAAACGCGTTTTTCTCCATGATGCAATTTTTCCCTATTTTTTGCACTCAAACTCTTATAAGTAAAGAAGTGATAAAGATAAAGTAATGAAATTTGGAGCACATCTTTTTCAAACAGTTTACTTTAGTTTTTATTCGGCGAATTTGAAAAAAAAGTTTTCTGAAAAAAATATGATTTTTTTTTTTAGTATCTTCGAATTTTTCGAAATTTTTCTTCAAATATTTTTTATTTTTTATTGAATAAACATTTTGGAAATCTCCGAATAAAAATTCAAGCTTAGATGTTTGTGCATAATTTTTTTAAACAAATTTGAAAATTGCCCAACAATATTTTGAGTTTCAGCAATTTAAAGCAACCCCATTAAAAAAAATTAAATTTAAATGAATTTAAAAAAAAAATATTTATGTTATGATTTTGCTTATAAAATACATGTTGAATCAGTGCAAAAAATTTCAAAACTCTAAACTGTTTAATAAAAATTTTTTTCAAAATATGTCCCGGACCACCGTTAACAAAGATATAAAAAAAACTTTTGTCTAAGCAATGCTTTTTTTCCCGCCAGCCTATTAGATGAAAATTCGAAAATATTCGAAAAACTAGGTAAAGTAATAAATTTCATACCTTCAAGTACAGAGCCCGAAACTGATAAATGAAATAATAATGTCTGTTGATGAAATTAATATTCTTCTGTCGTTACCATTGAGTAGGGTAGTCCTAGCAGAGAATGAACCCAGAGAGTTTACACAGAGGGGGCAATTTAAGAGAGCGTACTCCAACCGTAGCCAATAGCGTCTCCATTTTAAAGCGCCTTTTCTTTTCCATGCTATTATATGAAAATTCGAAAGTCACAGTTAAAGTAATTCATTTCATTCCTGAAAACAGCTTTTTTTTTTCTTTTTCAATTTCTTGTACCAAAGCACACTTTTCTCATGCAAAAATTGTTCTAACTGCCCTTCCCCGCCTTAATTTACGAATTTACGTAATGATCTGACATCATAAATGCTATTCTGATGTTACAATTTATTTAATGGGTTAGAAAACTACCATATTTTATGCACAGTAGTTTTATAGTTAGTTATTTAGTTAGTATTATTATTTAACGTTATATTAATGCATTACATTTAACAAATCGTACAAAATTACAGAAAAATAGATGTTTAAAGTATTACTCCTTAAAATAGCACTTTACAACTATTTCACCATAAGAAAAATTTGCATTTTATAGTCGAACAATATCGTCCCAATTCAAGCACTTTTCGTCGATATTTTGGTAGATTCTTAGTTAGCAATTTTAAGGAAAAAAAATGTGGGGATGAGTTTTTAGGGAGATAAAACGCGGCGCTCTAAGACAAAGTATATTCCAAGACAAAGATTGGAGTTACAAAAAACGCTAAGCAAAGCTTTTTACTTCCTTTTACAAAAAAGGAAGTATTGCATTCGCGAAAAAAATTTCACTCGAAAATCGGCCTTAATTTCCATTTTGCTCATCCCCGAATGAATATTGAGTTTTTTCTCGACCCGACCACACGTGGATATGTGCCTAGGAACGTACAGACACCGGAAATATCCATTTTGACGAGCTCCGAGTTAATTACAACTAGTGTTCCCGTGACGTCCGTATGTACGTATATATGTGCGTATGTGTGTATGTACGTATGTATCTCGCATAACTCAAAAACGGTATGTCGTAGAAAGGTGAAATTTGGTACGTAGACTCCTAGTGGGGTCTATTTGTGCACCTTCCCTTTTGGTTGCATTCGGGATTGATTTGATTTGCTCTTAAGGGGATCTTTTGCACCTTTTTGGGGGAAAATCAATCTTAATTTCAATGCTAACTCAAGTGGTGTTATAATTTGTCAAACACTTGGCGATATATCGTCAAGCTTTTAGCCGCCAAGTTTAGTCGCCAACTTGGCAAAAAATTTGGCGATTTTTTTTTTAATTTTTTAAGTCTGGTTTTAATTCGCCCAATGTTGATGATATTTAAAGAGTTAACCACTGAATTACATTAAAGTTGCCAATAATGGGGAAATAAATCTGTGTAAAACGTTTTTTTTGCTTCTCTTCGCAAGAAACTGGGGGGTGAAAATATTTAGTGTTTCCTTGCTTACTCCAAGGCGCTCTTATCATTAATTTGGCGTAAAAGGAAGTCATGTGATGCACACATCAGCTTGTTTGAACTACTATTGGCGTTGTAGTCAAACAGATGTCGTATTTCTTAGCTTTAAAAACTTTGGATAAAGGTTCGTGCGCAAAGAGTGTCCCACTTTGAGGGGTAAAGTGGGTCCAGAAAATTGGAACATCAGGACTAAACAAAGAAATGTGACATCAAGAATTTGTTATGTTTCTGTAATATAGCCTGAGATGCAATAAGGCGAAGAGAAGGGGTGAGGTGAAGTGTGTTACTTTGACAGAGGAAGAGAGAGTTCAGATATAATTTTTAAAAAGTGTAATTCCATTCTGAACATCCCCTAATAGCATAAACAAGGAAATAGAATCATCTATGAAAATTACTTTTGAGCTAAAAAGTAAAAGAAAAGTCTAACTTTTAAAACAGCACAAATATTCGAATCATTGCAATTAAGTGTTACCATGTTGCAAAGAATCCTCTTTTTATTTCATTTTTTTTTTAATTGCAATGAGAATTTTGTATTTGGGTGCTCAAATACCGACAAAAGTTAAATGGTTATAAAAAGGGGACTCCTCCTTGCATCACCGAGACACAAAATGATTCCACACTCACCAAAAAATTCCAAAAACATTTAATTAAAATATTTATGTTTTTTATCTTTATTAATATTCACAATTTTATTTCATTCCGTTGATATGAATATGATATAATATATATTGATCTTAACTGAAAGCTGAAAGTCTCTCTGCCCGGATCTTTCTGTCTGTCAGGATCTCTGTGACGCGCATAGCGCCTAGACCGTTCAGCCGATTTTCATGAAATTTGGCACAGAATTAGTTTGTAGCATGGGGTGTGCACCTCGAAGCGATTTTTCAAAAATTCGATTTTGTTCTTTTTCTATTCCAATTTTAAGAACAAAACTATCATAAGATGGACGAGTAAAAGACCGAGTTATCATAACGTGGAACCGTAACATGGGCTAGCCAATTGGTGAGAAATTCATCATACATTATTTGTAAATATACAGCCGAACCAAAAGACCTTTTAATTTTCTACTACGGGCAAAGCCGTGCGGGTGCCACTAGTATAACAATAAAATATTATGAATTTTTAGTTATTATTTGTAATTTTTAAAATTCATTAACCGCAAATATTTTAAGTTTGTAAGAAAGCTATTAAAAGAGAAAAATACTAAAAATATCAATTTCCATACAAAAATTATTGTTCCCATATTGGTACACATAATTTAAAGAAAATAAACTCATTTTTAAAATAGCGAAACTCTAACCAGGTGTATTAAACTTCTCAGTGGGGGGTTTTTTAAGCTCTTAGAGGGAATAGAAACTATTTCCTTTTGTGTGCACCGAATTCTTTACTTTTTGAAAAAAATATTTGCTTTTCATAAACATTTTCATTTTACGGTAAACCTTTATTAAGGACGCATTTAACAGGTAAAGCAACAAGTAAAAGATATTACTAAAATCATCACCAAAGAGGGCATTTTTTTTGAATTGATCAGTCCTTTTCAATGTTTGGGAAATGATAATTGAACAGTTCGATCCGGCGAAGGACATACCAAGGTGCTTTTCATATTTCTGCTGAGTGCGATCTCTGTATATTCAGCGCAAACAGCAATATCAGAAATCAATGCATTGATTATAGAAAGTATATTAAGGAAAAAGCTTTCACCGGTTGCTAAAAGCCTTGGGAAAATGAAAAAACCTTTCGTATTTCAAAAAATAAAAATTCGATAGAGGAGTGATCCCGTTTTTAAATTCTATAATTTGTCTCTTATAGTTTTGCTAACTGCATTGCCGGCTTTGCCCGGTCTACCTTGAGAATAAAAATTGTGTTAAGTTCAACAATCAGGCTTAAGGGGACACTTTTTTAATTATTAATGGATTTGCATGAAATTTTAACCATATACTTTAAACACTGGTACAAGCTTAATTATAAAATTTCATTAAAAATTTTTAATTAGAAGACCAATTATTTAAAAAAATGTAAATAACCTTAGCAATAATTAACAAAACTTTGAAAAGACCCTTACGTAATTATTTTGATTTCTTAACACTGAAAGTTGTTTTAAGTCATTCTCTATACTATAATAAATAAAACAAAACTCACAAAATCGTCCTCATATTCAAATAAATTCAAAAAATTTCAAAAATGTCCAAAAATTTGACAAATTTCTTCTTTTTGAACATCCAGTGTTCTCTTAATGAGAGAGACGGATTTTAAAAGCGTAACCATGGAAACATGAAATAAAACAAGTTTAAGAAATTAAATGCAAAATAAGGGGAATTCCCTTACACCCTTGCTGTGTGTGACCGAGCATTGTCATATTAAAAAATGGCTCCTGGGAGCCCCGTCGTAAGTGCTAACACATGCGTATGAGTTTGATCGAATGAGTGTCACGTTTGCAGCAACTGTGGTAGGAGATGACGTAGGAGACTACTATGCCTCAATGCCCGATTGTATCGCTTGGTACTTCGTACATTCACGCTTGAGGTGACTTAACAGGGTACTTAAAATTCCATTCATTTGAAATTTTTCCAACAAAAAAAGATTTTGCTTTCTTTTTGTAATTACTTTCTAATGTCATTTTTGCTATCACGTGTACAAAAGTTAGCTTCATTCTGGCAATTTCGTCTTGGTGTAGGAGTTTTAATGGCCAGTAGTGCAAAATAAAAACTAGGGAGGAGGGGGGAAAAGTTCTTTCAGTATTGAAAAAATGGAATAAACTCCTAACTGTTGAAAAACTTGAAAATAACGGAAAAGTTATGCGTTTGGAATGCATTATAGAATGTCGTTAAGTTTATAAAAACAATTTTTTCAGCAAATCGCACGCACCGCAATAAGATACATTTCTTTGAATCAAAATCTCGTTATCAAAATCAGAAAGAAATAAAGTAGTCATTTCCATATTTTATACGAACAAAGTTCTACCGTTGTATAAAATGTATAAAACAGTGAGTGGTTTCGGTAAAACTTCCTCGAAAGTTGCTTAGCATTGAACTCAAAAAAATTTTATGAGACACCTAAACCCACAAGAAACTTTTAAGAGCTGTGTATTTTGCTATCAATAATATCATCAGTGTTTTGGCTACGCGGAGCGGGGGGATCCGCCCGGTTGTCAGCCACCTGGGGGTAAAACCCAAAGTGGAGTTGCAAGTTTTTGAAGAAAATAAAGTTAAAATGCATTTTTAAGACTGCAATTTAAACCCCCCCCCCCCTCATGGAGTGAGTGTTAAACTCAGGATTAGGTTCATATTGTCAATACTTAGACTTAGTAGTGACTTCGTCTTATACCAAACAACTGAACCCACATTATATTTCCTTGTGTTTGAGATACGTTTGAAATAATTAGGGAGCCATCAATTTCATGCACCCCCTTACTTTTTAGACCTCTCAACGGCTCTGCTCATATGCGTCTAGAGCAAGTTACGTAAAAAGCGTTCATAGTTTTTAGGAATATCGCTGGTTTTTATTTGGCTTTTGTACTTTAGCCGACTTAAAATCTATACTAATAATATAAAGCAGTAGAGTTTGTTTGTTTGAACGCGCTAATCTCAGGAACTACGGGTTCGAATTGAAAAATTCTTTTTTTTTTTTTTTTTTTTTGTTGACTAGTCCATTTGTTGAGGAAGGTTATAGGCTATATAACATCACGCTATGACCAATAGAAGTGGAGCAGCATTAAAAAATATTATGAAAACGGGAAAATTTATTTTATAATATAAAATGCTCGGAACGCAAAGCATGCGTAACCACGGCGGCTCGAGCTGAAAGTACGGGCTTTGTGGTCCAGTGAGTGTAGGTTCGAATCAGCCATGAGGCAAATTTTGAGGGTGCTTTAAAGAGAAAATGCTAAAAATGATTTTTAAAAAGAAATTTATATGACGTATCAGTGTCTTACTTTTCTTATTAAATATTTAGTTTAAAAAGCTGAACAATTTGTTTGTTTGAACGCACTCATATCAGGAACTACTGGTTCGAATTAAAAAAAATCTTTTTGAGTTAAATAGTTTTAAATTCCAGAGAGACTTTATTAGGTCTTTTAAAATGGAGTGTACGCATTTTAGTTGAAGAAAAATGATCATTTAACATCAAAAGGGGGCGGGGGCGGCTTTTTTTTTTCAACGGACATCCTTTAACTACTTAGTACGGGGGGTACTGTTAGTTTCGTTGTAACACAAATGTAGTTATTTCTGAAAATGTATGAATTTCAATTTCATGGTTTCATAGAACATTAAAACCTTTTTTTTTGTGAGTGTGTGTGCTTGTTGGGGGGGGGGGGACAGCATACCAGAAAAGGGTAAGCTCTAATGGTACCCCAAAGTATAAAAGATTAACTACTCTCCTAGACGGAGAAAATGATAAAAAGTTAAAACATTAAAACTTTTATTACTTTTACCCCAAATGACCTTGCACACTGCACGTCAGATAGAGCTTACGTATTCATCGGCTAGTTGCAGTCGAACCAGCTGATGTCCCATCACATGACTTCCTTTTACTCCAATTTATTGTCATTTCCCCATTACTGCCAATTTTAATGCGATTCAATTGTTTTCTCTCTAAATATCACCAATAGTGGCCAAATTAAAACAGATTTTTAAAAAAAAAATTTTAAAAATCGCCAAATTTGTCGCCAAATTAGCGACAAAAATGGCGATATATCGCCAAGTGTCTGTCAAATTATAACACCACTTCAGCTTACATTGAAATGAACAACGATTGCCCCCCAAAAAGGTGTAAAAGATCCCGTTAGGAACATCCGAATGCAACCAAAAATGAAAGTGCGCACCTAGACCCCACTAGGAGTCTACGTACCAAATTTCAACTTTCTAGGACTTACCGTTCTTGAGTTATGCGACATACATACGCACATACAGACGTCACGAGAAAACTCGCTGTAATTAAGTCGGGAATCGTCAAAATGGGTATTTCGCGTGTCTGTACGTTCTTAGGCACTTATCCACGTCTGGTCGGGTCAAAAAAAAACTCAACATTCATTCGGGGGTGAGTAAAATGGAAATTAAGGCCGATTTTTGAGTGAAAATTTTTTTCGCGAATACAATACTTCCATTTTGTAAAAGGAAGTAAAAACATTTGTCTGTGATTTACTTCGAACTAAAGATTTTTATCTCAATACGTTTCAAGAACATTACTGATCTAGAAGTTGATTCATCTCTGAAGAAAGAGACTCCTCTGTATTACGCATTTTTTCAATTACTGATTTATCAGTGACACCCGCTATAAATATCCAGAAACATCCATTTCAAATATTCATGCTTATCAACCAAGAAATTACTGCAGTTAAACGACCACGTCTAAGACCCCTTTTCTCGTCAGCCATAATTAGTAGTTGTTACTTCACGTGGCATTTTCAAAAGAACGATGAAAACATTAATGCACTCCAAAATATATTGCAGTAACTGCCACCGTAACGAAACAAGTATTTATGCAGTCATTTAAAAAAAAGTCAATAAAGGCATTTAAAAAATAAAATGCATCAGCAGCAAACAAAAAGCTTTCGTAATTACTGATCATTGACAGGCGCTTTTCGAACATTATGTCCAAGTAATAAGGGTTGCTTTGCTACTTGGAAGTTAATGGCATTCTGCCATTTAATTCGGCTAAAACTAATGGCATCTATTTTTGCTCGCGTTCTGAAAACTCATAATTATGGATCTTAATTTATAGCAACAAAAAAGAACGTTTTAATTCGGAGAACATTTTCGACGAAAAATGTTTATTGTATAAAAAATGGTCTTTAAACATTTTATTAGGTTTTTGAAGAGTAAAGAATAAATTTTTTGCACATCGTGTAAGTATTTTAACATAACTTGATAAATTTATTAAAGTAATTATTTAATAAAAAGAATATGAATTTTTCAAATATCTCAGCAGAATAGTTTTTAATATTGATAAATCTATACGACGTTAATGAAAAATCGAAAAGTTTCAAGCTATTGCATGTTGCATGCACGGGTTTCGAAGTTCCAAAGAAGCTGTTTTTCAATACAGAAAACTTAAGCCTGTGGGTTAGCGAATATTAAGTTCGAAATCATGTTCTTTCAGCAGCTCAAAAAGAAAAATGGGTTCCTTGTAAGCTTGAAACTCATATATGCATTTTTTGCGCAAAGTTGTTTTTTCATCTTTTAGATTTAAATTATACTTCAAGAGTAAATGTTAAATTCCTGTTGCCTTTCTTAACTTAATTTTCTTTTTTTTTTACAAAACAAAAAAAGAGAAATTGAATAAAATAATATATATATAAGCATTTGTGGATAATCAGCTTGTTAATAATAGAAGAATCTGTAATAATTCAGGAGCATTTAGTCAAAATGGATTTTTTGTTTAAAGCAAATTTCCAGACTTCTGAAACCTTCACACCATCAGACTTAACTACTACTTAATCCGCACGACAGGAGATTTTTCGCTATTTTTCGAGTCAGAGCCCAAAATCCGGAAAATTCCAAAATTCGGAAAGGTCACGGTCTCGAGCATTCCGGATTTGGAGTCCCAAACTCTATTATAATTTTGAGTCTGATAATATTTCAATTATTTTTTATTTATTTCATATTTTCCAAAATAATAAGAGTCTAATAATTTCTTGATTCATCATATGAGGCAGCGAAAAAAAAAAAAAGATTCAAGTGGAGTTTTAAAATGTAAGTAAAACGCGTGCATATTTCAGACCACAGGTAAGCTTTCATTTATTTATTCGAAAGTAGTGGTACACGCACGGCTTTGCCCGTAGTTAAAAATTAAAAGGTCCTTTGGTTCGCCTGTATATTTGCAAATAATGGATGACTTATTTCTCGCCAATTTGCTATATTCATTTGCTCGCCAACGTTACGGTTCTACGTTATGATAATTTCGTAATTTACTCTTCCACGTTGTGATAATTTGCTCGGTAAGATGTTCTTAAAATTAGAATAGAAAAAGAACAAAATCGAATTTTCGGAAAATTGTTTCGAGGTGCACACCACGCTGCTACGAACTAACTTTGTGTCACATTTCATGAAAATCGGCCGAACGGTCTAGGCGCTGTGCGCGTCAGACATCCAAACAGACAGAGATCCAGATAGAGAGATTTTCAGCTTTATTATTAATAAAGATTATGCTCCTTGCATCACTTGTCAGGTCTACAACCAACTCTTGCTCGAAATCAGATTAGTGTTTTTCCTACTTTTTAGACTACAGGCAAACCAAACCTGGCAATTTCGTAATGTTGTGATTAGGATCCACGTAACCTTCACAATGCTGCCAGGTTTGGTTTTCCCCCAAGTATAGTTAACTCCATTTATTTTTTTAATTCTCCGCACTTACACTCCCTTGCTTCTATACTGCGATCACGGGAAAGATAGACTAAAGTTGAGACAAACCTAAACTGAGAGCCCTCATCAAAATCATGGTTAGGCTTGCCCCAACTATAGATATAAACTAAGAAATGCACCATTTGGCGAAGTTAATCACGCGTTAGGCATAAGCAAAAACAAATGGGTGCCAAGTAGACGGCGAATATGAAATATAATCGGTTTACTATTTTTTATTCCAGAAAAATTATAAGTGGACACATCAGCAAATCTTTGGCAACCTTTTTGTTTACTTTCGGTTTACAGTCGTGGTAAAAAAAAAATTGTATCATCCGCGCCGCAAGGAGAGGAATATCTTCCCGACAGCATTCAACACACCGCCAAGCATCCTTTATCCCAGATGATTCGGGGATGTATTTCTGATCAAGGAGTTGGTGGGCTTCACTTTGTGCAAGGAACAATAAACGCTCAAGTGTATATTGGTATTTTGGAGGAGAAATTGCTTCCTACTATCCGGGATCACTTTACTTCAGTTCCAGGATGATTCTGCTCCGTACTACAGAGCAAAACTGGTAAGTAACAACTCAAAAACCTTTATCCTGCCATTGGACTTAAATTGACATGGGATTAAGTAATTTTCTTTCTCTAAACTCACACGCAGGTTCAGAAATGGAAAAATGAGCGTGGGGTCAGCCGTTTGCCTTGGCCCGGAAACAGCCCCGATCTACTTAAACAATGGTCGGATTCCTGCTGTTAAATGTTTATTTCATACGTTTTGCAGAATTTCACATACATTCATCGTTAATCGGTCGACCAAAACGTCTCACACAATCCCATCGTTGTGAAAATGCGAAGGTGATGCAATTCTTTTTACCAGCACTGTATATTTTTTGTGAACATAGCAGATGTGGCTCATATAACCTTCCATGAACTCATAACTTTTACTGATTGAGTTTCAGTATGAAGTAAAGAATTTTCCTCTTTTCTTAGATCTCGGTGGAAACCAGGTGAAATTCGACCAGCAAGGAGACGGTCTCGGACGATACACCATCTACAACTACCAGAAAGACGACAACTCCAGCAACTACTACTACAAAGTGGTGGGGAAATGGTTCGACGGCCTGCACTTAGACCTGGACGACGTCAAGTGGCCGGGGGGTGGGAGCCTCACCACTTCGGTCTGTTCCCACCCCTGCGGTCCCGGCGAGGTGAAGATCACGCAGTCGGGAGACGTCTGCTGTTGGATATGCCACCGCTGTGATCCTTGGGAATACGTAGTGGACGAATTCACGTGCAGGGACTGCGGCCACGGAAGGTAGGAGGTCGAGTTATTGTTTGTTGTGAAACTGTCTTCCAGTTGTTGCACTAATTTGTTTAGTTATGGCATGCATTACAATGAGTAATGCATGCCATGATTGTAAGCTTCGTTTCGGTTTTGTTTTTTTCCATAAACTTTAATGATTTTATGTACTAACTAGCTGTACCCGACGCGCGTTGCTACGCCAACAAAAAAATACATCATTATACTGATTTTCATGACAATCGGTTGAACGGGGCAGAAGTTGCTACTCTGCAGTGCCACCTGGTGGCGAGTGGCTTCAATGAGCATATTATGCACCTTCTCCGTGGAAAAATACATATGTACAGCATTTTTCATAATAATCGGGCCAGGTATCGAGTGAAGCCGTGACTATACTCAAATTTTGTACTCACGCAGTTTGCAAGATCAATACATCGCTAAAAATATTAAATAGTAAAAGTTTTAAATCCCCCTCCGTTGCATGAAAAGCCATAAAACAATAAAGAAAGAATTTATTTGTTCAAACTCCGGAAAACTATCAACAGCTAACTTCTTATCAATGAGATCTTTCACGCGAATTAATTTCTGCAGCCGATTTTTTTATTCGTATTTATCCAATGGATTGTGACTTAATTTGGAATAAAAAAGGAACTATCGATCGGATTTTTTTCAAACTGGTCTATAAACATTCCCAGTACCAAAAATAACAAACGGTGAAAGTTTCAGCCAAATCTACCGGGTAGTTTTTGAGTTCATGGATGACATACAGACAAACATTCATTTATATATGTAGATTATTTACATCTAATACAAAAGTCATACATGTTACCAAGTTTTACAGTCTGACAGCATAGTTCCATCGCTGTGTACATCCCGTGTCCAAGTCCAACGATAGGGAAGTCGTTGGACATTGCATGAAAATAAAAGTTTGACATGTAGGGGAGGGTGGACTACATTGAGATAAAAAACACATATTTTTCATTTTTCGGACAGTGGTAAGTTCTAAAGTACAGAAACATATTTGATTATGCTAAAAGTATCAAATTATAGTATATTGCATCAAATTTAGTCCATTTAATGTTAGAAAAAAAAAGTTCAATGAAAAGTTTTCCATAGTGGCCCATAACCGGGCCACAATGGGACAGCTGAATAAACACTGTCTTTATAGCTAAAGTTTGCAAAATGAATAAGTACCTTTAGCTAGTTTATTATAGAAACTTAATTGGTTACAGAATTATTAAAAAGCATTTTGCAACAGCATTTCAACATTTCAGTCATGCATTTAAACAATTCGGTAAAGTATTGAGACAAAAAATAAGCAAAGGTTAAATTTTAGTGTTTTTTAACAGTATTAATACACTCTGGAAATTGCATTATAAGCACTCTCCCTTCTCAATGGCAAAAAAAAAATCATTAACATTTAAAAAAACAGGAATAGAATAAAATAATAAATATCAAATATTACTTATATTAATTGATGATTAACTTATATAATTATTTTATACAAATATTAATTATAAAGTGCTTTGAAATAAGTACCATGTTTGGCAACCTTATCAACACCTAACCGGTTTCTAGTTTTGTTTTGCATAAAGCTGTGTAGTAAAATAAAAAGTTCACTTGTAAAAATTAGTTAAAATATAAATATATTTTAATCAAGCCTATTTTTTATTGTTAAATTTATTTTTTGTACACTAAAACAAGAAGTAGATAAGTATTTTACACTTGCTTACTGCTGCTTAGACCACAATGAGGCGTCTCGTTGTGGCCCAAAAAGTTTGTCTCGTTATGGCCCAAACAACATAATAAAGATTTTTGCTTCATGTCATTAAAATAAACCATGAGTTAAAAATAATATAGCTGAATAATAGAAGTGTCAATAACAACATAAACTACAACACTTAGCTTAATTGTTGAAGTTTTTCAAGATTATGATAGATGGAAGAAATTATCCAAATAACTTTCAGTGTGTCCAAACAGTAACTATTTTTTTCTACAAAACAAAAGCATAGAATAGCATGGAACTAGGAACTCTGGGAAGCATTTTGGTTATGTTTATTCCTCCTAGGTGGTGGTAGTTGTCAGAAATGTGTTTATGAATGATTTTACAATGATTCTTGATTTTATTTTGATTTTTTCAATGTCTCATTGTGGCCCATGTCTCCTTGTGGCCCACCCTCCCCCATAAAGTCAACGATGGGATTTGCATTCTATTTTTTTCTCTTTTCCAGCTTATTTTCGAGATCGATACATTTTATAGCAGGAAAAGAATGAGTTAAAACTACGTAACTTGGGACGCTGGTACGGTTTGATGAGTTATGTAAAGGATTAATTTTTCGGCAGCAATGTTCAATGGGGTTTGGTGACAAGTACACTCAAATTGAGCCCGTATTTAAAAGAGCTGAGACTCGAGTTTCCTGCCAATAAAAAGTGGTCGACTATTTCCGATACACGAGAATTTATGAAAAATATGTTTAAGACGTGGCATGAAAAGTTGTCTATTTTCAAAAAGGGTCGCATCTCACAGGCCTCAGAGAAGCGAGTTAATTAAAGAAACGCAGTAGCCAGTAAGTTGGTGGATGCGTTATGGTAAATGCGTGACCATGGCAGTTAACGCCCGTGCACCAGACAATTCAACTGCGGTCAGACAGCTAAGCAGTGCATTTGAAGACTTCTTCAGCCGCTAAGAAGTCTTCAATGTACGATTCAGGTGTCTGACTGTGAGACGAGCTATTTGGTGAAAACGGGAGTTAATAAAATATAGCGCAGTCAGTGGTTTAGGACACTTCGAGTTACAAATTTAAGACAATATTATAGAGTAGACAGAAGAACAACCACTGGCTAAGTGTAGCCAGCAACTCTACGAGGGTTGCATTTTTAATAGTGGCATCTATTTATTTTCTTCTAGTACAAAAGTGATACTTACCACCCAGTTTTACCGTCCTTAAATAAAGTCACCAGCAATGCATACAATTTCCAAAGATGTGCAGATCATAGACATCTGTACTAGTGTCTGCTCTGTTGATACTAGTTCGAATGGAGCGGTCAACTGCCACAAAAATCTCCGGAACAGTTCTGAAACTAATACTGCCGTGTGCAGGTAAAGGGCAGTAACTGAAAATTTTTCATTTTTTTGCATTTTTGTCATCTATTGTACGTTATCTTTACTGTACAAGCTCGCTTATTTGGTTTCCTCTGAAAAAAAGACGCGAAAAAGACGTCTAATTCCAACATTTCCTTAGTGTTAGCATTGAATCCAAAACGCGTTTCTTCAAATATCTCGAAAACTCAATTCTGCAGATACTGCCGTTTACCTGCACACGGCAGAATACCTAGAAGTGGTTCTTTAATCTTAGGAATTATATCAAAGCGGAAAGGACTCATTTCTTTTTGACTTCGACTATTGCAAAGATGAAGTAAACACTTCATGGCATTCTCGTCAGAACTGTTCCAGAGGTTGCTACAGAACGCAGTAGACCGCTCCATTCGATCTATCAACAGAACATGCGCTACTACATGTATTCAACGACTTTCACGTAGTTGAACACTGGATGTTTACAACGCTGGGAATACGCTCACGGACTTAAACTTGGTAACATGTATCACTTGTGTATTGGATGTAAATAAGTACGCAAGTTATACTGTTAAAGTTCCTGCCCTTGTAAAGGGTGTCCCAAAATTAACGCAAGATTTGAATTTGCCACAATTTTTGCTGTGAATTGTTGGCAGGCACGGAAAAAGAACAATTTGACGGCTGGGAGTTTAGGGTTAGTAAAAATGGAGTGTTATGCTATTATACAGCCAGTGAAACAATTCAATCACTGCATGAGGAATTTCCTGTTCGTGTACTCTCTCGTTTCGGTGATATGAATTGTACCCTAGATCGTGTGATTTTACATCATTAGACTTCTCCCTATGGGGTTATTTGAAGTCAAACGTCTGTGTCAGCAATCCCACAACCACCTGCGCATTACCTAATTGCGATATCGAGCGCCAATAACAGTAAACTGCTTGACCCGCCCAAACTTTCATTATTTTTCAAATAATTGTTCGATAATGAAAACGCATTATAGAATCGAAAACGCTCCATTTGTAATAACCCTAGACCCTCAGCTGCCAAATTGTCCTTTTTTCAAGATTGCCCACAATTTATTGCAAAAATGGCGGCAAATTCAAATCTTGCGTTAATTTTGGGACACCCTTTAGTTTGTTGTCGTTCTACGGGTAAATGCTTCAATTCATAATCCTTTTATCGATGCAGGTGGCCCTACCCCCACAAACAGAGCTGTTACGAGCTGGACCAGCAGCACATGCGCTGGGACTCGCTCTTCGCCGTCGTGCCTGTGGTGGTGGCGGGCGTGGGCGTCCTCCTCACCTCCTGGGTGATGATCGTCTTCTTCCGAAACAACGACACCCCCATCGTGAAGGCCGCCGGGCGGGAACTCAGCTACCTGTTGCTGACGGGCATCATGTGCTGCTACTTCATGACGCCCGTCATGCTCGCCAAGCCCACCCCGATCGTCTGCGGGCTGCAGAGGTTCGGCATCGGGTTCAGCTTCGCCATCATCTACGCGTCGCTGCTCACCAAGACCAACCGGATAAGCCGGATCTTCGAGAGTGCCAGACGATCGGCGCGCAGACCATCCTTCATCAGTCCCAAGTCCCAGCTGGCCATCGCTTCGGTGCTCATATCCGTCCAGGTGATAGGGACAGCCGTCTGGTTCCTCCTGGAGCCACCGGGCATCCGGCAGTACTATCCGGACGGGAAGCGGAACCAGGTGATCCTCAAGTGCAGCATCCGGGACTCTTCCTTCCTCCTCTCGCTCATCTACAACATGCTCCTGATCACCATCTGCACCGTCTACGCCGTCAAGACCAGGAAGATACCCGAGAATTTTAACGAATCAAAGTTCATTGGATTCACCATGTACACTACCTGCATCATTTGGTTGGCGTTTGTGCCCATCTACTTCGGGACAGGCAATTCCTTCGAGGTAAGAACCTTTTAAGCTTTTTAGTTTTTTTCAGAAATCGTTTATGTTCCTACTCCTACCTGGACTAGATCGTGTCTAGACCAGGTCTATGAGGCTAGAAATCTGTAAAAAATCGAAAAAGAGTAAGAACACTAATGGAGGTCCTTCTTATATACACTCAGACAAGCCAGATTCTTTTTCACGATCAGAAAGGGTGGTTATGGATTTCGAATGCATTTCAGAAAAGCTAGACCCTTAAGCATTTTCCGCAGAACGGCTTCTTCCTTCCCAAATAACAATTTTAGAACATTAATTTCTGTTGTTTTTCCTGAGGTCGTAAGGAACTGCAACTGAAGATTTCTTCTGTATACATTTAAATTCTGGAGCATACATTTTTAGTCACAAAAAACGGTCCCTTCCGCGTACCTTTTAAATAAAAATAAACGTTTTTAAAAAACATCGGGAATAAATCTTGGCAACGCGTCAGAGAATCGGAAATTCACGCAGTTAACCGTGATGTTATATTATCTAATGCGAGAGCTACGAAGAGTTAGTAGTAGAAACTCAACGCACGTCAAATTAATCAGTGCACTAAACTATTTGCTTGCTTACGGATATCTTTTATTCCATCATTGACATTTATTTTCATCTTATGGGACCGTCATGGCGTTGCACTACGACGCAATTTTGAACATATAAATCATCGCGCTATTAGTTTATCACCCATACTAAGAGCCTGTTACGACGGATGTACGTTTCCTCTGTCTCTATAGGTGAGATCCAAACTCTACCTGACAAATAGCAATGGTGGCGAAAATCCAAAAGATTGGTCGGTACTACTAAAAGCTTCTAAAGTTTTTGAGATAATTCGATGGTAGATGTGTAGATACCACACAGTAGTCGTTGCTCATATAGGTAATGATTTGTATTGATTTGAATTACTATATTTATTTTTAAACACTTTTTGCTCATTATAAAAAGTTGGACGATGTTACCTCAAGTGAGTCATTTAACTTGATGGAGTGGGGTGAATTGCCTGACTGTCAAGGTCACTCCAAAGCTGCCTTTTTTTTAATTATTTTATTTATTTATTTATTTATTTATTTTTATTTTTTATTTTTTTCTTTTTGAGCAATCACGATTGCTAATTGTTTTCATTTGACCGTCCTCCTGTTGTAGTTCCTTTTTCAACCCCACCATCCTCTGCAGGCGCGACTCCTCCCGGTAGCCTCTGCTCCTGGTCGGTGGCGTCTATGTCCTAGATACACGCACGCTCATGCACATACACCACGATTTTACACACATACACACACGCCGACGTGCATACACACAGGTCTACGCACGCACACAAGCCTACACATACACAACTATACACACGTAACCGCCCAAGAGGAGGGGCAGGGTTGGGGGGACAGGATTCGTTTCTAGACAATATCTCCAATGAGTAGGGTCCTGTTGCAGCTCGTGATCGCGAGAAACATAATTTCAATTCAAAATTTTTGAATTCATTTTTTTTTACAAGAAAAAATTTTATTCGTAGTTTTTGGTCAAAAAAGTATTTACACAGCATCTGAACTTAGATTAAGAGAGACAGGGTTTTTTTTTTTTTTTTTTTTTTTTTTTTTATGTTTCTGCTTAGGTAAGACGTGGTACCCAGACTTACGAAATTCAAAATTAAACCAATAAAACAAGTTAAACATATACCATGATTTTCAACATCTGATTGATTGTGTGTACTGCCTATTGATTCACTTCCAATTCTATACGGCTAAGAAATATAATCTCTACTTTTAATAAAATTCAATATATTTATATCTATTGGCTATTTACAGAACCGGCAAAATTTGTTTGTGAATATTTCCTTAAGCCTAAGAGAGAGATTTCTTGCCTGAATATAAAATGTATTTGCAACATTTCTTGCTCGTGCCTCAATACCTTGGGAATAAGAAGGAAGTTACTTCAAAAAAATCTATTTTTATACACATTTTCTTCCTTTAAATTCTGAGATCTAAGCTAGCAATTTTTTTTTTTCGAAATACTCGTATGTTTTTTCAACTCACGTGACGACTTTGACTGTTTTATTGTGCACAAGTGGAATTCTTTAAAAAATAAAAAAATGTATTAAAAAAGCGAATAGTTTCCATTACTCACATATACGGAATAGAGAATGCGCTAGCTCCCTCTGGACACGTAGCGGTTAAATAAAAAAACAAAAACCATATTTTACTTGCGATGTTTCTCCCCGAATTTTCGACAAAAAAAATTGTGTGGAGCAACTTTGTTTCGTCATTTATGCTTCTAATCACTTTACCTATAGTTCGAAAATGTTATTGCATCTATTAGAATAAGAATTAAGAAAAAATCTCAATGTACTGTTAACGAAAACAAAAAAAAAATAATAATAATAATAATAACAGCTACTGAAACCATTTAAATAATTATTAACCAAATTCAAAGATATTCCGTCGATAAAGTCACTTTAAACCATGTCAAATATCTAAATGAAATAAATTATTTCAATAAAAAGAGACTTCGAATCAGAAATATATAATTCCTAATTGTTAAAGAACTCAGTATTTTTATTTCATTGCGCAGCAAAGTTTCTATGTTTTATTGTATTGCGTAGAATGTGGGGCGAAGGATTTTAACCACTTCTAATCAGCATTCGAAATTAGATTTCAAACAGCCACTTCGGAATGATTGGATGATAGAGTAAGCTGTGTACACTGTTGCCAACTCTTTTCGTAAGAAAAAAAGTAAAATTCTGGAGTTGTTAATTCGCCAGGAGAGCGAAGCATTGCGCTTGGTACAGTTTTTTTTTTTTTTTTTTCCAAGTCAAGTACGCCACGAAATATAAAGCAGTTTAAAGTTAACCCACGTGAAACATGACACACATGTGTCACATCGTGACTCCTGAGACGTCACAATCCAGTCACTTTGACTGTGACCGATGTTATTCACAGTGTTATCCTTCAAACTTTTTCCATACCATGAGGTACTATCAGGGTGGTAAGACTAAAGGAAGAATGGTGAATGTGAAATTAGTTTCTGAATGCCGAGGATTCAGAAACTAATTTCACATATGCCTTAAGATTTCGCATTGAAAGAAAAGCTATTGTATGAATTTTTTTTATAAAATATGTATTATAGATGTTTGACATTGAAAGGAGCACAAATATTACTTGAGGAGTAATTTATCAAAGAAACTTTTAGAAAAACTCATTATTTTATCACATTTTCTAAATTTTTCAGAAGACCTTAATCCAATCACTTACTCTCAAGAAGTTTAAACGGGTCAAACCCTAAACGATACCCCTTTAAGGGTAAAGTTTGCCTTTTTGATCAAAAGGTAAAAAATCCGTCCTCTAGACTTTTTTATTTTGAACAAATGGCGACCTTACCTGAATGAATATGTAGTGCGAAAAACAAATTTAATTCAACTATACACATGTCTAAAATCTTCACATTTTAATCCACTAGTTTTAGGTTCAAGTACTTCCATAAGAGAATATGAGAAGGTGAAATATTAAGGTTGTTTCTTAGTGACATTGTAATTCTCAACATTCGGGTTTTCGTTCAAAAGTGTAGATATCCAAAATTAAGGTGGCGATATCTCTTTGTTTTCTTATACAAACATTTCTTACTCCGGGATATCATTTGCTGTGGTTTTGTGTTCAATTCTGTACCCACATAAAATGATAAAACTCTTTTGCTTTTTCCTCCCCCCCCCCCATTTGTGTTTTTTTTTTTTCACAACCTGATTATTTTTGAAAAATGAATATGTAACCTTTTGATAAATTAGTCCTCACTTGAAATCGTCCTCCCATAGATGAAAATTGCATTAATATTTCACGAATGTTGAATTTTAAACATCTATTTTTCTGTAATTTTGCATGATTTGTTGAATGTAGATAAAAAGTTCAACACTCGTATAACAATGTAATAATAACTACCCATGCTTTTGTAGATAAAAACTACCTTATGTGAAATGTGGGGTTGTTTTTCTAATCCTGTAAATGCATTGCAACACCAGGATAGAACTTAGGAACTCAAATTATTGCAAAAACTGAGAGGGGAAGGGGGGAAAAAATTTTGTATGAAAAGAGAGAAAGCATCGGCAGACAGTTTGGAAATCACTTTTTTAATGCCTTTCACGCTTTTCAAATTACGTGGAGGTGCGTCAAAAAACTACCCGAAAAACAGGAAAGGCAACATGGATCACCAAACTTGAAACAGCCAAAAAAGAAGAAATATGATAAGATTATTAGTAATTGCAGGCAATAAAATTTTCAAAAAAAAAAAACGAGCTGATGTGTGCATCACATGACTTCCTTTTACTCCAATTTAATGCCATTTTCTCATTATTGGCAGTAGTGTTAATATAATTCAATAGTTTACTCTCTAAATATCACCAACAGTGGCCCAATTAAAACCAGATTTAAAAAAAAAAGATTTAAAAAATCGCCAAATTTGTCGCCAAGTTGGCGACAAAACTTGACGACCAAAATGGCAATATATCGCCAAGGGTCCGCCAAATTGTAACACCACTTGAGTTTACATCGAAATTAACAATGATTTTCCCCCAAAAAGGGGCAAAAGACCCCCTTTGGAGCATACGAATGCAACCAAAAACGAAGGTGCACAACTAGACCCCACTAGGAGTCCACGTACCAAATTTCAACTTTCTAGGACATTCCGTTCTTGAGTTATGCGACATACATACAAACATACGCACATACAGACGTCACGAGAAAACTCGTTGTAATTAACTCGGGGACCGTGAAAATGGATATTTCGGGTGTCTGTACGTTCCTAGGCACATATCCACATGTGGACGGGTTGAAAAAAAATTCAGCATCCCGCAAAATGGAAATTAAGTCCGATTTTTGGGTGAAAATTTTTTCGCGAATACAATGCTTCCTTTTTTGTAAAAAGGAAGTAAAAAACGTGCTGATGTGTGCATCACATGACTTCCTTTTACGCCAATTTAATGATAATAGCGCCTAGGAGTAAACAAGGAAACACGAAACATTTTCACCCCTAGTTTCTTAGGAACCGAAGCAAAAAAATCGTTTCACACAGAATTATTTCCTTGTTATTGGCATTAATGTGATTCATTGGTTAACTCTTTAAATATCACCAACATTGGCCAAATTAAAACCAGACAAGAATTTAAATAAAAAAAACGCCAAATTTTTCGCCAAGTTGGCGACAAAACTCGGCGGCCAAAAGCTTGGCGATATATTGCCGAGTGTTTGGCAAATTCTAACACCACTTGAGATAGCATTGAAATTAACAGTCATTTTCCCCCAAAAAGGTGTAAAAGACCCCCTTAGGAACATCCGAATGCAACCAAAAGGGAAGATGCACAACTAGACCACACTAGGAGTCTACGTACCAAATTTCACTTTTCTAGGACGTACCGTTTTTGAGTTATGTAAGATGCATACGTACATACACACATACATACGGACGTCACGAGAAAACTCGTTGTAATTAACTCGGGGATCGCCAAAATGGATATTTCGGGTGTTTGTACGATCCTAGGCGTACGTACGCGTATCTACGTGTGGTCGGGTCGAAAAAGAAGCTCAACATTCATTTGGGGTGAGCAAAATGGAAATTAAGGCCGATTTTTGAGTGAAAATTTTTTCACGAATACAATACTTCCTTTTTTGTAAAAGGAAGTAAAAAACAGCATCTAAAATGAATTTTTCTTTTCTTTCACAAAACAAATTTTAAAAATATAAACCAAACATTTCCGCACACAAAAAAGAAGCGGACGTAAATCATCCTCAACATTTCTTTCGACAACCATAACAAATCCTTCTATTAGTCCGAACAACCCGCGCATACTTACAAGGAACATTGTTCGTTTCCCGTTATCCCAAAATAGAATATCGAGTACAGACCGGAATTATGACCCGTCCCCAGTGATAATGCTGTCAGGAGGCATTGACAAATTCTTGCATCACCGTTTCACCTGCCATTAAGGAGTAGAAACTCTTTCTGAGAAGAAACCCGGATGTAACATAAATCACCCCCAAAATCCTTCCAAAGGAGCATTCCGAGCTTTCATTCAATATCCACTTCCTTTTAAGGACTGGTGGGGTAATTGATAGTCTTTATGAGCTGGGGTAAGAGAAATGTCTTTCAATATCCGATCGCACATTTTGGGTGAATTGATAAATTGGCCAATACAAGAGAATGAATTTGTTAGTACCTAATTTTATTGAAGTGGATTAATTTGTAGCTGTACGTGCTGGAAGGGGAAGACTGTAAATTCCTTTCTGTTAAGTTTTTTCGATTCAGAAGTACATATTGAGGACAATTTGTAATGCATGTGTGCAATTTGTTGGTTCTCCATTTCCAAAATTACAAATTAGAAAAAAAAACTACAGAGTCAAAAATGTTACAAACGAGCTGATGCATCACATGACGACTTCCTATGACTCCAATTTAATGTCATTTTCACATTATTGGCAATTTTAATTTGATTCAATTGTTTACTCTCTAAATATCACCAACAGTGGCCAAATTAGAACCAAATTTAAAAAAAAAATCGCCAAATTCGTCGCCAAGTTGGCGGAAAAACTTGGCGACCAGCAGCCAAGTGTCCGACAAATTATAACACCACTTGAGTTTACATCGATATTAACTATGATTTCCCCCCAAAAAGTACCAAAGACCCCCTTAGGAACACGAAGATGAAATTCACAACTTTTCAAAAATGAGTAACAGAAGCCATGCGTTGTTTCGATATTTCTATTGCATAAGAAATCTGATTGAAACAGCTTCCGGAAACAAGCCTAATCCATCGTTTCAATATCCGTTCGCCATAAATATAGCGGTAGAAACATTAACACTATTTAAAAGTCTGAAAACTTATTAGTCTTAACATGTGCGACTTAATTCAGCAACACAACGATGAATTTCACAACTTCTCAAAAATGCATAACAGAAGACTTGCTTTGTTTTCATATTTCTATTGCATAAGAAAACTGATTAAAAAACCCTTTTCCCAGAAAGAAGCCTAATCTATCGCTTAAAGACTTCTGGGCAATAGAGTATTTGCTAGGCGCGCCGAGAAACAATGCCGTCACTTTTGGATCAATACCTTGCTTTTAGTTTTTCCCTCTCTTTCAAGTCACATAGGCTATCAAATGCATCGCCGTAGAAAAACATTCACCACCATATTTCTCTTTCTCAGACATTTTGATAGGCTGTTCTTTTTTTTACTGGTTTTTAAAACTCAGAGGGAAGGCAGAAATGTGAAAAGAAATGACTGCATTTGGGTATGAACCAACTTTTTCTCGTCATTTTTCTTGCACTACAGTGGAGATAGATAGCTCGGTTCGTTTTCCATTGTGCGCGCTGTCATCTATTGTTGAGGTTGAAATGAAAACTTTGCCTAAAAATGGGTCTTTTTAAATAACTTGTTTTCATAATCAGAAGAAAGAGTGGATGCAAAAACAATTTCACACGAGCTGATGTGTGCATCACATGACTTCCTTTTACTCCAATTTAATGTCATTATTTTGATTATTGGTTGTTTTAATGTGTTTCAATAGTTTACTCTCTAAAGATCACCAACAGTGGCCAAATTAAAACCAGATTCAAAAAAAAAAAAAAAAATGTAAAAGAAATCGCCAAATTTGTCGCTTAGTTGGCGACAAAACTTGGCGACCAAAAGCTTGGCGATATATTGCCTGGTGTTTGCATAAATTATAACACCACTTGAGTTTGTATTGAAATTAACATTGATTTCCCCCCAAAAGACCCGCTTTGGAACATCCGAATGCAACCAAAAAGGGAGGTGCACAACTAGACCCCACTAGGAGTGTATGTACCAAATTTCAACTTTCTAGGACGTACCTTTCTTGAGTTATGCGACATACATCCGCACATACGTACATACGGACGTCACGAGAAAAGTCGTTGTAATTAACTCGGGGAATGTCAAAATGGATATTTCAGGTGTCTGTACGTTTCTAGGCATGTATCCACATGTGGTCGGGTAAAAAAAAAAAAACTCAACATTCATTCGGGGGTGAGAAAAATGGAAATGAAGGTCGATTTTTGAGTGAAAATTTTTTCGCGAATACAATACTTCCTTTTTTGTAAAAGGAAGTTAAAAGGACAAGGGAAGAAAGAAAGGAGGAAAATATTACAAGTGAAAATGGACTGAAAGTAAATACCTAACAAGTTTGAGAAAACTACATTTGTTTTTGTTTTATATTTAGTGGCGTCGATACAGGGGGGCGGGGGGGCGGTCCGCCATGAGTGTTACCCGTCTGGGAGACATCCAAAGTGGAATTGCAAGTTTTTGAAAAATATGAAGCTAAAATGCATATTTAAGACTACAAGTTTGAAAAATTTCCGGGGGGTAAACCGTCGGATCCCCCACATTTGTTTTTCCACATTAGCCCACATAGAATTTCGTTGCAACACAAATGTTGTTGTTTCTGAAGATTGCATGAATTGCATGTTTTCATGTTTGTTTGTTTTTTTTCTTTTGCATTTGTGGGGGGGGGACACCACAAATTACCAACCAGGATGTCATCCATGCTAGGTACGCCACTGTCATAATAACTTCCCATTGATCAATTCCTTTTTTTTTAAGCCATTCACCTTTTTACGATAAGAATGCCGTCTTCAGCGGCTGCTTAAATAATTTCGACGGTGGTATAAAACACAGAGCACACAGAAACTACAACATGGAGCTTCTAAGCACAACAGGACTGCTTTTTGCCAAGAAATAAAATTGCAGCTATCTCTGGCTACTTGCTAAAATGTTTTATTTGTAAAGCTTGACCACGTAGAGATGGCGGATGACCTTGAGGGAAACATCATTTGCATCATTTCCAATAGAGTCTGCCAGAAAGCGCCGAATAGTAAGAGCCACGGTCTCGCAAATCCTATCTATAACAAAATAATAACAAGCAACCTATTACAAATGATACAAATGTTTTTGCTTCAGGGTCATCCGCCGCCTCTTCGTGGTCAAGCTTTAACATAAAAAATGAAAATATCTTCTTTTTGTTTCACTAAGTATAATTTGAAAATACAAACCAAAAACTTCCTTGCGCAAGAATCGCACGTAATTCATCTTTGAACATTTCTTTCCATAAGTTTAAGACATCCTTTAGTTATTTCGAAGAACCCGCATACTTCCAAGGAACACTGTTTACTTTCTACATCCCAAAGTAGAGAATATGCAAATAAAGTTATGATTCGTCTGCAGCGATAACTCTGTCAGGTGGGATCAATTTTAGCAAATTTGTCATAGGGTTATGAGCAGCTAGCTAATAATGGGCAGGTTCGTCTTGTGTTGCCAATACCAAGTTTGTAATCTATATTCCACGCACCACTCAAAATAACATCTTTCAACCCCCCCCCCCTCCATCCCCCATATTTTTTGCAAACATAAGTTTATCTATGTTTGGAAAAAATGCTCAAAACGAGAAAAAATGCAATTTCCTTTGCGTTTAAGTGTTTGAAGGGTTTCTTTCTCTACCGTAGGACAGGACTGAACATCCTCAGCTCCCCCCCCCTCCTTCCCGAAAGTCAGCAGTCATTTATCGAGGTAAAACAGATACCTGAGATATGAATAGTTATATCACATTTACATATTCTTATGGACACTACTCGTACTCTGTTGTCAGCACCACGAAAAACTTTTTGGAATCGGCAAACTGCCCAATGAAGAGGCGAGAAGTTCTTTTCGCAGACCAGTACAAGGTCGCCTGGTTGAAGGTCTTAAGGAGGGGTTTTCCATTCCAGAAATGCTTTTGGATGTTTTGGATGGGATTCCAACAGTCTGATATGGAGATCGTCTTTTGTGATGCATCAGGAGAGGGTCATGGCCGCAGAGAGCCAAGGCGTGCCCCTTGTCAGTTATGTCTCCTGCCCCCCCCCCCCCCTCTTATCAAAAAAAGAAGAAAAAGAAAAAAAGGAGGGAAAGAAGAAAAAAGGGGGGAGAAGAAAAGGGGAAAAGAAAAAAAACCAAATCTGCTTACTCTCTCAATTAACAACATTTTTCTCAATTAACAAACAAAAACAAAACAATTAACTCTATTTTAAGTGCCACAGCAAATACCAAGAGTAAGTTTTACTTAATCTTTACTTTTCTCTTATTCGGAGTACCCCCTCCCTTTTTTTTCTCTCATTCTTTCTTTCTTTTTTTTTTTGCGTCAGTGTCGCCCCCCCCCCCCCTTAAGTCCCGGGCCCCTAGTTTCCGACTAGGCTGACTGGCCTTTCGCCGGGTCTTGAAAGGGTAAATCAGAGTGGATGACCAATAAGAAAATTTGCAAGAGTTAAGATTTCGAGATCTAATGGGTCAACTGATAATTGTAGGATAGGTCTTGAAGTAATGATGGTTTCGAGTTAAAAAAGAAGAGTTGATAGATCTTCAAAGTTTAGAAAAATCGACATACGAAATTTGAAGATTTTGCTTGGTTAGTTTGATGGATGTTTTCCAGAGTCCCCCGAAGATTGGGGAATAGGGTGAAATAAAATGAAGCATTGTGATTTTTTTTCTTAATTTTTTAATAAAACCTTAGTGTACGCAGACGATCAAAAATATTTCTACTCATTATAAATTCAGCTTCTTTTTAGTTTTCAAAACCTTTCAGTTCAGAATCTCTTGCGCTCAGAACGAATTTTAGACAGAAATTGAAAGAAATTTAAACTTTCAAACCCCGAAACATTTTGACTAACAGATGTGTTGTTATTGAATTTTAAAATCTTTCGATCAATTTTCAATTTTATCACTATTCTGCACATCCGAAAATTTCATTTTCAATATCTTTTTCATCTGTTAAAGGCAAAATTTGTTCGTTTAAATTTTTCAAAAGTACAGTTTTTTCGTCTGAGTTTTCAAATCCTCAAATTCCTCAATAGGTGTACTCGTATTATTAAGTTTTTCTTCTATTTTATTACAAATGCGTGTAGCTAGTGTTCGATACGGTGTTCGTATCGCTTTCAATGCTTTTAAATCCAGAAATCCATGGCGAAAAACAAGTTCAAATATCAAATAACGTAAAAGTGGGTATTTTTACTTACCCTTTTCTCAGAAGGTTCAATCATCCAGAATTGTTTAGGTATCCGAATCGCACAATAGTAAATTTGTTCAAGAGTTCAAACTGTCCAATAATCCAATTTTTGATAGTGAAAATAGTGGAAGTGTTCAAATTTTCGATAATCCAAATAGTTCCTAGTTTTCGACTTTCAACGATCTAAAGAAACCTGGTTGAGGCACCACAAATAGTGTTCAGTTCATCAACGAAATAGTTTGGTTATTTGGGAGAGCAAATTTTCTATTCGATACGAAATAACGACAGTTCAACACTTTAAACTGTTTAGAACTTTAATTAGTAACTGGAACATATGTAAATTGAAAATTGTGTAAAAAAGATGGCACATATCAAACGGTTGAGCAAAAAAGGCTCATTTTAACATTCAACAGCATATTTCAAACTCAACATCGACGGCAGATAAACATTAGAATAGCCACGAGCCAATACAGCAACGTCCTTTTTGTAGGTGGCTGTGTTGCCAACAATCAATGCGGAAACTATGGCGTGCTCGTGACAATAGGGTTTTCATAAAATTGTGTCAATATTATCAATTATACTTAATTTCACTGACACGAAAAATAAAAACAAAAGATTCCATACATAATCGATCAATCGATGACTATTTAGAATATAAAAACTCAATAGAAATACTTTTTGCTCCGTCACAAACCGCACAACTTCGTTAAAATATCTAAACAGCCCTGTCTCTTTCAAGACTGCCTTATTTGTAACGAAGTAAACAGATTTATTCCATAATCAGCTTACTGAAACTCTAAGAAAGTTTTAAATGAATTTCGCTCTTCATAGGCTCTTGGGAATTTTAAAAATGCCTTCTTTTGACGACTTTTTCGAAGTTCTAAGCAAAAATTCGTGGAAGTAAGCCATAAATTGGTTAACAAACTATTATTTCTTTTTGTCCATTATTTTATCCATTTTTCTTGGTGAATCGAACGGAAGCGTACTTTGTAAAACTCTCCAATAGTTTGTCTTTTTATTGGGCTATTAAATTTTAGGAACGGGCCATCCCCAAATGATGTCACGATTTGAGAGGGGAGTTCGTGATAGTGTGACAAGGGGGAGGGAGTTGTTAACAAGATGTGCGACATCACACATTTTGGTCAACAAAAAAAAAACTTTTTGTTGCAATTTGTTTATGAAAAATGTATAGTGACACATGGTAGGGAAAGAAGAGGTGGTAAATGAAGTGTGGCGTGATGAAGTGATAAAAGGGGGGGGGGAGTTATTAACAAGAAGTGCGACATCACACATTTTGGTCAACAAAAAAACTTTTTGTGACAATTTTTTTATGAAAAATGTATCGTGACACATGGTAAGGAAAGAGGAGGTGGTAAATGAAGTGAGGCGTGATGAAGTGATAAAAGGGGGGGGGGGGAGTTGTTAACAAGAAGTGCGACATCACACATTTTGGTCAACAAAAAAAAACTTTTTGTTGCAATTTGTTTATGAAAAATGTATAGTGACACATGGTAGGAAAAGAAGAGGTGGTAAATGAAGTGTGGCGTGATGAAGTGATAAAAGGGGGGGGGGAGTTATTAACAAGAAGTGCGACATCACACATTTTAGTCAACAAAAAAACTTTTTGTGACAATTTTTTTATGAAAAATGTATCGTGACACATGGTAAGGAAAGAGGAGGTGGTAAATGAAGTGTGGCACTTTGTGGTAAAAAGGGGGGGGGGGTGTCAGAAGGTCAAATATGTTTAAAAAAAAGCGCGACATCATTTGTGGACAGACGCTGTGATAGGGAGGGGGTTCTTGAAATTGAGCCAGTTTGTGACAAGGGGGATTAAAAGTTGCCAAGAAGTGTGACATCAGGCATTTTTATAACCCTATTTTTAATGAAATGTATCGTGATGTGAAACAAGAGGAAGGGAGGGGATGAAATGTGACACTTTGCGACAATGCTGGGGTCAAATATAATGACACAAAGGTGTGGTATCATTTACGGACAGCCCCACTGCCCCTGAGTCATAAATAGTGTGACAAACAAGAACGGTTATTTCTTTTATGACCCTATTATACTACTTTTTCTTGTTAAATCTCATACATCCACATTTTTCAGAACTCTGTGTTAGTTTATATCTTTCGATTGTGTCATTTAATTTGAGGAAAGGGCCATTCACAATTGATGTCACGATATGAAACGTAGCGTTTTGTGACTTAGACGACTTATCACTCGCCGCCACACCTTTTGGGGGAAAATATAGCGGTTAACAAGTGTTTAAAATGATATATGTGCAATGTGCATAGAGCGTGGTTTCTCAAATTTTTCGAGGTTTTGTAGTGTGTTTTTGCGTATCACGGCGTAACATTTGCATTTATTTTTAAGTAACAATAAAAAATATAAATACATTGTTTTTTTTTTACTTTGACGACTCGTCATTCTTCTGAAAGGCCGATAAAATCCAATCTCGTATTCTGTATGGTCCCTTAAAACTTGGAAAACTGAAATATCTCCTTGAATTTTGGTCGCACAAATGTCAAGTTTTTTGTGTCAGTAATAGTTTTCAATGGAGAATTTTTCTCTAAACAATAGTTAAGGGACCTGAGGCCCGTATAAAAAGTTAAATTTTGTATTTTTTGACTCATTTTAATTTTCACTTCAAACTTTCAATATCTTAACTCTGCATCTGATTTTGAACATTTTTGCAATTGGAAGTAGACGTCTAGGACTAACGGTTGCGAAAATAAAGGTCCTGCATGTTAAAACGGAGCACCCTGTAAAATTCTTTCAGGGGCAGTGGTTGCGCTGTGAAACCACTAATTTATGAATTTTTTTCTCTCTTTTTTTTTTCGAATTTTTGGAATCAAAATCGCTTGAGTCCTCTTCTTTTAAGTTCAATGAACAACATTAGATGGCAGAATAACAAAAAAAAAAAAAAAAAATTTCGTAGGCTCAATTTCTTTTTCAAATTATCAAATTTTCAATTTTTCGTTTACCCCAAAAATTGGAATTTTTTTCAGATTTTAAAATTTTTAATTAGCGCTGAAATAATGAATCATTTTTCTTCTTTTTTCCTGAGGTAGTCAATCATATTGTTAGAAAAGATTCAAATTCATTTTTACATGCATTTTTACATGTTTTTGTCCTTCCCCAGGTGGGGGGGGGGGTGAATAAATGGGAACACCACCCCCAGTGAAAAAAAATTCTGAAAAAAAAAAATTTTTAACTGAAAAATCTATGTCTAGATGATCAAATAAACCCATTTGTGGTGTTTTTTCTTAAGATTTCTTAAAAATTAATGACGCGCCCCTGAAAGGGATAAATACCAAAATAAAGCAACAACATAGCTGAGTGAAAAATTGACTGAGCTTTCACTACAAAAGAATCTAATCCAGAAAGCAAATATTAGTTAAAATTAACATTTTCCTGCCGCATTTATCGATTGTTCGAACGTTTATTTTAAGTTCAAAACCATAATTTCGCAAACTAACGTACTACTTAGAAGTAAGATAATCTATGCATATCTTTTAGCGTAATAACCCTAATCAGAATTAAATCTATTGCTTACAAGTATTCAAATTTATGGAGCAGAAACTCTTGCTTTTGTTAAAGATTCCGCTTAGCAAAGCATATCGAAAACTCAAAGAAACATCAAAACTAAAATGTGGGCATTAATTTTATGGCACAGGAATTATTTATTTGATTATTTCATCAGAAAACGTTAAGGCAATTTAAATTTTCCCGGTTTTCTTCTTCTTGTCGTTATGACACGCATTATCTAAGAGCTCATTCAACTGGTAGATATCTGAAACCATTGCCAGATCTCATTTTATGGTAGTAAAGTTTTAAGCATTTATTATATTACTAGTGGTACCCGCACGGCTTCGCCCGTAATAGAAAAATTAAAAGGTCTTTTGGTTCGCCTGTATTTACAAATAATATATGGTGAATTTTCTCGCCAATTAGCTTGTGCCCATGTTACGGTTCCATGTTATGATAATTTCTTAATTTACTCATCCTTCTTATGATATTTTTGTTTTTAAAATTGAAATAGAAAAAGAACCGCATCGAATTTTCGAAAAATCGCTTCGAGATGCACACCCCCAAGCTACAAACTAACCCTGTGCCAAATTTCATGAAAATTGGCCGAACGGTCTAGGCGCTATGCGCGTCACAGAGATCCAAACATCCATACAGAGACTTTCAGGTTTGTTATTTAAAAAGAAAAGAAGAAAGATAAAGAAGTAAAGAAAAGAAAGATAAAGAAAGAAAATTTTCAGAACAAATTATTTCCCATTTTATTAAATTTCTGAAAAATGGGCTTAAAATTTTAATGGAAAAAGAACAAAATCGAATTTTCGAAAAATCGCTTCGAGGTGCACACCCCCATGCTACAAACTAACCCTGTGCCAAATTTCATGAAAATCCGCCGAACGGTCTAGGCGCTATGCGCGTCACAGACATCCAGACATCCTCCGGACAGAGAGATTTTCAGCTTTATTATTAGTAAAGAAGATGGTTTCTTGAGAAATGCAACAAGAAGTTCCGCTAAGAACTAAACGAGCCTACTTTCCCGAATACCAACATCGACTTTCTAGCAGGTCAATATTCTCTGAACTCAAATAAATGCGTAAATTATGTCAAACATACTTTTCAACAATTACGGTTGATATCTAAAGAATATTATATGCCTCTCTCATCTGATGAAATAAATACGTAAAAAGGAATAAACGAACAAAAAGGAAGTGGCACCTTTTAAGCTATGCAGCTTTTTAATTTTTTTTCCGTGAAAAAATTTTTTTAATCATTTCAAGAGGAAGAAAAAAACATCAAAATGAATACATTTTATTAACCAGAAAAAAAATAATACTCTTTGTTTTTCTTTTGGGTATAAATATAGTGTCTCGGGTTTTATTTTCCTCCGTTGTCAAAAATTAGGGGAAAAAAAGAGTATACATTAGAAAATTAATAAATAAATAATAAAATGCCTTCTTAAGATCTTAAGTAATTAGTTTTCGTCAAAATCGTTTGCACAGCTCTTTCTCCCTGATATATATATATATATATATATATATATATATATATATATATATATATATATATATATATATATATATATATATATATATATATATATATATATATACTAGCTGTACCCGACGCGCGTTGCTACGCCAACAAAAAAATACATCATTATACTGATTTTCATGACAATCGGTTGAACGGGGCAGAAGTTGCTACTCTGCAGTGCCACCTGGTGGCGAGTGGCTTCAATGAGCATATTGTGCACCTTCTCCGTGGAAAAATACATATATATAGCAATTTTCATAATAATCGGTCCTGGTATCAAGTGAAGCCGTGACTATTCTCAAATTTTATACTCACGCAGTTTGCAAGATCAATCCATCGCTAAAAATATCAAATAGAAAAAGTTTTGAATCCCCCCGTTGCATGAAAAGCCATAAAACAATAAAGAAAGAATTTATTTGTTCAAACTCAAGAAAAATGGCAACAGCTAACTTCTTATCAATGAGATCTTTCACGCGAATTAATTTCTGCAGCCGATAATTTTATTCGTAATATATCCAATGGATTGTAACTAAAATTGGAATAAAAAAGGAACTATCGATCGGATTTTTTTCTAACTGGACTATAAACATTCCCAGTACCAAAAATAACAAACGGTGAAAATTTCAGCCAAATCTGCCGGGTAGTTTTTGAGTTCATGGATGACATATAGACAAACATTCATTTATATGTATATATATATATATATATATATATATATATAAAGCTTTCCGAATTTCCTTTTAATTCCAGTTGCCAAAATAAAAGTTTAGAATGAAAATAAAAACAATCATCACTTCACAGTAAAATCCTGGTGCGCGGGCCTGAGTTTACGGTAAAGGAGTTGCTGTCGGTAGTAGAAGTTCTGCCCGTAACCGTAACTTAGTACCTCACAATGCCACATCTCTTAATTATCTAACCTGTATCTATGCTCATCACTGAATGGCTTAGCAAATTGTTTATGCATAAAAAAAAATACGTTTCCCTATGCTCTTCAATAACTACTAATTTAAAAAAATCATTGTTAGAGATATGTATAATTTCCCGGTAAGATTTTTCAATTTTTGTAGGTCTCTCTGTATAATGTCTCCCCAGTAGCAGGCATGTTCCAGTTTCACTATGCTCTTTCCATTATTACTAATCTACAAAAATAAAAAAATAAAATAAAAATACCATTATTACATGGACGTATGGTTTCCTGGCAAGAGTTTTCAATTTTTGTAGGTCTGTCTGTATAATGTCTCCCCAGTAGCAGACATGTTCCAGTTTCACTATGCTCTTTCCATTATTACTAATCTACAAAAATAATAAAATAAAATAAAAATAAAAATACCATTATTACATGAACGTATGGTTTCCTGGCAAGAGTTTTCAGTTTTTGTAGATCTCTCTCTGCCTAATATCACCCCAGGAGCAGAAATATGTTTCACAATTCTCTCTCAACTACAACTTATATAAAACGATTTCCTTATTACACAAACGTTTGGTTTTCTGGCAAGATTTTTCAATTTTTGTTCGTATCTTTGTGTAATATCACCCCAGTAGCAGAAATATGTTTCTCTATGCTCTTTCAATTATTACTGATTAAAAAAAATGTCTTTACACAAACGAAAGGTTTCTTGGTAAGATTTTTCAATTTTTGTTAGTCTCTCTGTAATATCACCCCAAGAGCAGAAATATGTTTCACGATTCTCTTTCAACTACAGCTTATTTAAAAAAAACTGCATTATTACACATATGGATGCTTCACTTGCCAAATTGATTAACTCCACAACACAAAAAGTCGAGAAAAGTGATGAAGAAGATAGTGTTATCTAATAGGAGTGAACAGTGTTGCCAGATGGTTAAATCCAGATTTCCCCGATTCCCTTCCAACTTTTCCCCAAAAAGCGATGTTTTCTATCAAAATTCCCCAAATACAAATTTTTTTTTCTTACTAATATTTTCATAAAATGAATCGACTTCCACTTTTATTTTTGTCTCTTGAAAAAAAAAATTTTTTTTCCCCCAAATAGCCAAATTTTCTTATCAAATTCCCCAACTTTTTTTTCTTCACATTTTCGCTTTTTTTTTTTTTTTGTCTTCTTTATCTTTCTTTATCTTTATTAATAATAAAGCTGAAAATCTCTCTGTCCGGATCTCTGTGACGCGCATAGCGCCTAGACCGTTCGGCCGATTTTCATGAAATTTGACAAAGAATTAGTTTGTAGCATGGTGTGCACCTTTAAGCGATTTTTCGAAAATTCGATTTTGTTCTTTTTCTATTCCAATTTTAAGAACATTTTCCCGAGCAAAATTATCATAAGATGGACGAGTAAATGACCAAATTATCTCAACGTGGAATAGTTATGTGGGCAAATCAATTGACGAGAAATTCATCATGCATTATTTGTAAACATACAGGCGAACCAAAAGACCTTTCAATTTTCTACTACGGGCAAAGCCGTGCGGGTACCACTAGTCATAAATACAAGCGCCTGACCGAGAGATAAGAAATAGCCAAATATTTTTTTTCTGCTCGCATTTTCTACTCTGCTTCTGTATGTAAATTTTAACGATGATTTTTGTACGTATTTATCCAAGAACACTCTTCATCACACTTTATTTTCCTGTTTCACGTATCAACTACACGACTTCATATTTTACTTCATATTTTAGTATCACTCTGTCGTAACACTCACTTTCTACTGTAAATTTACTACGTTAATAGGAAAAATGACTTTTCACTTTTTAAGGATTGTATGTCGCGGAAAATTCTTGGAAGTAAATCCATTAGGCAATGAAATCATTTAAAGAAGTCAGACAAAAGTGACCTTATAAGCGATTAATGTATTATGACCTGACCATATACCCGATTATACATAACATAGTATTCCTATTTCAGTGAGCCGGGACTTTTTGGAAAAGTGGCCTTATATGCGGGGTGACCTTCTAAGCGGGTGACCATATATCAAGGTCTGACTGTAGATGAAAACCCGTGAAATCCGCAACTTTCCACGCAAATAATCAGTAACGTTTCGGATTTTCGATCCCTAATTCGTGAGTTCCCTATCTTAAGAAGTAATGCTACGTTCTGGTTGAAATTTGGAATATATGTGAATCCATACGTAAACATGCTTTGGATCAATTTTGACTCCAATCGCTCCAAGAGGTGTTGATTTTTTTTTTTTTTTTTTTTTGCGAATAAAAATAGCTTTATTAACTCAACAATAAGAAAGATAAATCGTAATAGACTGTCGTCTGCGTATTTTTCGTGATTTTAATTGTATGGACGGAAATATTATCTCAATGATTTAAAATTTTTAACTGTTGCCATCTTATGTTTGTTAACAAATAAAATATTTGTAATTAATTCAAGTAAGGCTTTTAAAGTAACTTTCAATTTTCGCTCTTTGCTTTGCTTTTTCAATAATTCAGACATTGGGATGGTCGTCAAGTTTTTGCATGTGTAATTTTGTTTTTGTTGGGAATATTGCTTCCTCGTCAAGCATGGGGAGGGATCAGAAAAAGGAAACATATAGAAGAAAGTTTCGTGACGGCCACAACATACTAGTTTCAGTGTAGAAAAAGTGAGAAGATGAAATCATCCAAATTGGAAACTACCCGCGATAAAAGACTCTCTCTCCGGAATTCTAGTCAGAAATAAATGTGAAATCACACGGAAAGCAAAGCGCTACATTCATCTCCCGCGAATTTAACCAACTTCCAGCTTTGACACATTGGAATAACTCGGCCCAAAGTTTCTGCATTTGTTTTACGCTTGATTAACTCACGGAGAGTGGCACATTTTTCAGAAGTGTTCCGCTGCAGGGATAAATTAGTCAATAAAGAGTCGTGTGCCCGCTCGAATCCGTTCCCATTTCTCTTTCTCCGGAATCACGTAAACCGAGCGAGCAAAATGGAGGTGGATAAATAAATGAGCTAACGAGATAGAATGCTGGATGACTTTCATTTGAGGCTGATGTATTCAAAACCGAATCTGATGGATGGACGCGTTGGAGTTATTCATGAACTTCTTCTGTTTGGGTAACTCGTGTGTGACGCAGCCAATTTTGGATGGGATGTATGACGCTTGAATTGCCGAAGCGTTCACCGACTTCACCCAATATAACCATTAGTATCCGGACGTTTTCAAAAATTGATACATTTTCGAATTTATAGAGCAATACCTAAATTAAGCTGTGCCAATGACCCGTTAGTAGATTGATTGCTTTAGATAGAAAATATAATTTTGTTCAAAGAAGACATTAGAATAATATTAGTTGCGATGCAAATAAACAAGGTAACCTGCTACGAGGCGTATCCGGAAAGTAAATACCGTTTTGAAAAAAAAGCTATAATTTTTTTTTTTAAACGTTATTTAATGTTTACATGAAAGATCATACCTTAAATTATTTTTCAACATACTTTCCACCATTGTTGAGGCACTTGTCGTAGCGGCTCACCAGCTTATTTATACCTGCCTCAAAGAAACTTGCCGCCAATGAAGAGAGCATTAATTTACAGCGTTTTTTGCGTCGTCATCACAAGCAAAGCGCCTACCTCCAAGTTCTCGTTTCATGTGCAGGAACAAGTGGAAATCAGACGGTGCCAAGTCTGGGCTGTACGGCGGGTGATTAAACTGCTCCCAACCGAACTGTTCAATTAGTCTTTGAGTGTCACGAGCAGTATGGGGCCGAGCATTGTCATGCAGCAACACAATTCCTTCACTGAGCATTCCTCTACGTTTTCATTCAAAAACCGGATCACAGAACGAATTTCACAGTCGGCGGGATCGTCGATTTTTTTAAACATTATATACGGCCACTGGAAACGCAAAGCACAAGAAAAATCAACCGTAATGGCGCGAGTTTGTAGCCGATGAACAGAGGAAACAAGTACGCATGCACTGAGCGCCGACAGCAGCGCTGCAGCGGCATTAGAAGGAAAAGGTACTTACTTTCCGGATACATCTCGTAGTTAAAAATGCTCGTTTTTCCCACTGAGTTGAAAAATTCCAGGGCTGCAAAGTCGAAACCATGGAGTCCGAGTCCGACTGATTTTGGGTGTTAAAGAAACCCGAGTTTGAGTCTGCAACTGTGCCAGTGCTTGCGCAGTCGGAGTGTTTTTGAAGCAAAAGAGTCGGAGTCGGTCATTTTCCCTCCGACTCCGCATCCTTTGCTCGAAATAGATTATTCCGCTCACAGCAGACGATGATCAGAAAAAAAATATATATTCATTTGGCAGACGACAATTACAATTCAGAGGCACTGCATCTAGATCTACCGAAAAGAAAATGATGAAGCATTTAGGTCGCCGACAAGCTGCTTTCAGTGGAAAAATCTACTAGATGGAAGCAAAAAATAAGCCATTTGGTGGCTTCAATCAAGTATTTGGAGTGTGCTATATGCAATTAGTTGACATTGGTTTACTATTTTACTGCAAAGAAAATTCTCAACAGATGTCGACATTTCGCAATACATGGTGAGCAAAATTTTGGACACTTCGCTTCCAGATAAAAAGAGGAAAGATAATCGTAGCCTTGTCGGCAGCGTTCGTTTTGTTAATTCAAAAATTTTGTATTTAAATCCCAGCCCGTAAAAAATAAAATTAAACAATTGAATTCTGAAATATTGAATTCAAATTATGTTTTTCGCAATCACGAGTGGCCACAGGACTATACTCATTGGAGTTATTGCTTCTAAAAATGGCTCCTGTCCCCCCAAGTCTGCCCCTTCTCCTGGGCTGTTACGTGTGCATAGTTGTGTGTGTGTAAGCGTGCATGTGTAGGCTTGTGTGTGTGCGTAGGCCTGAGTGTATGCACATAGGCGTGTGTGTATGTGTGTAAAGGTGTGTGTGTGTGTGAGCATTTGTGTGTGTGAGTGTGCGTGTGTTTAGGACATGGGCGCCACCTACCAGGACAGTGCTTGGGGCCGCGCCTGCAGAGGACGGACAGTGGACGGAAACATCAAAGACGGCCAAGTGAAAACAATAAGCAATCGTGATTGCTCAAAAAAAAAGACCGAAAAGAGAGGGGGGAAAAAACAAATCGCGAAAAAAAAATTCAAAGTCTAGAATTAGTACCATTTCTTCTCACTAATGGCAGTTTCACACCTTTAAAAATTGCTTTCAACTTTGCTTTTGTATTTAATACTAAAATGAATTTATGTTTGAAAATGATAATTGCGTTCATTTTAAGCAGTGCTCAGGTTGTGAAATGATCGCTCAAATAACACAAGCAAAATAGTCCAAGAACAATACTTCTTATTAAAATGTAACACTATTGCCAAGAAACTTTCTGAAAACATAAAAAACACATCGAGCCCCGAATAAAAAAAAAATCTTCATCCAAGATTTAGTCTTCTGAAAGCCACGCTGAAAGAAGAGGAAAAAGAAGATGAAGTTCTAACTGGAGGAAGTTAAACTGCTAGCAAAGTCCTTTTTTTTTATCCGAAAAGAAAAAAAAAGGAAAAAAAGTTCCCATCAGTTTAGATCGATAGACACCGTGTTGGTGTGTGGATGCAATGGCCCAACGCACTCTTTGACTAAAGCTTGCACCAATTCTCGAGAAAAATATGAGCCGGAGATATGGGATGGGAATAAAATGGCGGGAAAAAAACTGTCGGCGTATCCTTTTCAGCCCTCAGAAGGAAGAGCCATATTGATCAGCTCATACAGTTCGGCGATCCTTTTACTGAAGCCAGCTCCTCCCCCCCCCCCCTCCCAGAATCTTTTGGAGCGTTAAAGAAAGAAGAATATCTTAATAATGACAAAAGTAAAAGGGAGGGCTTCTTTAAGGTGGCCAGTTTTCCAAATTGATAAATTTCCCGTCTTTTAAATAAAGCGATTCTTTTCGTCCTCTTAGGAGACTCAGCAGTTCTTCGTAAAACTTAATAAAACATTCGAAAGCTATATACTAGGGTGGGTCGATTTTGACTTTTTTTTGAAATCGAAAACGCCTATGGTGGGAAAAGTTGTGTATTAGAATCAAATGCTCGCATAAAATTTTTTTTGGAAATCAAAATATATTTAGATCCCCCGCTAGCCCCTTAAAGTTTGGCCAAATATGTAAAAATTGACATTTTTTAATTTAAAAAAAAAAATCTTATGTATAATATTTTTAATCGCCTGTGGTGGGAAGAGTTGTGTATGGACATCTAATGCTCATATATTTTTTTTTTTTTTTTTTTTTTGGTAATCAAAATATATTTAGATCCCTCACCAGTCCCTTGAAAATTCACCAAATATGGAAAAAAGGACATTTATTTGTTATTTTTTAAATTTCTCATGTTTGATTTTTTTAATCACCCGTAATAAAAATGATTGCCTAGTAAGATTCTTCACTCATAAGTAATAATAATAATAATATTCAAGCTCCGATCAACCAGTGAAATTTGGAATATTTTCATAATTTTTAAAATCTTGACGTTTTAAAGCAAAAACTTTATCCAACACTTTACTTTACAAAAATTTAAGCATTTTTCATACTTTATTTTTCTATAATAACACTATAGAATTCTTTAGGATAAAACAGGTATAAAAGATTAAAGTACCAGAAGTCCGTCGTCGCAGTTTTACAGCAGCTCTTCGCTCATTTTCCCGAAGTATTAGGGGAAAATGACTAAGAATTCACCTTGGAGTTTTTTGCAATAAAGAAGTTTTACACCTTATACATTGCTTTGTTCTCAAATTTTGGCATTAATTTTCGGGAAGCCAATGTTGTACGTATAAAGCAATCATGGCGTGTTGCTCCACAAACAGATAAAGATGCTTCTATCACCAACCTAACTGCTCTTTCTACCGCTTGTGCATGACATGGTAAATTCCACAACTCACTTTCAATAACGTCACCCGTTTCAGCTACTTTCTCAAGTTCCGCATTGGGTATATGTTTGGTGAGTGGAGGGTCTGTAAGGACACAATTTTTCCAATTTATCAATTCTGTATAGTCTTTTGCTTGAAAATTTAGAGGTGGAATGACAAAATCACAAACAGTTTCATTAGTTAGAGTTCGGGCCTTCAGGATTGTTTTGTAGCCTAATTTCCTTACTGAGGATCGCGTGCCGTTGATCATGGCTATCAGCAGGTTTTCTGGATGATTAAAAAAATCATTTCTTTATATAACAGGGTAAACTACTGATTTCAGGTCATCGCTAAGATATCTTGAGTAGTGGATAACTTCCCAAAGATGCTGTGTGCCGGCTGTGCATAAAGGCTCAGTTTTAATCAAAAACCAAACTTTTGCATACACTTTTATAGTGTATTCTACAATAGTCCCTATTTCCAGCGATGACTCTTTTGTACCAAAATACAAACGAAGTACTCTGTTTGCTGTTGTAAGCCACCTAGCATGAGATAGCTTTCCTGGTGATTTGGTGGACAGTGATGTTGAACAATTTCCTGAACATATTGCTTGACATATTTGATACAAGTATTTTTGGTCAGTGCCAAAAGTCCGTCTGTATCAACTGTTGACAAATCAAAAGCGATTTTTTTTAAGTTGACAATTGGTAGCTGCTTACATGTGCCAAGAAGCTTCCCTATAAGACCATTATATGTAAAAGGACCTGTACTGTCGTGCTAAGCACAGATGTGGTATCTGCAGTAGAACTCAAAATGAGAAATTGATGATTAAAGTTTTGCAACTCGTTTCTTTGATTTATGACTTAATTAAATGCTCAACTTGCGGTAGTTGTTTCGTAAATAACTTATCTAAAAACCGTAAGAGAGTATTTTTGTAAAAATCTTAATTTAAAATTAATAAATGTAGTTACGACAAATTTTCTTTTCAAAACCTTTTCATATTCTAAGCTATTTTCACCGTAAGTGACAATGACTAGGCATTTTTTGGGGTATCTGCACAGATACGACAAAAATAGCTTAGTAAAACGTGCTCAATGCATCAATAAATAATACTGAAAACATCTGCTTTCTTTTGACTTAGCTGTTTCGCTTTATTTTGTTAATACAAATCTAACAATGTACCTTCTGAAAGACACCATTAAAAATCCGGACAGTTAAAACTGTAATCCATAACAATTTTCTGTTTTTTATATTCAAAAGAATGTGTTTTTATAATGTTTTATTTTCTAGATTCATATTTACCGAGCGAGATAATTTTGGCAGCAGACGATACTTAAATAAAAAAGTTACTGGCCGTAGAATGAATTCCGTTTTTATTTTGCATGAAAGAATTAGATATGAATATTTTACATGCATTTCATTTTTAGAATTTGCATTTTAAATAACCATTTAAATAGAAAAAGCTGAATATTTACTTTAACAATTATGCAAAGTTGCATTAGTTTTTATTATCAACCTGTATCAACTATTCAACGTAAACTAATTTTAACATTCTGTGTTACAGTCAACTGCTACATTATTAAATATGCTGCTTTACTAAAGTATAAAAGTCGTATCTACAAATTACTAAGGAAAAAAGTGGTAACTGCGCAGATACCACTTTAAAGGCTTAGTATTTGTCACTTACGTTCAAATTGCCTTAGCAAACTAAGCAAATTTGCAGTTACGACTTTTTTCTTAAAGCTTTTTTTAATATTTCGCGTTCACAAATCGCCAAAAAACTTGACAT
The DNA here is from genome assembly GCF_026930045.1 of Uloborus diversus. Classification (NCBI taxonomy): domain Eukaryota; kingdom Metazoa; phylum Arthropoda; class Arachnida; order Araneae; family Uloboridae; genus Uloborus; species Uloborus diversus. The sequence goes on from NC_072731.1 coordinate 265,430,457, forward strand.
TTAGGTAAATTAAATTACTAACGACCACCTGGTGACAATAACTCAATTTTGATAAAATGTGCAGATACCACATCTGTGCTTAGCACGGCAGTGTAGTGCTTCCATCAAGATGCCGTAACAGATAGCGTAAAGGTAGCTCATTGGCGTGCAATTGACATATGAGCCACGACTGCAACGGCCTTTTAAACTGCAGCTCAAAAAGTCTTATTACATCACCTTTCACACCAGTATTGACTGCTGATCCTACTGCAATTAAATCCACAGTAGATACTTGGGTTGTTTTTAAATAGTCTAATATCCTTGATAACACTTCATTCGCTGTACCAATTCTTCTGCTCTGAGTTTTTCGTTACGATTTGTATTTGGTTCATATATGCTGGGCTAAATGCCAAGAACAGGCCGATTTGTCAGACTGGGGGTATGTAATTTAAATAGTTTCATTATATCACAGAGAAGAAGAAAAATAAACATTTGGTGGAATCACACCATCTGTCTCTTTGACAGTTAAAACTAAGCAGAAGGAGCAAAGAAAAAAGGCAAAACGCGCAATTTCAGATTCCCGGCAGGGGTGGTATATGTAATATGATATGATAATTATTTTGTTCACAAACAAAGGGTCTTACTATTTACTATTTACACCACAGGTGATTAAAAAAATACATAAGAAATGAAAAAAAAAGTTTAAAAAAAAGGCAATTTTTACATATTTAGCGAAACTTCAGGGACCTGGCAGAAGGTATAAATATATTTTAATTACCAAAAAAAAATTTTTAATGAACATTAAATGTCAATATACAACTTTTCCCACCACAGGCGATTAAAAATATTATACATAAGATATTTTTTTTTAATTTAAAAAATGTCAATCTTTATACATTATTTCTGTAGCCTGATTTTGGTTTCTACGTGAGATTTTCCTCAATTCTTGATCGATTTCTTTGAGTTACACCTTATTTTAAAGCTTATCGTCCAGGCTACTGACGAAAAATAGACCCACGGTCTAAACATTGTTTTTCAGTTTAGAAAAAAAACCTGTTTTAAAGAACCAGGATGAGGTTTTCGGTTAAATTTATAACTTTAAAATGCACTGTAACCGACAGAGCTCAATAGCTCGATTGGCAGAATCGTTCGACTGGTAACCAGGAGAATGAGTGTTCGGGGCCCATGTCCGGACAATCTGCATCAAAAAATTAGAGAAGCAGCGCGCATTAAATGAACACTTAATAATAATGAATAACAAATGTGAGGGAATAGATGAGATGGAAACGCTCGTTGCTGTTGTGAAGACTTGACGCAGCATGGAGCTAAATTGTTTCTTAACTGTAAGAGTTTTTTCCAGTAAGAAAATTAAAGCATAATGTAAGCGAAAATATAAGTATCAGGTTTAAGATTTCATACTATACACTGGAACTGCTTTTTGTTCAGAAAAAAATAATAAACCGTACATTGAAATATAGATTCTTCTAATCAGTTTTGACTCTTTGTACAAATAAAAAAAATACTACCTCAATTTGAAGGGTAAAATATATATTTTTTCTTCTTTTTGCAAAAAACAAAAAAGAAAAATAGCCTATCAAATTTTTACTACATTCGAAAAGCTTCGTTTAAAAAAGAACTTAGTTTAAATTATTTTGTATTTTAACCATACTGTTAAATGATGAACACGTGCTGTCATCTAAGCCATAACGATTCAAGCAGCCTGCGATAACAAATTATAAAAATTTTCAAAAATAAAAACACTTCTCTTCAACACCTTATCTTATATATTATTTCTGTGGATTATTTTTCCGTCAGTATGCGAGATCTTTCTTATGTCTTGAAGAAATTCCTCCCTCATTTTAAATCTTCCCCCCTTTAACAAAGTTCTGATACAATTTTCCAATATTTTGCGTCGCTTTCGGGAAGAAAAGAAAAAGTAAAATTAACCTGTTTTTTTTTTTTTTTTTTTTTTTTTTTTTTTAAATAAAGCTTAAAAGCACTGGACTTAATTGTTCGGTAAAATTGATAAGTTTTTTTCGATAGAGTGTTCGGCTATAAACTATCTGAACTTCGGGCAAGCTCGGGCTGTCCAACATAATAGTAAATTTACATTAATATTACGCATTACATGTACTCATAACATACAACAGATAATACACGTAATAAAATAAATGCATTGGGGATGCTACTTGGTGTCTCGATTCCTTTATGCAGGCTACAGTTATCATTCAGATATGTTTACTGTTAATCGAAGGGTGTTCTTCCTTTTTTTTTAAAGTTTTGACTCCGTCCAGACCATTAAGCATAATGTAAGCATAAAAAAGTATTAGATTTATCTCAAGAGAATCCTTTTTGTACAGAAAAACATTTTTATTGTATGCTGAACTGTATATGTTTCTAATAGCAGTGTTCGACCTTTTGTACAAATGAAAAAATACTACGCCAAATTGAAACTACGAGTTTCACACAGTAAACCTTTTGATTATTTATTCGAATACGATATAAAACATTAAAATTATTATCAACTTCATTAGTAAGAAATCATTTTCTATTCCTCCGCTTTCGGATGAAAAAAATAAAAAAAACATTTTGTCTACGTTCGAAAAATTACACGTAAAAAACGGACTCAGTTCATCTGGTTTTGGTTTTAAATTTTAAGTGTTCGATTAAAAGACAAACATGTGCGTGCCTTTAAGCCGTAACGGTTAAAGTAGCCTGCTATGGGAAATTGTTCAGTATTCAAAAATAAAAACACTTATTTTCAATCGAATTTATTACTTTTATAGAATGTTTGTTTCAATCGCTACGTGAGATCTTCCTCATTCTTCAATCAAATTCCATGTTTTACGAATAACTTTAAATAGTTTCATGCTGGCTAATGACAAAACATAGACGCATGTTTTTTTCCGACAGAAGGTTTTTGCTGTTTTTTATTACGCATTCCTTCAATGAGTAGCATTCAAAAAGGAAGGCGCAATTGCTAGGTTTCTTGGAGTGTCGTGCTGTTATTCAGAATGGCGCCAGTTCGAATTCGGGCCAATAAATATCTCTTTAATGTTTCTTTTTTTTTTCGTCAGATGCTCACATGGGTAGGACCCCTGTCCTGCGGACACCTCTCTAATGCGGACAAAAAACATTTTCCCGTTAGTGTTTATTAGAGAGATTTTACTATATATATATATATATATATATATATATATATATATATATATATATATATATATATATATATATATATATATATATATATATATATATATATATATATTTATATATATATATATATATATATATATATATGGGGGGTGCGTGAGTGCACATGTGTGTGTGTGGAACACAGTAACCGCAAAACCAAACTCATCTAAAAAAAAAACATTTTTTTAAAACAATTCATAGGCAGCATGCAAGTAGTTTATTTTACCGCAATTAGATCCTGATATCGAGTGAAATAAGCCATTAAAAGAATTAAGTAACTGAATTTCTGCATAAAAAAAGGCATTTTTGGTTTAAAACTGCTTTTTAAGCAGGAAGTCTTAGTAACTGCTGTTACTTCGGCAGCATATAATTTTGTTATGTATAAAGTCCCAGTGATAACTGATGAAAATCATGGGTGAGTGCTGACTGAAATGATTCACAATAAACTTTAAGCTGAAATAAGAAAATGGGTATGATTATTACTGTGATTTAATCTGTTCACACCCATTTTTACTTCCTTTTGCAAAAAAGGAAGTATATTGTATTCGCGAAAAAAATTTCACTCCAAAATCGACCTTAATTTCCATTTTGCTCACCCCCGAATAAAGGCTGAGGTTTTTTTTTCCAACGCGACCACACGTGCATGTATACCTAAGAACGCATAGACGCCCGAAATATCCATTTTGACGATTCCCGAGTTAATTACAACGAGTTTTCTCGTGACGTCTGTTTGTACATATGTATTTGCGTATGTATATCACATAACTCAAGAACGGTATGTTCTAGAAAGTTGAAATTTGGTACGTAGACTCCTAGTGGAGTCTATTTGTGCATCTCCCCTTTGGTTGCATTCGTGTGTTTCTAAAGGGGTCTTTGCACCTTTTTGGTTGGAAATCATTGTTAATTTCGATGTAAACTCAAGTGATGTTATAATTTCGCTGACACTTGGCGATATATCGCCAGTCTTTTGGTCGCCAAGTGTTGTCGCCAACTTGGCGACAAATTTGACGATTTTTTTTTTCTTTTTCATCTGGTTTCAATTTGGCCACTGTTGGTGGTATTTAGAGAGAATTATTGAATTACATTGAAATTGCCAATAATGGGGAAATAACTTTAAATTGAAGTAAAAGGAAGTCATGTGATGCACACATCAGCTTGTTCTAACTTAGAGAAGGTTGAAAACGGGTGATTTCGTAGATTCCAGAGTCGATTTCAAATTTCGTTTCTGAAGCTTTTTCAATTAAATGTTTGTTTGGAACTGGAAATAATTTGAAAAGAAATGATTTTCTTTACAGACAGACAAACGGAAAGACATGCTTGTGTGTAATTGAATAATATAGAAGGATAATGATGTAATATACAATTCAGAGAGTTAAAATCAGATTAGTTTAACATGAAATAATTCTTCAAATGAAATAAAAATTCTCTGCGCGAGTTTTAAGAAAAAAAGCATTCTTCTGTGCAAAATCACGAGAGATAATATTCAGAATTATTTTATGCAAAACAACTCAGTAGTTTGTTCTTCTGATACAACCGTTCCACTCTGCTTGGAAGCAGTCGTTTTAGTCAAGTTTACAATCAGTTCAGTAAACTTTTAAGGGGGTCCGGGACACAAAAATCGTCAAATTTTGCAATTTTTTTTTATCATGTGAAAAATTACTCCGGTTTTTTCTGCTTAAAAAGACTTTTGAATCTGGTTTCTATCTTAAATAGAACGAAAGATATAATTATTTTTGTTGCATGCACCTAACTAATGTGTACTTAACTGTAAAACTTTAAACGCGTTTTTCTCCGTGATGCAATTTTTCCCAATTTCTTGCATTCAAAGTCTTATAAGTCAGGAACCGATAAAGATAAAGTAATGAAACTTGGAGCATATCTTTTTCGAACAGTTTACTTTAAATTTTATTCGGTGAATTTAAAAAAAACGTTTACTACAAAAATTATGATTTTTTTAAAAAAAAAGTATCGTTGAATTTCTCGAAATTTTTCTTCAAATATTTTTTATTTTTTATTGAATCAATATTTTTAAAATCGCCGAATAAAAATTAAAGCTTGGATATTTCTGCGTAATTTATTTTTAAAAAATTGAAAATTGATCAAGAATATTTTGAGTTATTGCAATTTAAAGCAACCCTATTTTTTTCAAAAAAACTAATTAAATTTAAGTAAAAAACTTTTTTTTTCATATTTATATTACGATTTTGCTTATTAAATAAATGGTGAATCAGTGCAAAAAACTTCAAAACTCTAAAGTATATAAAAAAAAATTTCAAAATATGTCCCGGACCCCCTTAAGATGACGTAGTTAGAAAGCAAAAACTTAATATTGAAGTAAATGATTCTTGAACCTTGAAGTTTTAAAATTCTTGGTAAACTGAAGTTGAGTCCTGAGTTCTTGTAGAAGTATTTGTCGATGATGACCAAACAATAATTCCAAACTATTGGATTGGCAAGTGCACGAAATGGCGCTCCAGCTAAACCTTACTCCATTCCAAATCACATTGACCGTTTTCAAGGAGCAATTGTAGCATGATTGATTCCGAATTTAATTTCGTCGCCCATTTAATCTTTAATCAACTCCACATCCATATTCATAATCGGGGCACGAATATTTTCTGTCTCTTCCTCCCCCCCTCCCCCGTCGATTTCGAGAGAAAGAGAGAGACCATCTCTCATCTGCTCCCCTTGATTCTACGGAAAGGTTTATGTAATTAAGTAATTGGAAATCCTTTAGTCTGCCATCTTGGAGATAGAGTTCCACACCATATTAAATTTCCGCTCTCAATTGCCAATGGTTCCATTTGACGAAGAATGACGTACTCGATTTAATAATGGTCAGAAGTCGGGCTGTGACAGTGGAAGGGGCAAAGTGCCACGCAGATTAATTAACTTTTGAAATTAAGTTTTGGAACGGAACTCAGTTTTTTCCCTAGACCACGTGGGATTTTTTGATGTAGCTTCTATTCTGGGATGATTTTTAAAGTTTGCCGCTGTAGTCTTTTCTCACTTCAACAAACTATGAGTTATATTCCAGAACTTTTAGATTCTTGTTTAATAAAAGTGTGTGGTTCTGTTACTTATACATTGCAAAAACTATTCAGGAATGTTTCTGGGAAATAATGGGCAACTAATGTGCCCAATTTCTGCTAGTATGGTAGACCGGGGCACGTTTAAGCAGTGCCCTTTTTTCAAAACGAATTATAACTGGAAAGCCAACAGTCATAACAGGTTCATGCTGTTCCCTATCAAATATCCTCACAATTTCTTGAGCATCAGTCGAGCTTCGGTCTAGCATGCAGAAAGAATAATCTTTTTTCTTAAATGTCGAGTAAATTTTGAGTTGAACGTTTTTGAAGCTTATTGTGAGTAAATAATACTTAGTCAAAAAGAACAAATATATAAAAAGTAGCAGAATTTGATCTTTTTTTGAGAAGAATAATTAAGAAAAGAATAAATGAAATTCACCGATGTTTCCTCCAATTGCGGCATGTGATTACAGCCCTCGATTGTTTGAAAATATTGTTTTGTTCTTTTGTTCTTTATTTTCGGAAAAAAAATATGATGTAATTTTCTATTTATTTATTTATTTATTTATTTATTATGGGCTTACTATCTGCAGCGCCATCTATTGGAAAAATTATCAACTAAAATTTGGAACTCTGTGGAAAAAAATTTACGGCCCAACACATGAATTTTCTGCAAGAACTATTTTTTTTTATCATTTACAGTTTTCCTGTTCTGAATTTTTGAAAGCAGTCAGTCTTTTTCAGGACACCCTGTATTTCCGAAAATGCTTATCCAATAACACGAGCTTTTGCTTTTCTGAACTAGCTCACGACAGGTTAAGACAGTCCTATTCTTTGTTTATTTAAAGTATTGGATATCCGAAGGGTGCGTGTTATCGAAGACAGACTGTATACACTGTAAAAAAAACTGTAAATTTTGAAGAAGTTATCCGTATTTTTTACAGAAAAAAACTGTTCGTAATAAAATTTCTCTGTTTTTTTGAATCTGGAACCGGTAATGCTTTGTTTTTCTTCGAATCTTCGAAATTTCGCCCGCGTGTTTGGATTTTGGTTCTCGTGCTCGAGTTTTTGATCTTATATTTATTTAAAGCGAGTAAGTCTTAAATCGTTTGCAACTTCCATTTCATTGCATCCTAATCAATATTTTATTATTATGTTTTTTTGTCATCTGTTACAGAGGCATATTCGGAAATTTACCTTTGTATACATGTATTTCGTAGTAGTACAGTGAAATCCCGTTATAACGAACGTCAAGGGACCACATATTTCGTTCGTTGTAACTGGAATTTCGTTCTAATGGAATTCAAATAATGTAATGGCAGTTATATAGGGACTGAAAATGTAGTTCGTTAAAACGGAAATTTCGTTGTATTGGTATTCGTTGTAACGGAATTTCACTGTATAGTAAATATTGAAATGTATTTATGAAAGTATAGTTTCATTTTTTATTCTTCATAAAATAATAAATCAGCTTGAATAAATAATAAAAATACGGAAGATTTCTGTAAAATAAACGGAAGAAAACTGGCGTCCTGGCTGACAGTTTTTTTTCCGTAAATTTTACGGATTTTTTTGTACAGTGTAGTAATTAACGATAAATATATGAATTATTTGGCAGTTTAGAGTAACGGCACCAGTAACAGACAAGGGTCCAGTAACAGACAGTCGTAAATTTGGATTTAAATAATAATAATTTTAGGCGGGTAAAACTGATGTTGCTGCGACCCATGAATACAGTGCAGCCATCTAGTGTTATCAGCAGGGCCGTAGACAGGGCAGGAACCGTCGGGACAAATCCTCCCCCGAAATTTTAAATTATCTCCAAAAATTAAAGAAACTAAGACAATCTAATCAAAATTCTTCCTTCGATTCCTCCTTCACTATCACTTGGCCTTGTTATATAAATCATCTTTCATTCAGACCTCTTCTTCTTTTCGTCCCTCCCTCTACACCATCATACAATTTTTTTTTTTCTTAATTCAAAAAGTCCTCATTTTTTCACACCTTGGTCCGTTTCCCACCTTGGTTCAATCAGTAATGACTGATTGCTAATGACTCTTGTTACGGATAACATTTTAAAAACATTCTTTGATATACACTTCAACAAGAGACGTAACAGATTTACATGATCAAAACTATCATTTTTAATCCTATCATACTTTTGATTACATGCTTAATTTTGTAGATTTTAATAAAGTAAGCCTTTAAGAATATTAATTTATTTTTGGAGGTGGTGAGTGTAGATTACTTTCCAACTGTGTCTATTTTCACTTATTTACCTGAAAGTTATTCTAAAAGCCCCCGACGCATGCATTTGTAGTTGCAAACATGTAATAAACACTGTAACAAGTGTTATAGATCGTAAAAGTCCTCTTATTTTGTGAACTCCCTAATAAATTATTGCACTGGGATATAAATTAGTTATCAAATATTAACCAAGTAATTAATTAAAATAATTATTTGATACGAATTTTTCCAATACATTATTGTTTAATTTTTGCAAACAACATAATAAACATAATTTTTAAATGCTATTTCCCCACTAGATTACATGTCCTGGAAACCACCTCTGCCTCGACCATGTCCCTCCCCGAAAAAATATCCTGGCTACGACCTTGGATATCAGAATAAATTTTATGAGCCACTTGGTATCTACGAGGCAGTGGTGGAAGGTTATGAACAGCTACCACGAGGATTTCCGGTGTTTCATGTTCATTTGAATTTAATGAGGTTTTAGATCTAAAAATCAAGAACTTTTGCACATTTTAAAGAGAAAAGTGGAATTCTGTCCATGACTCATTCTTTCCTCATCCAATCTGTTACTGCTTATCATCAGAATGATTGGTGTCTGTTACTGGGGGGTCGGAACTTTTTTTCGAAATTGAGCAAAAAAACATAGAATTAACTAATTAAGAGGATCCAGAAACATCCAAACATTAGATGAAATGTAGTTGCGCGAGAGAAAAATAGTTTTAAGTCTAAATACATTAAAAGGCTCAAAAAATGGAGTTAACCCGAGAGCGGTGTCTTAAGCATGTCTGTTACTTGTGCCGTTACCCTATAGGCTATTTTTACTTCCTTTTACAAAAAAGGAAGTTTTGTATTCGCGAAAAAAAAAATTATCCAAAAATCGGCCTTAATTTCTATTTTCTCACCCCCGAATAAATGTTGAGTTTTTTTTTTTTTTTTTTTTTTTTTTTTTTTTTTTCCGACTCGACCACACGTGGATATGTGCCTAGGAACGTACAGACACCCGAAATATCCATTTTGACGATCCCCGAGTTAATTACAACGAGTTTTCTCGTGACGTCTATATGTACGTATGTATGTGCGTATGTATCTCGCATAACTCAAAAACGATATGTCCTAGAAAGTTTAAATTTGGTACGTGGACTCCTAGTGGGGTCTAGTTGTGCACCTTCCCTTTTGGTTGCATCCGGATGTTCCTAAGGGGGTCTTTTGTCCCGTTTTGGAGGGAAATCATTGTTAATTTCGATGTAAACTCAAGTGTTGTTATAATTTGGCGGACAATTGGGAAATATATCGCCAGTATTTTGGTCGCCAAGTTTTGTCGCCAATTTTGGCGATTTTTTTTTTTAAATCTGATTTAAATTTGGCGGCTGTTGGTGATATTTAGAGAGTAAACTATTGAATCACATTAAAATTGCTAGTAATGTGGTAATGACATTAAATTGGAGTAAAAGGAAGTCATGTGATGCACACATCAAAACGTTTAATTTAAAAAACCCTTTGCTCATTTTAATTTCTTATCTAGCGAGTTTATTCGAATGGAAGTGATACATTAAGTAAATCTTATGTCGGACTTTTGAAACGGTGGAAAAATCCACAAAGTTAGTTGTTTGAATCCTAGATTTTCCTTTTAGAGATTTCTCAACTGAATGACTTTTCAACCTTGTGTTCGCGTGTTGCAGGTGCAGATAACGACCCTGTGCGTGTCAACTTCTCTGAGTGCGTACGTGGCCTTGTTCTGTCTCTTCTCCCCGAAGATCTACATCATCATCTTCCACCCGGACAAGAATGTGCGGAAGCTCACGATGAACAGCGCCACCTACAAGAGGGCACCCACGAGCAGCACCTGCGGGGGCACTTCCCTCAATCAAGGAAACGGCAAAGGTATGTTTTTAAGACGCATCCAGAAATTCTTCTTTAAATTTGGTTGCTTTCGTTTGTAACTGAAACATGAATTTTGTGTACGCGTTTGCAGAAAATTCATTATCGTCATTAAATTTAAAAAAATGCATGGCATCCACTTGACAGCTTTTCAATTTCAAAAGGTTCAATTGAATCATTGCCTTTTCTTCATTTTTTACATCCTTTTACGAAAAAGGAAAAATTGTATTGGCGAAAAAATTTTCACTCAAAAATCGGCCTTAAGTTACATTTTTCGCACCCCCGAATGAATGTTGAGTTTTTTTTTCGACCCGACCACACGTGGATAAGTGTTTAAGAACGTATAGACACGCGAAATATCTATTTTGACGACCTCCGAGTTAATTACAACGAATTTTCTCGTGACGTCCTTATGTACGTGCGTATGTGTGTATGTGCGTATGTATCTCGCATAACTGAAAAACGGTATGTCCTAGAAAGTTGAATTTGGTACGCAGATTTCTAGTGGGGTCTAGTTGTGCACTTTCTCTTTTGGTTGCATTCGGATGTTCCTAAGGGGGGTCCTTTGCCCCTTTTTTAGAGGAAATCATTGTTAATTTTGGTGTAAACTCAAGTGGTGTTATAATTTGTCGGACACTTGGCGATATATCAAAACTTCAAAACGACGATAATGTCGAACATGGACGAGAAAATGAATATAACATGGACGAGTAAATTACCATAACATGGACGAGCAAATAAACATAGCATATTAGCGAGAACTTCATCTTCCATTATTTGTAAATATACAGGAGAACCGAGGGACCTTTTAATTTTATACTACGGGCAAAGCGCTAGTTTGAAATAGAGAAATACCTACTTTTTACAAAAATCATTTCAAATGAATCATTACCTTGGTTCATATTGATCCTGATTCAAATGTACTTAGCCGAGAATTATTTTTAGAAAATTTCGTCTCAAAAAATACTTCCATTTCTTTTTTACCTCTAAACGTGCAACTTTCGGTCGATTTCCAAATAAGTATTTTTCTCTCCCCCCCCCCCACCTCTTCGTCTACATTTTGGGATTCGTTTTGTACTTATTTCGAAACAGACTGAACAAGATAAAATCATGTTTATTTTCTTCAAACGCAGCCATTAAATGCATCATCCTTTCCCCGGAGATTTTAATGAGCAAACAGATTTTTTTTTTTTTTTTCGCTTGACGAATGCCAAATATCTTTCTTCTTCCCTCCTCCATTATATTCCGGGCCAGACTTTATTACGAATTTAATTATAAAAACGCTCCGAATAAAGAAAGGACAAAAGCGAAAAAAAGTGGTTTCCGCTCCTGTATAGCTCGCATAAGAAAAAGGGAAGTCAAATTGATTTTTTCTTCACCAAATTCATGACATTTTATAACTACGTAGAATAAGGAAAGATTTTTACTGTCTTATCGACGAGGAAAAGTTCACTTTATACTAATAATTTTTTTTTCCTTTGAGTTTACCGAATATCATAAAAACTTTCATCAGACTGAAAGATTCCCTCCCCTCGTTACTGTTTACTGTCCGAAATAAGTGCCTCCTCATATTTGTCTATGTCTTCCTTTCCAGAAGAAACAGTTATCAAAGGGGAACTCAAGAGCAATAACATGAAAACTTATGGTTAGGATTCACGCTATCTAAATATTAGTATTTTTACTTCCTTTTACAAAAAAGGAAGCATTGTATTCGCGAAAAAAATTTCACTCAAAAATCGGCCTTAATTTCCATTTTTTCTCACCCACGAATGAATGTTGAGTTTTTTTTCAACCCGACCACACGTGGATATATGCCTAGGTACGTACAGATACCCGAAATATCCATTTTGACGACCCCCGAGTTAATTACAACGAATTTTCTCGTGATGTCCGTATGTACGTATGTATGTGCGTATGTGCGTATGTATCTCGCATAACTTAAAAACAGTATGTCCTAGAAAGTTGAAATTTGGTACGTGGACTCCTATTGGGGTCTAGTTGTGCACCTTTAATTTTGGTTGCATTCGGATATTCCTAAGGGGGTAAACTCAAGTTGTGTTATAATTTGTCGGACACTCGGCTATTTTTCGCCAGTCTTTTGGTTGCCAAGTTTTGTCACCAACTTGGCGACAAATTTGGAGATTTTTTTTAATGTTTATTTTTAAATTTGGCTTCAGTTTGGTCACTGTTGGTGATATTTAGAGAGTAAACAATTGAATCATATTAAATTTGCCAATAAGGGGGAACAAATATCTCTCTCCATCTATCCTCCATTATATTCCGGGCCAGACTTTATTACGAATTTAATTACAAAAACGCTCCGAATAAAGAAAGGACAAAAGCAAAAAAAAAGTGGTTTCCGCTCCTGTGTGTAGCTCGCATAAGAAAAAGGGAAGTCAAATTGATTTTTCCTTCACCAAATTCATGACATTTTATAACAACGTAGAGTAAGGAAAGATTTTTACTGTCTTATCGACGAGGAAAAGTTCACTTTATACTAATAAAAAAGTGTTTTTTGTCTCTTTGAGTGTACCGAATATCATAAAAACTTTCATCAGACTGAAAGATTGCCTCCCCTCGTTACTGTTTGATATCCGAAATAAGTGCCT